>NC_058518.1:193552306-194172906 GCF_904849725.1 Hordeum vulgare subsp. vulgare | reverse complement strand
CCTATGACTTGCCATTGGAAGGAGAAGTGGTTACAATTAATTCCAATACTTGGACAACATAGTTAAATTCCAGGGAATGGTGACTACTTAACAAACTAAACTACAAGATATTTCAGTGGATCAAGTGGTCAAGTGGCATAAGGGCAATGACATTTGGGCCACTCTAGTTCTTCTATTGAATGTTACTCCCCAAACCAAACAATAACCTACAGAAGTCACAAAACTATTGGATGACTTTCAGGATGTTTTTCAAGACCCTACTACTCTCCCTCCCCCAAGCTAGGGATCTGGATCACGCTATCCATCTGACCCCTGGCTCTACTCCAGTGAACTCAAGACCATACACATACTCATCCTTGCAAAAGGATAAAATTAAATAACAAGTGGCACAAAATATTTCTGCATGTGTCATCACACCCTGTCTTAGTCCATTTGCATCTCCACTTTTGTTGGTCAAAAAGAAAGATGAGTCATGGATATTCAATGTGGACTACAAGAAGCTAAGTGATATCACTATCAAAAGCCAATTTTGTATGCCCATAGTTGATGAACTAGTGGATGAATCAATTGGCACTAAGGACTTCTCTAAGTTAGACATGAGGTCTGGGTATCACCATATAGGGAAGGTGGAGGAGGATGAACACCAAATAGCTTTTAGAACTCATTCTGGTCAATATCAGTTTAAAGTGATTCCATTTGGCCTCACAAATGCTCCCTCAACTTTTATTTCATTATGAACTTTGTGTTTCCCTTATATATTAGGAAGTTTGTGTTGGTTTTTATGGACAACATCTTGATATTCAGTAAGAGGTTGGAGGAGCACATACAACCCTTGATTACTATGCTTCACATCATGAGAGAACATCAACTGTATGCCAAGATATCCAAGGGCACTTTTGCCCAACCCTAGTTGGAATACGAGAGACACATTATATCTGACCAGGGAGTGGCCACAAATGCAACCGAAACTCAAGCGACACACACCTGGTTCATTCCAACAATGTAACTGAACTCAGAGGATTTTTGGGACTCATTGGCTATTAGAAGAAGTTTGTGAGTAGATATGCCATTTTTTTTAAAGTAGGACAGTAGGAGAGACTCCTACTACATGTATATATCAAACCAACATTTACGCATATACAAGGGGGGTGTGAAGTGGATATGGGGGTAGGGGGAGGTGGGATGGGAGGAGTTACATATTAGGAGGCGTCAGCTAGATTTGCAACAGTGTTATCTATGAGCTGCACCTTACTAGTAGGCACCCGATATCTAAGGTTGGAGAAGTCTTTAATGAATCTACGTCGCCAAGATCCCAGAGAGGGGGTTACATTCTCAAAACACTTGTTATTTCGTTCTTCCCACAGACTCCAGGCCGCAACGAGAAAGATCTCCATGAACATGTTTCGGGGATGCATCATCTTCTAATGTTGCAGTATCTCTACTCTATGTCGACGAGTCGCCCACTGGATGTCCAGCATATCCCAACAACGTTGGCTAAAGCGACATCCGAAGAAGAGGTGTTCAAGGGTCTGCTGCGCTCGTTGGTCACATAGTAGGCAATCCAAGGTAGACTCGATATTGTAATGTCTTCTTTTGAGCATATTTCTTGTATTAAGCCTGTCCATCAATAGGAACCATCTGAACACTTTGATCTTGGGGACACACTTCGTTTTCCACAGCCAGCTAAACGTTGCATGAGCAGTGGCCCCTACGAAGTAAAATCAGCGGTATGCCGCTGTCGTAAAAGAGTCAGCGCCCCAAGCACATATCGAGTCATCTCCACTAGGGTTGAGCTCAACATTTCTAATTTCCTGCTGCATCATCTTGAGTTCCTCATGGGCTTGCTCCGATAGCGGCAGCAATAAAACACCTTGCAGCGAGCTTGTTCCCAGGAAGGTTTGAACCGAAGCATCCTCAGAGCTAGCGAAAGAGAAAGCTTGGGGGAACTTGTCAGCATAGATGGCATTGTTCCAATTGTCCTTCCAAAAGAGCGCCGAAAGTCCATTGTTTACCTTCACCGGTGTTACCCCTCGAAACACCGGCATGAGCTTAACCAACTCTCGCCACGAGAAAGAGCCACATTGATCTCGCACATGGGGTATCGTATCATCATAGTGTGTGTTCCAGATCAACGATACCTAGGGGATATCCCGTCGGTTGTAGAATTTGTGTAGCATCTTCAGGACCATGGCATCGTTCTGCAAATTGAGGTTTAAGACCCCTAGGCCCCCATTTTTCTTGGGGCGGCAAACCGATTCCCAGGCTACTAGGGCATTGCTCTTAAATCCATCAGTCGTCTTCTTCCTCCACACACACCGCCTCCGGATTTTATCAAACTGTTCCACGATTGTCGGGGGGATTCTGAGAGTCCCAATCGAGAACACGAGCAACGACGTGATGAGAGAGTTCATCAGAGCTAGTCTTCCGCGTGCGACATCAGCGACATGGCAGCCGTGATCTTCCTCTCTACTTTATGGACCAGCGACATCATGTCTAAAATAGTGGGTTTGGACGTGCTAAGCGGGAGCCCTAGATAAGTGAATGGCATGGATGCTTCCGCACATCCAAAGATCGACATGATGGTGTTGCGTGCGTCAGTTGTCATGTTTATGGGGACTAGTGTTGATTTCTGATAGTTGATCTTAAGCCCTATGGTCGCAGCATAGTCATCAAGTATATGTTTCATTCTTGCAGCTTGGATGGGGCACGCCGGCATGATGATGATGGCGTCATCGGCGTATTGGATCACTCGAAACTCAGCGTCACCCCTGGGATCGATAGGGTGCGACAAGGTTCCAATACTCAGCTATTTATTGATCTCAGTTTGAAGAAGGTCCGCCGTCAGAACATAGATCAATGGGGAGAGGGAGTCCCCCTATCTGACTCCACATCTGCAGGGAAACAGTTTGCCAGGGATTCCATTCAGCAGTACCGACGATTTTCCTGACGAGAAGATGCATTTGATCCATTCAACCCACCTCGAGTTAAATCCCATATGTTGCATGATCTTAATCAAGGTCGAATGTTCGACAGTGTCAAATGCTTTAGCGAAGTCCAGCTTAAGAAGGACCACCTCCTTTAGAGAGCTTTGGCATTGATGGATGTATTCAAAAGCCCACGCCAGGCAGTCATGTATAGATCTACCTCGGAGGAATCCATACTGATTTTGATGTACAATCTGTAGGATGACTTTCTGAAGCCGCTGTGCCAGTATCTTGGTGATCATCTTGAGGCAATAGTTAAGCAGCATGATTGGACGATAGTCATTCACTATCTCAGGCGAAGCAGTTTTTGGGATTAGCGCAATGAGTACCTTGATGAAACTGATCACAGAGATCATAAAATTCCTTTTTGATGATGGGCCAGCAAGCCTTTAGGAAAGCCCTGTTAAACCCATCCGGTCCTGGTGTTGTGTCAGCTGGCATCTCTTTTACAACAGCATCAATTTCTTTTCTTTCAAAAGGGACAGTGAGGGCTTCTAAAACGATCCCTTGACGCATTAGTGGTGCTAGATCAAAGCGTATGTCTGGCGATCTTGACGTGCCCATCCGCTCTTTGTAGGTGTCGAATAGGAGAGCCTCCTTGTCTGCATGTTTCTCAACCACGACGCCGTATGTAGTTTTGAGCGTGGCAACACAATTACGTCTATAACGTTCAGTCGCCACCGTTTGAAAGAACTTGGTATTCTCATCCCCGAACTTGATCCATCTAACTATACACCTCTTGCGCCAGTAATCTTTCTCATATTGCAACAGTCTGAGTAGGTTTTTTTAAGGATATTCCTAAAATTTCTTTCTGGTGTTGTGAGTGTTTGTTTGTCCTCGATCGCATCTATCTCAAGCAAAGTCTTGTTGGTGTTGACAATTGCTACTTTGAGGCGGGAGGTATTTCTGCTCCACATTTTAACGAAAACTGTACCGCTTTTAGTTTCTGACATACTACTGAAGACGCATTGTTATCTCTGCCATGCTTTATTGGTTTATTCCATGCTTGCGATACCGTGTCCATGAAACCTGGCTGTGCAATCCAGTAGGTTTCAAAACAAAAAATTTGCAATCAATGATAAATTTTTTGCAATCAATGATATGCCATTTTTGGAAGGCCCTTGACTGTCATTGTGTATAAGAAATATTTCTAGACGAGTGAGGAAGCACAACATGACTTTGATAGTCTCAAGCGAACGATGCTCACTACAACCCATTTTGAAACTTCCAGATTTAAGCAAGCAGTTCATTGTGGCGACGAATGCATGTGCTATAGGTATAGGAGCAGTGTTAATGCAGGAGGGTCACCGAGTTGCTTACTATAACAAAGCTCTTAATGTTAAAAATGAGCAGTTAGCTATTTATGTGAAACAGTTTCTTGCCTTCATAATGGATGTGGAAAGATGGAGGCCATATGTAAGCAGAGGTCTATTCATCATCAAGACAAACCATCAAAGTCCATGCCACCTAGGAGACCAGACACTCACTACTGATCTGCAAAAGAAAGCAATGCACAAGTTAGTGGGACTTCAGTTTAAGATCCTTCAAAAGAATGGATTTGCTAATGGAGCTGCTCATGCCCTGTCTAGGGTGGGTCATTTTCTCTCAACTCAGATCAATTCACACACACAACCACTCTGGTTACAAGAAGTGCTCCACTCCTATGTTGTGGATCTGGAAGCACAAACCCCTATGGAGAAATTAGCTTTATCCCCTGAACCAGTGGGTGGATTTTCTTTGCATAAAGGAAAAAATAGTTTTGAAGGAAAATATGGATTGGGGCAAGTGCTTCCCATAAGACTAGGATCATTGCCTCCTTCCATGACACTACCATTAGTGGGCACTTAGGGATTGAGGCAACATATAATAGAATAAAAAAGTTGTTTTGTTGTGTAGGACTAAAGCAAGAAGTCATTAGCTTCATTCAACAATGCTTGGTGTTCCAGCATACCAAACATCAATACTCAAGTCTCCTGTCCTGGTACACCTCGGCCAATCCCCACAAAGCCCTGGGTCGACATCACCATGGACTTCATTGAAGGGATGCCCAGGCCTGATAGTTACAATGCCATACTAGTGGTGGTCTATAGGTTCACCAAATACAACCACTTCATCCCTATAAAATATCATTTTACTGCCCAAATTGTGACCAAGGTCTTCCTCACCAATGTGGTCAAGTTGAATGGTCCTCCAATGACCATTGTGTCTAACAAAGACAAGATCCTTACTAGCTACTTATCGAAGGAATTGTTTAAACTATGAATTACAAAGTTGCTCATGAGCATGGCCTACCACCCATAGACCGATAGGCAGAGTTAAAGGGTCAATAAATGTCTGGAAATGTATCTTTGATGCTCTATGCATAAGTCCCCGACTAAATGGCACTCTTGGCTCCCTCTAGTAGAGTTTTTGTACAATACCACGTACCAAACTTCCCTGGGATGCTCTCCATACTACGCTCTCTATGGACATGATCCTAATTACGGCACATTCCTAACTAACTTATCTTTAGACAACATGGTTGTGCAACAGTGGGTAGTAGAGAACCAGGGACATCAAGAACATCTCAAGGAACAATTCATGAAAGCTGAAACAAGAATTAACCACTATGGTCATCAGAAAAAGGTGAGAGGTCTTTTAAGTGGGAGATTGTGCGTATTTGAAGCTCTAGCCTTATGCTTAACAATTCAGTGGCAAATTTACCAAATCCTAAATTAGTTATGAAGTATTTTGATGCTTTTGGAATACTGGAGCAAATTGCACTAGCATCTTACAAACTTTAGCTACCTCACAATGCTATGATTCACCCCGTCTTCCATGTTTCTTAGGTAAAAGAGCATGTTCCTGACCATGCCCCGGTTTTCTCTTCCTTACCAACCCAAATCGACCTGGCTACTTTAGACATGGAACGTGACCTCATTTTTGATAGGAGGCTTTTAAAAAAGGGGCATTGCACACATCTCAAGTGCTCGTTGACTGGACATCCCTCACTAGCAAGGAGGTTACCTTGGAAGATTTTGACACTCTCGAGCAAAGACTTGTAAATGCACCGGCATCGCAGATTCTCAAGGAGAGGGCAGGGTCAGCACTAGTCATGCGCTGACAGCAAAGGACACGACAACAGCAAAAAATGCTTATCACGGCAACGAAGTTGAGAAGGAACGTGTGACAACAACTAGCAGTGGCTGAAGGTCGGCCTAGGGAGTCAACCGTGATGTGTAGGGCTGAGAGCAGCTAGAAAGCGTTTGGATGTGTGGGGTCGGCGGTGTCTAGCAAGGGGAGTTTAAATCAAGGGTTTTAGCATTGTAATGAATTATCGAGGAAATGAAATAGAAACTCTGTTTGCCTGTCTCTCTCATTTTCCTCTCCAAGCCTTCACCTCCTCGTCTAACCCCGATTAACACAGTCCATTTTCTGTGATGAGTCTCGGTGTCACGATAAATGTTCGTGACCCTGATTTGGTCCATGGCTATCATAGTCCACCTGATGTGATGAGACTCGGTGTCACGATAAATGAATAAACATGGATGGATTACTCATGAAACAAAGCTGACAAGACCATACAAGGCTGACGTGAAGGGTAACGTAGCATAAATTCAAAATGTTCCTATGCCATATTCAGATCTTCCTATGGAGAGACCAGCAACGAGAGAGGGGAGAGTGCATCTTCATACCTTTGAAGATCGCTAAGATGAAGCATTGCTATAATGCGGTAGATGGAGTCGTACTCGCGGCAATTCAGATCGCGGTGTGATTCCGATCTACTGTCGAACCACGGCACCTCCGCGTTCAACACACGTGCACCTCGGTGACGTCTCCCGCACCTCGATCCAGCAAGGAGGAGGGAGAGATTGGGGAAGATCTCCGGCAGCACGACGTCATGGTGTCGATGGAGAGAGGAGGTCTCCAGGAAGGGCTTCGCCAAGCACCGTGGGAGGAGAAGGAAGGAGGGGAGCAGGGCTGTGTCCAGGGAGAGAAGAAACGGTTTCCAAAATAGCCCCAAACCCTTCTCTATTTATAGGTGGAGGGGAGGGGGTGCCACCCCTAGGGTTCCCAACCTAGGTGTTGCGGCAGCCCCCCAGATGGGAGGTGCGGTGGCCAGGGCAGGGTGAGGGGGTGGCGCACCCCTAGGTGGTCCTTAGGCTTACCAGCGCCTAGGGTTGCCCCCCCTCTCCACCTCCTGCGCCTTGGCCCCCTTTGTGGGAGGCGCACCAACCGACTTTGGGCTCATGATGATATTCTACCGAGTGGGCCCAGAGATACCTCTCCGTCACACGGAGTGACAAATCCCGATCTGGATTCGTACCAACCCAACACACACTTTCAGAGGTACCCGTAGTGCACGTTCATAGTCACCCAGTTACGTTGTGACGTTTGATACACCGAAAGCACTCCTATGGTATCCGTTAGTTGCACAATCTCACGGTCGAAGGAAAAGGCACTTGACATTAGAAAAGCTTTAGCATACGAACAATACGATCTAGTGCTATGCTTAGGATTGTGTCTTGTCCATCACATCATTCTCCCAATGATGTGATCCCGTTATCAATGACACCCAATGTCCATGATCAGGAAACCATGATCATCTATTGATTAACGAGCTAGCCAATTAGAGGCTTGCTAGGGACACATTGTGATCTATTTATTCACACATGTATTACTGTTTCCTGTTAATACAATTATATCATGAACAATAGACAATTATCACAAACAAGGAAATAGGATAATAACCATTTTATTATTGCCTCTATGGCATATTTCCAATAGTCTCCCACTTGCACTAGAGTCAATAATCTAGTTACTCTGTGATGTATCGAACACGCATAGCATTATGGTGTTGATCATGTTTCTCTCAAGGAAGAGGTTTAGTCAACGGGTCTGCAACATTCAGATCCGTGTGTACTTTACAAATCTCTATTACTCCACTCTGGACATGGTCCTGGATGGAGTTGTAGCGGCGTTTGATGTGCTTGGTCTTCCGGTGAAACCTGGGCTCCTTGGCTATGGCAGTGGCTCAAGTGTTATCACAGAAGAGTGTCACTGGACGTGACGCGCTTGGAACCACTCCAAGGTCGGTGATGAGCTCCTTCATCCAAATTCCTTCATGAGCCGCTTCTAAAGCAGCTATGTACTCCGCTTCACATGTAGATGCTGCCACAACTTCTTGCTTGCGGCTACACCAACTCAGTGCCCCACCATTCAAAACATACACGTATCCGGTATGTGACTTAGAGTCTGCCGGATCTGTGTCGAAGCTAGCATCGACGTAACCCTTTATGACGAGCTCTTCGTCACCTCCATAAACGAGAAACATCTCCTTAGTCCTCTTCAGGTACTTAAGTATATTTTTGACCATTGTCCAGTGTTCCATACCGGGATCACTTTGGTACCTCCCTACCAAACTTATGGCAAGGTTTATATCAGGTCTGGTACACAGCATGGCATACATTAGAGAGCCTACGGCTGAAGCGTAGGGGAAAATACTCATCTTCTCTCTATCTGCTGCCGTGGTCGGTGCCTGAGTCTTACTCAATCTCACACCTTACAAAACTGGCAAGAACCCCTTCTTTGAGTTTTCCATATTGAACTTCTTCAATATCTTGTCAAGGTATCTACTTTGCGGAAGACCTATGAGGTATCTCGATCTATCTCTATAGATCTTGAGGCCTAATATTTATGCAGCTTCTCCAAAGTCCTTCATTGAAAAATTCTTGTTCAAATAGGCCTTTATGCTCTCCAACATCTCTATATTATTCCCCGTCAATAATATGTCATCCACATACAGTATGAGGAAAGCTACAGAGCTCCCACACACTTTCTTGTACAGAGAGGCTTCTCCATAAACCTGTATGAACCCAAACGCTTTAATGTGGGGACCCCGACTAGTAAGTCGAGATCGCCGTGCCTAGTGATCCCAAGGATCAATGCTCACTGAACACAGATACTGAATAATAGAGTCTTACATCCAAACACCGAATATTACATCAAATGACCGAAGGGTCAGGTTCAGAAGCAGGGTCTAAGGCCAATTAAAACGGGTACGACGGGTAGCGAAACTCATAAGGGCTAAGCGGGTGCCCATGCCATCAAGCCTACACCGACAGTCATTCTGACTTAGAAGCGTCCTAGATCACAGGTCCGTCTCCGAAGACATACTCATTGCCAAACTCCGGTACTTCCATGTGTGGTCAATAATATAACCAGTGGCAAGCCAATGAATACTTCAGATGTACTCGCAAACAGCCCATGATATCAACAATGAAAGTGAAGTACAACAATAACATGCAGCTTTGATGAAATGCAACTTGGTGGGATGATCATGTATATGCATCAAGCTAAAGAATTACTCTTGAAGAATAGGTTACAAATGCCACCGCATCTGTCAATGGCTGAACACTCCGGGTTCACCCTATGTGCCAAGTCACCGAACTTGGTCATATCGTTTTATCTAGTAACACCAGTTACCACACATACACACACACTCACACTTGGTTTATGCGGAAACGCTGGACGTAGTTTAAGCAGGATTACGCAACTGTCCTTGACCGTGGACACGGCTATTCGAATAGTTTACACTCTGCAGAGGTTGCGCGCTGTACCCACGAGAACCGGGAAACTTCCGTGTCATCCACGACTCGCGGTATATCACATATACCCGAGGTAAGTACCCGATCATTATCTTTCCCCTGACGGTACTAAACAAGGAGGTCCACTCGATTGGAACCCAAGCCACATGTTGTACGTCTTACGAGCATCGACTCTGGACAGTATCAACCATGCAGAGACCAACGGTGTGCCTGGAACTCATAAAAATGGCATAGTGGCCCTTCCTGGCACGACCCCATCACGAGAGTGACGACAATCACTCCCACCACTAGTAATGTGGCTCCTTGCAAGTACCGACGAGAGTAATCATCAAAGCCCCGTCCGATAAAGCAGTAACGTGGTCGCACAGTTGAGGTTGGGACGGTCGACAGATCATAATTCTAATCCCATTTCCAAAACCATACTCACACAAAACACCGACGCACCACTTCACAAAAAGTGGGCACCCATCCCATCATCACCCTCGGGCATTAGTGGCACTCGACGGGGTTTTTCATAAACCTTTGATTTAACTCATCATCATGCTCATGCAATGGTTCTCTAACACTATGAGTCAACATGATAGTAGCATGATCCTCATAGATGGTCGGATCAAGCTCATCATGCTTGTGCTCCGAGGAGCCATATGTATAACATCACCATCATGCAAGTGCTTCGAAGAAGCTTTCGGTACCATCACACCAATGATGAACCGGCACTATGATCACATGCAACGAAAAAGTACTTGCTATTCTAGCATGCATCAATTCATATGCTCAAGTCATGGTCAAAGGGTTGCTTGCCTTGGTCAGCTAGGTATCCGGAGTCTTCGAGGTCTTCCACTCCGAATCCTTCGTCACTCGGTAACTTTATCATCGAGAATAGAATAAATAAGAAATAGCTCACACAAAAACAGATCACAAATCACTTTTAAAAATGTTGCAAAACTTGGTTCAATTCAGGTTGTTAATTTGAAAAATATCTTCTCTTAGTTTTTACTAGCTAAGCATTTTTAATAATTACTAAACAGGGGCAAACTATCGCCTTTAATGCCTTTATATTATTATAAAATAGAATCTGTTTTTGAAAAATGTCAACAATGGTAGAATCAAATACTACTCATTTTTAGAAAAATATTAGTGGAAGAATTATATTTTTCCACTAGGTAGTTATTTTTACAAAAATCATTTTAGTCTGTGTTTTAAAACTAAAAGAAAAAGGCCAAAGCCTGGCCTGGGAAGTAGGCCGGCCCAGCCAGCCAGCACGCTGCCATGCGCGCGCGCGTGCAGGTTTGAACCTGACGTGCGGGCCCCTGGGGTCAGCGGATGTGGCTACGCGTGGGGGCTGCTCTAGGACGCCGACAGGTGGAGCCCACCTGTCGGGTTCTTCCCCTACCTCCGACCAGGGAGGAGGAGATGAACTCCGGCGAGGCTACCGTCGTCCTTGGGCCTAGCTAAGGGTAGGAATGGGTTCAGCGTGCCTACGCCTACCTGCAGGTGGTCGGGACAGCGCCGGAGAGGCTCGGATTCGCCGGCGACGAGGTGACCGTGGCGGAGGGGTTTCGCGACGTGGTTGAACTGGTAGCTAGGGGCACAAAATTGCTCGGGGCAGTTGGGGGAAAGGTTCCTGGTGTCGAGGGGAGTGCTCTGGGGGGTCAAGTGTCGCAGGAGCCGGCGTGTAGCCGAAGATCGACCGTAGCTCCGAGGCGGAGGGGCCTCGGTCGATCTCGAGGACCGGGGCTCTGCGAGCTCGATTGGGTGGCTAGGGAGGAGCTAGTGGTCATGCAAAGGATACTGGAGGGGTGCTGAGGCGCCGGGGAGGCCTATTTATAGGCTCGCGACGGTGAGCCGACTCGGTGCGCCGGTGACACACCCTGGCGCGCGTGCATGCACAGTGAGGAGCTGGCTGCGAAACCACGGTCTCCGGACGTGGTTTGGGACGCTCTGAAGCATCGGACGCATAGGGAGAAGGCGTGGGGTCGAGCTGCAGCGTATGTGCATGCTCGGCCGGGTCGGGTGAGCGCGGGCATGCGTTTCCCGAGCTCTAGCACGGGAAAGGAGGGTCCCTGGCGGCTGCTTTACACAGAGGGGTTGTCGGGGGAGGTCTTGGACACTTCGGGGGAGGTTGGAAGCGGCCGGGAGCGTCGTCCCCTTCTTGGTGGCTCCCTGTAGCGCCTCCAGAGCGCAGTTTTGGCATGCCACGGCATGCAGGCACGCTCTGGGGCACTTTAGACGTGTCTCTCATGTCCTGGGTGTTGCTGGGAGTGTTTCTAGCCATTGTGTGCTAGTGAGAGCACTGGCTTGTCAAGGGGGACATGTTTCACTAGTGTTGTCAGCCCTGACCTGTGGCACAAATTGGGGTTCTTGTCACTTGTGCTTTGAACTAGGGAGGGGCCTGTTGACTGGGTGTTTAGGTTGATCCCAGGCACTAATACACCAAGTTTGAGGCTTTGCCATTGGGTAAAACAGTGGCTAGGTGGGTTTTTACCTTCCTATCAGAAGGTATTCTACAGTGGTTTGGGGTGCTTCCACTCCACCACTCGAACTGCAACTTAACAGGTTTGGTCTTGGGGTTAAAGTAGGGGTTTTCACCAATTTTGAGCTCCATTGATCAAGTTTAGCTTTGTAAACTTGAAAATGCATCAAAGTGGCCAGATCTGTCCCCTCCAAAGGGAGTGTGACTAAACAGAGTGTTACAAATCTCATTTTTGGTGTCGAGTCCTCATTTGAGGTGCCAAACACCCCTGCAAAGTTTCAGCCCCATTGGACAAACTTTGCTATGTAGAGTTGTTCCAACTCTATTCTGGACAAAGAGGGTTTTAGGCTCATTTGGTGACCTTCCCCACCTTGGATCAAGGTGAGATTTTATGTGGGCACCAAATATGGCTTGGGGAGGCTCCTGTAATTTAATGGGATTTTATTGAGATTATTTCCTTTGGAAATATCTAAAAAGGTTAAAACAGACAGGAATGGTTTTCAGGGTTTTATTCAAATAATTATAATATAAAATAGGGTTGAAAATCTTATATATCGAAAATATATGTCCTTTTGAGTTTCCATGATTTTACTCAGAATTTTCTAAGGCAGAGAAGCATTTTCCATGTGGGAATATCATTCCTGGCCTTAGAAACAGACATGTATTTTAAATAGAAAATAATGTTTTAAATCATTAATTAATGTTTTTGGTAAATAATAATAGTATTTGAGTTCAGATCACCAACTTTGGTTGGGAGTGCTACTAGGCATTATGAGCTAGTAGTGTAACCCAAGCAAGGTAGAGGTGATGTGGTGTCAAAGAAAAAGAGTTTTGGAAATTCATTTAAAAATAAATTTATCATGGGTTTTGGATCAACAAGCAAACAAGCATACATTCATACAAGGCATTCATAGCATTCACAACATCATTAGAAAAAGTTTTAACAAGCTCTGAGTTTTGCAACTTAAAACATTGGTGGTGAAAACAGGGTGTGACAGACCTATCCCTCTTACAAGAATCTCGTCCCCGAGATTCCTAAGCTAGGCATTAAATAGCTCTGGAAATTCTAACCGGAGATAGTCTTCACGTTCCCATGTTGCTTCTGCTTCGGTATGGTTGGTCCACTGAACCTTGAAATACTTGATGGTGCGGCTTCTAGTGCAACGCTCTGCTTCATCCAGAATGCGAATCGGCTTCTCACGGTAGGTAAGGTCCGGTTGAAGGTCAACAACTTGGTGGTCAATGTCCTTGGAAGGATCGGAACGGTTCGGCACTTGTAAGCACTTCCGGAGCTGTGACACGTGGAACACGTTGTGCACACCCGAAAATTCTGGGGGTAGCTCCAACTGATAAGCCACTTGCCCACGCCTTGTCGTGATCTTGAAGGGTCCAATAAACCTTGGGGCTAGCTTCCCCTTGACGTGGAAACGCTTGGTTCCCTTGAAAGGCCTAATGCGCAGGTACACCTGGTCTCCGGGAACGAACTCCACATCCTTGCGGTGGGAGTCCGCATAGCTCTTTTGTCGGGACTTAGCTGCCTTCAGTTTTTCTTGGACAAGCTGCACCTTATTTTCCGCTTCCTGCAGTGCTTCTGGCCCAAAAACTAGTCCTTCTCCGGTTTCGGACCAATTGAGTGGGGTGCGGCACTTTCGCCCATATAGCACCTCGAATGGGGCCATTTGAACACTGGACTGGTAGCTGTTGTTGTATGAGAAGTTAGCAAACGGCAGACAGTCTTCCCATTTGGCACCATGAGCCAAGACAATGCGCGGAGCATGTCCTCGAGTATGTGGTTTACCCTCTCGGTCTGTTCGCCCGTCTGCGGGTGGAAAGCCGTGCTGAAAGAGAGCTTGGTTCCGAGAGCTTCTTGAAACTTCTTCCAGAATCTTGAGGTGAACTGCGTGCCTCGGTCGGACACGATCTCCTTAGGAACTCCATGGAGGCTAACGATGCGCTCAATGTAGAGGCTAGCCAACTTGTCGCCCCCGTAGGTGGTGTTGACCGGAATGAAATGAGACACCTTAGTTAAGTGGTCGACGATGACCCATATGGAGTCATGACCCTTGCTTGATCGGGGTAGTCCGGTGATGAAGTCCATGCCGACCTTATCCCATTTCCATTCTGGCACTTGAAGAGGTTGTAGCAGCCCAGGAGGTCGCTGATGCTTAGCCTTGACCCGCTGGCATACATCGCACTTAGCGGCGTAGGAGCCTATCTCTCTCTTCATGCCATGCCACCAGAATCGTTCTCGGAGGTCCTGATATATCTTGGTACCACCGGGATGGATGGAGTACGGCGTATCGTGAGACTCTTGCAGGATCAAGTCCCTGAGTTCGGCCTTGTTGGGCACGCATAAGCGTTCCCCGTACCACACCACTCCTTGATCATCAACCGAGAACCCTGAGGCCGTGCCTTCCTGTATCTTCCTCTTGAAGCCTTCAATACTCTTGTGTCCCTTCTGGGCTTCCTTGATATCATCAGCCAGAGTTGGTTTGACTTCGAGGTTGGCCAGGTATCCTGGTTCAACTAACTCCAGCCTGAAGCTTTCCATCTCTTCATACAAGGCGGGCAACCTTTCCTTGAGCATGACGTTCAAGGGGCCAGCCTTTCGGCTCAAAGCATGGGCTACCACGTTTGCCTTACCGGGGTGGTATTGAATGCTGAGGTCCTAATCCTTGATTAACTCAAGCCATCTTCGTTGCCTCATATTCAGCTCCCTTTGGGTGAAGATATTTCAGACTCTTGTGGTCCGTGTATATTTCACATCGCTTCCCCAAAAGGTAATGTTACCATGTCTTCAAGGCATGCACTACGGCTGCTAAATCGAGATCATGGGTGGCTTAGTTCTCTTCATGCGGACGCAGTTGCCGTGACAAGTACGCCACGACTCTGCCATCTTGCATTAAGACTCCACCGAGACCGGTTCCGGAGGCATCACAGTAAATCACAAACTCCTTGTTGATGTCCGGGGTAACTAGTACCGGGGCGGTAGTCAGTCTTTTCTTCAATTCTTGGAAGCTCGCTTCACACGCCGGTGTCCACTCGAACTTCTGGCGTTTCTTCAAAAGCTAAGTCATAGGTCGAGCGATGCTGGAGAATCCTTCTACGAACTTGCGGTAGTATCCCGCGAGCCCGAGGAAACTCCTGACATCCTTCACGTCTCTCGACGATTCCCAGTTGGTCACTGTGGTAATCTTGGATGGATCTACTCCCAATCCGCTTGCCGTCATGGTATGACCCAAAAATCCAACTTCGTTTAGCCAGAATTGGCACTTGCTGAACTTGGCGTACAGTTGGTGCTCTCGAAGCTTTCCCAAAACTAACCTCAAGTGTTGCTCATGCTCTTCTTCGGATTTTGAGAAGATTAATATGTCATCAATGAATACGACGACAAACTTATCCAAATACTCCATGAAGACCTTGTTCATGAGGTACATGAAGTAAGCTGGGGCATTTGTCAATCCGAAGGACATGACAATGCACTCATAGAGACCGTATCGGGTCACGAATGCAGTCTTGGGTATGTCCTCGGGTTGAATCTTCAACTGGTAATATCCGGATTGAAGATTGATCTTGGAGAATACCTTAGCTCCATTTAACTGGTCAAACAGGTCTTCTATTTTGGGGAGTGGGTACTTGTTCTTGATTGTGACTTTGTTGAGAGAACAGTAATCGACGCAGAGTCGAATGGTGATACACACAGAACAGGTGATCCCCAAGGTGATGCACTCGGACGAATGCATCCTTTCCTGAGTTGCTCATCTAGCTGCTTCTGCAGCTGTGCTAGCTCTTCGGATCCCATCCTGTAAGGCGTCTTATATATAGGCCTTGACCCGGGCATGAGCTCGATGATGAACTCGATGTCTCGGTCAGGAGGCATTCCAGGTAGCTCGTCAGGAAAGACGTCCGGGTACTCACAGACTATAGGCACTTGGTCGAGCTCTACCTTGGATAGGCTATTGATTCGAGGTACTTGAGCTGATACCGGCTCAGAGACATACTTGACCTTCACCCCTTGGTCGCTTGTCATGGTAATGGCCCTGTTGGCACAGTCCAAGAGACTCTGGTGCTTGGCCAGCCAATCCATGCCGAGGATTACTTCTAAGCCTTGCGACTTAAGCACAATCAGGTCTTCCTAGAAGCTCGTCCCATTGATAACTATCTCGACCCTTCTACACCCTAGATTGGTCCTCAACTCTGCTCCCGGGGTTTGAATTGCCATCTGCCCGCGAAGAAGAGTGGGTTTTAAACCACACTTCTCCGCAAACCTTCGAGTAGCAAAAGAATGCGAAGCACCACAATCAAACAACATTGTAGCTGGGGTGGAGTTGACGAGGAACGTACCCAGAATGCAGTCCGGGTCTTCGTGCGCCTCTTCGGCGGTGATGTGGTTGATCCGCACCTTGCTATTGAACTGCTGGTTGCGGGGAACCAGGTTTCTTCCTAGTGCTCCTTGACCTGGGTTGGGTGCATTGGGACGCGGTGCATCGGGCTTCTTGTTGGGACACTGCCTGGAATAGTGTCCAGTTTTGACCACACCCAAAACAGGTGACCTGACCCGGAGGGTTGGTCTTGACTCCACTGTTATCCGGCGGGTTGGAAACTGGCTTGGTGTTGACTTGAGGCTGATAATTTTGACGGAATACCGGGGTCTTGTACTGCTGCTGCTGATAGTTGGGCCTCGCAGGTGCTGACTGCCATGGTCTCGGTCTTGCATTAGTGGGTCCTGCACTGCCTATCAGCTTGCGCTTGTGGGTGTCGTCCATTGCATGATGCTTTTCTTCCAGCATAAGTGCCTTGTTAACCAGGTCGCTGAAGGTCTTGCAATCGCAAACTACCAACTAGTATTGCAGGGACTGCTGCAACCCTTCCATGAAGCGTTCCACCTTAGCGGCCTCAGTGTTAACATCCTGAGGGGCATACCTCGACAAGAGGTTAAACTACTGCAGATATTCTTTAACAGTTCCACTGCCTTGTCTCAAGGCTCGGAATTCCCGCTTCTTGATGGTCATCATTCCTGGCGGAATATGAGCCGCGCGGAATCCTTCCTTGAACATTTCCCAAGTGATGACTTGCCCAACTCGCATGATCTGGAAACCATCCCACAAAGCCCTGCGGTGCCTCCGAGACAGAGAGAAGCATAAAGGACTTTCTCACGTTCATCGGTGCACTTGACCAGCGCAAGGAGGTCTTCAATAGTGCGAATCCTGTCATCGGCATCCAATGGTTCAGTCGTCACTGTGAATATGGGAGACATAGTCCGCATAAACTCGGAGAGAGTAGAGCGGCAATTGCCATTCCCGTTCTGTGGTGGGTTGTTCACTAGGACTTGAGCCAGCTGGTGAATAGCGGCATTGTTGGCTTGACGCTCCTCGCGAAGAGCGTGAAGGAACTGAGCCATAGTCAAGTTCTCGGGAGGAGGTGGCGGAGGAACATTGCCACGCTGCTCATGGTGATCTCCAGTGTGAGCTTCTCCTTCAGTTCCCTGCGGCTGACCTGAGGAGGCTGCACCGGGGTTGCCGAAGGTGCTGTTGCGGGTTGAGTTCACCATCCTGTCATGGAAACATACATGTCAATATTCCACCTTGCTTGAAACCACAAGGGTTTGCTCTAGTAAGAGGGGGGGGTCCAAATGTGCCCTAGTGCGAGTCTTTAAAACCAAAGTCCTGGAAACGGAATTTGCATTCATTGAAAACAAGTGACATAGTCGCGTACAGGCTGCCTAAGGCAGAATGCGGCTTACATCATACACACTCATAATTTGAAAGATCGGATACATGGATACCCTACGCTCAGGGGTACTCCTAGTTGCCTATGCTGAAATCCTACGCGGCGGACTGCTCGGTCTCATAGGTGGGTTCAGCAGGATCTTCGTCTTCGTCAGTGTCTTCTTCCTTCAAAGGAGTGGAAGAAAGGAGCGATACATCACGACGTCTCTTAGGTGAGGCAGCGAAGAGCTCAGTATACTCTTCCGCTATCAGGCGGCGACCCGGAAGAGGGAGAGCCTGGATCGGTAGCACACTACCCCTGGTAGCAACACCGGTCCTTCCTTCAGGTGTGCCTGTTTTCTTCACCTTGCGATTCTTCATCTTCTCGGTGTGAAGTAGGCCCTTGACTTGGTGCAGTTCTTGGCGAAGCTTCATTGATTCCTTAACGAGAAGGTGCATCAGGGTGTCGGATGAGAGACTGAAGTAGGTCTGAAACCTTAATGGCATCCCATCCTCAGATGATGGGGTGAGTGTCCAACTCCCGTCCTCTCCTTCCTTGATAAAACGTAGGTGACGAGTAGCAGGCTCATCAGCCATCTCAAGGAGGATATCACGGAGACGCACGAGCGCCTCTCGTGCGGCTATCTCCACTGCCAGCATCAATTCCCCCATTTGTGGTCGATCAAAGAACAAACTAGACGGGGAGTCGTTAGCCTTCACTATCATGTCCACGTGATATTCCTTGGTGTCGGCGTTGACCCAGTGCTCTTGGTAGAGGAAGATGGGTGTGCAGCGTACGTGGCACTTCTTGAGACTATCCACCAGGAGTAGGGGAAAGCCAGTCTCCAGAAGCGTCTCAGGTACGGCGGCCATCTACAAGATATAGGATAGAAAGAGAATCAGAAGGTTTAAGGTGCAAAATCTTAAGTGTAACGCTGGTGTACTAATCGTTTTCGGCTAAAGCCCATGCTACCTAAGGCTTCCTATAGTCAGGATGGCTCTGATACTAGTTCTGTGGGGACCCTGACTAGTAAGTCGAGATCGCCGTGCCCAGTGATCCCAAGGATCAATGTTCACTGAACACAAATACTGAATAATAGATTCTTACATCCAAATACCGAATATTACATCAAATGACCGAACGATCAGGTTCACAAGCAGGGCCTAAGGCCAATTAAAACGGGTACGATGGGTAGCGGACACTCATAAGGGCTAAGCGGGTGCCCATGCCAACAAGCCTACACCGATAGGCATTTTGACTTGGAAGCGTCCTAGATCGCAGGTCCGTCTCCGAAGACGTACTCATCGCCAAACTCCGGTCCTTCCATGTCTCGTCAATAATATAACCAGTGGCAAGCCAATGAGTACTTTGAATGTACTCGCAAACATCCCATGATATGAACAATGAAACTGAAGTACAACAATAACATGCAGCTTTGATGAAATGCAACTTGGTGGGATGATCATGTATATGCATCAAGCTAAAGAATTACTCTTGAAGAACAGGTTACAGATGCCACCGCATCTGTCAAGGGCTGAACACTCCGGGTTCACCCTATGTGCCAAGTCACCGAACTTGGTCATATTGTTTCATCTAGTAACACCAGTTACCACACAAACACACACACTCACACTTGGTTTATGCGGAAACGCTGGACGTAGTTTAAGTAGGATTACCCAACTGTCCTTGACCATGGACACGACTATTCGAATAGTTTACACTCTGCAGAGGTTGCGCACTGTACCCACAAGAACTGGGAAACTTCTGTGTCATCCACGACTCGCGGTATATCACATATACCCGAGGTAAGTACCCGATCATTATCTTTCCCCTGACGATATTAAACAAGGAGGTCCACTCGATTGGTACCCAGCCCACATGTGTTACGTCTTACAAGCACTGACTACGGACAGTATCAACCATGCGGGGACCAACAGTGTGCCTGGAACTCATAAAAATGGCATAGTCGCCCTTCCTGGCACGACCCCATCATGAGAGTGACGACAATCACTCTCGCCACTAGTAATGTGGCTCCTTGCTAGTACCGACCAGAGTAATCAACAAAGCCCCGTCCCATAAAGGGGTAACGTGGTCGCATAGGTGAGGTTGGGACGGTCGACACGTCATAAATCTAATCCCATTTCCGAAACCATACTCACACAAAACACCGGTGCACCACTTCCCCAAAAGTGGCCACCCATCTCATCATCACCCTCGGGCATTAGTGGCACCCGACGGGTTTTTTCATAAACCTTTGATTTAACTCATCATCATGCTCATGCAATGGTTCTCTAACTCTACTAGTCAACATGATAGTAGCATGATCCTCATAGATGGTAGGATCAAGCTCATCATGCTTGTGCTCCAAGGAGCCATATGTATAACATCACCATCATGCAAGTGCTTCGAAGAAGTTTTCGGTACCATCACACCAATGATGAACCGACACTATGATCACATGCAACGGAAAAGTACTTGCTATTCTAGCATGCATCAATTCATATGCTCAAGTCATGGTCAAAGGGTTGCATGCCTTGGTCAGCTAGGTATCCGGGGTCTTCGAGGTCTTCCGCTCCGAATCCTTCGTCACTCGGTAATTCTATCGTCGAGAATAGAATAAATAAGAAATAGCTCACACAAAAACAGATCACAAATCACTTTTAAAATTTTTGCAAAACTTGGTTAAATTCAGGTTGTTAATTTGAAAAATATCTTCTCTTAGTTTTTACTAGTTAAATAGGGGCAAACTATTGCCTTTAATGCCTTTATATTATTATAAAACAAATTCTATTTTTGACAAATGTCAACAATGGCAAAATGAAATACTACTCATTTTTAGAAAAATATCAGTGGAAGAATTATATTTTTCCACTGGGTAGTTATTTTTACAAAAATCATTTTAGTGTGTGTTTTGAAAATAAAAGAAAAAGGCCAAATCCTGGCCTGGGAAGCAGGCTGCAAGGCGCGCGCGCGCCAGGTTTGAACCTGACGTGTGGGCCCCTAGGGTCAGCGGCTGTGGCTGCACGTGGGGGCTGCTCCAGGACGCCGACAGGTGGAGCCCACCTGTCGGGTCCTTCCCCTACCTCCGGGTAGGGAGGAGGTGATGAACTCCGGCGAGGCTACCGTCGTCCTTGGGCCTAGCTAAGGGCAGGAATGGGTTCAGCGTGCCTCCGCCTACCTGCAGGTGGTCGGGACAGCGCCGGAGAGGCTTGGAGTCGCCGGGGACGAGGTGGCCATGGCGGAGGGGTTTCGGGATGTGGTTGAACTAGTAGCTAGGGGCACAGAATCGCTCGGGGCAGTTGGGGGAAAGGTTCCTGGTGTCGAGGGGAGTGCTCTAGGGGGTCGAGTTTCGCAGGAGCTGGCGTGTAGCCGGAGATCGACCGCAGCTCCGAGGTGGAGGGGCCTCGGTCGATCTCGAGCACCGGGGCTCTGCGAGCTCGATTGGTGGGCTAGGGAGGAGGTAGTGGTCGTGCAGAGGCTGCTGGAGAGGTGTTGAGGCGCCGGGGTGGCCTATTTATAGGCTCGCGACGGTGAGCCGACTCGGTGCGCCGGTGACTCACCGCGGTGCGCGTGCGTGCACAGTGAGGAGCTGGCTGCGAAACCACGGTCTCCGGACGTGGTTTGGGACGCTCTGAATCATCAACCGTAGAGGGAGAAGGCGTGGGGTCGAGCTGCAGCGTATGTCCATGGTCGGCCGGGTCAGGTGCGCGTGGGCACGCGTCGCCCGAGCTCTAGCACGGGAGAGGAGGGTCCCTGGCGGCTGCTTTACACAGAGGGGTTGTCGGGGGAGGTCTTGGACACTTCGGGGGAGGTTGGAACTGGCCGGGAGCGTCGTCCCCTTCTCGGTGGCTCCCTGTAGCGCGTCCAGAGCGCAGTTTTGGCATGCCACGGCATGCTGGCATGCTCTGGGGCACTTTAGACATGTCCCTCATGTCCTGGGTGCTGCTGGGAGTGCTTCTAGCCGTTGTGTGCTAGTGAGAGCACTGGCTGGTCAAGGGGGGCATGTTTCACTAGTGCTGTCAGCCCTGACCTGTGGCACAAGTTAGGGTTCTTGTCACTTGTGCTTTGAACTAGGGAGGGGGCTATTGACTGGGTGTTTAGGTTGATTTGAGGCACTAATACACCATGTTTGAGGCTTTGCCATTGGGTAAAACAGTGGCTAGGTGGGTTTTTACCTTCCTGTCAGAAGGTATTCGATAGTGGTTTGGGATGCTTCCACTCCACCACTGGAAATGCAACTTAACAGGTTTGGTCTTGGGGTTAAAGTAGGGGTTTTCACCAATTTTGAGCTCCATTGAACAAGTTTAGCTTTGTAAACTTGAAAATGCATCAAAGTGGCCAGATCTGTCCCCTCCAAAGGGAGTGTGACTAAACAGAGTCTTACAAATCACATTTTTGATGTGGAGTCCTCATTTGAGGTGCCAAACACCCCTGCAAAGTTTCAGCCCCATTGGACAAACTTTGCTATGTAGAGTTGTTCCAAGTCTATTCTGTACACAGAGGGTTTAGTCTCATTTGGTGACCTTCCCGACCTTGGATCAAGGTGAGATTTTATGTGGGCACCAAATATGGCTTGTGGAGGCTCCTATAGTTTAATGGGATTTTATTGAGAGTATTTCCTTTGGAAATATCTAAAAAGGTTAAAACAGACAGGAATGGTTTTCGGGGTTTTATTCAAATAATTATAATATAAAATAGGGTTGAAAATCTTATATATGAAAAATATATGTCCTTCTCAGTTTCCATGATTTTACTCAGAATTTTCTAAGGCAGAGAAGCATTTTTCCTTGTGGGAATATCATTCCTGGCCTTAGAAACAGACATGTATTTAAAATAGAAAATAATGTTTTAAATCATTAATTAATGTTTTTGGTAAATAATAATAGTATTTGAGTTCAGATCACCAACTTTGGTTGGGAGTGCTACTAGGCCTCATGATCTAGTAGTGTAACCCAAGCAAGGTAGAGGTGATGTGGTGTCAAAGAAAAAGAGTTTTGGAAATTCATTTAAAAATAAATTTATCATGGGTTTTGGCTCAACAAGCAAACAAGCATACATTCATACAAGGCATTCATAGCATTCACAACATCATTAGAAAAAGGTTTAACAAGCTCTGATTTTTTCAACTTAAAACATTGGTGGTGAAAAAGAGGGTGTGACATTTAATCACCTCATTGGAGCTTGCACGCTTTGTTATCACCCTTAGGGTCGACAAAACCTTCTGGTTGCATCATATACAACTCTTCCTTAAGGAATGTTGTTTTGACGTCCATTTGCCAAATTTCATAATCATAAAGGCGGCAATTGCTAACATCACTCGGACTGACTTCAGCTTCGCTACGGGAGAGAAAGTCTCTTCGTAGTCAACTCCTTGAATTTGTAAAAAACCCTTTGCGACAAGTCGAGCTTTATAAACAGTCACATTACTGTTTGCATCAGTCTTCTTGTTGAAGATCCATTTATTTTCTATGGCTCGCCGATCATCGGGCAAGTCCACCAAAGTTCATACTTTGTTCTCATACATGGATCCTATCTCGGATTTCATAGCCTCAAGCCATATGTTGGAATCCGGGCTCGCCATTGCTTCTTCATAGTTCGAAGGTTCACCATTGTCTAACAACATGATTTCCATCACAGGGTTTCCATACCACTCTGGTGCGGAGCGTACCCTTGTGGACCTTCGCGGTTCAATAGCAACTTGATACGAAGCTTCATGATCATCATCATTAACTTCCTCTTCAGTTGGTGTAGGTGCCACAGGAACAATTTCCTGCACTATGCTACTTTCCGGTTCGAGAGGGGGTGTAATTACCTCATCAAGTTCTACTTTCCTCCCACTTACTTCTTTCGAGAGAAACTCTTTCTCTAGAAAGGATCCGTTCTTGGCAACAAAGGTTTTACCTTAGCATCTAAGATAGAAGGTATACCCAATAGTTTCCTTAGGGTATCCTATGAATACACATTTCTCCGCTTTGGGTTCGAGCTTCTCTGGTTGAAGTTTCTTCACATAAGCATCGCATCCCCAAACTTTAAGAAACGACAACTTAGGCTTCTTGAAAAACCATGGTTCATACGGTGTCGTCTCAACGGATTTAGACAATCCCCTATTTAAAGTGAATGCTGCAGTTTCTAATGCGTATCCCCAAAATGATAGCGGTAAGTCGGTAAGAGACATCATAGATCGTACAATATCCAATAAAGTGCGATTACAACGTTCAGACACTTCGTTGCGTTGCGGTGTGCCAGGCGGCGTCAGTTGTGAAATGATTCCACACTTCCTTAGGTGTGTTCCAAGCTCGTGACTCAAATATTCTCCTCCACGATCAGATCGTAGACACTTAATTTTTCTGTCACGTTGATTGTCAACCTCACTCCGAAATTCCTTGAACTTATCAAACGTCTCAGATTTGTGCTTCATCAAGTAGATATACCCATACCTACTCAAATCATCGGTGAGAGTGAGAACATAACGGTAGCCACCGCGAGCTTCAACGTTCATTGGACCACACACATCAGTATGTATTATTTCTAGTAAGTCGGTCGCTCTCTCCATTATTCCTGAGAATGTAGTCCTAGTCATCTTGCCCATGAGGCATGGTTCGCATGTGTCAAATCACTCAAAGTCAAGAGACTCCAATAGTCCATCAGTATGGAGCTTCTTCATGCGCTTAACACCGATATGACCAAGGCGGTAGTGCCACAAGTATGTGGGACTATCATTATGAACTTTACATCTTTTGGTACTCACACTATATATATGTGTAACATCACGATCGAGATTCATCAAGAATAAACCATTGACCAGCGGAGCATGACCATAAAACATATCACTCATATAAATAGAACAACCATTATTCACTGACTTAAATGAGTAGCCGTCTCGCATTAAGAAAGACCCTGATACAATATTCATGCTCAAAGCTGGTACTAAATAACAATTATTAAGGTTGAAAAGTAATCCCGGCGGTAGATGTAGAGGTAGTGTGCCGACGGGGATCACATCGACCTTGGAGCCATTCCCGACGCGCATCGTCACCTCGTCCTTGGCCAGTCTCCACTTATTCTAGAGTTCCTGCTTTGAGTTGCAAATGTGAGCAACAACACCGTTATCAAATACCCAGGAGCTACTACGAGCGCTGGTAAAGTACACATCAATAACATGTATATCACATATACCTTTAACGTTGCCGGCCTTCTTGTCCGCTAAGTACTTGGGGCAGTTCCGCTTCCAGTGACCTTTTCCCTTGCAATAGAAGCACTCAGTCTCAGGCCTGGGTCCATTTTTTTTCTGATTCATGGTATCTGGCTTACCGGGCGCGGCAACGGCTTTGCCGTCTTTCTTCAAGTTCTTCTTACCCTTGCCCTTCTTGAAACTGGTGGACTTGTTGACCATCAACACTTGATGCTCTTTCTTGATTTCTACTTCTGCAGACTTGAGCATTGACTACAACTCGGGAATGGTCTTCTCCATCCCTTGCATGTTGTAGTTCAGCACCAAACCTTTGTAGCTTGGTGGGAGAGACTGGAGGATTCTGTCAATTATAGCATCATCCGGAAGTTCGACTCCAAGTAAAGTCAGACGGCCGTGTAACCGAGACATTTTGAGTATGTGCTCACTGACAGAACTGTTCTCCTCCATATGACAGCTAATGAACTTGTCCGAGACTTCATATCTCTCGACACGGGCATGATCTTGAAAAACTAGTTTCAGCTCTTGGAACATCTCATATGCAACGTGTTGCTCAAAACGTCTTTGGAGCCCCGTTTCCAAACTGTATAACATACCACACCTAACCAGAGAGTAGTCATTACTCCGCGTTTGCCAGACGTTCAGAATGTCCTGGGCTGCTGCGGGAGCAGGAGGGTCACCTAGCGGTGCATCAAGGACATAAGACTTTTTAGCTGCTTCAAGGATTAGCTTCAAGTTGCGGACCCAGTCCACATAGTTGCTACCATCATCTTTCAACTTGTTTTTCTCTAGGAATGCATTGAAATTGAGGTTGACATTGGCCATCTACAATATTTATAAAGACAACTTTTAGACTAAGTTCATGACAGTTAAGTTCATTTAATCATATTAGGTATGAACTCCCACTTAAATCGACATCCCTCTAGTCATCTAAGTGATACATGATCCATGTTGACTAACCCGTGTCCGATCATCACGTGAGACGAACTAGTCGTCATGGTGAGCAACTTCATGCTGATCATATTCAACCATACGACTCATGTTCGACCTTTCGGTCTCTTGTATTCGAGGTCATGTCTGTACATGCTAAGCTTGTCGAGTCAACCTAAGTGTTTCGCGTGTGTAAATCTGGCTTACACCCGTTGTATACGAACGTTAGAATCTATCACACCCGATCATCACGTGGTGCTTCGAGACAACGATCCTTCGCAACGGTGCACACTTAGGGGAATATGTTCTCGAAATTTTTAAGAGGGATCATCTTATTATGCTACCGTCGTTCTATGCAATAAGATGAAAAACATGATAAACATCACAATGCAATCATATGGTGACATGATATGGCCATTATCATCTTTGCTCTTTCGATCTCCATCTTCAGGCATCGCAAGATCATCATTGTCACCTGCGTGACACCATGATATCCATCATCATGATATCCATCATCGTGTCTCTGTGAAGTCGTCACGCCAACTACTACTACCACTACTACTATAGCTAACCGTTAGCAATGAAGTAAAAGTAGTAAGCACATGGCGTTGCATCTCATACAATAAATTAAGACAACTCCTATGGCTCCTGTCGGTTGTCATACTCATCGACATGCAAGTCGTGAAACCAAATACAATAACATGATCATCTCATACATCATACATGCAACATCACAACTTTGGACATATCACATCACATGTCAAACCCTGCAAAAACAAGTTAGACGTCCTCTAATTGTTGTTCCAAGTTTTACGTGGCTGATTTGGGTTTCTAGCAAGAACGCCTTCTTACCTACGCGACAGCCACAACGATGATATGCCAAAGCAATTTAATCTTCATAAGTACCGTTTTCATCAAATCCAATCCGACTAGAGTGGGAGAGACAGACACCCGCTAGCCACCTTTATGCATGGTGTGCATGTATGTTGGTGGAACCAGTCTCACGTAGGCGTACATGTAAGGTCGGTACGGGCCGCTTCATCCCACAGTACCGCTGGAAAAGAATAATACTAGTAGCGGCAAGCAATTGACAAATCATCGCCCACAACCTTTTGTGTTATACTCGTGCATAGAATCTACGCATAGAAAACCTGGCTCGGATGCCACTGAAGGGTAACGTAGCATAAATTCAAAATTTTCCTACGCCATATTCAGATCTTCCTATGGAGAGACCAGCAATGAGAGAGTGGAGAGTGCATCTTCGTACCTTTGATAATCGCTAAGCGGAAGCGTTGCTAGAACACGATTGATGGAGTCGTACTCGTGGCGATTCAAATCGCGTTGTGATTCCGATCTAGTGCCGAACCACGGCACCTCCGCGTTCAACACACGTGCAGCTCGGTGACGTCTCCTGCACCTTGATCCAGCAAGGAGGAGGGAGAGGTTGGGGAAGATCTCCCGCAGCACGACAGCGTGGTGTCGATGGAGAGACGAGGTCTCCCGGAAGGGCTTCGCCAAGCACCATGGGAGGAGGAGGAAGGAGGGGAGCAGGGCTGCGCTGAGGGAGAGAAGAAACGGTGTCCAAAACAGCCCCAAACCCATCTCTATTTATAGGAGGAGGGGAGGGGGGTGCCACCCCTAGAGTTCCCACCCTAGGTGGTGCGGTAGCCCGCCAGATGGGAGATGCGGCGGCGAGGGCAGGGGGAGGGGGTGGCGCACCCCGAGGTGGGCCTTAGGCCCACCAGCGCCTAGGGTTTCCCCCCTCTCCACCTCATGCACCTTGGGCCCGTGGGAGGAGTACCAACCCACTTTGGGACGGTTGCCCTCCACCTTTTGGCCCATGCTACCTCTTGGGGCTGGTGGCCCCTCCCGGTGGACACCCAGGACCATTTCCGGTGGTCCCGGTACGCTACCGGTCACGCCCGAAACATTTCTAGCGTCCAAACCCATCCATCCTATATATCAATCTTTACCTCCGGATCATTCCGGAGCTCCTCGTGACGTCCGGGATCCCATCTGGGACTCCGAACAACTTTTGGTAACCTCGTATAACATTTCCCTATAACCCTAGCGTCATCGAACCTTAAGTGTGTAGACCCTACGGGTTCGGGAAGCATGCAGACATGACCGAGACGCTCTCCGGCCAATAACCACCAGCAGGATCTGTATACCCATGGTGGCTCCCACATGTTCCACGATGATCTCATCGGATGAACCACGATGTCAAGGATTCAATCAATCCCGTATACAATTCCCTTTGTTTGTCGGTATAGAACTTGCCCGAGATTCGATCGTCGGTATACCTATACCTTGTCCAATCTCGTTATCGGTAAGTCTCTTTACTCGTTCCGTAGCACATCATCCTATGACTAACTCCTTAGTCACATTGAGCTCATGATGATGTTCTACCGAGTGGGCCCAGAGATACCTCTCCGTCACACGGAGTGACAAATCACGATCTCGATTCGTAACAACCCAACAGACACTTTCAGAGGTACACGTAGTGCACCTTTATTGTCACCCAGTTATGTTGTGATGTTTGATAGACCCAAAGCACTCCTACAGTATCCAGGATTTGTACAAGCTCACGGTCGAAGGAAAAGACACATGACATTAGAAAAGCTTTAGCATACGAACAATACGATCTAGTGCTATGCTTAGGATTGGGTCGTTTTCATCATAGCATTCTCCCAATGATGTGATCCCGTTATCAATGACACCCAATGTCCATGATTAGGAAACCATGATCATCTATTGATTAACGAGCTAGCCAACTTGAGGCTTGCTAGGGACACATTGTGATCTATTTATTCACACATGTATTACCGCTTCCTGGTAATACAATTATAGCACGAACAATAGACGATTATCATGAACAAGAAATATGATAATAACCATTTTATTATTGCCTCTACGGCATATTTCCAACATTGCACACATTTCAAGTGCTCGTTGAGTGGACATCCCTCACTAGAAAGGAGGTTACCTTGGAAGATTTTGACACTCTCAAGCAATGACTTCTAAATGCACCGGCATGGGGACTTGCAGATTCTCAAGGAGAGGGCAGGGCAGGACTATTCATGCGCTGACAGCAAAGGATACCAGAACAACAACAAATGGTTGTCACGACAACGAAGTTGAGAAGGAAGGTGTGACAACAACTAGCAGTGGTAGAATGTCGTCGTAGGGAGTCAACCGTGATGTGTAGGGCCGAGAGCAGCTAGAAAGCGTTTGGATGTGTGGGGTCGACGGTGTCTAGCAAGGGGAGTTTAAATCAAGGGTTCTAGCGTTGTAATGAATTATCGAGGAAATGAAATAGAAACTCTGTTTGCCTGTCTCTCTCATTTTCCTCTCCAAGCCTTCACCTCCTCGTCTAACCCCGATTATCACTGTCCATTTTCTGTGATGAGCCTCGGTATCATGATAAATGTTTGTGACCCTGATTTGGTCCAAGGCTATCATAGTCCACTTGCTGTGACGAGACTCGGTGTCATGATAAATGTTGGTGACCCTTTTTGTAAAAGTTTATGGAAAAATAACAATTAATTGCTTTTTAGCTAACTTATTTAGCAACATATCTTTTCATAATAGCAGAAAGTAGGAATTGGGATCGTCAAGTTCCCTCCTCACAAAGGAATTTAGGATTGTTGGCTTAGATGTGAAATCAGATGGGTCGTGGATGGATTACTCATGGAACAAAGCTGACAAGACCATACAAGGCTGACCTGAATTAGTTTAAATTTCCTAGATAAATAAATAAAATCATTTACTTTTTTTGGCAGCATTTTGACGCTATTTTGCTGCCAAAAATAAATTGTAACCCAGTTGGTGCATTTATTAGCTTTCTTTCAAGTTCTACCACATACAACAAATGTACAATAAATTTAAATAACAACCACACATAGTAGTCATACCATAGGAGGATTCTTCTTACATTACATCCTCTGTTAGCCAACAGAGATGTCCTTTTGTATCCCAACATGGTGCATGATGACCACAAGTATAGGGGATCAATCATAGTCCATTTGATAAGTAGGAGTGTTGAACCCAACGAGGAGCAGAAGGAAGTGATAAACAATTTCAGCAAGGTATTCTGTGCAAGTTCTATGAGTAACAATGATAGATAGTTTTATAGAAAGATATTTTGTAACAAGTGACAAGTAACAATTGTAGAAAGTGTGCATAAAGATATTCCAATACTTTTTATAGCGAAGGACGGGTTTAAAAGTACTCTTATATGAGGCAAGCGCTCCCGACGACATGTGGGAAGTTGTGTATAGTGATGTTCATCATGTTGAGTTGATTCACATTCGTTACTTTGATAATTTGATATGTGGGTGGACCAGTGCTAAGGTGCCATTCTTACTTGAAAAAGCAACTCACTTATGATACACCCTCTCGCAAGCATCCGCAATTAGTAAAAAAGAATTAAGATAAATCTAACCATAGCATGAAACGTGTGGATCCAAATTAGCCACTTACGAAGTAACGCATAAACTAGGGTTTAAGCTTCTATCACTATAGCGACCCATCATCTACTTATCACTCCACAATGACTTCCCTTAGGCCCATAACATCGCGAAGTGTTGTGTAGTCAATGTTCAAACGATACCACTGAGAAGGTACAACATACATATCATCAAAATATCGAACGAATACCAACTTCAGAAGATTACTTGTAACAAGATTTCTCCCATGTCCTCAGGAAAAAAAGTAACTACTCACACATCATCAGCATGTTCAAGATCAGAGGTGTAATAATTATAATTAAGGATCTGAACATAATATCTTCAACCAGGTAAACCAACTAGCATCAACTACGAGATGTAATCAACACTATTAGTAACCCACATGTACCACTCTGAGGTTTTGAGACAAAGATTGAATACAAGAGATGAACTAGGGTTTGAGATGAGAAGGTGCTCGTGAAGGTGTTGATGAAGATTGGAACTCCCGCAAAGGAGGCAACATTGGTGATGATGATGACTTCGATCTCCCCTCTCGGAGGGATGTTTCCCCGACAGAATCGCTCAGTCGGAGAGCAAAAGGGCCTCTGCCCAGGTTTCCACCTCGAGACGGTGCTACTTCGTCCCTAAAGTCTCTCCTTGATTTATTCTAGGGAAAAACACACATTATAGGAGAAGCTGGGGCCAGGGCACCTAAGTGGGCCCCAAAAGCTAATAGGGCGCGCCTAGAGGGGGTGGGTGCGCCATGTTGGCTTGTGGCCAATATGTGCCCCCTCTTGTATATTTTTGGCGCAATAAATCTTATATATTCCATAAAAATTCTCCATATAGTTTCAAGTAATTTGGAGTCTAGTGATATTTCCCTTTTTCTGGGTTTTCAGGTCTAGAATTATAGTTTATATTAATTTCCCCCTTTGTGATGTACCTTGTAAAGTCAGATAGAAAAGGCATAAGAATTGCATCATAGCGAGGAATAATGGACACAAATAATATAAATATCAATAAGAATTCATGATGAAAAATGGACGTATCAACTCCCCCAAGGTTAGAACCGGCTTGTTCTAAAGCGAAACGTAAAGTCGATAATAATGACCACATAATTTGAGAGAAAGAGAGGTGTCGATAAAAAGCAACTACAAACATGAGAGCATCATAAATATTAACATAGAATCTTCTTTTTCATTATATAGCTTCTCATAAACTAGTAACAATCTTCCACAGTTGTCAAAGTATGAAGCATACACTTTATTGACAATCAACAATCTATGTTCTTAGTCACTGAGACAATCACAATTCATCATATTTCAGAGATGAGTCTATGTAAGAGCTTTCAATTTAGCAAGTTCACATACTCAACTATCATTTAGTATTCTATGATTGCTCACACTCATTGCATATTTTTGGAGCTAATGTTTCCATAAAAAACATTGGAAGATAGGGGCTTTGTTTCTTTTTCCACCCAACTCATTTACCTCAAGGATAATGTCAACAATAATGAATCATGATCACCAACATCCGAATGGCCATATGTATCTAGATCTTTCCCCAACCCATTATTCTTGTCAACTAGAGAGTTAATAGGTAGGAATAGGGATAAACATTATTGAATCTTGCATAAAAGTAAATACATGGAAGTAAAAGATAGTCCTTTCACACAAGGAAATGGAGGCTGTCATGCACTTTTTATTTTTGGATGTGCAAGGTCTTAATGGAAAGGAATGTCGCTTTATATTGCCCCTTGTGATAGCAGATTTTATTATGCAATTTGTCACTTTTATATCTTTGCCATCACAAAATCGTACAAAACTTAATTTCCCTTGTAATAAAAGATCAGACATCTTTATGAGCAATTGTTATTGCTTTGTGCACAGATGACAACTTACTTCAAGGATCTTATTCCATCCATAGGTATGTATTGTGGACTCTCATGGCAATAAAATGTGTTTTAGGGATATGCATGCACAAGTAGTATCTCTACTTTGTGCGAATTTTTGGGCTAGCATAGGATCTAAAGCAAGCACCACATGTTAGAGGATCCATAAAAATATAACTTCTATGTGAATGTTAACAAACGTAACCATTACATTGTCTTCCTTGTCCAATATCAAACTTCCATCATTATATAATATTTGGTGGGAGCTCACAATCATAAAAGATTTCCAAGATAGTATATTTCTACGTGAATCTCCTCTCCTATATCATAATTTTTCATGGATTGTGTCAATGACTAATGATATGTTTGTTGACTCCCAACAACTTTTATCTACCATAATTTTTCTATGTGGATTCATTACTCCCCATGAGATTAACATATGATTTGTCTATTTCTTTTATTACAATGCTATGATTGATGCATGAGAGTAAAGCAAGCAAACTCAACCTAATGTTTATTATATAACTCTCATACTCGATTACAAGGATAGATAGATCTGAAAGAAAAACTCTAAGAAAAGGAAAACTGAAATTTTATTTCTCTAAATCATGACATAACTATGGACCAAACTAAGATATATGATATATGGTAAAAGTGATGGTGATATGATACCAAGGCACCTCCCACAAGCTTGGTACAAGCTAAGAGTGGTGGTCGTACCCATGTACTCAAGTGTCCCTCCTGGGTGATTGTGGAGATGATGTGCTAGGCTTGTTCTCCGACTTCCAAGGCATTGGCTCACTATCATAGAAAGAGGATATTGTGTGTGGGATCCTAAAATCAGCAGCGATGCTCATCCTCTCAAACCTGGATTCATACTCACAATTTTCATTTTGTGGGTCAAAGATTTGAGATTGGGGATGTTTGATCCGCTCTTGAAGCTTGAAGAGAGCCTCTCCCATGTTCCTAGTGTCCAGCTTGTTCTCCCGAATGAAGTCCATGATCATAGAGTGTTTAGCCCTCAAACCACGTTCAAGCATCCCTTGGCACTTGAAGATTTCCTGCTCCATTGCTACAAGCCTGGCCTTCTCGCTCCCCTACTTTTTGGGACATTGGACATCCCAGATGTGGAACACCCCCTCATGCATATCAATGGATTGAGCGTACTTCATAACCTCCCACATGTAGGATGATGACCTTCTCATATACATTGTCCTTGGAGGAGCTAGATGAGGTCATGGTGATCTAGATTTGTCAAAAAATAGTCTGAAACAATAACAGAGGAGAAACTCATGTTGCGGTGGTCAAACTAGATGGGAGTATATATAATGATTTTTTCTAGGTCAGGATACGTGTCCAGGAAGAAAATGAAGTACAGGAGGCACATGAGGGGCCACAAGCTAATAGGGCGTGCCCAGGGGGTGGGCATGCCCTAATGGCTTGTGGCTCCCTCATGGGTCCCCTTGGGTCGTTTTTATTTTTGTAGTTTTTCAAAAATACAAAAATCAAGAGAACATATTTTTTCTTGAATTTTTGGAGTAAGTTTACTTATTCTATCACATACCTACTCCTTTTTAAGGTTTATTGAGTGTTCTCTAAGGTCTCTCTTATGTGTTCTCCGCATGTCATCACTTGAATAATATCAGTTTTAATATTAATGGGCGTGCGTGAAATATAGTGTTTAATTCTTAGCGCATGTACCACTCTCGTATTTTTGCCTTCGAAGTTGTTAATCTTGATAGCACCGGAGCGATAGACTTCCTCGAGGATATAAGGTCCTTCCCATTTGGAGAGAAGCTTACCTGTAGAAAATCTGAAATAGAATCCTACATTGAATTCCCATTTTTGGATTCTATTATGATGCCATCTTTTAAATTTTCTTTTAAGAATTTGGCATTTTCATAAGCTTGTGCTCTCAATTCATCTAATGATCTAATATCAAATAACCTATTTTCACCAGCAAATTTGAAATCATAGTTAAGTTCTTTAATTGCCCAATAAGCTTTATGTTCTAGATCAATAGGTAAATGACATGCTTTTCCACAGACCATTTTATATGGGGACGTTCACATAGGATTTTTATAAGCAGTTCAATAAACCTATAAAGCAACATCAAGTTTCTTAGACCAATTCTTTCTATATCTATTTATAGTCTTTTGCAATATCAACTTTATTTCTTGATTACTCAACTCAACTTGACCACTAGAACGAGGATGATAATGTGATGCAATTCTATGGTTAACATCATGTTTAGCTAGAAGTTTACAGAAAGTACCATTAATAAAATGTGAACCACCATGATTCAGTAAATATCTTGGGACCCAAAACCCCGGGAAAATAACATCTTTAAGCAGTTTAATTGAAGTGTTATGATGAGCACTACCAGTTGGAATACCTTCTAACCACTTAGTAACATAATCAACAACAACTAAAGTATTAGTATATCCACTTGAGGAATGAAAAGGTCCCATATAATCAAATCCCCAAACATCAAATGGTTCAGTAGCAAGTGAATAATTCATATGCATTTCCTAACGTCTACCAATGTTACCAACTATTTGACATTCATCAGAACAAAGGACATACTTTATGATAATCTTTGAAAATAGTAGGCCAATAAAAACCAGATTGTAATACATTGTGTGTAGTTGTATCACGAGCATGGTGGCCCTCCGTAAGCCTTGGAATGACACTTCCATAGGATCTATCACTATTCATGCTCACGTACACAATGTCTAATAACACCATATGCTCCTTCTTTATAAAGATGTGGGTCACGCAAAAAGTAAAGTCTTAAATCATAGAAGAATTTTCAATTTTGTTGGTAGGTGAAATTAGGTGGCATATATTTAGCAACAATGTAATTAGCATAATGTGCATACCAAGGAGTACTATTGCAAGCATTTATAACAGCTAATTGGTCATCGGGAAAATTATCATCCATAGTTAGTGGGTCATCAAGAACATTTCCATTCTATACAAATTATCTCCTACAGGGTTTTCATCTCCCTTCCTATCAACAATATGCAAATTAAACTCTATAAGAAAAAGCATCCACCTAATCAGTCTAGGCTTGGCATATTTATTTTCCAAAAGGTATTTAATAGCAGCACGATTAGTGTGAATAGTAACATTTGAATCAACAATATAAGGATTAAACTTATCACCCGCAAAGACAAATGCTAATAATTCCTTGTTAGTAGTAGCATAATTCCTTTGAGCACTGTTTAGAATTTTACTAGCATATTGTCTAACATTCAATTTCTTGTCTAGTCTTTGTCCTAGAACATCACCAACAACATAATCACTAGCATCACACATAATTTCAAATGGTAAATTCCAATCAGGTGGTCGAACAATAGCTGCAGAAATCAAGTCTTTCTTTAGTATTTCAAAGGATTCTAGACAATCATAATAAAAAAAGTAACATATTTCTTAATAATATTAGTTAATGGTCTAGAAATCTTTAATGAAACGCCTATAGAAACTAGCATGACCAGGAAAAATTCTTATACCTTTGATATCTTTAGGCCACATCATTTTGTCTATTGCATCAAGTTTAGCCTTCTCCACCTCAATACATATTTCAGAAATTTTATGCCCAAGTGTTATACCTTCACTCACCATAAAGTTACACTTCTCCCAATTCAACACAAGATTAGTTTCTTCATATCTCTACAAAACTCGATCAAGGTTGCTCAAGAAATCATCAAAAGATGATCCGTAAAAGGAAAAATCATCCATGAATACCTAAACAATACTTTGAGAAAAAACAGAAAATATAGCTATCATACATCTTTGAAATGTAGCAGCTGCATTGCATAAACCAAAAGGCATACGTCTATAAATATAAGTTCCAAAAGGGCATGTGAAAGTAGTTTTCTCTTGATCCTCTTTTGGAAGAGGTATTTGTGAAAAGCCAGATTATCAGTGAAGAACGAAAAAATGTGTGTGCTTAGATACTATTTCTAACATTTGATCATTAATAGGCAAAGGGGAATGATCATTTCTAGTATCTTTGTTTAATTTGCTGAAACCAATTACCATCTTATAACCAGTTATGATTCTTTGTGGGATAAGTTCATTTTTATCATTAGTCACAACATTTATACCTCCTTTCTTAGGTACGCATGAAGATGACTTACCCATCTACTATAAGAAACCGGATAAATTATGCGTGCCTCCGGAAGCTTTAGTATTTCAGTTCTTACCACCTCCTTCATATATATTTTAAGAGGCGTTAATATTTAATGACGGGTTTAGCATCTGAATCCATATTAATCTTGGGTGACATAGAGGGTGACTCATGCCCATAAGATCATCTAGAGTATATGCAATAACATCCATGTGCTTCTTCAGAGTTTTGAGTAATCTCTTTTCTTCATGCTCTAAAAGGTTAGCACTAATAATAACATGATATATCTTCTTTTCATCAAGATAAGCATATTTCAAAGTATCAAGTAATTTAATAGTTGAAACATGAGATTTCCCTCAGGTGGAGGAGGATCTCCAAAAATGTCAACATGGAAGTTGTGTTTAGGAATAGGTGCTTGTCTAAAGAAAATATCATCTATTTCATTTCTTTAATTCATATACATATCATTTTCATGGTCTAGAAAATATTATTCTAAAGGATGATTAGTACGTACAATAGTAGAGACAAGACCAATAATTTCATATTTGCTAGATAACTCTTTCTCATTTGGTTATCTACCAAACTTAGAGAAATTAAATTCATGAGATGTATCACCAAAGCTTACTTTATCCTTCTTGGTAACACAATTAATTTCAGCATTAACAGTATTCAAGAAAGGTCTACCAAATGTAATGGGACAAAAGCTATCTTGTTTTGCACCAAGTACTAACAAATCAGTAGGGTACATAATTTTCCCACACAAGACTTCAATGTCTCTAACATTCCCAAGTGGTGAAATAGTGTCTCTGTTTGCAAGTTTAATAGTGACATCAATATCTTTAATCTCAGCGGGTGATACATCATGCATAATTTATTGGTATAAGGTAAAAGGTATAGGAATAACATTAGAACCCATGTCACACAATCCATGGTAACAATCATGTCCAATTTTAACAGAAATAACATGCATGCCAACAACTGGTTTTTTTATCTAACTCATCCTCCATGTTTCTAACAGGTATTGCAATTCTAGCTCCTTCATCACAGTACTAAATAACATGTGTGTAGAAATTATCAACAAGGAGATCTTTAACCATCACAATATTAGGATCAACATTTTTTTGTTCAAAGGCTTAGGTGTCCTAATATAACTTTTGTTAACCACAATTGCAGCTTTAGCATGTTCCTTAATCCTAACAGGAAAAGGAGGTTTCTCAATATAAGCAGTAGGCACAACTGGATCAACATGATAAACAATTGTTTTGTCTTTAAATTCAATAGGTTCCCCTAATAATTTCTCAATGGGTGGATGATATTTAAACCACTTCTCCTTAGGGAGATCAACATGAGTAAAAAAATATTCACACAAAGAAGCTACTATCTCAGAGTCAAGCCCATATTTATTGCTACACTTATGAAAAGTATCATTTCTCATAAAATCTTTAACACAATAAAATTCATGTTTTATACCCGACTATTTACCTTTGTTGAGTTCTCGATCTTCAGAGTTGTGTTTAACTCTTTCCAGATGATCCCATTTGAATTCAATAGTTCTCTTGACATAGGAACCAGTAGAAGAAGAATCAAGTATTGATTGATCATCATGAGAAAGCCAAGCATAAATTTTTTTGTATCATAATTTCCCTTAAGAGATCATGGTTGGGGAAAGTGTGTATCATAGATTTAAGCCTCCCCAAGCTTGAGCGACTCTTTCTCCTTCACGCGACCAAAAAAAAATATATGTAATTCCGATCACGATGAAGTAGATGTACAGGATAAAACTTTTAATGAATGTCTAGCTTCAAGCGATTCCACTCCCATGATCTAAGAGAAGGTACAACATACATACCATCAAAATAACGAGGGAATGCCAACTTCACATGATTACTTACTACAAGACTTCTCCCATATCCTCAGGAACAAAAGTAACTACTCCACATCATCAACATGTTCAAGAACAGAGGTGTATTAATGATGATTAAGGATCTGATCATAATATCTTGCACCGAGTAAACCAACTGCATCAACTATGAGATGTAATCAACACAACTGGTAACCCATAGGTACGAATCTAAGGTTTTGAGACAAAGATTGAATACAAGAGTTTAACTAGGGTTTGAGATGATATGGTGTTGGTGAAGATGGTGATGAAGATTGGTCTTTCCATGATGGAGGAAGCGTTGGTGATGACGATGACTTCTATCTCCCCCTTTCGGAGGGAAGTTTCCCCAACAAAATCTCCCTGTCGGAGAGTAAAAGGGCCTCTGCCCCAGTTTTTGCCTTGAGACAGTGATGCCTCACCTGAAAGTCTCTCCCAAGTTTTCCTAGGTCAAAACACATCTTATATGAGAAGAGAGGGCCCATGGCACCTGTGTGGGGCCCACAAACTAACATGGCACGCCTAGTGGGGGTTTGCGCGTCGTGTTGGCTTGTGGCGAGCAGGTGGCCCCCTCCGGTATATTTTTGGTCCAATAATTCTTATGTATTCCATAAATATTATCTCTGAAATTTCAGTCATCTCGAGTCGAGTGAATTTTCACCCTTATTCTTGGTCTTCACATCGAAAATTCCAATTTTCAGTAATTTCCCCCTTTGTGATGTACCTTGTAAATTCAGATAGAAAATGCATAAGAATTGCATCATAATGAGGAATGATGGACAACACTAATATTAATATGAATAATAAGTCTGGGTGCAAAATGGATGTATCGGTGCCATGAGTGCTTTTATGATCCGAAAAGTTGATTATGCTTCCATAAGACCTTTTCGGGGAAACAAAATATAATGGAACATTATCTAGCACAAGTTCAACACACTTAACTAACATGCATACTAAATAGCAATATTCTCAAAGATGCACTCTCAAAACACCTACTCGTTGGACGACCGGTGCTGGTTTGGGCATTCTATCCATCCTCCATGGTGGTGGGTGTGGCGTTCTTGGCGGCATTAGGATCAACATACACCCTCATCAAATTCTTTGAATCCGAATTGGAGATTTCTCCTCGTTATGTGCCCATTTGAGGACCAATTCCGATCATCTACGAACCGGTATCTGTGCATGGTTTTCATCATTTGCCTCCAATCTAACAACTTATGCTCATTTCTCAACTCACTAATCATGCGATTTTTTCAAACTTGCAAGTCCGCCAAGTTTGTGCTCCAACCAACACTCCCACCATTTGTCTACCACATCCACAATCCTTACTGTCGGCACCACGACCCATTGAAGAGGCCCTCGTGGCTCCTCTCACGGACGAGTGGAGGATGATAGCATGACACGAGCGCCCGATGGTGACGATGAGGCATGTAGTCGATGGAGGACGTCATGAAAAAATAGCAAAGGGTAGAGTAATAGCATGACACAATTAAATTAATTATATTCTTAAAAACCGTCGAGCTATAACCGAGAGGAGCATGCAATGGGACTTAGGAGCCAACAAATTAAGCAAACATGTACAAAAGAAATAGTAGAACAGCGGACATGTAACATCTCCACTTGATTGACAATAATTAATCAATTAATCGCTAGGCACGTGAGTTGACTTTCAGTCAATCGAAGCTCCCTTCAACTCCCTTCTCTCCGATACATCCGTATATATTTGGTGGGTTCTCCCTCAAGGGCATTTTGACTGGCTGTTATGGTCACCGTTGTACTTGCCCTACTATTTTACCATTGTTTCAAAGGAGGAGAACTACAATAGTGATCCCCTATAGCAACAGTAGGCATCATTCATGCAGCTCTGAGTAGTTAACCTCATGAGTATTTTGACAGTCGATGTAGCTCGTTCCTTCTTTTTCTTCCTTGTTACCAAGGTCGGCAGAGGAAGGAAAATAAAATAATGACCCCTACGATAATTGTGGGTACCATTCCTCCAAGAACATTAAACTATCACAAAGTGAGCAGGATCGGTCTAAATGTCAATACACAAGTAAAATAACAACAGTGACACATGCCCTGCTCACTTCAGCAGGCGGGCAGGAAGGTGAGTGACAAAAAAGTTTATTATGTTAACAAAAATCCAATCCTTGATGATACATAGGTGTAGTCATTGAACACCTATTGCCTTTTTCGATTATCTTAATCCCGAGGTAACACCGCGTGACGATAAGGGCCCGTGGTTGGAAAACATACTCTTGATGTAAGTTGTGAGCTGGTCAACACGTAATTTGGAAACATGGCCCAATTTTTCTCGTTACAATCACATCTTAACGAATGTCTTTTAGAGCACAAATTAAAATCATGATGATCTCGATTACAAATATATTGTCCTGAAGTTTTAATTATAAGTGTTTGCGCCCCAAAGTTGTTAATTTCCAGTTGTAAAAACTAGAATTTAATTCTCTTGCAAATACTTGGTAGAGCCTATGTTCATATGAACCGTCCTCTCATGGGTTGTAATATTCGTTGTCACTCCTTTGCGAAAGGGCATGAATACTTTCGTTGTACAATCGGATTGCAAAGCATATCAACCTTCAACCTGGAGCACGACGCTGCGGGAACGACGCACCACCAAAGTGATTGTGCTGCAACCCCTGGGTTGTGGCGCAATGGGGTGTTCACCGCTTGCGGTGAGGCCGTGATCACACGCATGGCGCCAACATCCAAGGGCCATTTGCACGAAAGCAACGAATACCCGTCGGATTGCATCTGACCGTAGTCGGGGCACTCCTCCTGAGAGTAGAGGAGAGACATCTGGATGACCATGTCCTGCTCGTCCTCGCATGAGACGAGGTCTCGATGGGCAGTTCAGGAGGTTTCATAGTCGGGTTCAATGCCCATCATGGTAGGGAAGGCCGGAGACCGCATGAACAAAACATGGGGCCGGAGTGGAGTGAGGTAGCTAGAGATTTGTGTGGGGTGCGAATAGAGACAAATATATGTGGGATTGAAGTGGGCATGCATGGCTCATATCCGACATGACAGATGTGCATGGGCGCATCTGGGCCTTCCCATACCTGTTCTAGACATGGACCAGATATGGGGCATGCCGATAAGCTCAAACGAATAGAACTAGTATAGGAGGTGAGACAACATCTTGATTTTTTGATCTCTCATTTCCTAGATGGTCACACAAACATGTAAAGAGTGTTTAAAGAGTCAGTATGTAGATGCGCTAAGAGCATCTCAAGCAGATCTGACATGTAAAGAGTGTTTAAAGAGTCTGTACGTAGATGCTCTAAGAGCATCTCAAGCAGATCCCTTAAAACAGGGCGTCCCATAAAAATCCGATGAATATACGCGTTTGGCCCTTTTTTGGGCCACACAAGAACCCGTATAGTCACCCGACCCATATTTTTTACAGTGGGCCGCAAACCACCCCTCCCTATGAAGTATATGTAAAGGTTTAGGGCTGAAATATTGGTCAAAACCCTATCTCCACGCCTCTGCAATTCTCAATCCCCTTCTCTTGGTTTCTCACCACTCATGACTTCAATTCCCTCTCTCCCCTCTCGATGTGTCGCAGAATGTGGTCGGCGGGCCACGATGTCGGTGGTGGCGATGACTACGAGAGGTAGCACTGCTTCACCTACTATAGTGCAAGGAAGCGGATTGCCCGGTGGTACATGAACCACAGCAGAGAACCGTCAATGTCGCTCCTGCACCACAAGAAGGAGGAGTACGACCACAGCCAGGCGCTCCTCCGCTGCGGGATGTTCTCCGGCTCTTCCGCCGCAGGTAGCTCCTCCGTCAGTGCCTCAAGCTCATGGATTCTACATACGCTGGTCAAAAGATAACCGGAGGTGCTTCCGCCGCTCCGCATGGTGAAGATGGAGCCACAGCAGTGGGGCAATATCGGTCCGAAGGATTACCTCCCTCGTCGGAGGCAAATTTCATGGAGGCTGCCATCGTTGTGCGCTCTGCGTGGGAGAAGGAGAAGGAGACGTAGCACCATCGATGGGGTTCCAACATCAACATAATCAGATGGGGACATCAATACCATTATTACACCCATAACCCATGTTGATATACTTACTGGACCAATTACTAGAGCTCGTGCACGGCAATTGAATTACAAGGTACTTTCCTTTCTTGGAAATCCTTCCAATGTTCATGAACATATGATGCTGCCTAAATTTGATACTTTTGTTTTACTTATGAATGAAGGACCTAGCATGAACAAGAAGGATGCCCATTGGAGTCGGATCAAGCATGCAGAAGAAGGTGCGCACGCGGGACAGAACCACTGAGTTTCTAGCGGTGATTTTCACACTTTGAAACCATCATAAGGTGAGCATGGAGGCTTGGATGAAATATACAAGATGCCACTAAATAAATTTTGTCCATAGGCTATTATAGGTCTTGCATCACCTTATTTTTAGGCCAGACCCATGTAATATCGAAATACCACATTGTAGGTTTTTTCTAGAGCGATATGTGAGGGGAAACTGAGTTAGGGTTGGTTTCATACCCCTCCAAGAGGTCACAAAATTCCTCTCTTTTCTCCCAGATATACAACCCTTAGGGTGCCATTTAGACTTGGGTTTTCTTGAGATTACAAGTTCTCCATAGCGACAACTTCGCGTCCTTCGTTTGGGTTCTACGACCAGACCAAGACGTCAAATAACCCCACTATCATCAATAAATCTTTCCTCTTATATTTGCAATATCCATATTACAGTTTCATTTTATTATTTGTTCTTTGTTTGCATGCAGGAAATAGACCTTCGTGGTCAGGTTGATCAGGCTCTATCACACCCTATTTTTACCTCACTTCCACTCTAGTTTCAAAATCTGTGTTTATTAAAAAAATTACAAAACTAATGATGTGAGTGCCATGATTGTCACTGTGTGTTTGTATGCTTGATGAGTGGCATCAAAAACCATAGTTTCATAACATGATTATTCCAAAAGATTCTTTTTCTCATTTTTGACTATTTTAAAACCATGCTTTGGGTTGCACTACAAGTTCTTTATGGCAAGGGAGTGCCGTTACCCAAAGATGGTAATCTGGTTTTAGAACTATTTTAATACTCCAAAATCATAAAATAATTATTTTACAAATTATTTTCCTATTTTATATGCATGTCCATTTCTGAGGCCAGAAATGATAATTCTATATGAAAAATTACTTTTCTGCCTTAGAAAAATCTGAGAAAATTTGGAGATACTCAGAGGACATATTTTCCATACATAAGATTTTCAACCCCTATTTATATTCAAAATATTTGAGAAAAAACTTGAAAACATATTCTGTCTGTTTTGATATTTTGAAATATTTCCAATAAAATCCTAAAAAATTCCAGCAACTTTCCCAAGCTATATTTGGTGGCCACACCAAGTTTCACCTCAGTCCATGGTGATTTGGTTCACTAAATAATCCTAAAATCCTCTCTGTCCATAACCAAGTTGAAACATCTCTACATTGCAAAGTTTATCCAAATGGGTTCAAACTTTGCAGCAGTGTTCAACACTCCAAATGAGAAGTCTCTGCCAAAAATGGGTTTGCAGGGGGTAATCTACAAACATTTCCTTTGGAAGTGACATATCTGTCCATTTGGGGGTGATTTCAAGTTTGCATTGCCAAACTTGTCCAATGAAGCTCAAATCTGGTGGAGTATCGTATTATTGAATCAAACTTAATCATGTTAACTCTCAACACCAGTGGTGAAGTGTTGCTATCCCAAACACCTGTCAAACACCTTCTCCCATATTAGTAAATCAGTTCGTACCTCACTCCACACCCATGCACTTTCCTCCAAACTCTTTGACCAAGCAGCCAGCACCACTCCCCAACTACAGGACAGTGGCCCCTCCTTGAATCCAAGCAGTACAGCCAAAAATCTCATTCTAAGTCCTACTTCAAAGCCGGCATCCCTGCTTTAATCGCACCCCATGGCCAATAGAGAGTCTCTCGACTCTCAAACGGCTAGCCATCTCCAGACTCAACCCCAGGACATCCCAGACATGGCCAAGGTGCCCCAGAGCGCGCCACCATGTCGTGGCATGCCAAAACTATGCTGTGGGCATGCTCCTGGGTGCAACCGAAGCAAAGGTGGACATCCGTGGCCGGTTCGAGCTCTCCCCCCCCCCCCCCCCGTTGCCCATTCGTGTCCCCGACAACCTCTCTGTATCAGGGCAGCCCCAGGGCCCCTCCTCCCTCGCTTTGTTGACTAGAGCGACGTGTACTCGTGTGCGCCAGATCGAGCCAGAAGACTACAGCCACGCATGCACGCTATTCCTCGCTATTTCTCCCTCTCAGTGGGTCACAAGGGTCCTAAACCACATCCACATACCATGGTTACGACCACGAGCACTCACTGCCCCTCCTGCAACCTGCGGTGAAACCACCAGTGTCTCCGGCTTGGTGCACCTTTGGGGGCCTAAAATAGGACTTCCGCCTCGCTTCAGCACCCCCATCCCACTCCTCCAGAGCCTAAATTCCACCCCTATCCACCTCATTTGAGCACAGCGAGCTCCTGTGCTCGAGATCGATTGAGGCCCGGCCACTTCGGATCTCCGTCTATCTCCGGCTATGGGCCAGCTCTGATGCTCCTCTATCCTTCTCCTTGACCCTAGCAGCCTCAGGGAGCTTCCCCATCACCTCCGCGAGCAAATCCCTGCCCATAGTACCTAGTTCATCAAACTCCCGAACCGGCTCCGCCGCAACCACCTCGTCGCTGGTGAACCAGGGCCTCCCCGTCGATCCCTCGACCACCAGCAGGTAGGCGACGGTGAGCTGGTTCCATTTCTGTCATCAGTTGGGTTCAAGGGCGTCGGTAGCATCACCGGCGTGCCTCCCCTCCTCTTTGTCCAGAGGTGGAAGACGACTCCGACAGGTGGGGCACACTTGTCGGTGGCTCCTCTCTCTCCCTATCTCTCCTCTCTGTTGCTGACCGCACGGGCCCGCGCGTCAGGTTTGAACCTGGTCGCACGCGCACCTGGGCTTGCTAGCTGGCTGGCTAGCTGGCTAGCTGGGCCAGTTCAAGCCACAGGCCGAGCCAGGCCTGAGCCTTTGCCTCTTTTTTTCTTCAGTTTAATCCAGTTTTAAAGGATTTTTATAAAATTTGTTATCCAATATGTTTTTATTACTTCTCTACCATAATTCTTCTAAAAATGAGTAGAATTTAATAGAGCCTTTGCACAAATTTTTAAGACAAATTTTATGTTTAGTAATAATTAAAAAGGCCATTTGGAATATTTTTTATTTTGTTAAATTGATTTTCAAAAATAATCCTTTCATCAAAATCAGAAACAAATATTTTCAAAATGATAATATAGATTTATGAGAATAGAGTAACAGTTTTAAAGTGAGTTTGTGATTTATTTTTGAGTGAGCTACTTATTACTTCTTTACTTATTACGACAATAGAAACCACGTTTGATGAAGGTGTTGGCCTTGAAGACCCCGAAGACCCCGAATACGTAGCTGATCAAGGCAAGCAGCCCTTTGACCATGTTTGAGAAAATATTATATTGCACGCTAATAGAGCAGCTATTTCCCGTTGCATATGATCATGAATATCCGGTAAATCATCAATATGATGTTTCCGATGGCTCCTCCGGAGCACTTGCATTTGACCATGATCCTACCACCTGTGAGGGTCATGCTAATATAATGTTGACAAGTAGAGCTAAGCATAGTAGTAGCATGAGCATACTGATGGTAAATATCAAAGGTTCAGAAAAACCCCGTCGGGTGCCACTAATGCCCAAGGGTGATGATGAGATAGGTGGCCACTTTTGAAGAAGTGGTGCACCGGGTGTTTTGGTGTCAGTGGTTTCGGAAATGGGAATAGATTTATGATGTGTCGACCGTCCCAACCTTACATGTGCGACCATGTTACCCCTTTATGGGACGGGGATTTGTTGATTACTCTTGTCGGTGCTAGCAAAGAGCCACATTACTAGTGGCGGGAGTGATGTGTAGTCACTCTCGTGACGGGGTCGTACTAGGTAGGTCGACTATGCCTTTTTTACGTATCTAGAGTCGGTGCTGGTAAGACGTACATCATGTGGGCTGGGTACCAACCGAGTGGATCTCTTTGTCTAGTATCGTCACGGGAAAGGCATTAATCGAGTACTTACCTCGGGTATGTTATATACCGCGAGTCGTGGATGACACGGAAGTTTCCCGGATCTCATGGGTACAGTGTACAACCTCTGCACAGGGTCAAACTATTCGAATAGCCATGTCCACCGTCAAGGACAGTTGGGTAATCCTGCTTAAACTATGTCCAGTCGTTTCCGCATAAACCAAGTGTGTGTGTGTTTAATGGTGTTATCTGAGAAAGAGTTGATATGACCAAGTAGGTGACTTTGCATATCGGGTGAACCAGGAGTGTTCAACCCACATTAGATATGTTGATATTTGTACCTGTTCTTCTAAATACCATCTAGCTCAAGTTGCATATCTAGCTATGATCATGTTACCGTTAAGTTGCTTTCCACCAATATTGCATATTACTCGTTCTCATACCAAATGCATTATCCATATCATGGGTTGTTCGCGACTACATTCAAAATACTCACTGGCTTTCCACTGGTTACGTTATTGACCAAAAATGGAAGGACCAGAATTTGGAGAAGAGTACGTCATCGGAGACGGACCTGCGAATTAGGATGCTTCCCAGTCAGAATGCGTGTTGGTGTAGGCTGATGGCAAGGGCACCTACTTAGCCCAAGATTTCTTCTATTAGATGTATTAGTGTGTTTTGGCCTTATAGGCCCTACCTTGTGAACTTGAGCTTATTGGTCATTTGTTGTATTAATTGGGTATGTTGAATGTAAGACTCTTAATATTCAGCATCTGCTTGTTTGGTGAGCATTGATCTCTGGGATCAGTGAGCACGTTCATTCGGCAATCTCGACTCGTAAGTCGGTGTCCCCACAGAGCTTTTATCAAAGCCATCCTGATTGTAGGAAGCTTAGGTAGCATGGACGATAGCCGAGACGAGTAGTGCACTCAGCCCTTACACTTGAGATTTTCTGCACCCACAAAAATTTCTAACCCTCTCCTACAACCTTGTAGATGGCCGCGTACCTGAGATGCTTCTGGAGACGGGCTTTCCCCTACTTTTGGGAGATAGCCTTGAGAAGTGTCAAGTACGCCGCATGCCCCTTTTTCTTTACCACGAGCACTGGTTCAATGCCGACACAAAGAAATATTACGTGGACGTGATAGTGAAGGCTAACGACTCCCCAACTAGCTGGTTCTTTGAAAGACCACAGATGGAGAATCTGATGTTGGCAGTGGACATAGCCACACGAGAGGCGCTCGTGCGTCTCCGCGATATCCTTCCCGAGATGGCCAACGAGCCACTACTCAGCACCTGCCTTTTATTAAGGACGGATTTGAGAGGAGTTGGACGCTTAACCTATCCTCGGAGGACGGAACGCCACTCACGATTCAGACCTACTTCAGCCTCTCCGCCGACACCTTGACTCACCTTCTGATCAAGGAATCTGTGACGCTTCGTCAAGATCTACACCAAGTCAAGGACCTACTTCGCTTGGAAAAGATGAAGACCCGCAAGGTCAAGAAGTAAGGAGCACCCGGAGGGCAGTCAGCCATTGCCTTCTTAGGAAGAGGAGGAGTCTGACCGCGGAAGAATATACTGAGCTCCTCACCACTTCACCAACTAAGATACACTGTGATGGACCACTCCACTCTCCCACACCACTGAAGGAGGAAGGTACCGATGAGGATGAGGACGAGGATCCTACTGAGCCTACGTACGAGACCGAGTAGTCTGTCGCTTAGAGGAACGTCTTAGGCAATTAGGAGTCTTCCCCATGCATAGTTGAGTCCGTGTATCAGTTCATGTGTACCATGAGTGTTGTGTGATCATGTATGATGCAAGCCGAATTTCTGCATTAGCCAGCTTGTAAGTGACTACATCACTTGTTTTAATTCAATGCATTAGATTTCCCAAATACGTGTGTTTAACTCGCACACTAGAACAGTACCAAACCCCGCTTATCTAGGAGCATCATCCCTTATGATTCCCCGACCAATTCGGCTTATTGACCTGTCTACTCCCCTGACAGGATGGTGATTTCAACACGCACCAGCACCTTCGGCAACCCCATCCCTGCCACCTCTGGCCAGCAGCAGGGAACCGATGGGAACGCTCAAGCTGGAGATCACCACGAGCAGTAGCAAGGCGATATTCCTCCGCTGCTGCCTCCTCCGGAGAGCCTCACTATGGCTCAGTTCCTCCAAGCTCTCCGGGAGGAACGTCAAGCCAACAATGCCATCATGCAACAGCTGTCTCAAGTCCTTGTGAACAATCCGCCACAAAACGGAAATGGCAACGGTCGCTCTACTCTGTCTGAGTTTATGCGGACTATGCCTCCTATATTAATGGAGTCAACAGAACCATTGGACGCTAATGACTGGAACCGCACTATCGAAGACCTCCTCGCGCTGTTCAAGTGCACCGATGAATGCGAGAGAGTCATTTATGCTTCTCACTATCTCGGAGGCATGACCAGGGCTTGGTGCGACAAGTTCCAGATCATGCGAGAAGGGCAAGCTATCACTTGTGTAGTATTCAAGGAAGGATTCTGTGCTTCTCACATTCCCCGTGGAATGATGACCATTAAGAAGTGGGAATTCCGAGCCTTGAGGCAAGGTAGTGGAACCGTCAAGGAGTATCTGCAAAAGTTTAACCTCCTGTCGAGATATGTACCAGACGACACCAACACCGAGGACGCAAAGGTGGAACGCTTTATGGAAGGACTGCAGCACTCACTCCAGTATCAACTGGTTGTTTGTGAATGTCGGACCTTCTGCGATCTGGTTAATAAGGCCCTCATGTTGGAAGATAAGCGTCGTGCAATGCACGACACCCGTAAGAGCAAGCTTGTGGGTAGTGGAGGACCCAGTAACTCGAAGCCATGTCCAAGGTAGTCAGCCCCAACAAGACGCAACTATCAGCAACAGCAGTACAAGACACCAACATTCCGCCAGAATTACCAGCCCAAGCAGCAAGTCAACACCAAGCCAGCAATCAACCCGCCAAATAAGAGTGGAGTCAAGACCACCATCCCGGGACAGGTTACCTGCTTCGGATGTGGACAGTCTGGACACTACTCCAGGCAGTGTCCCAACAAGAAGCCCGATGCACCAAGCCCCAATGCGCCAAATCAAGGACAAGGTCAAGGAACCAGGAAGAAACCAAGCTCCCCGCAATCAGCAGTACCACAACAGGGGGTGTATTAATACATCTCCGCAGTAGAAGCACACGAAGACCCGAACTGCATTCTAGGTACGTTCCTCGTCAACTCCACCCCGGCAACAATATTGTTTGATTGTGGTTCTTCACATTCTTTTGTTACTCAGAAGTTTGCGGAAAAATGTGGTTTGAAGCCTACCCTACTTAATGGGAAAATGGCAGTACATACCCCGGGAGCAGTGATAAGGACTATCCTATGATGTAGAGGAGTCAGGATCAATATTAATGGGATAAGCTTCTCAGCAAATCTCATCGTCATTAAGTCGCATGGCTCAGAAGTGATCCTTGGGATGGATTGAATAGCCAAGCACCAGAGCATCTTGGACTATGCCAACAGGACTATTACCATGACAAGTGACCAAGTATGTCCCAAAGCCTACATCCACTCAAGTCCCGCATGTAAATTCCCTATCCGGAGAAGAGCTGGATCGAGTGCCGATAGTGTGTGAAAACCCGGACATCTTTGTGGCACCCCGGCTCAGAGGAAACCGGAACGCCTCGTTTTCCAGCCCAAGGATAAGTCTTCTGGAATACGGAACCGTTGGCACAGAACAAATCAACTCTTTATTACTAAGAAAAAGAATTACAAGGATACATGGATTACATAGCCTTGGCTATCCTACACCTTCGTACGATAAATCCAACACTAGCAGCGGAACAACGACCGAAGTGATGAACTCAACTCCGCAGGGACTCTGGCTGGAACACGCATCCTAGCTCGCAACTCGGTATCCTCGACAAGCAAGCAATCAAGGCATGACCTGCAAACTGGCATGACAAGAAAGGTGAGTACTTTGAATGTACTCGCAAGCTCACAACAAACATTAGCATTAAGGCAAGACAACATCATGGCAATCAAGGTTAGTTAAATGGTTGTGATTAATAAAGGAGTGGTAGAAAACTAACTATACCAGGCTACTCTCACCGTACTCGGGGAAATACCAACTCTTGTGTTCTTACCAAGAACCTTTAGCGAGTATCCTCAAGACGGATACCAATACTTATCATCGGCACGATGCCCAACTATTACACAGGCATGATGCCCAATTTTTATTATACTCACGCGAGTTCCTCCATCATTACTATCATAGTTACGGCTGACCATTTACTGAGGTCTGGTCAGGCTGTCCAATACCATGGACACGACTATTCGAATAGGTTTGACACTTTGGAGAGGTTGGACACTTTACCCACACTATGGAGCACTAACATCGTGATCCCATTCGGATGGACCAGTGTTGCTGCAACGAAATTGCCTGACCCGTGACTCTTTCATCATACCACCGGCAATCATCCTTCCTCGAAGTCCTGCCTTGGGTGGCCTTGTGTCCTCATGACACCTACCACCGTCGTGGCCAAACAAAATTGTCCCAAACGGGGACGGGTACCCCAAACAACTCAACTGGCTCACAGGGTTATCACCGCCTACCGGACCAAGGTAGCACACGTGCATAACCCTCCCTCTATGGAGGTACCGGTGAAAGATCACGCGTTCAGCTCAAGTCAAGGCCGTCCCATATCGGCAAATGTGGTTGCACTGATCAGCCCGGACAGGTGACTCTAATCAACCAACTAGGTATCTTATCCCGAATAAGATGTCTGTTATAGCTGACGCTCCGACGCCATAGTAATCAGGTAAGTAATAAGCTCAAGCCACTACTGTTGATCCATATCCACAAAGTAATCGTAGACAGTAATCTCAACCTCATATTATCGACTAGTTTGTAAGACACTAGTCACTAACGATCCCGTACTCGTCTCAGTAATAATTTATTCAACAATGCATACTCACATTCCAGACCATAAACAGATATATTTATTGTTAAAATAGTTAATTAGACTATTTTATTGCAATGCAATAAAGCAAATGAAAGTTGTGGCTTCCCTGGGATGAGGGAACCACCGGGAAGAAGGGTGAGAAGCTCGCGGAGGAGGGGCTGTTTACGGCAAGGACAACATGGTCATTTCCACTATGTGATCGCATGTGGAAATGATACCATCTTGTCGGTCTCGACAAGACGAAGACGTGGGCTTTGGAATCACTGGAATCGGAGTTATGGATAAAAAGATATGAGAGTTTTTCTATCAGGGACCTATGTGCAATAAAAATATCTACAATCGGGTCCCTGGGGGCACAGCCGTTGGCGCCTTTGAAGGAATACGTTTCCCAGAGGGTGAAACGTATTTCGCACTGGGCACTTCCACTTAATCCAGCTGGACCGGGCCTCCAGTCGCCGACAGGTGGGTTCCGACCAAACCTGTCGGGTACTCTCTCTCCTCCTTCCCTCCTTCTTCTTCCTCCTCCCTCCTCCTCGTCAGGAACAGAGGCTGCCAGGGCAGGTCGCGGCCGGAGAGATCCCTGTTGCCTCCGTCCTACTCCAGCCACTGCTAGAACTCCGGCGGGACTAGGGGACGGCACCGCACACGCCTGGCTGGGGAACAAGCGCCGAGAATGCCGGGACAACGATAACATGGGTTCTGCGGATGCGCACAGGGGCGAACTTCGGTGAGGGCTCGCTGGCGCTATAGGGGACCTTCGAATGGGCTCCGGCTACTGAAATGCTCAGAATGACGTCGCACATCCATCCAAGTGGTGCCTAGGCGCCGAGGAGGACCGTAGCCGCGGCTGCTCGCGGTGGACGAATTACACGGGCAGCGGATACCATGGGTACGTGGCCCTAGTGGCTCCGACGATGAGAGGGAGAGCTAGGGAGGTTAACTGTACCACAAGGCACCTTCTGCTAGAGAGGAGAGGGAAGGGGAGACGTGACAGTGCGCCAATTTAGGAGGAAACCTCCGGCGGCCATGGCGGCGATTGGAGGGCAAGGGAGCTGTGGGAGATTTATTAACTGGTCGGGGAGGCATCAGGGGTGGATGAGAGGAGGACGAGAGGTCTAGGCATGTCGGGGATGCTTAAATAGCCGCGGCAACGGAAGTAGATAAGGATGGCCGCCGTGGCGAGCTTAGCCGCGCACTGCAGCTCCATGGTAACGTGGCTGGCCATTAGCGGCGTCGAGCAGTTTCGAGGAGGGGATGGGATAGCTCAGGCGAGCTCAAGAGAGCTCGGAGAAGAAAACGATGACGACGTGCACTGCCAGAACAGGGCGGGGCTTGTCGCAGCGCGACAAGGCAGAATCCGGAGGGGGAGAGGGCTCCAGGAGGAAGGGAATGATGAGGCGGAGCTACTAGACATGACTAGAGATCGAGGGAGAGGAGGAATCGATAAAAACAAGGGCTTCCTTGCATAGAGCACGGTTATTGCATGTCAAAGGCGTGGTCACCACGTGCACTGGCACTAAGAGGACAAGAGAGGCTCGCACACCATGTCTAACAAATAGACCATCCAAAGAGGGGTCTAACTAAGCTGATAGATCACTAAAAGAAGCTAAGGGTTGATGGGAGGCTTCACTTGAAGTTTCCTGTAGCACACTTGACCTGATCAATGTGGTCAACAGAGAAGGGATAAGTGCAAAGCACCATGTCTGGTAGGTTTAGGGTTGGAAGGACTATGACCCTATGAAATTTGAGGAGCACAGGATCAATATTGGATAGGGTTGCTTTGGAACTAGCTAATCTGGTACCGAATAGGGATTTTGATGTGGCATTCACATACTGGCTTGGATGGAGCTGAAACTTGGAGGATATGAATATTTTAGGGTTATGAAGATGCCGTATAAATTTCATGCCATCTTGATAAGCTAAAGTGGCACTTCCTTCACACAGTATCCTACTGGACAGAAACTTAGGAGAATTACTGTGAATAATTGGCTAAATAAAATGAGCTCAAAATTGGTTTAGCAAGGTTTTATAGATAGGAGAATGTCCTCGTAAAATCACAGAATTGATGGAGCAACGTAAAATATAGTTGCTTCACAAACCAAAATAATGACCAGAGACAAAGATTTGATGCTATGGTCACATGGTTGAAGGAGTGATGCTCAAATTTGGTGGAGAGGCATAATTTGAGCATATTGAGATGATGAAAAAGTTTCAACTCATTTTAACACTCCTATCTAGCACTTGCTTCAGAGAGCTTCCTCTCGATCAGAAACTTTGGAAATTTGCCAAGAAATATTTACTAGCTAAATTGAGTTGAATTTTGGCATGAGTCCATTATATGGATAGGAAAGAGTGCCCACAAATGTTTAGAGCAATCAAGCAAATAAAAAGGGTACTTGCTTCACAACTTGACAAATAGGGCAGAATCAGAAAAGGAATTTTTGAGGAATATTTTCGAACATGGCAAGGAAAAATTTTATCATATCTGAGGAAAATATGACCCAAGAGATTTATGAGAATTATTTGGGAATTTTTGGAGAAATAGAAATGGGGGTTGCTTCACAACTCAAGGCAATAGAGGTTATTCCTTTAAAAGAAAAAGGAATATTCCCAGTGAAAAGAATATTGGGATCGGCTCAAGATGGAAATGGCAAGGTCTTGGGATGATTTTAAGGTTGGCAAGCCACTAAGAAAATAAATCAAGGTAATCCCTTTAGGTTTCAAAACTATTAAGCCTCAGAAAAGAAAAACCAGACCCAAATCAGAAGAAAAAGAAATGGGCAGAATCCAGGGTGTTACAAACCTACCCCCCTTAAAGAAATCTCGTCCTAGAGATTTGATTGCTCAAGGTACAACATAAATATACTTACTTGAGGAAACGTTTCCAACTCAGGTTTCCTTCTTACCTTAGAATGATACTTCCGGTAAATCTTAGCTGACTAACTATCTGGCTTCAGGGTGATTTGTTCCACGGGATCCTCATATGTTTCTCTGACTTCTATCCGTTTATATATGCTGACTTGACTGACAGAGGTTCTCGCAAAAAGATCTTGTTCACGGCAAACTATCTTTTGACTGATTCCCGTCTGAGAGGACACATACTCCAAGGTGGTTGTCCAACATTCTGGTAGTATCATCTGTCGACACCTTTAAATGGATAACGGGCCGTGTAATCCTTTTACATTGTTGTTGTCATCTGCTGAGTAGTATTCATAGATTTGAGTATCTTCTTTTAACGATGCTGAGCATATCCGATTGGGCTGAGCGGGTTGACTTGATATATGGTCCTCGCAAATAGAATAAACCTCATGGGTGTGTTCCCACGGTGATTGGTATCGAACCAGACTGTCCTCGGTATATGCACCATGTTGATCTTGCAACCATTACGTTACCTCTATGGGCAATCTTGCTCTTTCATTATAGTTCTCTTTGCCTGGATCCTTAGCTGAAAGAGCTTGGTCTCATGTATTCTTTATATCTTTTGATGACCATGGGTGCTGCCAGGTACCATATTCCGGCAAGCATATTACTTAACACGTTCTAGGTGTAAGGTGACGATTGCGTGAACCCTTGGATAAAACAGGCAAATAAACCAGTAGCCACCAGAACGGTCTTTACAACTTAGATCTGGGATATTACTCGAGTAACTCAACCCCGACTCACGATGGCTGAAAAGCAGCTCAGAGCATGAGACGGTGTTGATAAGAAGAAAGTATCAGTTCCCTACGACGGGAGAGAAACAGCTCAGAGCATAGGATCACTACTACGAAAAGAAATTCAACAACTGTCCGAGACGACCGAAAAGCAGCTCAGAACACGGGTTAGTTGCTGACAAGAGAAATAAAAGTTGGTATCCACCCTGGACGGCTGAAAATAGCTCAGAATACAGGCGTGGTGCCGTCATCAAAGAAAGACAGACAAGGGTTCATCCGTGTCCCATACAGCTTATCCATGGGTGTTGGTCATCTCACTGAAGTGTATAGCTGGTGTTCTTCTTCTCACGTAGCCCATGCCATAGTCGGATTTCTCACCGGGCTGACATCGTTGTATGATCAACTCCTATGGCCTCGGTAGCATCTTCACCATATATATTGAGTCTATATAGCGTAGTGCTTGATTCTTGAAGCAGGCTTGTGTCTTGACTGACCAATTTGCTTTCTGACCAATTGTTGCAGATTTAATCCTTGAGATGCATGGTCATATGCTGCCAACTGTTGGTGGAATAACTTGTACCATTGATAATGTGATGCCTTTCCAACAAAGGTTTACTTAGCTTGTGTTGTAAGTTATCTAGAGTATCATGTCTAGGAAAATTGGGTAGCTTGTGCTCGACGCTTCGATCGGGCTAGCTTCTTGAAGAAGATTGGGCAACATACCTCAAGGGCTTTCCTTTCTTGAAGACTTGCTGGGTAAGACTAGCTACCTTATGCTAGAAGCTTGCTGTGATGTCTTATTGGAGAAGCATGGGTGTCTTGAACAAAGATCCGCGTGTCACATTGAGGAAGTCCCCTGGATCTTGTGCCATAAGTCTTTTGGGTAGCTTGCGGGGGAAGACTCGGTTGCTTATACCTGAAGCATTCTTTTGCCATACGCAAGCTTAGTGCATGTATACGTCCTTAACGTTCCTGCTGTTGGTTACTTACGGTATGAAACAGGGTATTTGGCAATCCTTTTTGTTGAACACTAAGTTCATAGCTCATTCTCACTTCCTTCTGTCGTGTAGCAGATTTCAAATTGTGCTCATAACAGGCTCAACCGCGTATATGAATCATACCTTTGACTCGAACTGTACGCATCTGTTCCTTCTTGTTGATTCCATGATTGCTGCTGAAAAAGTTGCACTGATGTATACTTGGTGTTGATAATTCATCTAGTCACGATATCATTTATATTCGGGCTCGATATTCCTAGTATAATGCGGTCTGCTGAAAATTTCATATTGCTGAACTGAGCTTCCAAATGACTGTCTCTTCACTGATTCCTTTGAGTCCAATGTTGGTGAGCAACTTCCATAAAGGGAAAATAAGGTAACACCAAGGGCCCAAAGAAATAAGCAGACGACAAACACAACAAGCAGCAAAATCACATACCGGCAATGTCATATTCTACAACCACTACTAGGAAAAGGGCTATAGATGATATAGACACTAATGGCACACGAGACAAGTAGTGCGCCACTACTATATAGTAGTGGCGCACCATGTGCAGGTGCGCCATTAGTATGATGGACACTAATGGCACACCACACACTTGGTGCGCCACTACTATATATATATATATATTTTGCAAAACTACTAATGGCGCACCACAAGCTGGTGCGCCATTAGTAACCAGGGTTACTAATGGCGCATCTGTAGGTGGTGCGCCACTACTATATTTTATTTTTTATTTTTTTGTTTTGTAAAACTACTAATGGCGCACCACCAGCTGGTGCGCCATTAGTAACCAGGATTACTAATGGCGCATATGTACGTGGTGCGCCATTAGTAACATGGGACCAGCTAGATATTTTGGACAACCACCTATCACACTAACTTTCCCCACTTCCATTCTCTCCACCTCCTCCTCCAAGCTTGTCTCGGGTGCCTCCTCCTCCTCACCTCATTTGCATCATAGTGTCCCAATAGTGTCCCCCCGCACCCTCCCCCGCTCCACCGCCGCCGAACACCAACCACAACTTCCCCCGCTCCACCGCCGCCGACGACCCCTGCACCCTCCCCGGCCCGATCCACTGCCGCCGACGACCCCTCGCACCCTCCCCTGCTCCACTGCCATCGCCGACCCCCCGCACCCTCCAACGCTCCACCGCCACCGACGACCCCCGCACCCTCCCCGGCCAGCTCCACCGACACCGACGACCCCCCGCACCCTCCCCCGCTCCACCGCCACCGACGACCCCCCGCACCCTCCCCCGCCGCACCACCGCCGACGACCCCCCGCACCCTCCCCCACTCCACCGTCGCCGCCGACCCCCCGCACCCTCCCCCGCTCCACCGCCACCGACGACCCCCCGCACCCTCCCCCGCTCCACCGCCGCGGCCGACCCCCCGCACCCTCCCGTGTCTCCTCGCTCAGTTCCCCCGAACGAAATCGCCCGAGTGCACCACCCACCCCTCCCTCCCACCCGAGCGCCATTTCTATCCAAAAAAACAATTACTAATGGCACACCTCTCTAGGGTGCGCCATTGCTATCCAAAAAAAAAGATTACTAATGGCGCACCGCTCTGGGATGCGCCATTGCTATATAAAAAATTACTATGACGCACTCCATGAGGATGCGCCACTGCTATAAATAAACATTCTAATGGCGCACCACTCGGGGTGCGCCATTCCTAACCCCTATGCCCTCGCCCTCGTCCACGGAGACGCCGCCCACCCCCTCCCCCACCCTCGTCCATAGAGACTCCGCCCACGGAGATGCCGCCGCCGCCGCCCTCCCCCTCCCCCACCCTCGTCCACGGAGACGCCGCCCACCCCCTCCCCCACCCTCGCCTCTCCTCTACCCTCGCCCTCGTCCACGGAGATGCCGCTCCTCCTCGTCGCCGCCTGCGCCGCCACCTCCGCGCTCGACGCCTTCCACGTCCCCTCCGTCGAGGCCCAAGACCACGTACGTATGCCGTCCGCCCCTCCCCTCTCCTAGCCTCTCTCTAGAGCGGCCTTCTGCAGTTGAGCCCTCTGAACCGCGAGCGCTCGCCTGAATCCGTCATGCGATTCGCGGAGGTGGTGTCGCCAGTTGTAACGCCGGAATTTCGCGATCCTGTGAGGAGCCCAGTAGTAGGGTTCGGGGCTCGACGTCGCCGGTGGGGGTGAGCTTTTGGAGATCTGGCCGGTTCTCTGTCCGTGAATTTGCCGATCTGCGAGACGCATCTTGGCAGGGCAAGTTCATTGTACCAGGATATTCGTTTACCTCTTATTCTATACGAGTACAAGTGTTTAGGCTCTTACGAGTTGTATGAAACTACTAATGGCCACCGCTCCACCACCACCGCCGACGCACCCTCCCACGCTCCACCGCCGCTGACGACCCCCCGCACCCTCCCCCGCTGCACCGCCGCCGACGACCCCCCGCTCCCTCCCCGGCCCGCTCCACCGCCACCGCCGACCCGGCACCCTCCCCCGCTCCACCGCTGCCGACGACCCCCCGCACCCTACCCTGTCTCCTCGCTCGGTTCCCCCGAACGGAATCGGCCCAGCGCACCACCCACCCCCTCCCTCCCCCCGAGCGCCATTGCTATCAAAAAATAATAATATTACTAATGGCGCACCTCTTTGGTGTGCGCCATTGCTAAAATGTAAAAAATGGTAGAATCATGGCGTCATGTTTAACTTGTGGTATCAAATTGCAAGGACAAAACAAAAAATTATTGCACCTAATTAATTTCATCTAAATCAAGTAATTGTAGCAATACCGATCCATCTAAATTGATAAATCCTAGTAGAACAAATAAACTTGTATACTAACGATCCATAACAAAATAAACGAAGGCTCAACTAATTGCAAAATTTCTTGCGCGTCGTCGTGGTGGCCGGTTGCGGCATGAGTGACAACTTTGGCCGTTGGTGTAGATCGACTGCGAGCCGCGGTGTGGCCCCACTATTTTCCAACCGGCGATATGCCCTAGCCGCTGTGTGACTGCGTCGGGATCGACATAAGGGCATCTTCAATAGTCGTATGATCATCGTCGGTAAAATTGCCACATAGACGATTTTGATGACATGCACTACAAAAAAGTGTTAATGCGTGACGGATATTTGCTGACATTCTTGTAAACCGTCATGGAAACCGTCACTGAATACCCAAATGCTAATGTGCCTGAGAACCCCGGATCCTTTATAACACACGTTGAGGGACAGTCACGAAAACTGTCACCGATCAATCAACTCGGCCAAATCGGGCCTAGCTTTTTTTTCTTTATACACCATTTAGTCCGTCACGGATGAATCTTGCTGTTGTGTCGTGCATGTCTTTTGGTTTGATCCACTTGTCAGCCGGATGTGATCAACATTACACGTACATTAAAAAAAGGACCAAAACTAAGAGAGCGCGTGTGATGGCGCGTGAAGGAAAATTTCAAGTCTGTAGCGCGGGGCGTCAAATTTTTTTACCCAGAGAGAAAAGGGAGAAAAAATCCCACGAGAGAGAGAGGGTGCCTAGCCTCCCACCTACCTCCAGCTTTACCTCTTCCCTCTCTGTCTCGTGACCGCGCTCCTCCTCCCCACGATCCCCTTTCCCTCGCTACCTCCGGTCCCAGTCAGTTTAACATCAAGTAATGGCCTACTTATCTTCTCTGGATAAACGAAAATATAAACAAACTGTGTTTGCAATAAGAAGTAATCACTGCTCTCACCAATTGCATCAAAAAATGCCACCGACCTCCCCATCTCATGCAATTGGAGCACTGAGTGGCGTGAAATCCTGGAATTTCTGGTCATCAACGTAGCATTCCTTGCCAGTAAAAAATGCCTATGCAAACCTGGAAGTGTAGTCCGAGTAACTCGGATCACAGGAGCATTTCCCAGAAACTAATATATTGTATTTCAGGGGTAGTTCCTTTGGGAAGTAAAAAAAGTCAACAATATGAAAAATGGGGGAAAACGTGTCACTAGGGGAGTAACTCTCACTCACAACGGAGGATGAATGTGGAGCAGGCTAGCTTAGCCGCTCTAATATATTGTATTATTAGAAGAACTGATTTTTAGGGTAGAGGAGCCTTTGATACTGTCCATATTTTGCTGCCTCAATTCTTGGAAGCGAATTTGCACATTCCATAACTAGGTCATCATTCCATAACAGTATAACCAAGCCATTCTGCATTGTCATACTTCTGTTTTACTCTTGACCTCAATTCTGGTAGTTATTTTTCAAGATTAACACCGAAAAGATAACATACTTTAAGACGTGTTGTCATGTTGATATATCAGAAAATAAATTTAATGATGAGCCCCTTTGGGCACAAGTCATGCAGAAATTATGCTGAGTTGCCACCCTGTTTTTCGCATTAATATGTTGTTGCTTGTCCTGTATTAGCTAGATGGTCATTAAGTTCGTACAAAGAAATCTTCAAGTCTTGAGGCAAATCATGCAAGGGTCAGTATCCTTTGATCCATCTCAAATGGTGATAATATCTGGTGCGACGCCTGCAATGGAAATACTGAGCTTCTGTATTGCTGATCCAGGAAATGCATTTCTTGTTCCGTCACAATACTACCCTGGGTATGTCGATCTCCTTGCTTGCATGCGTGTTTTATAATCATTGTTTGGTGTTAAGAGTGAAGTCCTTAATTTGTGACCTTATTTCCACAGATGGGACACAGACATAAAATGGCGAACTAGTATTGAGTTGATACCCGTTCCTTGCCGGAGCACCGACAACTTCAACATCAGTATCACTGCTCCAGAAATAGCTTATAACCCTTTCATTTGCTTAGCTCCCGAGTAGAATTTATAGGTTTGACTGAATTGTGGAGAGGAATGGGGATTCGTTGCTGGTGCAGAGTGCTTGGAGAAGGTTGCCAAGACGGTCTCCTTCCTCGCGCGGCCTGAAGGCTCATTCCTGCTGTTGCTCACAGGTAATTCATTTTTGATGCATCTGTTCTAATACTTTTATGGAATTATATATAGGGGCTGCTGAATGTGTGCGTTTACTAGTTAGATTTTGTTTGCAATCAAGGGTGAACACTATGATCGTAGTACCATCTTCATGACTGGAAAGTTTGTGCCTATGTCACATCCCTGACACCTTAAGCAAGTTAGTCTTGTGCTCATGTCTTCTTTGCATTGCATCTAAGAAATTTTCAACAAGAACAAAGAAAGTGGTGAAGGAAAAACTCAAACACTAGCCACTTCTTAAAATAAAGGAAATCTCAAACGTAGTTAAAATCAATGAACCCAAAATGGCCTCAAGAAAAGTTCAATCTTTCTGATAAATCATGAAAGTAAATGAGCAATGAAGAAAACCATTTTCTTGACACTTTAAGCATTTTAAATAAATGCAAAAAGCTACTGGTTTCAAGTTTTAAATTTGAAATCAGAGACTTTAAACTTTCAAAAATGTTGAAAACATTAGGAATGGTTGGAAATATTCCAACAAACATTCTGGTGTGTTTAAAATAGTTTTTACAAACTACTTGGGAGTTAAAATAAATGGTAAAACAATGAAATAGAAAAAACAGAAACAAAACAGAAAAGGAAATGAGAAAACTTACCTGTCGCCTAGCCGGCCCAGCCCATCTCCTCTGGTCGTCTCCCACCTCGCCAGTAGGAGCAGGAGGTGGCCGCCGCGTACTCCAGCGCGGCCACGCACCTGTGCGCCTGCCTGGCCGCCGCCTCGCGCTGGCAAGCCCGGGGATAAGCTCCCCGAGCCCGTGGCTATCCATTCCCCAACTCATTCCTCCCCCTCTCCTCACGGTTCCCTCGGTCCCCTCTGCCGCCATGGACATGAGCTTGAGCTCGAGCTGCCCGTGCCCCTAGCCATAGGATCCTCTTGCTAAGCACGCCGTTAGCTCCGCCTCATCGATCTGGTCCTCTCTGTAGAAGCCGAAGCCTCCCCGAGCCCTGCAACGCCCACGGCACCGTCGTCTTCAACCTTCGGCCGTCGGCGAGCTCTGCTCGATTCGTTGCCCTCAGCCCTTCCCCGAGCCGTCTAAGCTCTGCTCTGCACTCCTTGTGAGCATGCGGTCATTTCCCCTAAGATCTCCCCGTCGATCCCCTCCTCTAGGCGTAGTTCCACCGGAGCCCGACAAGATCCGCTGCTGCAGCTCGTCGCCGGTAGCCCTCCGGTGATCAAGTCGTCCTTCTGAGGGCACCAGCAGCTTCAGGCCGTCGCGTAGATGCTGTAGGAGCTAAGAACCGTGCGTAGTTCCCTCTGTATCAAAGACCCCGACGATGGCCGAACTTGGTCGCCGCCAAGCTCGTCGCCGGCGTTGATTCCGGCCACCCCAGCCCCTGGTCCTTGTCCCATCCTACGCGCCATCGAGTGGCCGTTCCTCTGGTGCTCTCCGCGCCGAGTTTGGCCCCCTGTGCGCCGTTTCCGAGCCCCCCCCGATGTTCTGATGGTCGCCGGAGGCTCCCCGCTGGCGAGGACGACCTCGCCGCCGGTGGATCTCAGCTGGCCTGAGCCACTGACGGGTGGGGCCAGCCTCTGGACAGTTTAGAAATAATAAAAATAAATCAGATAAGTTAATAAGTCACTGACATGTGCGTCCAGTAAGATTAATCAGCTAATTAAGTTTAATCTTAATCTAAAACTGACCAGAGACACTGACCAGTGGGTCCCACTTGTCAGGTTTGACTTTCAACGACCAGTTGGTCCTGCTGATGTCATGCTCATGCAGTAAAAGTATTTTCCAGTATAAAAATAATTCCAGAAATGTTTAAAACTTCAAAAATTCATAGAAATTAATCTGTAACTACAATGAAAATAATTTATATATGAAAAAGTATCAGAAAAATTCAAGGAATCTGAATATGCTATTTCCAATCATGTTTGAAAAAGTTACAGAACCCAAACATGTAGATTAATGAATAAGTCAATTCTTATAAATACTTTTTAAATGGAATATGGAAAGTATTTAAATTTATTTTTGTTTGACATGATCAAACATTGTTCTAATAACAACCCAGTACCTTAACATGACATCCCATGCATGTTAACATCAAGTTGATCTGAGCATCAGGTCGAATCAATTAAATCGGTATCCAAGAATACCTCGTTTGAATTGATATTTGAATGTGATTCAAATCAACTTCAAACCTAATACATGTTGATTATAATAATATATCACCTTGCATTCTCATGCCATGCTCATGCATCATCTTGATTGCATATGTTTGTTATTGATTGTTGTCATTCTTGCGGTAGGCTCCGCTCCCCCGGATTCCACCGAATATCCGTCTGACGGATATTGTCCCTCCTCTGAGCAACAAGGCAAGCAACCATTTTGATCATCCCGATAAATCCCATGTTCTTGCTCCTGCACTTATTTATTGCATTAGGATCAAATGCTTCAACTACTTTTGCCACGTTAGTTGAACCCACTTCCTTTGCATGACCTGTCCTTGTCACAGTAAATAGCCGAACCTTGCAACCTAGCATACCTGGTAGTTGCTTGAGCCATGATGTGTCTTATCCTGCTATGCATGCTATGCTCAGAGTTGTGTATGCTCTGTCATCTGGGAGATGAACAGAATTGTGAGAATGTGTTCGGTAAGCAAAAGGTTGTGTGTTGAACTTGATTTGGTAAAGGTACCGGTGAAAGGTTGTGTAGGAGTACATGGCGGGTTGTTTCATTGGAACCGTCCTTAGGAACTGCGTTCCGTGTATGTAATCCAAGACTAGATACTACCACATGCTGGGCCCTGAAGTATGACCCCGCTCGGCCTATTAATCGCTTAGTACTCGGTCCAGGAATTGCAAGTAGTTTTTGGTGTTTATAGTAATGCTGGAGGTCGTGCATGGTGCTGACCTGAGAGGTGGGATGTGATGCGGTAGGCAGTGGCATGGTGTACCAAGTGGCACCCGGATGTGGGCTTGGGAACCCTGCGCACATCGTTTGAGGCCCTGGCGGAAACCTCGGCCGTACTTCCGTAAGGGTTACTCTCAGATAGGCGATAAACCTGGACTAGGTACTAGTGTGGTTAACGGTCGTGGCCGACTCCCTCGCTGGGCTTTCGCTTGAAGGTTGCCGAGGTGCATGACGTGCACATGGCGATAAGTGGCGAGAGCGTGTGTGATGAAGTACGCCCCTGCAGGGTTATGATCTATTCGAATAGCCGCGGAGACATATGTTGTTCATAGATAACTTCAATGGCTACTCATAAAATTGTCAAGATAAGCGTGAGTGTCGTGGACGGCAATTCTGTATGGAGACGGAATGATTCCACGATAGTGTATTGTTGTGGTGTTAGTGGACTCGTGTGCGAGAAATCAAGTTGTCAAAATTATTTCAAAATGCAAGTTGTCTAGCCACGAGTCAAATGCTGGCTTTCCGCATGAAACCCCACAATACCTTATTGATACTTTGCATGAGTAGTTAGTTATCCTAAAGTCTTGCTGAGTACCTTCGTACTAATGTTTGCTTAATAAATGTTGCAGAGGTTGCTAATGACCCTAATGGAGGGTTCTTCGTAGACATCTACGACGACGAGTAGCTGGTGTCCCAGCTACGATCTGGCCCTACGTTGGGTCTGTAGTATAGTCAGGCCATGTGCCTTCTAGTTGCCCTGTCTGTACTCAGACAGTTTAAACTCTTCCGCTGGCTTGTAACTGAATGACTGCTATTATGGGTCGTGAGACCCTTAATGTGTAATATTATGTGTGTGGCTCTTCCGAGCCTCTTAAATAAAGTTTGTATGTTTATGATTATGTTGTGATGCCATCGATGTATCTATACATATCGGTATGCCATGCGTACGTGTGTCGTACTTGATATGTATGGGGTTCGATTACCTAGTCGTGAACTTTAGTAGCACCCCTTACAAGGAAATGCCCCTTTGTGATCCAATGAGCCTTGGTAGTTCGCTACTGCTCCGGACACATTGGTTGACCGGCATGTGTCCTTCTCAGCTGCTGTGTCTGTCTCCTTTGGGGAAATGTCACGCGATGTAATGGAGTGCTTGTAGCTTGCTACGACTCGTCTACACTCGCTGGTGATCGACACCTGCTTTGTTGGGTCATGTATGCCTGTCCTTGTGCGGTACTGCCATTTTGGTTTATGACTAGACATGTCGATCTGGGTTCTTTGACATTGGAATGCTAGCGACACTATTGCATACGTGAGTCAAAAGACGCAAACGGTCCCGGCTAAGGTAAGGCTGCAGCCGTGGAGTTAACCGTGCGTGAGACTGCAAAGGGATGCAATGTGTTACAGGCTGGATTCCTATGGCTTAGGATCGGGGTCCCGACAACCTATACAATTGCTTCTTTCCTTCAGGCTTAAACATTTGGTATCACATCTCATTAGAGCGAGCGTGTGGCCTATGTAGCTGGGATTACATTGGATTCAGTGCAACATCGTCAGCTTATATTTATATTTTGGAACCAAACATCATGTGCTTATTCTTGTATGTGAATGTTCTCTTGAAAATCTTAGCTGTATTCTTTGGAGCTTATGTGTATATATATATCTCTCTATGTGTGTGTGTAGTCGTCACTAGTTGACAATTTAAGTATCTTGATACCTCGTAAATTTTGTAACAAACATTGCTGGTGTTGTTTTGTTAGAAGTCAATATGTATCAAAATTATAATTCTGAATCATCTGTTTTCTTTCTCTAACGCTTTTGATTCATGCATCTTTTGCCAGGGGAAGTTCAAAAGGACAGCGCGCTGGAGCTCCTAAACGTGCGCCCCTTCTACTTCGTTTACTTATGTGGCGTGAAGACATAAAGCAAACCTTTGGAGCCATAGTTGTATTTTTTGTCATGTAAAATAATAATGGTAACATATTAATACAAACAAAATAATATTCTAGCTCAAAAAATTGCATGTGAATAATGAATGGATGCTATGGAACTATATTTGTTATGGAGCTATGTATGTATGGATGCTATGGAACTATATGTATATATGGATGCTATGGAATTTTGGATGTATGGATGCTATGGAGCTTTGATATATGGATCATGAAATTTGTTATGCAACTTTGCATATATGTTATGTGTTGTGGATCAGTAAAACTATTGGGCACATATTATGTATTATATATTTGATATATATGTTATGTGCTGTTGATTTTGTGGTTTTGAAACAAAACATATATATGTGAGAATACCAGATACTAATGGAGCACCATGGGCTATACTAATGGCACACCTGGGAGGCATACTAATGGCGCACCTGGGAGGCATACTAATGGCGCACCTGGGAGGCATACTAATGGCGCACCTGGGAGGCATACTAATGGCGCACCTGGGAGGCATACTAATGGTGCACCTGGGAGGCATACTAATGGCGCACCTGGGAGGCATACTCATGGCGCACCTGGGAGGCACACTGATGGCGCACCATGAGCTATACTAATGGCGCACTGCCTCGTGCGCCATTAGTAAAAAAATTCTAATGGTGTGATGCTAGTGGCGCACCTATAGTGCGCCATTAGTAGCCAAAACAGGTGCACCACTAGCAGGCCTTTTCCTATTCACAGCAATAATATGCATTCCTACTTAAGCACAAAAATCTCGCAAGAACTCCGGTAGTACAGTCTAACATGCTGTGGTGGTGTACACGAAGGTGAATCAATGTGTGGAAGGGAGTCGGTGTAAACAAAGCTACACCAAACAGGGGCTTACACCAGTTCCGTCGGGACGGACACGATGACAAGGACGAACTTGGTGATCGTGGGTCGGAACACAGGAGTTTTGACCACGTCATCATCAAGCGTACGGAAGAGAACCGTACTCGTCCAAAGAATGAATGGCAGGGAAGGATAACTACGAAAAGAAGGGCTTGCGAGCATTGCCATTTTCTGATAAGCAAGATCAGTAAAGGTTGCCAACGTGGCTAGAGGGATGGGAAAGATCCGGGATAGAAGCATGTCTATCACCGAAACAACAGGGTGGCTAAAGAGAATGCATAGGTGTGGTACTGGTGCATCAATCCGACAAGGGATCGCTGTTACGAGGCACCTTGGCATCACTCCGCCGAAGTGAAGGTGAAACAGCACCAAGGAAGAAGAAACCAGGCTGGAGAGTACATGTGGTAAATCAAAACTGATACCACCTACACTCACCAGATCCATCGTTAGTAATAATATATCTAGTCTATTTGCATGCTATGCACAATCAAATGCAATAAACAAGTGCAGCAAACCAACTGGATCCTATACTACCAGTTACTAACGTTCGCGCGGTCTAGGGCTTCCTACAACCACACCTGCTCTGATACCAACTCTTGTGGCACCCCAGCTGAGAGGAAACCGGAACGCCCCGTATTCCAGCCCAAGGACAAGCCTTCTGGAATACGGAACCGTTGTCACAGAAAAAATTAGCTCTTTATTACTATGTAAAAGAATTACAAGGATACATGGATACATCGCCTTGGCGATCCTACAACTGCCTACGGTAAATCCTACACTAGCAGCGGAACAAAGACCGAAGTGATGAACTCCACTCCGCAGGGACTCTAGCTGGAACGCGCATCCTAGCTCGCAACTCAGAATCCTCGACAAGCAAGCAATCAAGGCATGAACTGCAAACTGGCATGACACGCCAGGTGAGTACTTTGAATGTACTCGCAAGCTCACAAAAAACATTAGCATTAAGGCCAGACAACATCATGGCAATCAAGATTTGTTAAAGGGTTGTGATTAATAAAGGAGTGGTATAAAACTAACTATACCAGGCTACTCTCACCGTACTCGGGGAAATACCAACTCTTGTGTTCTTCCCAAGAACCTTTAGCGAGTATCGTCAAGACGGATACCAAGACTTATTATCGGCATGATGCCCAACTGTTACACCGGCATGATACCCAACTATTATTATCACTACTGGAATCCAGAAATTTGCCGTCAGCCAGTTCTTTACCGTCTGCTGGCTGACGGCAAAGAACCTCTTTGCCATCAGTTGACACAATACAGACGGCAAAGAACTGACACATGGCAAAAATACTATTTGCCATGTGTGGGTCCTTTGCCGTCTGCCAGCGGACGGCAAAGAGCCCCAGGGCAGACGGCAAAGGGGACGCGTGGGCCCCATGCCTGCCGTGTCCGAAATCCGGGCCCTTTGCCGTCCGCGGGCCTTTGCCGTCAGCCGTAAGGCCCTTTGTCGTCTGCCTTACGTCCCTTTGCCGTCGGGGGGCGGACGGCAAAGGGGCCTCCCTATAACGGCCGTTACCCCCCACCTCGCTCACTGTCTCTCTCTCTCTCTCTCACCCCGACCACTCTCACCCCTGCCGGCGAGATCCCCTCCCCGCGGCGAGCCTACCCCCCCGGCGAGCCCACCCCCCCGGCGACCCCCTTCCTGCGGCGACCCACCCCCGCCCCTGCCGCCGCCGCCCCCTGCCGCGCGCCGCCCCCTGCCACCGCACCCTGCCGCCGCCCCCTGCCGCGTGCCGCCCCCTGCCGCCGCCCCCTGCCGCGCGCCGCCCCCTGCCGCCGCCGCCCCCTGCCGCCGCCCCCTGCCGCGCGCCGCCCCCTGCCGCCGCCGCCCCCTGCCGCCGCCCCCTGCCGCGCGCCGCCCCCTGCCGCCGACGCCCCCTGCGGCGAGCCCCCAGCCGCGCGCCCCCGTGCCGCCGGCGCCCCCTGCCGCCGCCCCCTGCCGGTGAGTTTTTTTTGTTTTTCTTTTTAAAAAAGTTAATTACTTTAGTTAGTTTATTAGGTTAGTTTTTTTATTATATATAGGGTAATTTAGTTAGTTTATTTGGTTAGATTATTAGGCTAATTAGGTTAGTTAGTTAGGTTAGAAGAAAAAAAGCAGAAGGAAAAAAAGCAGGAGAAGAAGAAGAAGAAGAAGAAGAAGAGGAGGAGGAGGAGGAGGAGAAAAAAGAAGAAGAAGAAGAAGAAGAAGAAGAAGAAGAGAGGAGGAGGAGGAGAAAGAGGAGGAGAAAGAAGAAGAAGAAGAAAAAGAAGAAGAAGAAGAAGAAGAAAAAGAATAGAAGGAGAAAAAGAGGAGGGGGAGTAGGAGGAGAAAAAAGAAGAAGAAGAAGAAGAAGAAGAAGAAGAAGAAAAAGAGGAGAGAGGAGAAGAAGAAAGAAGAGGAAAAGGGAACCCCGGCACCCCGAAACTGACCCTCGACCCCCGACCCCTGACGCCCGACGCCACTGACCCCCGACCATCGACCTCCGACGCCACTGACCCCCGACCCCCGACCCCCGACGCCACTGACCCCCGACGCCACTAACCCTCGACCCCCGACGCCACTGCCCCCGACCCAGCCCCTCGGCCCACGACTCCCGACCCCCGACGCTCGACGCCACCAACCCCCGACCCCCGACGCCACTGACACCCGACGTCACTGACCGTGGACCCCCGACGCCACTAACCCTGGATCCCCGACGCCACTGACCCCCCACAACCGACGCCACTAACCCCCCGACCACCGATGCCACCGACCCTCGACGGCACTGACTCCCGACGCCACTAAGCCCCGACCCCCGACACCTCTTCTGCCTTCTTTTGAACGAGAAGGTGCTTTTCGGCCTTCCAGAGGCCCACGGGGTCATAGTTTTGAAAATTATGAGTTAGGTCACATATTTTCCGATCATGTTAATTATAAAAACATCGTATTTGTGTTGATCGGGTGAATTTCAATGTGCAGTTGTTCGACGACCTCCACGTGCGTTGGACGTTTGTTGGTGAGCACAAATGACTTCTCCTCCTACCCCCTTAATTTGCTCTGTCCCGGTCTTCGTGCCGATGAAACTTGCTAGCTATAGGTTTCTTCAATCATGAGTATGCGTGACCAGTATGCGTCTCCCGTTCGAAAGGGCGACATCCATAAATATGCATTTCTTTGCATATTTATAACCGCCATCCTTTCGAATTGTCCAACATTATCCATGGACAGCCCGAGTATGTGTAGATTGGGTTTGTTTTCCCGTATGCTGTGCTCCGGATCCGATGCGGAATTTCGTCAGTGCCTCCCCTGTTGTTCTCCGGGTACACATCCTCTCTGCTTATTGCCGAGACGTGTATCAGGAGAACAGCGGGGAGGTGCTGCCGAAATTGTGCGTCGCATCTGGAGCAGAGCATGGGAAAACGAACCCAGTCTACACATACTCGGGTGGGATTAGGACCTATCTTTACCTATTAGCGTGTAGGTTGCATGGACGTAATAAAACTGACAAACTTGATTAGCGTATGAATATTGATGGTGAATTATGTATTTATTTCTTGTGCCCCCATAGGTAGCTAGGCAACATGAGTGATCGTGCTTGGATGTACACTGGTCACCCTAGTCAGAAAGACATGACCCATGAATGGTTAACAAAAACCAGTGGGTTTGTGAGAGCCGCATTTGCAAATGGCCAGCAAAAAACATGGTGCTCCTGTCCCAACTGCGACAACTGGAAAAAGCAGACAGAGTTTGAAATGGGTAAACACTTGCAGAAGTGGGGTTTTACGCCTAATTATACGGTGTGGACTTTTCATGGTGAGTCTGACCAACGTGCCAGAGCTGAGGTGATTCGTCGTCGCACCGACGAGCATGGTACCGGGATTGAAGACATGGTGCAAGACTTTGATGATGCTCGGGATTCGGACGATGAGATGGAGGAATCTGCAAAGGCCTTCTATGAAATGTTGGAGTCTTCAAAATGTCCTCTCCACGAGCAGACTGAGCTTTGTCAGCTGGATGCCATCGCGCAAGTAATGGCTCTGAAGGCTCAATTCAACCTAGGCAGAGAATGCTACGACGCGATGATGATGATATTTGGACGCTTTCTACCCAAAGGCCATGTACTGCCTGCAAACCTGTACCAGTCAGAGAAAATCCTCCGTGTACTAAAGATGCCCTATGAGAAGATACATGCCTGTGAGAATGGATGTGCCTTATTTAGGCTTGAGTATGCGGCCTTGAACTATTGCCCCATTTGCAATTCTTCCAGGTATATTGTGGTAGACAACGGCATGGGTGAGAAGAATCAGACCAAAATCCCCATTAGTGTTCTTCGATATCTGCCAATCGTACCAAGACTTCAACGTCTTTTCATGGTCGAAGAGACGGCCAGATAGATGACATGGCACAAATTGGGCAAAAGAACCGAACTAGATGCGGATGGGAACAAGATGCTGGTACACACTTCAGATGGTTTTGCGTGGAGGCACTTCGATGCATTACATAAGGATAAATCGGAAGATCCAAGGCAACCTAGAGTTGCCATCAGCACGGATGGGTTCAATGTGTATGGTATGACGGCAGCACAATACAGTTGTTGGCCTGTATTTGTCATTCCACTAAATTTGCCACCCGGAGAGATTATGAAAAGAAAGAACATTTTACTGACGTTGATAATTCCAGGGCCCAACTATCCGGGGAAGAATATGAATGTGTACATGCAGCCGCTTAAGGATGAGTTGCAAGAAGCCTGGGATAATGGGATCAAGACCTACGACGCGGCTACCAAAACAAATTTCAAAATGCATGTGTGGTACATGTACTCGACGCATGATTATCCGGCGTTTGCGCTATTCGCTGGCTGGTGTGTGCATGGAAGGTTCCCGTGCACCACATGCAAGGCAGCTCTTCAGTTCCGTTGGCTGCAGGCTGGTCGCAAGTATTCTTGCTTCGACATGCATAGACAATTCCTGGATCCTGACCATAAGTTCAGAAAAGATAAGAAGAATTTCATCAAAGGTAGAGTTGTCAAAAACACTGCACCAGCTGCGTTGACAGGCCAACAGACCCTTGATCAGTTAAACGCTCTCGAGCCCGATCCTTTGCGTCCAGGATACTTCAAAGGGTATAATACGGAACACGCCTGGACTCACAAGTCATGCTTATGGGATCTCCCTTACTTCAAAGACCTCCTTTGCCCACACAACATTGACGTGATGCACACTGAAAAGAATATTGCGGAGGCCATTTTTGGTACATTGTTCGGCATAGAGGGGAAGTCAAAAGATAATCCTAAGGCTAGAATCGACCTGGAGGCTCTATGTGATAGACCGTTGCAAAACTTGCGACAACGGAAAGGAAAGCAAAGCATAGGGAAGCCAAAGGCATGGTTCAATCTTGAAAGGCCAGCTATGAGGGAAATGCTATTGTGGGTGAAAATGCGTTTGATGTTCCCCGATGGGTATGCTGCGAATCTAAAGAGGGGAGCGAGTCTTGAGAAATTGAAAATATTTGGGCTCAAGAGTCATGATTGGCACATATGGATTGAGCGGGTAATGCCGGTGATGTTGCGTGGCTTTATCCCTGAGGATGAATGGCTAGTACTGGCAGAGCTGAGCTATTTCTTCTGTTCTCTTTGTGCGAAAGAACTATCGCCTGGCGTGCTAGATGAAATGGAAGAGTTGGCGCCGGAGTTGGTCTGCAAATTAGAAAAGATCTTTCCACCGGGCTTCTTTAATCCAATGCAACATTTCATTTTGCATCTCCCGACCGAGGCAAGAATGGGGGGGCCCGTTCAAAATCGATGGTGCTACTCAACTGAGAGGATGCAGAAGATGCTTCGAGCTAAGTGTAAAAATAAACGTAGAATTGAAGCATCGATGGCCGAGGCATTCATTACTGAGGAGGCGGCAAACTTCGTGACAGCACACTACGAAGCCAAAAATTATCATTTGCATAACCCGAAGCCTCGGTACAATGATGGCGATCGAGAAAAAGTTCGATCCAACCTCAGCCTATTCAAAGGTAAGCTCGCACCATCCGGTGCTTCGAAAGGGAAATCGTTGGATGTCGAAGAATGGCGGACCATTTCATTGTATATCTTCACCAACCTAACAGAAGTGCGGCCGTACATCGAGTAAGTTCTCGGTAATTTATTGTTCCGCAACTTCTAATTGCTTTGAATCACTCTTATTCCCGGATATTTGATATAGTCGATACGTCGCCGAATTCTCGGATGGAGCGGTCATCGAAAAGGATTCCGTCGAAGAGTATGAGCTTCTCGCAAAGCATGGAGGCGACTATCCTGGTTTCATCTCTTGGTTCAAACAAAGGGTAATTAATTACCATTAAGGGCCCATTTGACTTATTGGTCTAATTTGCGGCTAATGCATCCATTCTTTCGTATTAAACTTGTAGGCTGATGCAGAGTCTATGGACGCCGAGTTGAGACAAGTCGCTAATGGTTTTGACTATAAGGTCCGTTCATTTGACAAATACCGTCTACTTTGCCGTCTGCTGACCGATGGCAAATCCTTTGCCGTCCGTGGTAGCCCCCTTTGCCGTCCGCCTTGGCAGACGGCAAATTTCTGAATTTCAGTAGTGTATACTCAGCCGAGTTCTTCCATCATTACTATCACAGTGACGGCTGACCATTTACTAAGGTTTGGTCGGGCTGTCCAATACCGTGGACACGGCTGTTCGAATAGGTTTGACACTCTGCAGAGGTTGCACACTTTACCCACACTATGGAGCACTGACCTCGTCATCCCATTCGGGTGGACAAGTGTTGCTCCAACGAAACTTGCCTGACCCGTGACTCTTTCATCATACCACCGGCAACCATCATTCCTCGAAGTCCTGCCTTGGGTGGCCTTGTGTTCTCATGACACCTGCCACCGTCGTGTCCAAACAAAACTGCCCAAAAGGGGACGGGTACCCCAAACAACTCAACTGGCTCACAGGGTTATCATCACCTACCGGGCCAAGGTAGCACGCGTGCATAACCCTCCCTCTTTGGAGGTACCGGTGAAAGATCACACGATTAGCTCAAGTCAAGGTTGTCCCATATCGGCAAATGTGGTTGCACTGATGTGCCCGAAGAGGTGACTCTAATCAACCAACTAGGAATCTTATCCCGAATAATATGTCTATTATAGCTAACACTCCGACGTCACAGTAATTTGGTAAGCAATAAGCTCAAGCCACTAATGTTGATCCATATCCACAAAGTAATCATAGACAGTAATCTCAACCTTATATTATCGACTAGTGTGTAAGACACTAGTCACTAACGATCCCGTACTTATCTTAGTAATAATTTATTCAGTAGTGCATACTCACATTCGAGACTATAAACAGATATATTTATTGTTGAAATAGTTAATTAGACTATAATATTGCAATGCAATGAAGAAAATGAAAGTTGTGGCCTGCCTAGGATGAGCAAACCACCGGGAAGAAGGGCGAGAAGCTCGGGGAAAGAGTTGTCGGAAACAGTTCTCTCTCGGAGGAGGGGATGTTTACAGAAAGGACAACATGGTCATTTCCACTTTGAGATCACATGGTGGAAATTATACCATCTTGTCGGGCTCTATGAGACGAAGACGTGGGATTTGGAATCACTGGAATCGGAGTTATGGATAAAAAGATATGAGAGTTTTTAAATCAGGGACCTATGTGCGATAAAAATATCTGCAATCGGGTCCCTGGGGGCACAGTCGCTGGCGCCTTTGAAGGAATACGTTTCCCAGAGGGGGAAATGTATTTCGCACCGGGCGCTTCCAATTAATTAGTTCCTACCTCAGTCCACACCCATGCACTTTCCTCCAACTCTGTGACCAAGCAGCCAGCACCACTCCCCAACTGCAAACGAGTGGCCCCTCCTTGAATCCAAGCAATGGAGCCAAAAACCTCATTCTGAGTTGTGGTTCAAATCTGGCATCCCCCCTTTAATCACACCTCATGTCCAACAGAGAGTCCCTCGACTCTCAAACGGCTAAGCATCTCCAGACCCAGCCCAGGACACCCTAGACACGGCCAAGGAGCCCTAGAGCATGCCAGCATGCCGTGGCATGCCAAAACTTTGCTCTAGGCACGCTGCTGGGCGCACCCGAAGCAAAGGTTGCCAGCCCCGGCTGGTTCGAGCCTCCCCCCATTGCCCATTCGTGTCCTGGACAACCACTCTATATCAGGGCAGCCCCATGGCCCCTCCTCCCTCACTCTGTTGATTGGAGCGACGCGTGCCCCCATGCGCCAGATCCAGCCAGAAGACCACAGCCACGCATGCACGCTCCTCCTCGCTCTCTCTCTCTCACTCTTAGTGGGTCACACGGGTCCTAAACCACGTCCGCATATCGTGGTTTCGACCCCGAGCACTCACTGCCCCTCCTGCAAGCTGCGAAGAAACCACCGGCGCCTCCGGCTCGGTGCACCGTCGGGGGCCTATCAATAGGCCTTCCCCCTCGCTCCAGCAAACCCATCCCACTCCTCGAGAGCCTAAATTCTACCCCTAGACACTCCATTTGAGCACAGCGAGCTCCTCTGCTCGAGATCTACCGAGGCATGATGTCTACGCACGCTTCTATTCTTGTAGACTATGTCGGGCCTCCAAGCGCAGAGGTTTGTAGGATAGCAGCAGTTTCCCTCAAGTGGATGATCTAAGGTTTATCGAACTCAGGGAAGTAGATGTTGAAGATGGTCTATCTCAACCAACTCTGCAATTAAGATACAAGAAGTCTCTTGTGTCCCCAACAAACCTAATACAGTTGTCAGTTGTATACGTGCACTAGTTCGGCGACGAGATGTTAAAAGGCAAGTGATATGGATGGTAAAACAAGGTATTGCAAATCTGAAATAAAAATTGCAGCAAGCAAACATGTAACAAAACTGGAAGTAAACGATGTTCAATGGTGGAAAACAAGGCCTAGGCTTAATACTTTCACTAGTGGAAACTCCCAACAACATTAACATAGTCTAATCACATGATATTTCCACTAAAACATGCAATAGAGACCTACTCAGAGGTCATTCCTTTGTGATCAAGAGAGGACGAGAATTATGAAGGGCTACAAAAGCACACCGCAGAGGTCGTATTTCTCATCTATGGATTTCCCAATGTCACCATGACCATCCAAAGAGAGTACCACAATCACCACAACATATCTCAACGATAGTCAAAGACAAGCACCAAGTGACTCTCAATCTTCAATTAATTCACAAAATAGGAAATCACTTATGAAAATATTCTTCTAAACCATGTCCAATAGACCGCTATCACCATGGTCTCCGAGATTATACTAGATAGGATCAAGTGAGTACAGCAATCCAATAGATAGAAGAAGGGGAAACATCATGGGATCACCCTAGATTAACATAGCCTATGATCACAATCAAGATCACATCATGGGACAGAGAGATAACCACATAGCTACACGTAGAAGACCTCAGCCCCGAGGAGGAACTACTCCTGCTTCATGGAGGGACGAAGAAACGTTGATGGAGATGAATCTTGGGCACTTCCCCGTCCCGGTAGCGTGCCGGCACAGGAATTCTGGTCCCTCGAAAATTGTTGGCGATGGCAGCAGAGATCGGAATTCCTTCCGGAGAAAAGAGTTCCGGGATGAGGGTTTCTTCCACGGGGGTAAAAATAGGAGCCAAGGTAGGGCACCAGAGAGGTGGGCCCTACCCAATCGGCCTCCTCGCGCAGAGAGGGGGCAGGCCATGCCACGAGGGCTCCTGGAGGCGTGGTGGCCCTCCTCTGGTCCTCCTTCGGCCGTCTGGAGTCTTCTAGAACCCTGATTTGTTGAATATTTTTTGTGGAATTTCCGGGCACTGTAAATATGGGTATAAACCTGCAATTCACAGACATTAGCAGACAGAAACTGGCAATGGGTGTACTGAGTAAGTAGGTTAGTCCAAATACTTTGAAAAAGGTATGAAAGTGTACAAAACACGTAGCAATACCAACCAAAACTTGCATGGAGCAAGCAGAAATTATAGATACGTTTGGGACGTATCAACATCCCCAAGCTTAATTCCTGCTCGTCCTCGAGTAGGTAAATGATAACACAAATAATTTCTATGGTGACATGCTAACACACATATATAAGAACTTCAAAGTAAATCAAGTAATATATGCAACTCAAGTCAAGACAATAACAAGCAAGAGTATATATCTAGTATTGAAACTAGCAATGTATGAACATAAAGGTGCAAGAGCTCTCGCTGTCCGTGTCTCGAATGTCTCCAAATGGTGTTTGCGTGCAAGAAGTGGGAGATGGGTTTAGAGTATAATTTTTTTAATTGAGAACTCAATCTACTAAACCTCACACTTAGTCTCCTTCGGAATCTTATTTTGACTCATCCTCACACCACTTTTCAGGCACAAGTCAAAATGATCCTTTCCCTTTCGATTTTGAGCACTCATGCAATGGATGAGCGTAAGCAAGATATGTTGGCACTTAGGAGGGAAAATAAAATAATGATGGGGAAGGAAGACAAAAATGTGTGAAAGGCTCACATCAATGAGGACAACCATAGGCGAGAGAAAGCCAAATGATAGATATGATGCGACGAGTAGAGATTGCCATGTAACGGATGCAAATATGAGCTAAGGTAAGCTGTCCAATGGAACTAGTGGGGGTGCATCCAACTTGCTTGCTCATGAAGACCTAGAGCTCATTTGAGGAGGCTCATCGTTGGAATATACATGCCAAGTTCTATAGTGTAAGGGTCCCCACATAGTTATGCATGAATGATAATGTTTATGGAGTACAAATATAACAATGGAGTACGAGTGTGGATCTTTCAAAAGGAATAGTAGTGTTTCCCCCTTCTCTCTTTTTATTTCTTTTTATTTCTTTCCTTCTTTATTTTATTTTGTGGCCTCTTTGGCTCTTTCTATTTATCTCTCATTTGTCCTCTTTGGGATCTTTTAATTTGTCCTCCTTGGGATCTTTTCCTCACTTAAGGGCAACACTATATTTTATAAGAAATAAAAAGAAGATCTTCACACTTTATAAGAAGTACTCAACATAAAGATAAATGAAAACTACCATGATGTATGCAAATGTATGCCTCTGCCAGTGTAGCAGGATATGCAATGATACTAGCACGTCATGTAGCTATAATAAGGGAAAAGCCCAACTAGCATGCAGCTCCTCGATCAAGCAAAAGCATGTATGACATGAAGATCAAGTCATGAGATCGTGTATGTTGCATGTCAATGTATCTTGGAAAGGCTATGGAAATGCCTTAATAGGTAGGTATGGCGGCTGTTTTGAGGAAGAATATAATGAGGCTTATGATGACAGAGCGTATCATGCCAAGGGTTTGGATGCACCGGTAAAGTATGAACTAACTCCCAAGATGAGAAAGGGCAATGCATGGTACCGAAGAGGCTAGCAAAATATGGATGGTGGAAGTGCCAACAATCGATTACTCACATTAGTCCGAAGAACTCATGCACTTATTATCGGTAACTCTCTATCTAGTCAGGAGATCCACAAAGAGACAAGTACCCCAAGGAGGAGTATTTGGGGGTTTGGTTACCCTTCCGCATCCTCGACCCATGATAACGTGAGGGTACTCTATATATTCCAACGCCTCCAGAGGTTAGCGATCCATCTAGTAGATAGAGTTCTCAACTAATTTTTTTGTTTATGAAAATACACACGGATTTCGCAAAATACGACACAAATCACTAAGAGCATCAATCTCTTGACACCAAAATTCCAAACGTTACTCAAATCAATACCTCAAAACTATTGCAAGTTACTAATATACTTAAATAGCAACCTCAATTACCTACTCATGCAAGACACACAACTCAGTGCAACAAGCCAACTCTCTAAACAAGATAAACATGACAACTCAAGAGAGTTCACAAAGTGTCCTAAATAAAATCTCTTAAAAAGATAAAGCATGAAAACTAAGAGCTAAACATGATAACAACTATGAAAAGATAAAGAACACACAAAAATATAAACATGAAAACCTATGTTGTGTTCTAGGGTGGAGTGGAGCGTGTTTTCTCCCAAACAAAGAAGGCTAGGGTCCAACTTGTTATGAACAGCAAGAAAAAGTAAAACAAACTAAAAAAGTAAAGAGCGGGACGCTCCAAGCATAGCACATAACATATGAAGTGATAAAAATACAGCATGGAGAAGGACGACTGATGATTGTTTATGGAGAAGGGGATGCACGGGGGCATCCCCAAGATTAGACACTTGAGTATCCTTGGATATTTCTTGTGGGTGCATAGGGGCATCCCCAAGATTGAGCATTTGACACTACTGGATCTTCTTTCATCATCTTCCATCGCATACTTGAAAACTCCCTTCATACGAAACTCATCATAAGCTGATTTGACTCGTTAGTACGCAAAATAAAATATTTTTCTCCACTAGAAATAAAGATTTTCATGAAGAGCTACTATTTCTCAAGATTGCCAAAAAGATTTTGGAAAGAAAAAGATATCTTAAGATTTGCAAAATGATGAAAACGCAAAATGTGGCAGTATGTGTGAAAAACAGACCAACAAGTAGTAAATAATTTTTTCAGGGCACTTCTGCAACTCAAATAAAAAAACTCAGAACAAACAACAGAAAGCCAATTGTAGAGTCCATACTATAAAAAAATCAGATAAAAAATTCATATCTAGTGATTTTTTTTGAATTGTTCCGTCAAGCAGACAAAATCTGTTTCTGGACAGGATGTCACAAGTTTTGGATTCCTCGCAATCGGAGACTAAAACTTGGCACAAAGCTTAAAAATAAAGATACAATGATGTTGCTATAGTAGTAAAACACATCAAGACCACTAAAAACTTAAAGTAAAAACTCAAAGTAAAGATAACAAGGGTTGTCTCCCTAGAGCTCTTTCTTTATAGCCATAAAGATAGGCTTCAGATTTTGATGATGCTCTCGTAGGAATAAGAGTTGTAGAACAAAAGAGAGCATCAAGAAGAAAACACCAACCACATTTAAGTCTAACATGCTTCCTATGCATAGGAATATTGCAATAGAATAATTCATTGAAGCACAAAGCAGTAAGCATAGGAAGGCAAAACAAGTGCAGCTTCAAAACCTTCGACATAAAGAGGGGAAACTTCTTATTTTTTAGATATTAAGAACCATGTCTCCCCCTCTCATTATAAATTTCAGTGGCATGATGGATGAACTCAACAATATAACTATCACATAAGGTAATATTTCCATGATCCAACAGCATAAAAGTACCATTACTCTTCTTATAAGGAAAATCTTTTTTATTAGGAATAGTGAAATTAAAGCAATCATTATCATCATGGTAATCATCATATTTAAGAAGCATAGTATCATCAAAGCTAATTTTCTCCTCAAAAGTTGGGGGACTAAAAATATCATGTTCATCAAACCCGTCTTCCCCAAGCTTAGAGCTTTCCAGGTCATTAGCAATATTGATATTCAAAGAAAGCATACTAATAACATTACCACCACCATAATTGTTATGCAAATAATAAAGTTCCATAGGTTTTTATTTTTCTCCTCAAACACTTCATGTCATACTTAAATATAAAGTTTATAAAGCTCTCTCATATTTTTGTTGTTTTCCATTAATCCTAACTAGTGAAAATAAAAACAAGAAACGAAAAGATTTAATTGCAAGATCTAAAGATATACCTTCAAGCAATCACCTCCCCGGCATCGGCGCCAGAAATAGCCTGATGTCTACGCACGCTTCTATTCTTGTAGACTACATTGGGTCTCCAAGCGCAGAGGTTTGTAGGACAGCAGTAATTTTCCTCAAATGGATGACCTAAGGTTTATAGAACTTAGGGAAGTGGAGGTTGAAGATGGTCTCTCTCAAGCAACCCTGCAATTAAGATACAAGAAGTCTCTTGTGTCCACAACACACCTAATAGAATTGTCAGTTGTATAGGTGCACTAGTTCGGCGAAGAGATGTTAAAAGGCTAGTGATATGGATGGTAAAACAAGGTATTGTAAATCTGAAATAAAAATGGCAGCAAGCAAACATGAATGAAAACTGAAAGAAACGATGTTCAATGGTGGAAATTAGGGCCTAGGCTTCATACTTTCACTAGTGGCAACTCCCAACAACATTAACATAGTCTAATCACATGATATTTCCACTAAAATATGTATTGGAGACGTACTCGGAGGTCATTCCTTTGTGATCAAGAGAGGAGGAGAATTATGTAGGGCCACAAAACCACACCTCAGAGTTCGTAGTTCGCATCTATGATTTCCCAATGTCACCACGGCCATCCAAAGAGAGTACCACAATCACCAGAACATATCTCAAGGATAGTCAAAGACAAGCACCAAGAGACTCTCAATCTTCAATCAATTCACAAAAGAGGAAATCACTCATGAAAATATTCTTCTAATCCATGTTTAATATACCGCTGTCACCATGGTCTCCGGGATTATACTAGATTGGATCAAGTGAGTACATCAATCCAATACATAGAAGAAGGGGAAACATCACGGGATCACCCTAGATTAACATAGCCTATGATCACAATCAAAGATCACATCATGGGAGAGAGAGATAACCACATAGCTACACGTAGAAGACATCAGCCCCGAGGAGGAACTACTCCCGCTTCATGGAGGGAGGAAGCAACGTCGATGGAGATGAATCTATTGGCACTTTCCTGTCCCGGCAGGGTGCCGACACACGAATTCTGGTCTCCCGATACTTGTTAGCGATTGCGGCAGAGATCGGAATTGCTTCTGGAGAAAAGAGTTCCGGAATTGGGGTTTCCTCCATGGGGGTAAAAATAGGAGCCAAGGTAGGGCACCATATGGGGTGGGACCCACCCAGGCATCTTCCTCGGACGGCCAGGGGGAGGTCGCGCCACCAGGGCGCATGGAGGCCTGGTGGCCCCCCTCTGGACGTCCTTCGGCCGTCTAGAGTCTTCTGGAACGCTGATTTTTTATATATACTTTGTGGAATTTTTTAGGCACTATAAATATGGGTATAAACCTGCAATTCACAGACATCAGCGGATAGAAACTCGAAGTGGGTGTTCTGAGTTAGTGGAATAGTCCAAATGTGTTGAAAAGGGTATGGAAGTGTACAAAACACATAGCAATATCACCCAAAACTTGCATGGAGCAAGCAGAAATTACAGATATGTTTCGGACGTATCAAGGCCCCGCCACTTTGGAGCTTGGTCGATCTCGGTCTGTGGGCCAGCTCTGACGCTCCTCTCTCCTTCTCCGTGACCCTAGAAGCCTTAGGGACCTTCCCCATCACCTCCCCGAGCTAAATCGCTGCCCGTAGCACCTTGATCATCAACCTCTCGAACCGGCTCAGCCGCATCCACCTCGTCGCCGGTGAACCAGGGCCTCCCCGTCGATCCCTCGACCACTTGCAGGTAGGTGACAGTGAGCTTGTTCCATTTCTGCCATCAGTTGGGCTCGAGGACGTCGGTAGCGTCGCCGGCGTGCCTCCCCTCCTCTCTGTCTACAGGTGGAAGACAACCCCGATAAGTGGGGCACACCTATCGGTGGCTCTTCTCTCTGCCCCTCTCTCCTCTGTGTCGCTCACCACAGGGGCCCATGCGTTAGTTTGAACATGGCCGTGCGCGCGCCTGGGCTGGCTGGCTGACTGGCTAGCTGGGCCTGCCCAAGCCACAAGCCGAGCCAGGCTTGAGCCTTAGCTTCTTTATTTTTTTGGTTTAATCGAGTTTTAAAGGATTTTTATAAAATTTGTTATCCAATAACTTTTTATTATTTTTCCACCATAATTCTTCTAAAAATGAGTAGAATTTAATAGAGCCTTTGCACAAATCTTTAAGACAACTTTTCTGTTTAACAATAATTAAAAAGGCCATTTGTAATATTTTTGCTTCTCTTAAAATGATTTTTAAAAATAATCATTTCATCAAAATCAGAAACAAGTATTTTCAAAATGATAATATAGATTTATCGGAATAGAGCAACATTTTTAAAGTGAATTTGTGATCTGTTTTTTAGTGAGCTACTTATTACTTCTTTATTTATTACGATGATATAAACCACGTTTGACGAAGGAGTTGGACTTGAAGACCCCGAAGACCCCAGATACTTAGCTGATCAAGGCAAGCAGACCTTTGACCATGTTTGAGCAAATATTATATTGCATGCTAGTAGAGCATTTATTGCTTGTTGCATATGATCATGAATATCCGGTAAATCATCGATATGATGTTTGCGATGGCTCCTCCGGAGCGCTTGCATTTTGAGCATGATCCTACCACCTATGAGGGTCATGCTAATATCATGTTGACAAGTAGAGCTAAGCATAGTAGTAGCATGAGCATAATGATGTTTAATATCTAAGGTTCAAAAAACCCCGTCGGGTGCCACTAATGCGCGAGGGTGATGATGAGATAGGTGGCCACTTTTGAAAAAGTGGTGCACCGGGTATTTTGATGTGAGTGGTTTCGGAAATGGGAAGAGATTTATGATGTGTCGACCATCCCAACCATACATGTGCGACCATGTTACCCCTTTATGGGACGTGGCTTTGTTGCTTACTCTTGTCGGTGCTAGCAAAGAGCCACATTACTAGTGGCGAGAGTGATGTGTGGTCACTCTCGTGACGGGGTCGTACCAGGTAGGACGACTATGCCGTTTTTACGTGTTCCGGGCACACCGTTGGTCCCCGCATGGATGACACTGTCCAGAGTCGGTGCTCGTGAGACGTACATCATGTGGGCTGGGTACCAATCGAGTGCATCTCTTTGTCTAGTATTGTCAGGGGAAAGGCATTGATTGGGTACTTACCTCGGGTACCAATCATATGGGATGACACGGAAGTTTCCCGGATCTCGTGGGTACATCGTACAACCTCTGCAGACTGTCAAACTATTCGAATAGCCGTGTCCGCGGTCAAGGACAGTTGGGTAATCCTGCTTAAACTACGTCCAGTCGTTTCCGCATAAACCAAGTGTGTGTTTGTTTAATGGTGTTATCTGAGAAAGAGTTGATATGACCAAGTTGGTGACTTGGCATACCGGGTGAACCCGGCGTGTTCAGCCCACATCAGATATGTTGATATATGTACCTGTTCTTCTAAATACAATCTAGCTCAAGATGCAAATCCAGCTATGATCATGTTATCGTTAAGTTTCTTTCCACCAATATTGCAGATTACTTGTTATCATACCGAATGCATTATCCACATCATGGGTTGTTCGCGAGTACATTCAAAGTACTCACTGGCTTGCCACTGGTTACATTATTGACCAGACATGGAAGTACCGGAGTTTGGAGAAGAGTACGTCATCGGAGACGGACCTGCGAACTAGGATGCTTCCCAGTCAGAATGCTTGTTGGTGTAGGCTGATGGCATGGGCACCCGCTTAGCCCAAGATTTACGCTGTTAGATGTATCAGAGTGTTTTGGCCTTATAGGCCCTACCAACGTGAACTTGACCTTATTGGTCATGTGTTGTATTATTTCGGTATGTTGGATGTAAGACTCTTAATATTCAGCATCTGTGTGTTCGGTGAGCATTGATCTCTGGGATCATTGAGCAAGTTCATTCGACGATCTTGACTCGTAAGTCGGGGTCCCCACAGAGCTGGTATTAGAGCCATCCTAACTGTAGGAAGCCTTAGGTAGCATGGACGATAGCCGAGATGAGTGGTACACTCAGCCCTTACACTTCAGATTTTCTACACCCACAAATTTTTTAACCCTCTCCTACAACCTTGTAGACGGGCTTTCACCTACTTTTGGGAGATAGCCTCGAGAAGTGTCAAGTACGCCGCACGCCCATTTTTATCTACCACGAGCACTGGGTCAACACCGACACCAAAGGAATATCACGTGGACGTGATAGTGAAGGCTAATGACTCCACAACTAGCTCGTTCTTTTAAGGACCACAAATGGAGAATCTGATGTGGGGAGCGGAGACAGCCGCACGAGAGGCGCTCGTGCGTCTCCGCGATATCCTTCCCGAGATGGCCAACGAGCCTGCTACTCGTCACCTGCCTTTTATTAAGGACGGATTTGACGCGAGTTGGACGCTTAACCCATCCTCGTAGGACGGAACGCCACTCAGGTTTTAGACCTACTTCAGCCTCTCAGCCGACACCTTGACTCACCTTCTAATCAAGGAATCTGTGACGCTTCGTCATGAGCTACACCAAGTCAAGGACCTACTTCGCCTGGAAAAGATGAAGAGCCGCAAGGTCAAGAAGGAAGGAGCACCCGTAGGGCAGTCAACTATTGCCTTTTGAGGACGAGCACCACCGCTCCAAGCCACTCCTATTCAAAGTCGTCGTCTGACCGCGGAAGAATATAGTGAGCTCCTCACCGCTTCACCGGCTAAGAGACACTGTGATGGACCACTCCCCTCTCCCACACCACTAAAGGAGGAAGGTACCGATGAGGATGAGGACGAGAATCCCACTGAGCCTGCGTACGAGACCAAGCAGTCCACCGCTTAGAGGAACGTCTTAGGCAATTAGGAGTCTTCCCCATGCGTTGTTCACTCCATGTAGTAGTTCATGTGAACCATGAGTGTTGTGTGATCATGTATGATGCAAGTTGCATTTCTGCCTTAGGCAGCTTGTAAGCGACTATATTTCTTGTTTTAATTCAATGCATTAGATTTCCCAGAAACCTGTGTTTAACTTGCACACTAGCACAGTACCAAACCCCTCTTATCAAGGAGCATCATCCCTTATGATTCCCTAACCAATTCAGCTTATTGTCCTGTCGACTCCCCTGATAGGATCGTGATTTCAACATGCACCAGCACCTTCGGTAACTCTAGCTATGCCACCTCTGGCCAGTAGCAGGGAACCGGCGGGATAGCTCAAGCTAGGTATCACCACGAGCAGCAGCAAGGCGATATTCCTCCGCCTCCGCCTCCTCCGAAGAGCCTGACTGTGGCTCAGTTCCTCCAAGATCTCCAGGAGGAATGTCAAGCCAACAATGCCACCATCCAACAGCTGGCTCAAGTCTTGGTGAACAATCCGCGCAAAACGGAATTGGCAACAGTCGCTCTACTCTGTCTGAGTTTATGCGGACTACACCTCCTATATTCACACAGACAACTGAACCATTGGATACGAGGAATGGATCCGCACTATCGAAGACCTCCTCACACTGGTCAAGTGCACCGATGATCGCGAGAAATTCCTTTATGCTTCTCACTGTCTCGGAGGCATGACCAGGGTTTGGTGGGATGGGTTCTAGGTCATGCGAGAAGGGCAAGCTATCACTTGGGCGGTATTCAAGGAAGGATTCCGTGCTGCTCACATTCCCCCTGGAATGATGACCATTAAAAATAAGGAATTCCGAACCTTGACGCAAGGAAGTGGAACCATTAAGGAGTATCTGCAGAAGTTTAACCTCCTGTCGAGATATGCAACAGAGGACGTCAACACCGAGGCTGCAAAGGTGGAACAATTTATGGAAGGACTGCAGCAGTCACTCCAGTATCAACTGGTTGTTTGTGAATGCTGGACCTTCTGCGATCTGGTTAACAAGGCCCTCATGCTGGAAGATAAGCGTCGTGCAATGGACGACACCCGTAAGCGCAAGCTTATGGGTAGTGGAGGACCCAGTAACCCGAAGCCACACCCATGGCAGTCAGCCCCAGCAAGACCCAACTATCAGCAACAGCAGTACAAGGCAACAACGTTCCGACAGAATTACCAGTCCCAACAGCAAGTCAACACCAAGCCAGCAGTCAACCCACCAAATAACAGTGGAGTCAAGACCACCATCTCGGGATAGGTTTCCTTCTTTGGATGTGGACAGTCTGGACACTACTCCAGGTCGTGCCCCAACAAGAAGGCCGATGCACCGGGCCCCAATGTGCCAAATCCAGGACAAGGTCAAGGAGCGCCAGGAAGAAACCAAGCTCCCCGCAATCATCAGTACCACAACAAGGGATGTATTAATCACATCTCTGTAGAAGAAGCACGGGAAGATCCGGACTACATTCTAGGTATGTTCCACGTCAACTCCACGCCGACAACAATATTGTTTGATTGTGGTGCTTCGCATTCTTTTGTTACTCGGAAGTTTGCAAAAAAATGTGGTTTGAAGCCTACCCTACTTAATGGACAAATGGAAGTACATACCCCGGGAGCAGTGCTAAGGACCAACCTAGGATGTAGAGGAGTCAGGATCAAAATTAATGGGATAAGCTTCTCAGCAAATCTCATCGTCTTTAAGTCGCAAGGCTTAGAAATGATCCTTGGGATGGATTGGTTGGCCAAGCACAAGGGCATCTTGGACTATGCCAACAGGACTATTGCCATGACAAGCGACCGAGGGGTCAAAGTCAAGTATGTCCCTGAGCCTACATCCACTCAAGTCTCGCTGGTATATTGCCTATCGCGAGAAGAGCGGTATCGAGTGCCGATAGTTTGTGAATACCCGAACGTCTTTCGTGATGAGCTGCCAGGGATGCCTCCTGACCAAGACATCGAGTTCATCATTGAGCTCATGGCGGGGTCAAGGCCTATCTATAAGAAGCCTTATAGGATGGGATCCGAAGAGCTAGCAGAGTTGAAGAAGCAACTGGATGAGAAACTGAGGAAAGGATTCATCCGTCCGAGTGCATCACCTTGGGGATCACATGTTCTATTCGTGTCTAAGAAGGATGGGACTATAAGACTCTGCATCGATTACCGTTCTCTCAATGAAGTCACGATCAAGAAAAAGTACCCATTCCCCAAGATTGAAGACTTATTTAACCAGCTAAATGGAGCCAAGGTATTTACCATGATCGATCTTCGATCTGGATATTACCAACTGAAGATCTGACTCAAAGACATACCCAAGACTGCATTCGTGACCCGGTACGGTCTATAAGAGTGCACCGTCATGTCATTTGGGTTGACCAATGCCCTAGCATACTTCATGGACCTCAAGAACAAGGTCTTCATGGAATACCTAGACAAGTTTGTCATCGTTTTCATCGATGACATATTAATCTTCTCCAAATCCGAAGAAGAGCACGAGCAACACTTGATGTTAGTGTTGGAAAAGATTCGAGAGCACCAGCTTTATGCCAAATTTATCAAATGCCAATTCTGTATGCACGAAGTTGGATTCTAGGGTCATACCATGTCAGCAAACGTATTGGCGGTCGATCCTTCCACGATTACCACGGTAACAGACTGGGAGTCGCCAATCGATATGAAGGAAGTCATAAGCTTCCTCGAACTCGCGGGATACTACCGCAAGTTTGTAGAAGGATTCTCCTGAATTGCTCGATCAATGACTAAGCTCTTGAAGAAAGGCAAAAAGTTCGAATGGACACCGGAGTGTGAAGCAAGCTTCCATGAGTTCAATAAGAGATTGACTACCGCCCAAGTATTGGATACTCCAAATATCAGCAAGGAGTTTCTGATATATTGTGATGCCTCCAGAACCAGGCTTGTTGGAGTCCTAATGCAAGACGACAGGGTCATGGCGTATCTGTCACGGCAACTGCGCCTGCATGAGGAGAATTATGCCACCCATGATCTCGAGTTGGCAGCAGTAGTGCATGCCCTGAAGACATTGCGACATTACCTTTTGGGGAAGCGATGTGAAATATACACTCACCAAAAAATTCTGAACTATATCTTTACTCAAAGGGAATTGAATATGAGGCAACGAAGATGGTTGGATTTAATCAAAGACTACGACCTCAGCATTCAATACCACCCCGGTAACGCCAATGTAGTGGTTGATGCCTTAAGAAGGAAGGCCAACACCTTGAATGTTATGCTCAAGGAAAGGCTACCCTCTTTATATGAAGAAATTGAGAGCTTCGGGTTGGAGGTAGTGGAACCAGGATTCCTGGCTAACTTCGCAGTCAAACCAACGTTGGCTGATGATATCAAGGAGGCCCAGAAGGGGCACAAGAGCATTGAAGGCATCAAGAAGAAGATCCAGGAAGGCAAGGCCCCAGAATTCTTGGTGGATGAACAAGGAGTAGTGTTGTTTGGGAAACGTTTATGCGTACCCAACAAGGCAGAACTCAAGGACTTGATCCCGGTGGCACCGAGATGTATGAGGACCTCTGGGAAAGATTCTGGTCGCATGGCATGAAGAGGGAAGTAACGTCCTATATTGCCAAGTGCGACGTATGCCAAGGGGTCAAGGTTGAGCACAACCCCTCCAAGTGCCCGAATAGAAGTGAGACCGAGTCGGCGTGGACTTCATCACCGGCCTACCCAGGTCGAGCAGAGGCCATGACTCTACATGGGTCATCGTTGACCATCTAACAAAGGTGTCTCCCTTCATTCCGGTCAATACCACCTATGGTGGCGACAAACTGGCTAGCCTCTACATTGAGCGTATTGTGAGCCTCCATAGAAATCTCAAGGAGATCGTATCTGACCGAGGCACACAGTTCACCTCAAGATTCTGGAAGAAGTTCAAAGAATCTCTCAGAACCAAGATCTATTTCAGCACCGCCTTCCACCCGCAGACAGGTGGACAAACGGTGAGAGTGAATCAGATACTTAAAGATATGCTCCATGCTTGTGTCTTGGCACATGGGACCAAATGGGAAGATTGTCTGCCATTCGCTGAGTTCTCATACAACAACAGCTACTAGTCCAGTCTCCAGATGGCCCCATTTGAAGTGCTATACGGACGAAAGTGCTAAAACCCGCTCAATTGGTTTGTAACTGGCGAAGGATTGATTTTCGGGCCGGAAGTTCTACAAGAGGCAGAAGACAAGGTGCAACTTGTCCGGGAAAACTTGAAAGTGGCCAAGTCGCGATAAAAGATCTATGCAAACTCTCAATTCAGGGAACTGGAGTTCAAGATCTGAGACCACGTGTACCTCCATGTCACACCACTCAAGGAAACCAAGCGTTTCCATGTCAAAGGGAAACTTGCTCCAAGGTTCGTTGGACCTTTTAAGATCACGACAAGGCGTGGAGAAGTTTCTTACCAATTGGAGCTACCTCTGGACCTTTTGGGTGTGCACAACATCTTCCACGTGTCACAACTTCGGAAGTGTCTGCAAGCGCCGAATCGTCCAGATCTTTATAAGGACATTGACCATCAAGCCATCAACCTCCAACCAGATCTCACTTATCGTGAGAGGTCGATCTGCATCTTGGCTGAAGGAGAGCGTTGCACCAGAAGCCGCACCATCAAGTACTTCCAGGTTCAGAGGAGAAACCACACCGAAGCAGAAGCAACATGGGAGCGTGAAGACTATGATCGATCCGAATTTCAGTACCTTTTTAGCACCTAGCTTAGGAATCTCGGGGACGGGATTCTTGTAAGGGGGATAGGTCTGTCACACCCTATTTTTACCTCACTTCCACTATAGTTTCAAAATCCAAGTTCATTAAAAAAATCAAAACCAATGATGTGAGCTCCATGATTGTCATTGTGTGTTTCTATGTTTGATGAGTGGGATTAAAAACCATATTTTCATAACATGATTATTCCCAAAGGTTCTTTTTCTCATTTTTGACTATTTTAAAACCTTGCTTTGGGTTGCACTACAAGTCCTTGATGGCAAGGGAGTGCCTTTACCCAAAGATGGTAATCTCGTCTTAGAACTATTTTAATACTCCAAAATCATAAAATAATTATTTTTCAAAATATTTTCCTATTTTCTATGCATGTCCATTTCTTAGGCCAGAAATGATATTTCTATATGAAAAATTACTTTTCTGCCTTAGAAAAATCTGAGAAAATTTGGAGATACTTAGAGGACATATATTTTCCATACATAAGATTTTCAACCCGTATTTATATTCAAAATATTTGAGATTTATATTCAAAATATTTGACATATATTTATATTCAAAATATTGAAAAAACTTGAAAACCTATTATGTCTGTATTGATCTTTTGAAATATAATATTTCCAATAAAATCCTAGAAAATTCCAGCAACCGTCCCAAGCTATATTTGGTGGACACACCAAGTTTCACCTCATTCCAATGTGATTTGGTTCACTAAATAATCCTAAAATCCTCTTTTTTGCCAGAACCAAGTTGAAACATCTCTACATTGCAAACTTTGTCCAAATGGATTGGAACTTTGCAATAGTGTTCAACACCCGAAATGAGGAGTCTCTGCCAAAAATGGGATTTGCAAGGGGTAATCTACCCACATTCCCTTTGGAAGTGACAGATGTGCCCATTTGGGGGTGATTTCAAGTTTGCATTGCCAAACTTGTCCAATGAAGCTCAAATTTGGTGGAGTATCCTATTATTGCATCAAACTTACTCATGTTAACTCTCATCACTAGTGGTGAAGTGTTGCTATCCGAAACACTTGTCGAACACCTTCTGCCATATTAGTAAATTAGTTCCTACCTCACTCCACACACATGCACTATTCTCCAAACTCCTTGATCAAGCAGCCAGCACCACTCCCCAACTGCAGGAGAGTGGCCCCTCCTTGAATCCAGGCAGTAGAGCCAAAAACCTCATTCTAAGTTCTGGTTCAAAGCAAGCATCCCTCCTTTAATCACAGCCCATGGCCAACAGAGAGTCTCTCGACTCTCAAACGGCTAGGCATCTCCAGGCCCAGCCCCAGGACACCCCAGACACGGCGAAAGCGCCCCAGAGTGCGCCGGCATGTCATGGCATGCAAAAACTGCGCTTTGGGCACACTTCTGGATGCACCCGAAGCAAAGGTGGCCAGCCCCGGCCGGTTCGAGCCTCCCCCCGTTGCCCATTCGTGTCCCCAATAACATCTCTGTATCAGGGCAGCACCACGGCCCCTCCCCCCTTGCTCTGTTGACCAGATCAACGCATGCCCCCGCGTGCCAGATGCAGCCAGAAGACCAGGGCCACGCATGCATGCTCCTCCTCGCTCTCTCTCACTCTCAGTGGGTCATAGGGGTCCTAACCCACGTCCACATACCGTGGTTTCGAGCCCGGGCACTCACTGCCTCTCCTGCGAGGTGCGAAGAAACCATCGGCGACTCCGGCTCGGTGCACCATCGGGCGACTATAAATACGCCTTCCCCCTCACTCCAACACCCCCATCCCACTCATCCACAGCCTAAATTCCACCCCTAGCCACTCCATTTGAGCATAGCGAGGTCGTGTGCTCGAGATTGACCGAGGCTTCGCCTCTTCGGAGCTACATCGATCTCGGGCTATGGGCCAGCTCCGACGCTCCCCTGTCCTTTTCCGTGACCCTAGCAGCCTCAGGAAGCTTCCCCATCACCTCCCAGAGCTAATCCCTGCTCGTAGCACCTAGTTCTCAACCTCCGAAACCGGCTCCACACCTCGTCGACCCCTCGATCACCACAAGGTAGGCGACGATGAGTGGTTCCATTTCTGCCATCAGTTGGGCTGGAGGGCGTCGGTAGCGTCGCCGGCGTGCGTCCCCTCCTCTCTGTCCAGAGGTGGAAGACGACCCCGACAGGTGGGGCACACCTGTCGGTGGCTCTTCTCTCTCCCCTTCTCTCCTCTCTGCCGCTGACCGCAGGGGCCCGCGCGTCAGGTTTGAACCTTGCCCCACGCGCGCCTGGGCTGGCTGACTGGCTGGCTAGCTGGGCCAGCCCAAGCCACAGGCCGAGCCAGGCCTGAGCCTTAGGCTCTTTTTCTTTTTCGGTTTACTCCAGTCTTAAAGGATTTTTATTAAATTTGTTATCCGATAAATTTTTATTATTTTTCCACCATAATTCTTCTAAAAATGAGTAGATTTTAATAGAGCCTTTGCATAAATTTTTAAGAGAACTTTTATGTTTAGTAATAATTAAAAAGCCCATTTGGAATATTTTTGCTTATGTTAAAATGATTTTTAAAAATAATCCTTTGATCAAAATCACAAACAAATATTTTCAAAATGATAATGTAGATTTATCATACTAGAGCAACATTTTTAAAGTGAGTTTGTGATCTGTTTTTGAGTCAGCTACTTATTACTTCTTTATTTATTACGATGATAGAAACCACGTTTGACGAAGAAGTTGGTCTAGAAGACCCCGAAGACCCTGGATACTGAGCTGATCAAGGCAAGCAGCCCTTTGACCATGTTTGAGCAAATATTATATTGCATGCTAGTAGAGCAGTTATTTCCCGTTGCATATGATCATGAATATCCCGGTAAATCATCGATATGATATTTCTGATGGCTCCTCCGGAGCACTTGCATTTTGAGCATGATCCTACCACCTATGAGGGTCACGCTAATATCATGTTGACAAGTAGAGCTAAGCTTAGTAGTAGCATCAGCATAATGATGGTAAATATCAAAGGTTTATAGAAAACCGTCGGGTGCCACTAATGCCCGAGGTGGTGATGAGATAGGTGGCCACTTTTGAAGAAGTGGTGCACCGGGTATTTTCGTGTGAGTGGTTTCGGCAATGGGAATAAATTTATGATGTGTCGACCGTCCCAACCTTACATGCGCGACCACGTTACCCCTTTATGGGACTGGGCTTTGTTGATTACTCTGGTCGGTGCTAGCAAAGAGCCACATTACTAGTGGCGGGAGTGATGTGTGGTCACTCTTGTGACGGGGTCGTACCAGGTAGGTCGACTATGCCGTTTTTACATGTTTGGGGCACACTGTTCGTCCCCGCATGGATGATACTGCCCAGAGTTGGTGCTCATAAGATGTACATCATGTGGGATAGGTACCAATAGAGTGGATCTCTTGGTCTAGTATCGTGAGGGGAAAGTCACTGATCGGTTACTTACCTCGGGTATGTTATATACATCGAGTCATGGATGACACGGAAGTCTCCTGGATCTCGTGGGTACAACATACAACCTCTGAAGAGTGTTAAACTAGTGGAATAGTCGTGTCCACGGTCAAGGACAGTTGGGTAATCCTGCTTAAACTACGTCTAGTCGTTTCCGCATAAACCTTCTCTTCACCCCATGCGCGCCAGGGTGACTCACCAGCGCACCTGAATCGGCTCACCATCGCGAGCCTATTTACAGCCCTCCCCCTCGCTCCAGCTCCCCTCAGGCAGCTTCGCCACGACCACTAGCACCTCCCTAGCCTCCCGAGCAAGCCAGCAGGGCCCCGTTGCTTGAGATCGACCGAGGCCCCTCCACCTTGGAGCTCCGGTCGATCTCCGGCTACACGACAGATCCATCGTGCCTCGACCCACCAAACCACTCCCCTCAACCTCAAGAAGCTTTCCCCCAACTTTCCCAAGAATTTACGTGCCCCTAGCTACCCTCTCGACTACCTCCCGAAACTCCTCCACCGCGGCCTCCTCGTCGCCGATTAACCCGAGCCTCTCCGCCGTTGATCCGACAACCAGCAGGTAGGTGGCGACGAGCCGAACCCATTTCTATCTTCGTTCGGGCCCGAGGACGTCGGCAACCTCGCCGGTGTGCTCTTCCTCCTCTCCGGCCAGAGGTAAGAGACAACCCCGACACGTGTGCCCCACCTGTCGGTGGCCCACCCCCTCTCCCTCGCTGCCCGCAGCCACTGACCGCAGGGCCCCGCACGTCAGGTTCAAACCTGACGGCGCGCGCGCCTGGGGAGGCTGTCGGCTGGCCTTTGGGCCGGCCTAGTTCCAGGCCGAGCCAGGCCAGGGACTTAGCCCATTTTTCTTTTGTTTTAAAACTGGTTTTTTCAAATATTTTTATAGAAGTATTTAACGAGTGTAAAAATATAATTTTTCCACTAATATTCTTCTAAAAATATGAAGTATTTAATAAGTCCATTGGTTGAATTTTTCAGCAACTATTCTGTTTTATAATAATAAAAAGGATTAAGTTGGAATAGTTTTGATTCTGTTTATCTGATTTAAAAATGTTCCTTCATTAGAATCAGAGGTAAATATTTTTTAAAATAACAACTTGGATTTATCAGTAATGAAGAACATTTTTAAAATGACTTTGTGATATGTTTTTGAGTGAGCTATTCTTATTTATTCTTTTGACGATGATAGAAAATTCGTGTGACGAGGGAATCGGAGCGGAAGACCTCGAAGACCCTGGATACCTAGCTGACCAAGGCAAGCAGCCCTTTGACCATGACTGAGCATATGTTATATTGCATGCTAGAGTAGCAAATATTTCCTTTGCATATGATCATAAGTGCAGGTAAATCATTGAGGTGATGATTACCAATGGCTCCTCCGGAGCACATGCATCAAGCTTGATCCCACCACCTATGAGGGTCATGCTAGTATCATGTTCACAAGTAAAATTAGAGTAACAATAGCATGAGCATGATGTTGGTATAAATCAAAGATTTACGAAAACCCCGTCTGGTGCCACTAATGCCCGTGGGTGATGATGAGTTAGGTGGCCACTTTTTTTGAAGTGGTGCACCGGGTAATTGTGTGAGTATGGTTTCAGAAATGGGAATAGATTTATGATGTGTCCCCGTCCCCACTTTACATGTATGACCACGTTACCCCTTATGGGACGGGGTTGTATTGATTACTCTGGTCGGTGCTAGCAAAGAGCCACATTACTAGTGGTGGGAGTGATGTGTGGTCACTCTCGTGATGGGGTCGTGCCAAGTGGGGCGACTATGCCATTTTTATGAGTTGTAGGGACACCCTTGGTCCCCGCATGGTTGATATTGTCGAGAGTCGGTTCTCATAAGACGGACAACATGTAGGCTAGGTACCAATCGAGTGGACCTCTTTGGCTAGTATCGTCAGGGGAAAGGCATTGATCAGGTACTTACCTCGGGTATGTTATATACTACGGGTCATGGATGACACGGAAGTTTCCTGGATCTCGTGGGTCCAGCGTACTACCTCTGCATAGTGTAAAACTATTCGAATAGCCGTGTCCACGGTCAAGGACAGTTGGGTAATCCTGCTTAAACTACGTCCAGTTGTTTCCGCATAAACCAAGTGTGTGTGAGTTGTGATAAAAATGAGTTGTTATGAAAGTAACGTTATGACCGCGTTCAGTGACTTGGCATATAGGGTGAACCCGGATGGTTCAGCCCTCGACAGATATATTGATATCTGTAACATGTTCTTCAAAAGTAGTTCTTGACTCATGATGCATACTTCTGATCATGTTTATTTACCACCAAGAGGCATCGACCAAAGGTGCATGTTATTGTTATCCTTCACTTTCATTGTTCATATCATGGGTTGTTTGCGAGTACATTAAAAAGTACTCATTGGCTTGCCACTGGTTATTATATTGACTAGACATGGAAGGACCAGATTTTGGAGACGAGTACGTCTTCGGAGACGCCCCTGCGAACTAGGACGCTTCCGAGTCAGAGTTCCTGTCGGTGTAGGCTTGATGGCTTGGGCACCTGCTTAGCTCCTATGATTTCCGCTATTAGTTGTATCAGTATGATTTGGCCTTAGGCCCAACCTTGTGAACTTGGCCATTCGGTCATGTGATGTAATAATTCGGTACTTCGATGTAAGACTCTTATTATTCGGTACCTGTGTGTTCGGTGAGCATTGATCCCTAGGATCACTGAGCACGTTCATTCGGCGATCTCGACTTGTATGTCGGGGTCCCCATAGAGTTGGTATCAGAGCCATCCTGACTATAGGAAGCCTTAGGTAGCATGGATGATAGCCGAGACGTTTAGTGCACATAGAGCATGACCAGAGATTCTACACCCACTAAAACTTTCTAACCCTATCTCTACATCTTGTAGATGGCCGCCGTACCTGAGACGCTTCTGGAGAAGGGCTTTTCTCTGCTTTTGAGTGATAGCCTCGAGAAGTGCCAAGTACGCCGCACACCCATCTTCCTCTACCACGAGCACAGGGTCAACACCGACACCAAGGAATATCACGTGGATGTGATAGTGAAGGCCAATGACTCCCTGACTAGCTGCTTCTTTGAAGGACCACATATGGACGATCTGATGTTGGTAGTGGAGACAGCAGCACGATAGGCGCTCGTGCGACTCCGCGACATCCTTCCCAAGATGGCTGACGAGCCAACTACTCATCACCAACCCTTCGTTAAGGATGGGATAGACGGGAGTTGGACACTCAACCCATCTTCTGAGGACGGGACGCCGCTGAGGTTTCAGACCTACTTTAGTCTCTCCTCCTACACTTTGATGCACCTTTTGATTAAAGAGTCGACAAGGATTCGCCTAGAGTTGTACCAAGTCAAGGATCTACTTCACATGGAAAAGGTGAAGAATCGCAAGGTGAAGAAGGAAGGAGCACCCGAAGGACGAAGTGGCATCGCCTTCCCAGGAGGAATACCACTGCTTTAGGCCACTCCAATTCAAAGTCGTCACCTGACCACGGAAGAGTACACCAAACTCTTCGCTACCTCGGCAACCAAGAAACGCTGTGACGGACCGGATCCTTCTCCTACTCCTTCAAAGAAGGGAAGCACTGATGAAGACGAAGATGAAGATGAAGAAGAAGATCTCGGAGAGCCCGCCTATGAGACCGCTCAGTCTGCCGCTTAGTATTATCAACGTAGGTAATTAGGAGTTACTCCCCGAGCGTAGGAGTTCATTTATCGGTTCAGTGAACCATGTGTGTTGTGTAAGCATGTTGGATGCAAGTCGCATTCTGCATTAGACAGCTTGTGAGCGACTACATCGCTTGTTTTAATCTAATGCATTAGCTCTTTCAAAAACCATTGGCTTAAAAATTTCATACTAGCACCGCACGAGAGCCCCTCTTTACTAGAGCATCATCCCTTATCAATTTGGCCAATTCGGCAAATTGACCTGTCTACTCCCCTGACAGGATGGTGAATGCAACTCGCAACAGCACCTTCGGCAACCCCGACTCTGCCTCTTCAGGTCAGCAGCAGAGAATCGGAGGGGAAGCTCGAGCTGGAGATCACCACGAGCAGCAAGACGATGTTTCACCGCCACCGCCTTCTCGTGAAAGCTTGACAATGGCTCAGTTCCTTCAAGCTCTTCGAGAGGAACATCAAGCCAATAATGTCGCCATTCAGCAGCTGGATCAAGCCTTGCTGAACAATCCGCCATAGAACGGGAATGGCAATGGTCGCTCTACTCTCTCTGAGTTCATGCGAACTACGCCACCCATATTCACGGAGACGGCTAAACCATTGGATGTCGATGACTAGATCCGTACTGTGGAAGACCTCCTCGCGCTGGTCAAATGCACTGATGATCGTGAGAAAGTCCTCTATGCTTCTCACTGTCTCGGAGGCATAGCCAGAGCTTGGTGGGATGAATTTCAGATCATGCGAGCAGGGCAAGTCATTACTTGGGTTGCGTTCAAAGATGGATTCCACGCTCCTCACATTCTTCTTGGAATGATGACCATTAAGAAGCGGGAATTCCGAGCCTTAAGGCAAGGCAGTGGATACATCAAGGAGTATTTGCAGAAGTTTAATATCCTGTCAAGATATGCACCGGAAGATGTCAACACTCAGGCCGCCAAAGTGGAATGCTTTATGGAAGGACTACATCAGTCGCTCCAGTATCAGCTGGTCGTTTGTGAATGTCGGACCTTCAACGATCTGGTGAATAAGGCCCTTATGTTGGAGGATAAGGGTCGTGCTATGGACGACACCCGTAAGCGCAAGCTAATGTGTAGTGGAGGACCGAGTAACCCGAAGCCACACCCGTGGAAGTCAGCTCCAGCAAGACCCAATTATCAACACCAACAGTACAAGACTCCAACATTCCGCCAGAACTACCAACCTCAGCAGCAAGTCAACACCAAGCCAGCAATCAATCCACCAAACAACAGTGGAATCAAGACCTATCTTCGAGCACAAGTTACCCGTTTTGGATGTGGACAGATAGGTCACTATTCCATACAGTGTCCCAACAAGAATCCCGACGCACCGCGCCCCAATGCACCAAATAAAGGCCAAGGAGCACCTGGCAGCAACCAAGCTCCCCGCAATCAGAAGTATCACAGCAGGGGGCGGATTAATCATATCTCCGCAGAAGAAGCACACGAAGACCCGGACTACATTTTGGGTACGTTCCTCGTCAACTCCACCCCAACAATAGTATTGTTTGATTGTGGTGCTTCGCATTCTTTTGTTATACGAAGATTTGTGGAAAAATGTGGTTTAAAGCATACTCTACTTCGCGGACAAATGGCAATTCAAACCCCGGGAGAAGTGTTGAGGACCAACCTAGGATGTAGGAAGGTCCGGATAGTTATCCATGGGACAAGCTTCTCAGTAGATCTCATTGTGCTTAAGTCGCAAGGCCTAGAAGTAATTCTCGGCATGGATTGGTTAGCCAAGCATCAAAGCATCTTGGACTGTCCCAATAGGGATATTACCATGAAAAGAGACCAAGGGGTCAAAGTCAAGTATGTCTCTGAGACGGTAAACGCTCGAGTACCGCGGGTTAATAGCCTGTCAGATATATAACTTGATCGAGTGCCAATAGTCTGTGAGTACCCCGGACGTCTTTACTCATGAGCTACCAGGAATGCCTCCTAACCGAGACATCGAGTTCATCATTGAGCTCATGCTCGGATCAAGGCCTATCTATAAGAAGCCTTACAAGATGGGATCTGAAGAGCTAGCGGAGCTAAAGACGCAGCTAGATGAGCAACTCAGGAAAGGGTTCATTGTTCCGAGTGCATCACCTTGGGGATCGCCTGTTCTATTCGTGTCCAAGAAGGATGGGACTATCAGACTCTGCATTGATTACTGTTCTCTCAATGGAGTCACGATCAAGAACAAGTATCCACTCCCTAAGATTGAAGACTTGTTTGATCAGCTAAATGGAGCTAAGGTATTTTCCAAGATCGATCTCCGGTCTGGATATTACCAATTGATGATCCGACCAGAAGACATACCCAGGACTGCCTTCGTGACCCGGTACGTTCTATACGAATGCACTGTCATGTCTTTCGGGTTGACTAATGCCCCAGCTTACTTCATGTACCTCATGAACAAGGTCTTCATGGAATACCTGGACAAGTTTGTCGTCATATTTATTGATGACATATTAATCCTTTCCAAGTCCGAAGAAGAGCATGAGCGACACTTGAGGTTAGTGTTGGAGAAGCTTCGAGAGCGCCAACTTCATTCCAAATTCAGTAAGTGCCAATTCTGGTTGAACGAAGCTGGATTCTTGGGTCATACCATGACGGCAAGTGAATTGGCGGTTGATCCCTCGAAGATTAATACAGTAACCAACTGGGAATCGCCAATTGATGTGAAGGAAGTTAGGAGCTTCCTCGGACTCGCGGGATATTACCGCAAGTTTGTAGATGGATTCTCCCGCATTGCTCGACCTATGACTCAGATTTTGAAGAAGGGCAAGAAGTTCGAATGGTCGCCGGAGTGTGAAGCAAGCTTCCAAGAGTTGAAGCAGAGATTAACTACCGCCCCGGTATTGGCCACTCCAGATATCAGCAAGGAGTTTGTGATATATTGTGATGCCTCCAGAACCGGCATCGATGGGGTTCTTATGCAGGATGGCAGAGTTGTGGCGTACCTGTCACGACAACTGCTCCCGCATGAGGAGAATTATGCCACCCATGACCTCGAATTGGCTGCAGTAGTGCATGCCCTGAAGACATGGCGACATTACCTTCTGGGGAAACGATGTGAAATATACACCGACCACAAAAGTCTGAAGTATATCTTCACCCAAAGGGAATTGAATATGATGCAACGAAGGTGGTTGGAGTTAATTTAATACTACGACCTCATCATTCAATATCACCCCGGTAAGGCCAATGTAGTGGCTGATGCGTTAAGCAGGAAAACCAGCACCTTGAACGTCATGCTCAAGGAAAGGCAACCCTTCTTATATGAAGAAATGGAGAACTTCGGATTGGAGCTAGTGGAATCGGGATTCCTAGCCAACCTCGAATTCAAACCAACGCTAGTTGATGATATCAAGGAGGCCCACAAGGGTCATAAGAGCATTGAAGGCATCAAGAAGAAGATTCAGGAAGGCAAGGCCCTAGGATTTTCAGTGGATGAACAAGGAGTAGTGTGGTATGGGAAACGTTTATGCGTACCCAACAAGGTTGAACTCAAGGATTTGATCCTACAGGAAGCACATGATACACCCTACTCTATTCACCCCGGTGGTACCAAGATGTATCAAGATCTCCGAGAAAGATTCTGGTGGCATGGCATGAAGAGAGAAATAGCATCTTATGTTGCCAAGTGCGACGTGTGCCAGCGGGTCAAGGCTGAGCATCAGCGACCTGCTGGATTACTACAACCTCTCTAGGTGCCAGAATGGAAGTGAGACAAGATAGGCATGGATTTTGTTACTAGATTACCTAGGTCTAGCAGAGGCCATTACTCTATATGGGTCATTGTCGATCATCTGACCAAGGTGGCCCATTTCATTCCAGTCCACACCACTTATGATGGGAACAAGTTGGCTAGTCTCTATATTGAGCGTATTGTGAGCCTTCACGGAGTTCCCAAGGAGATTGTATATGTCCGAGGCACACAGATCACCTCAAGATTTTGGAAGAAGTTCCAAGAAGCCCTCGGAACCAAGCTCTCTTTCAGTACCGCTTTCCACCCGCAAACGGGTGGACAAATGGAGAGAGTAAATGAGATACTGAAAGATATGCTCCGTGCTTGATTCTTAGCACATGGTGCCAAATGGGAAGACTGTTTGCCGTTCGCTGAGTTCTCATACAACAACAGCTACCTGTCCAGTCTCCAGATGGCCCGATTTGAAGTGTTATATGGACGAAAGTGCCGCACCCCACTCAACTGGTCCGAAACCGGTGAAGGGCTGATTTTCGGGCCAGAAGTTTTGCACAAGGCAGAAGAGAAGGTGCAACTTGTCCGAGAAAACCTAAAGGCAGCCAAGTCGCGACAAAAGAGCTATGTGGATTCTCACCGTAGAGAATTGGAGTTTAACCTCGAAGACCAGGTGTACATCCGTGTCACCCCTCTCAAGGGAACCAAGCGTTTCCATGTTCAAGGGAATTCTGATTAAGGTAAAACCCTACTTTGAGTTGCACTACCTGCCCTTGATGGCAAGGAGTGTTCTTACCCAAAGTTGGTGATCTCATTTTAGCTTTACTTTAGTGCTCCAAAGCCACAAAATAATTATTTTTATAATTGGTTTCTAAATTTATTTGCACGTCCACTTCTGAGGCCAGAAATGGTATTCCTACAAGGAAAAATACTTTTCTGCCTTAGAAAAATGTGATTAAATTTGGAGATGATCAGAAGGAGATATATTTTCCATACATAAGATTTTAAACCCCTATTTATATTATAATTATTTGAGTACAATCATGAACACCATTTCTATCTGTTTTGACCTTTTGAAATATTTCCGAAGGAAAAAAAATTCAACAAAATCCTAGAAAATTCCAGAAGTAGTCCTAAGCCATATTTGGTGTCCTAAAGTTTCACCTTGATCCAAGGTGATGAAGGACCCTAAATAACTATAAAACCCCTTGTGTCCAGATTGAAGTTAGAGCAACTCTACATAGCAAAGTTTGCCCTATGATGATGAAACTTTGCAAGAGTGCCTAATACCTCAAATGAGGGTTCTACACCAAAAATGAGATTTGTAGGACTTAGTTTGCCTACACTCTCTTTGGAAGGGACATATCTAGTCAAATGGTGGTGTTTTCAAGTTTACAAAGCTAAACTTGTCCAATGGAGCTCAAACTTGGTGAAACCCCATGTTTTAGCACCAAACCCAAACATGTTAAGTTGTAGCACTAGTGGTGGGGTGCAACCGCCTCAAACCACTGTCGAGCACCTTTTGACAAATGGGTAAAAGCCCTCTTAGCCACAGCTAAACCCAACCCCTTTCCTCCAAACTCTCAGATTAGGTCTCCAGTATCAATGCCCAGCCCCATCAACTGGCCCCTCTCTAGTTCAAAGTACAAATGCCAAATACCCCAATCTAAGCTTCAGCTCAAAGATGACAGCAACTTTTTCTCTTGTCTCCCTTGACCAGCCGAAGTTCCCACGGGACTTCAAGGGCTAGCCTCACCCGCAGCCAGTGCCAGGACATGCTAGACACGTACAAAGCACCTCAGAGTGCACCTGCATGCCCTGGCATGCCAAAACTACGCTCTCGGCGTGCTACAGGAAGCCATCGAGGTGGGGGCGACGCCCTCGGCCAGTTCCAGCCTCCCTAAGGTGTCCAACCCCTTCCCCGACAACCCCTCTGCATCGAGCGATCACCAGGTCCACTCCTCTCCCACGCTAGAGCTTGTGCGACACGTGCCCGCGCACACCAGAACCGGCCAAGGTTGCGCGGCCAGTGATGCTCGACTCCACTCTCTCTCCCTCTCTTGCGGACGGTTCTGGCAATCCAAAACCACATCCTGAGACCGTGCTTTCAACCCCATCTCTTCTCTGGACCCCCATGCGCGCCACGATGAGTCACCTGCGCTCCCGAATCGGCTCACCGTCGCCGGCCTATTTATAGCCCTCCCCTTCGCTCCAGCTCCCCTCAGATAGCTTCGCCACGACCACTAGAACCTTCCTAGCCTCGCCAGCAATCCAGCAGAGAACCGGCGCTCGAGATCGACCGAGGCCCCTCCGCCTTGGAGCTCCGGTCGATCTCCGGCTCCTACGTCCCTCGACCCACCAAACCATTCCCCTCAACCTCACGAAGCTTTCCCCCAACTTTCCCAAGTATTTCCATGCCCCTAGCTACTCTCTCGACCACCTCCCGAAGCTCCTCCTCCGCGGACTCCTTGTTGCCGGTGAACCCGAGCCTCTCCATCGTTTTTCGACCACCAGCAGGTAGGCGGCGACGAGTCAAACCCATTTCTATCTTCGTTCGGGAACGAGGACGTCGGTAGCCTCACCGGCGTGCTCCTCCTCCTCTCTAGCCAGAGGTAGGAGACGACCCCAAGAGGTGTGCCCCACTTGTCGGTAGCCCAACCCCCTCTCCCTCTCTGCCCACAGCCACTGACCGCAGGGCCCCGCACGTCAGGTTCAAACCTGATGGCGCGCGTGCCTGGGCGGGCTGTGGGCTCGCCTTTGGGACGACCCAGTTCCAGGCCGAGCCAGGCCAGGGATTTATCCCATTTTTCTTTTGTTTTAAAATTGGTTTTTCAAAGATTTTTATAAAAAATATTTAAAAATTTAATTTTTCCAGTGATATTCTTCTAAAAAATTTCAGCAACTATTCTGTTTTATAATAATAAAAAGGATTAAGTTGGAATAATTTTCCTTCTGTTTAGTTGATTCTAAAAATGTTCCTTCATTTGAATCAGAGGCAAATATTATTAAAAATAACAACTTGGATTTATCAGTAATAAAGAACATTTTCAAAATGACTTTGTGATCTGTTTTTCAATGAGCTATTCTTATTTATTCTTTTGACGACGATAGAAAATCCGTGTGACGAGGGAATCAGAGCGGAAGACCTCGAAGACCCCGGATACCTAGCTGACCAAGGCAAGCAGCGCTTTGACCATGACTGAGCATATGTTACATTGCATGCTAGAGTAGCAAATATTTCCGTTCCATATGATCATAAGTGCCGGTAAATCATTTAGGTGATGATTACCCATGGCTCCTCCGGAGCACATGCATCAAGCTTGATCCTACCACCTATGAGGGTCATGCTAGTATCATGTTGACAAGTAAAACTAGAGTAACAGTGGCATGAGCATGTTGTTGGTATCAATCAAAGATTTACGATAATCCCGTCGGGTGCCACTAATGCGAGAGGGTGATGATGAGTTAGGTGGCCACTTTTGGTGAAGTGGTGCACCAGGTACTTGTGTGAGTATGGTTTCGGAAATGGGAATAGATTTATGTTGTGTCGACCGTCCCAACCTTACATGTACGACCACGTTACCCCTAATGGGATGGGGCTGTGCTGATTACTCTAGTCGTTGCTAGCAAAGATCCACATTACTAGTGGCGGGAGTGATGTGTGGTCACTCCCGTGATGGGGTCGTGCCAGGTAGGGAGACTATGTCATTTTTACGAGTTCCAGGCACACCATCGGTCCCCGCATGGTTGATACTATCCAGAGTCGATGCTCGTAAGACATACAACATGTGGGCTGGGTATCAATCAAGTGGACCTCTTTGTCTAGTATCGTCAGGGGAAAGGCATTGATCGGGTACTTAACTCAGGTATGTTATATCCCGCGAGTCGTGGATGACAAGGAAGTTTCCCAGATCTCGTGGGTCCAGCGTACTACCTCTGCAGAGTGTAAAACTATTCGAATAGCCATGTCCACGGTCAAGGAAAGTTGGGTAATCCTACTTAAACTACGTCCAGTTGTTTCCGCATAAACCAAATGTGTGTGAGTTGTGATAAAAATGAGTTGTTATGAAAGTAACGATATGACCAAGTTCGGTGACTTGCCATATAGGGTGAACCCGGATAGTTCAACCCTCGACTGATTTATTCATATCTTCAACCTGTTCTTCAAAAGTAGTTCTTGACTTATGATGCATACTTGTGATCATGTTTATTTACCACCAAGAGGCATCCACGAAAAGTGCATGTTATTGTTATCCTTCACTTTCATTGTTCATATCATGGGCTGTTTGTGAGTACATTCAAAAGTACTCATTGCTTTCCTCTGGTTATTATATTGACCAGACATGGAAGGACCGGAGTTTGGAGACGAGTACGTCTTCGGAGACGCCCCTACAAACTAGGACGCTTCCTAGTCAGAATGCCTATCGGTGTAGGCTTCATGGCATTGGCACCCGCTTAGCCTCTATGATTTCCTCTATTAGTTGTATCAGTATGATTTGGCCTTCGGCCCAACCTTGTGAACTTCACCGTTCGGTCATGTGATATAATAATTCGGTACTTGGATGTAAGACTCTTATTATTCAGTATCTGTGTGTTCGGTGAGCATTGATCTCTGGGATCACTCGACACATTCATTTGGCGATCTCGACTTGTAAGTCGGGGTCCCCACACTGTTGGTGTAGGCTGATGGAATGGAGACTCGCTTAGCCTAAGATTTCCTCTATTAGATGTATGAGTGTGTTTTGGCCTTATAGGCACTACCTATGTGAACTTGACCTTATTGGTCATGTGTTGTATTATTTCGGTATGTTGGATGTAAGACTCTTAATATTCAACATCTATGTGTTCAATGAGCATTGATCTCTGGGATCACTGAGCATGTACATTCGGTGATATCGACTCGAAAGTCGGGGTCCTCACATGCTCCGACGTGGTAAATAACCTATCGGAGTTGGCTTAGCGATTGCTTAGACGCGGCATCCTCGCACGTTCTTAGTCGGATCGTCCTAGTCTACTCCCCAAAAAATGATAGCCACCATCTCATCAAAACACGGGACACCTTTGCCTCTATCAAGTGGTATCAGATTTCCAGGTTGCTCGGTGACAAATTCCAGTTTGTCGTAGTTTAGATCGCATTTGATCTATGATATGTATCCAACATACCTATAGTTTTTGATTATTTCATGCTATTATATTATCATTCTTGGATGTTCTATGATCATTTTGTATGAACTTTATATCATTATTTGGGCCTAACCTATTGATATAGTGCCTAGTGCCAGTTAATATTTTTGAAGTTTTTTTCCTTCATAGAAAATCAGTATCAGATGAAGTCCAAATGCCATGAAACTTTACGGAGATTGTTTGGGACCAGAAGGAAACTTGGGAGCTAGTGATAATCACCAGAGGAGGCCCACGCAACCCACTAGGAACCAGGGCGCGCCTAGGGCCCCTAGCGCGGCCTGGTGGCTAGTGGGGGCCTCAGGCACCTCCTCCACCACCTCTGAGCTCTATAAATACCCCAATATTCCAGAAAACCTATAGGAGTCAACCAAAAATCATTTCACCTGCCGCAAGTTCCACAAGCCATTAAATCCAATCTAGAGTCCGTTTCGGAGAGGAACACGATCACGGAGGGGTTCATCATCCTCACTGGTGCTCCTCCGATGATACATTCATAGTTCATATCAGACCTACGGGACCACATGTTGTAGCTAGATGGCTTTGTCTCTCATTTTGCATCTCAATACAATGGTCTATTGCAAATCTATTTGATATAACTATTTCTGTTTTTATCGTTTACCTACTCGAGGACGACCAGGAATTAAGCTTGGGGATGTTGATACACCTCCAACATATCTATAATTTTTTTGTTGTTCCGTGTTGTTACATTATCATTCTTGGATGCTTTATGATCATTTTATAGCAACTTTACATCATTTTTGGGACTAACCTATTAACATAGTGCCTAGTGCCAGTTGTTGTTTTTTGCTATTTTTTTCCTTTGCAGAAAATCAATATCAGATGAAGTCCAACTACCTTGAAACTTTACGGAGAATTTTTTTGGAGCATAAGGAAACTTTCGAGCCCAGGATATCACAAGGGGAGGCTCATGCAGCCCACTAGGCACCAGAGCATGCCCAGGATCCCTAGCGCGGCGTGGTGGCTAGTGGGGGCCTCGGACGCCTCCTCCACCGCCTCTCAGCTCTATGAATACCTCAATATTGCACAGCCCATATAGGAGTCAGCGAAAAATCATTTCAGCCGCCGGAAGTTCGAGAAGCCCGGAAATCCAATCTAGAGTCTGTTCCGGAGAGCAACACGATCACGGAGGGGTTCATCATCCGCATTGGTGCTCCTCCGATGATGCGTGAGTAGTTCATATCAAAGCTACATGTCCGTAGGCTGCAGCTAGATGGCTTTCTCTCTCATTTTTCTTCTCCATACAATGGTCTCTTGGAGATCTATTTGATGTAACTCTTTCTATTGCGGTGTGTTTGTTGGGCTCCGATGAATTGTGAGTTTATGATCAAATCTATGAAATTATATTCATGCTTGATTATTATAGCCCCGTATTTCTTCTCTGATATTTTGTTTTTGTCTGGCCAACTTGATCTTTTATCTTGCAATGGGAAGAGGTGCTTTGTGATGGGTTCGATCTTGTGGTCCTCAATCTCAGTGAGAGAAAGAGACATGACACGCATGTATCATTGCTATCATGGATAAAACGATGGGTTCAATTCCTACATGAATAGATTTTATCTAGATCATGTCATCATTCTTAAGGCATTACTCCCTTTCTCTATGAACTCAATACACTAGATGCATGCTGGATGGCAGTCGATGTGTGGAGTAATAGAAGTAGATGCAGGCAGAAGTTGGTCTACTTGTCTTGGATGTGGTGCCTATACACATGATTATTGCCTTCTATATCATCATAATTATTCGTTGTTATATCAATTTACTAATAGTAATATGTCTACCCACAATTTTCTATTTTCTCGAGAGAAGCCACTAGTGAAAACTATGGCCCCCGGTTCTATTTCATATCATCTATTTGCAATCTCTACTTCGCTATCCGCGTTTCAATTTTTACTGACTCTTTCCTTTTAAGATCTATATTATCAAAAAACTAAAAAACCTTGTTGCGTTTTATTTTCTATCACTTTTATTTGCACCTATAAATCTATCTTTTACTTTACCCACGAGGAATTGACAACCCCTAAACGCATTGCGTTGCGAGGATTTGTTATTTGTGTGTAGGTATTTCTTAGATAGTCTTTCAGATCTTCCTACTAGATTGATACCTTTGTTACATAGCTGAGGGAAAACTTGCCATCGTTGTACTACATCACTGTTTAAGCTTGGAGGGAAACCAACGCTAATCAGTAGGGAGTCAAGATTTCAGGCGTCGTTGCCGGGAAATCATGTCAAGATCTACCAGGTTCCTATACACAAACTCTCATCTCCTTTCAATTACATTATTCTCCATTTGCCTCTCCTTTTCCTCTCCCCCACTTCACAAAATTTCTCTTTTTATTCGCCTTCTTTCTGTTTGCCGTTTGCTTGCCGAATCTCTTGTTTGCTCGTGTTCTTCCTTGTGTAGACATGATGCCTCAAAGGAGGTATTATGATGTTCTCTATCCCAACATTTTGTTAGAGATTGAGAAGAGTACCAAGGAGTACATGACTATGCAATTTGAGAAAAACAATTTTTCTACCGAAGAACTTAAGGAACATTCTATTTTGCTAGATGCTATAACAAAACAACTTGATCGTGTTAGTAAAGATGTTGCCAATCTCCAATCTCAATATGCTCTTACCGAAAATTTTCTAGGCAAGATATCTGGTGCGCAGGCTATGTTAGTGAATCAAATGGCAGCTAAGCCAGAATATTTAGAAGAGAAAAATGATGAAGAAACTAAAATGATTGGTGTTTCTTCTATTGATTCCTTTTTATTAATGTTAAAGTTAATAATGAGGGAATTGAAGAAAATTTAACTTTAGCTAGATGGCGTTCCCATGATTTGGAGATTGAGAATCTTGCTGAAAAAATTGATAAAAGTTGGATTGAAGAGGTCAAAACTTTAGCTAGTAATGCACCCACTATTTTAGATTGCAAGGACTTCAATTTTGATAGTTTCTCTTTGATTGAGTGTATTCCTATGCTATAATCTATAATAAATTCACCCAATGCCTATGAACAAAATAAAGCTTTCACTAAGCATATTTCGGATGTGGTAACAAAAGCTTTGGAAGAAAAGTTAGAATTAGAGATTTCAATTCCTGGAAAATTATATGGTGAATGGAAACCCACCATTAAGATCAAGATTAAGAATTTTTGAGTGCTATGAATTATGTGATTTGGGTGCCGGTGTTTCCACAATTATGAAATCTCTTTCTAAGGTGCTTGGTCTTACCAATATTGAAGAAATTACTCTTAGTTTGCACTTGGCGGATTCTACTATTAAAAAGCCTATGGGAAGAATTAATGATGTTACTATTATTTCTAATAGAAACTATGTGCCCATATATTTTATTGTTCTTGATATTGATTGCAATCTGTCTCGTCCAATAATTCTTGATAGATCGTTCTTGTGTACTATAGGGGTCGTGATTGATATGAAAGACTGGAATATTAAATTTCAGTTTCCGCTAAGAAAAGGCATGTAACACTTCACTATAACTAAGATTAAATTACCGTATGAATCAATCATGAGGGAAACATGTGGATCAATCACTAAGGATGACATTACTTGAATCTATGCTTTATGACTAGCTAGGGGCGTAAAACGATAGCGCTTCTTGGGAGGAACCCAATCAATATAATTTATTTTTGAGTTTTGAGTTCTGTTCTTGAGTGTTTGCACAATTATGCTACCATAAAGATTGTGTCTTTTATGTTTTATTTAGTTTTTGTGCCAAGTAAAGCCTTTGGGATCATGTGGGGTGTTAATTGCTTTAATCCTGTTGAAAACAGAAACTTTTGCATCGAGTAGAAACAATCCTAAAAATTGCAGAAGATTCAAAAGTGCCTAATTTTGTTGCACAAGTTTGATATACAAATTCCCTACGTTGTCCTAATTGTTCACAAGGTTTGGAGTTCAATAAGTATGAGTAAAATTTGAGTCTTTACAAACTGTTCTGTTTTTGACAGATTCTGTTTTCTTTGTGTTATGTGCTTGTTCTCATGATTATATGGTTTGTATCAGGGGGTGTAAGCCATGGTAAAGTTAAAATACAGTAGGTATAATGCAAAAACAAAATTGGAATATGTTTTCAACAGCACCTAAAGTAAAGTTTGGTTTTCTTATACTAACGGATCTCACGAAAGTTTTGTTGAGTTTTATGTGATTGAAGTTTTCAATTTTTGGGTGAGATCACGATGGATGAAGGAATAAGTAGTGATAAAAGTGTAATCTTGGGGATGCCCCATGGCACCACAAGATAATATCCAAAGAGTACCGAGAAACTAAGCTTGGGGATGCCCCGGAAGGCATCCCCTCTTTCTTCTAACAACCACCGGTAATTCTACTTGGAGCTATATTTTTATTCATCACATATCATGAGTTTTGCTTGTAGCGGCTTGTATTATATGTGTCTTTGATTTCTCTGCTGGTTAGTTCATCATAATAAACCTTGCTGAACACACCCATTTGAGAGAACCAAATTATGTTATGATTTATTAGAATCGCTCTTTATGATTCACTTATATTTTTTGAGCCATGGAATTGCTCTAACGCTTCACTTATATCTTTTTGAGCATGGTGGTGTTGTTATTTTGAAGACATTTTCTCCCATGCTTCAGTTAGATTATTTTGAAGAAATCCTTTCTTGCTTCACATATATTATTTTGAGAGTTGAAAATTTTAAAGAAACTTGTGCTCTCGTTCTTCACTTATAGTTCTTTGAGATCTTGTTATTTGCAATGGCCATATGCTTTAAGTGAAATTAGCCACAAAGTGATAGATATCCAGGACGGATATAATAAAACTTTCATGAAGATCATTGGATGTTAAACTTGCTTCTTTGCAATAGTTTTGCGATATGAAGATAGTGATACGTGAGTATGTTGATGAGTAATTATGCCTTAGTAAGAATATTGGTTATAAAGTTTGTGATTCCCTATGCATGCACATGAAGTCAATAATTATTCTATAAAATTACATCCTACTTGTGTTGCATTATTCTGTGTTAGTTATGTTTAATGTTCACTTATGATGATTTTCGTTCCTTGGTTGGATGCTTCTCAATCTATTTGCTAGCCTTCAGTTGTACTAAGCGGGAATATTGCTTGTGCATCCAAATCCTAAACCCAAAGTTGAGCCAAATGAGTCCACCATACCTACCTATATGTGGTATTTCAACGTCGTTCGAAGTAAATTTTTAAGTTCCAACTATAATGTTCAAAATAAATTTTTGTTTTGTGTCTCTGTACTGCTCATGAAGCGGCAAGGGGTGGCTGGTATCTTCCATGTTAAAAAGGTTATTCTTGACATGATTGTCTATTCACTTGTCATTGCATGAGAGTATGGCGGTAATATGTATGTACAGTCCCCAAATGCAAATAAAATCTATTTTATGTTGTCAAATAATAAATTCCTCAGAAAGTGTTGGTATGGACAGTACCCGTTGATGCAGCTAGCCATGGAGTGTGAAAGAATGGTGGAAAAAGGAACAAACTTTATTTTCTGTTTGGGAACCGCCTATAATTTATTTAGCATGGAGGATACTGGAAACTCTTACTCATTTTCGTTGACAGGAAAAGCATACCACCCAAAATATTTGATCTCTAAATTTTCCACTTTGAGTTATGGCACCTCTACAAATCCCTGCTTCCCTCTATGAAGGGCCTATCTATCTACTTTACGAATTTTTTATTTTTGAATTTGAGTCTCCATCTTCTCTTATAAAGCACCAACTAAGGAACATCCTTATCATACTTGAGCATTGGATGTATTTATTATTTGGGTGTGTTTCATGAATGGATCAATGATGCAACATGATGGGCTAGGGATAGCGTTCTTTAGCATTGATATTTTGAAAGACTTGGTTGCTTGTTGTTATGCTTGTGTATTGAAATTTTCATGTTAAGCTATAGACTATTGTTTTGAATCATCTACAAGTCCATATGTCCATGCTAAAAATAAAAAGAATATTATCAACATGTTAGGCACCATTCTACATAAAAATTCTGTTTTTATCATTTACCTACTCGAGGACGAGCAGGAATTAAGCTTGGGGATGTTGATTGGCCTCCAACATATATATAATTTTTGATTGTTCCACGCTGTTATATTATCATTCTTGGATGCTTTATGATCATTTTATAGGAACTTCACATCATTTTTGGGACTAACCTATTAACGTAGTGCCTAGTTCCAGTTGTTGTTTTTTGCTATTTTTTTCGTTTGTAGAAAATAAATATCAGATGAAGTCCAACTGCCTTGAAACTTCACGAAGATTTTTCCTGGACCAGAAGGAAACTTTCGAGCCGAGGATGATCACCACAGGAGGCCCATGCAGCCACTAGGCACCAGGGCATGCCCAGGGTCCCTGGCGCGACTTGGTGGCCAGTGGGGGCCTCTGGGGCCTCCTCCACCGTTTCTCAGCTACATAAATACCCCAATATTCCACATCCCCTATAGGAGACAACGAAAAATTGTTTCAGCCGCTGCAAGTTCCAGAATCCAGGAAATCCAGTCTAGAGTCTGTTTCGGAGAGGAACACGATCACGTAGGGGTTCATCATCCTCATTGGTGCTCCTCCGATGATGCGTGAGTAGTTCATGTCAGACCTACGGGTCTGTAGGTTGTAGCTAGATAGCTTTCTCTCTCATTTTTCCTCTCCAGACAATGGCCTCTTGGAGATCTATTTGATGTTACTCTTTCTATTGCGGTGTGTTTGTTGGGATCCGATGAATTGTGAGTTTATGATGAGGTCTATGAACATGCTTGATTATTATAGACTCATATTTCTTCCTCGAATTTTGGTTTTTGTTTGGCCAACTTGATCTTTTATCTTGCAAGGGGAAGAGGTGCTTTGTGATTGTTCGATCTTTCGATGCTCAATCTCAGTGAGAGAAAGAGACATGACACGCATGTATCATTGCTATCAAGGATAAAATATTTTGGGTCTATTCCTACATGAATAGATCTTGTCTATATCATGTCATCGTTCTTAAAGTATTACTCCATTGCTCCATGGTTTCAATACACTAGATGCATGCTCGATAGAGGTCAACGTGTGGAGTAATAGAAGTAGATGCACGTAGAAGTCGGTCTACTTGTCTTGGACGTGATGCCTATATACATGATCATTGTCTTGGATATCGTCATAATTATTCGTTGTTCATCAATTGCCCAAAGATAATTTGTCTACCCACAGTTTGCTATTTCTTGAGAGAAGCCACTAGTGAAATTGACGGCCCTCGGATCTATTTCACATCATCTATTTGCAATCTCTACTATGCTATTTGCGTTTCTATTTTAGTTGCTCTTTTATTTTCAGATCTATATTATCAAAAAACCCAAAAATACCTTGTTGTGTTTTATTTTCTATCACTTTTATTTGCATCTGTCAATCTATCTTTTACTTTACCCACGAGGGACTGACAACCCCTACACGTGTTCGGTTCGCTTACATAGTCTTGCGGACTTTCCTATTGCATAGATACCTTGTTTTGATACTTGAGGGAAATAATTGTCGTCGTTGTGTTACATCACCCTTTAAGCTTGGAGGGAAACCAACACATATCAACAGGCAGTCATTCTTACTACCTACAGTCCATGAAAAAGACAAAAAAAATTATGGTTCATTCATCATATCCTAACCAATGTGAGACTTTTTGGGTTTTCTATTCGGTGTTCGGCTGTGTTGAATTTGCACTTACATCTTCATGTCGAGAAGCTGGCCTTAGGGTCTAGTCCTTTAGAGTTTTGAGTTATGTTCACAAGTTATCACACTGCCACCACACCATCCTCAACTTTTGCTGCCACCCAACACCATATTCACCGCTACCATATAGCATCACCACCACCATCATCAATGTGCAATAGACCATCACCCAGCATCATAGTCATTGTTTCCATATAGCACCACCCACCATCATCATCATCGCTGCATATATCACCACCCACCATCATCATCTCCACAGCCACATATCACCACCCCATATCCGCCTCTAATCCGAATTCTTCAGTTATTCGGTTTGATTTCGAGGTCCTTCTGTTTCCCTCTTTGTGTTTCCTTATGTGAGTAAGTTTCAGTCAAAAAAGTCTACACACCCCGGACAATTTTTAGGCCAAAATTTCGGAGGGTGATTTTTTTTCCTATCCTTCTTTTAGGGTTTGTATAGAATTTTGCAACACTCGCCACCATAGTGATTTTTTGTCACAATTTTTGGTCGTCGCAGCCCCAAATCAGTCCAGAAAAATATAATCAATTTCTTTTGTGCATATCCTATTTATATGCCTTGGGAGTAGTTTTGAGACACTCGCCATTATAATGATTTTCTATAAAAAAAAGAGCGCAAAAAGGCGCCAAAAATGAATTCTTTCGGAGAGTGCTCTTCTCTTGATTATGTGGAGTGTCGTGATTTTCTTGGTGTTCTATACTCGCGTCTCTAGTACAGTCTAGCCTAGGACCAACACGGTACCGTCGTTGAGCATCTTTTCAACTTTGCATCTCTGAACTGATTATTGATGACCCTTTTTGCTACCATATTATAAGTCGCCGCAGATCCACATACATCTACGTCATGTGTTTGGCACCACCTGGCAATCGCTTCGTCCAAACTTTGAGAGTTTTGACTACAATGGTTGTCGATTACTGCATGCTGCTGGGTAAGAATTTGAGGTTTGCTTGACGAATTTGTGACAAATACTCACCACCACCACCACCAGCAACACTTCCTAGTAGTCTATAGATTCATATTCTTGTGGTTCCTATTGTTGCTAACCAAACCAGTATCACAAGCGGACGAGATCGACTAGGAGGGTAGGACCAACAAGGAGCTCCATGGTAAATTTGAGCAAATGATAGGTGACGAGGTACAATACTTCATGACAAGCCTTGGAGAAGCTACATGGTTTGGACAAGATGGTCGACACCAAGCTTAACGCTAAATACAATGAGGTTCTTGCACTTCTAACACTACCAGTTGGAGCTAACGTCCCTCTCCAATAACAACAAGAACATCAACAACGCCCAAATTTCGTGGGACGAGCTCAACGTGTGTCTCTCGACCAAGGGTAGAATATTGGTGCCGTTACTACTCTTGCAGCTTCTATGGCTACTGATACTACTGTTGTTGAGAAGAATGTGGATTATGATCGTGATCACAATGATGATGGAAAGGTTGCTCCAAATCAGCACCAGGGACAACCACCACCACAAGCATCGAGTTGTCCACATGGATACAATCATAATGGTAGGGCTGCACCACCCCCTCACGAATGGGATCATGACCATCTCCCTAAACTTAAATTGAATATTCCTACATTTGATGGTAGATATGTTCCCGATATATATCTTACTTGGGAGTTAGAGACAGAACAACATTTCACATGCTTACAATTTCTCGAGGATAGACGTGTTGTTGTTGATGTTTGTACATTCACTAGTTTTGCTTGTAATTGGTGGTCTGAAGACTGTAGAATACATCATGCTAATATTCCAACTACTTGGGTTGCTTTGGAAACGGCTATGCATACTCATTGGGTTCCATCATATTATCAACGTGAATTATTTCAAAAATTGCATCATTTAAGAGAAGGAAAAAAACTATGTCAGAACAATATTATCATGAATTACAAACCGGCATGATTAGATGTGTTATTGTTGAGGAAAATGAAGCTATGCTTGCATGTTCTATGGCTGGATTAAATACATATATTCACACTATTTTATAATATAAGGAGTATAACACTATCACTTGTTTATTCCATCTTGCTTGCAAAGTTCAACGTGAAGTGCAGCATTGACATGCATTGGCGAGAACTAATTTTTCTGCACGACGCACTTCCTTATGGACGCCATGAACATCATATGCTTCCACACGTCCTGCACTCTTGCTACAACACCTCCTAGTTCAGCCATCAACTCCAACCGAGATACTAGGAAACAAGCACCTGCCCCACCCTCCGCCAAGGGCACACATTCCGGGCATGCACACAACTCTTCTTCATCCATTACAGCTACGAGGCAAACACATGAGGTTATATGTCGTCGTTACCAGGGTGGAGGTCACTATGCGAGATACTACCCATCCAAGTGTGTGACGAATATTACTAAAGATGGTGGATATGACTCCACTAGTGATTCAGAGGAGGATACTCTGGTTCTGATAGAAAGTGAAGAACAGGGTGTCGATGATACCGAACAAGAGACACAATACATGGCTGCTGACCACGTCAATAAGTATGAAAATTTAGTTGCTCAATGTGTTTTGAGTGTGCAGGTAAGACAAGTTGAGAAAAATCAGAGGCACAATTTGTTCAATAAAAAGGGAGTTGTGAAGGAACGTTCTGTTCATGTCATCATCGATGGAGGGAGTTGCAACAACTTGGCTAGCATGGAGATGGTGGAGAAGCTATCCCTCACCACTAAAACACATCCTCATCCTTATTACATCCAATGGTTCAATAACAGTGGCAAGGTTTAGGTAACATGTATTGTTCATGTGTAGTTTAGCATTGCTATGTTTTCTGATTATGTTGATTGAGATGTGGTACCCCTGCAAGCATGCTCTTTTTTACTTGGTAGACCATGGCAATTTGATAAAAAATTTGTACACCATGGTAGGACAAATCAGTATACTCTTGTTCATAAGGATCAAAATATAACTTTGCTTCATATGTCTCCTAAACATATTATGAAAGATGGCATTGTTAGAGCTAGTAAAGCAAAACATCAGCTAAATAAGAGTGAAAATCAGGTTGTGGCAAAGTAATTTGAGCAACACAATAGGCATAATAAACAATCATCTAGTGTTGCATCTGAAATAAAATTGAGGAGTGTATGTTTGCTTGCTACTAAATCTGATATTACTCATCTGGATATTACTAAATCTGTTTGCTATGCATTTTTGTGGAAAGAGGTATTATTTTGATTTGAGGACATGCCTCCCTCTTTGCCTCCTACTGTCCCTAACATTTTACAGGAGTTCGCTGATGTATTTCCTATTGTTAAGGAAATCGGTAACTCGTAGTTGCTCGGTTGGATTGCGAGTAGCGATTAATCGGTGAATCGTCCTATTAACTGGATTAATCGGTCGGCCATTAATTGGTAGATTAAATAGGAACATGTGAACATAATCTAGTTTTTGTATGTATTATACCCTACTCTCATCCTCTCATATATGAGATATACCATAATAGGGTACTGTTTGACCAAATCCTAGCTATTGAGGAGCTAGAGGAGGATGGGAGAGGTTAGATGCCAAAAAAAGGCCTTTTTGGCCCACTAGTTTGTAGGCCAACTAAGATTAATCGGCATGACAAGATATTAATCAGTCTAACATGCCATTTAATCGGCCTGACAAGCCATTTAATCGGCCTGACAAGCCATTTAATCGGTTCGACAAGTTAACGCGATGAATAGGTGTTATTCGAATCGGCGACCCACTGAGTAGCGATTAACTGGCCCATTAACTGATTAATCGGATGAATTCTTGGACCGTGTCTATTTCCACAAGAAGTGCCACCGGGATTACCACCTATAAGAGGGATTGTGCATCATATTTACTTAATTCCCGATGCATCGCTACCCAACCGTGCGCCATACCGTGTCAATCCACACGAGATGAAAAATATTATGTGTCAAGTACAGGAGCTGCTAGACAAAGGTTATATATGCTAGTTCCTTAGTCCGTGTGATGTTCTATTATTCTAGTGCCAAAGAGGATGGTACATCACATATGTGTGTGGATTCTAGAGGCATTAACAATATTACTAATTGTGATTGTCATCCTATTCCTAGGCTAGATGATATGCTTGATGAATTAAGCGGCTCTACAGTTTTCTCCAAAGTTGATTTGCATGGTGGATACCATCAAATTCGTAAGAAATTGGGAGATGAATGAAAACCAACATTTCAAACTAAATTTGGATTATATGAGTGGTTAGTCATGCCTTTTGGGTTAACTAATGCACCTAGTACTTTCATGAGATTAATGAATGATGTTTTACATGCTTTCATTGGACGATTTGTGGTACTCTATTTTGATGATATACCAAAATTATAGTAGATCCTTGGAGGAACACTAGGAAAATTTATGTGTTGTTTTTATTGCTATACATGATGCACGTTTGTTTGGTAACCTTGGAAAGTGCACCTTTTGCACCGACCGACTAACTTTTCTTGGCTATGTTGTTACTCCATAGGGAACTGAAGTTGATAAAGCGAAGATTGAATCTATTGAGAGTTGGCCGCAGCCCAAAACGGTCACACAAGTGAGGTGTTTTATGGGCCTCGCTGGTTTCTATATGTGTTTTCTGAGAGATTTCAGCACCATTGCTGCACATCTCAATGAGCTTACCAAGAATGATGTGCCTTTTGCTTGGGGTAACGCACAGGAAGAGGCCTTCAGAGTGTTTAAAGATAATTTAACACATGCTCCTTTACTCCAACTTGCTGATTTTAATAAGACTTTCGAGCTTGAATGAGATGCTAATGGAATTGGATTAGGAGGTGCGTTATTACAAGCTGGTAAACATGTTGCATAATCTTCTGAAAAATTGAGTAAGCCTAGTCTGAATTATTCTACTTATGATAAGGAATCTTATGCTCTTGTTTGGACTTCAGAAACATGGCAACATTATTTATGGCCCAAAGAATTTGTTATACATTCCGATCATGAATCTTTGAAACATATTAAAATTCAAGAAAAACTAAACCGTAGACATGCTAAATGGGTTGCATTCATTGAAAATTTACCTTATGTGATTAGACACAAAAAGGGAAAAGAAAATGTTATTCCTGACGCATTGTCTCATTGATATACTATGATTTCACAACTTGACTTTAATATATTTGGTTTGGAGACCATCAAAGATCAATATGTGCATGATGTGGAATTTAAAGATATGTTGCAGAATTGTAAAGAAGGGAGAACATGAAGGAAGTTTGTCATTAATGATGAATTATGTTCCATGCTAACAAGCTATGCATTCCAGCTAGCTCCATTTGTCTTTTGTTGTTGCAGGAGGCACATGGAGGAGCATTATGGGACGTGAAGAAGACAGATGACATACTTGCTACATATTTCTTTTGGCCAAAGAGGAGATGGGATGTTGAATGTATTGTTGCTCGCTGCACTACATGTCAAAAAGCTAAGTCACGACTCAATTCTCATGGCTTAAATATGGCTTCGCATGTACCTAGTGTTCCTTGGGAGGATATATCTTTGGACTTTGTTTTAGGTTTACCTCAAACAAAGAAGGGGATGGATATCATATTTGTTGTCATGGATAGATTTTCAAAATTGGCAAACTCTATACCATGTCATAAAAGTGATGATGCTGCTAATGTTGCTGATTTGTTCTTGTGTAAAATTATTCGCTTGCATGGTGTGCCAAATACAATTGTTTCACATCGTGATGCTAAATTTCTTATTCACTTTTGGAGATATTTATGGGCTAAGTTGTGGACCAAAGTGCTTTTTAGTACTACATGTCACCCCCAAACTGATGGGTAAATTAAAGTAGTCAATAGATCATTGTGTACTATGCCTAGGGTTGTTTTGAAGAATAACTTAAAATGTGGGAAGAATGTTTGCCTCGTGTTGAATTTGCTTATAATCATTCATTGGATTCTACTACTAAGATATGCACTTTTGAAATTGTGTATGGTTTCATACCTCGTGCACCTATTAATTTGTTGCCTCTTCCATCTTCGGAGAAGGTTAATTTTGATGCTAAACAACATGCTTAATTGATATTAAAAATGCATGAGGTAACTAAGGAAAATATTGAGCATATGAATGCCAAATACAAACTTGTTGGAAATAAGGGTAGAAAACATGTTGTCTTTGCACCTGGAGATCTTGTTTGGCTGCATTTGCGTAAGGATAGATTTCCTGATTTGTGCAAGTCAAAGTTAATTCCACGTGTTGATGGTCCTTTAAGATGTTAGAGAAAATAAATGATAATGCATATAAACTTGAGCGGCCTGCAGAGTTTGGGATTAGACCCACTTTTAACATTGCGGATTTGAATCCTTATTTGGGTGAGGAACATGAGCTTCCATTGAGGATGACTTCATTTCAAGAAGGGGAGGATGACAAGGACATCAATACCATTGTTACACCCACAACCCCTATTTTCATACATAGTGAACCAATTACTAGAGCTCATGCACGCCAATTGAATTACCACGTACTTCCATTTTTTGGAAATCCTTCTAATGTTCATGAACATACGATGCTGCCTAAATTCGATACTTTTGTTGTACTTACGAATGAAGGACCTGGCATGGACAGGAAGAATGGACATTGGAGTGGGATCAAGCATGGAGAAGAAGGTGTGCATGCAGGAAAGAACCATGGAGTTTATAGTGGTGATTTTTGCACTTTGAAGCCACCATACGAAGAGCATAAAGGCTTGGACGAAATATCCAAGATGCCACTTCAGAAATTTCGTCCATAGGCTATTTATAGGTGTTGCGTCACCTTATTTTTGGGCCAAGTCCATGTAATTTCAAAATACCACATTATAGGCGACTTTTAGAGTCCGTATGTGTGGGGAAACTGGGTTAGGTTGGTTTCAGACCCCTCCTCTAAGGGGTCATGAAATTCCCCTCTTTTCCTCCATATATACATCCCTTAGAGCGCCGTTTAGACTTGGGTTTATTTATATTACAAGTTCGCCATAGCTGCAACTTCACGTCCTTCATTTGTGTTCTACAACCAGAGCAAGACATCATAGAACCCCAGATTCATCAATAAAGCTTTCCTCCTATATTCGCAATATTCAGATTGTAATTTCAATTTCATAGTTGATATTCATTTGTGTCTAGTAAAAAGGACTTCGTGGTCAGTTTGATCGTGCTCCCGCGTGGTTAATAACCTCTCGGAGTTGGTTTAGCGATTGCTAAGGCGCGACGTCCTCACACGTTCTTAGTAGGATCGTCAAAATCTGTCGGCGTTCTGGGAATGGGGGTACCCATACCTGCCTGCCTGCGAGCCAGGGCTGGCCCACTTCATCGACCAAAACCAACGGGCCGGGCACCCCTCAAGGCAAGGCCCTCGCAAGGGGCCAAGCCTCGCGAGGAGGAGCAACTTCAACACCCGCAGGGGGCCTCCTCAGGACCCCTCCGGAGTGGCAGATTTTCCGAGGTGAGGCCCAGCCTCAGGAGTCAACGAAGGATAGCCGAGCAGCACGCAGCAGGGTGGAGCAGTTACCCTTTAGTGCAAATGGGGCAAGGACGTACCGGGGTTCCCAAGGCATCTTCCAAAGGTTTCCCTTCTGGTGTAACAAAGCCGTCGTCGCCTGCTAGCAGGACGGACGTCATCCCTGGACCATACCCTGTTGCACTGATAGTCACTTTGCACGCGAAGACTAACTTTGGGCAGGGGGCATGTTCCCCTGTTCCCCTTCAAATTGGCCATTGTGGGATCCCTTCCTGCCGAAACAATAAGGGAAGAGGACCCGGGCCGCCACTATATATAGAGGATAGGATACCTCGTAGAGGGGGATCCGATCTCATTCACCCTGATTCATTCATTTTTCCCACTGGCACCACACTTAGGCCACCTACCCTCTGGAGGCCCTCGAACATTGAACTAGTTCATCCACCAACCTCCACGAGAGGCAATCCACCAAAGCAGGTGTAGGGTATTACGCTTCCCAGCGGCCCAAACCTGGGTAAACTGTCGTGTTCAGTGTCTTCCTCACCATCGAGTGAGTTCTTTGCCATCCCCGATGAGTAGCGAGGTAGGTGGGGAGAGCCTACGAGAGATCTTTGTAGACGCCCCTGAGTTTGAATCTTAAGGGTTTTGGAGAGCCCGAAATCCGACATTTGGCGCACCACGTAGGGGGCGTGTCAAGGTTTCCTCCAAGCTCTGCCTTCACCAAGCTTCGCTGCTCCGATGGCTGACGCTCGCCGGGCTCGCGTCGAGCGCCGCGCCACGCGCAATGCTCACACGGCGCCCGGAGGCCCCGCTGGCGCGCACCGGTCACCATCGCCGGTGGTGAACACCGCCACGAGCCTTGATGCTCAGGAACAGCAAGGTTCCTCCCCGTCGGCTACCGAGCAGGTCGACGGCCGCACCTCCACTCTGTCGCTCGTCCGGGCTTTCGGGTCACTCTCACACGCCCGACTGGAGATGTTGCATGGCTGGCGCGCGCTTGCCATGATGACCAAGCTGCTCCATTACCGGCCCACCCCTGATCGCCACAACGACTGGCTCCAACGGATCGAGGAGCTCGTCGCCGCTGTCGGTGACTCCGTTGCGTTCTCCTGCTCGTTTCGACCCCAACCATCCCTGGTGAACGGCGAGGAGCAAGACGCGCCACCCCCATCTCCACGACGTGGCGCAAACCCCGAGCCTAGGTGGGAAGCGCGTCCCCGTGAACGGCCTAGCCAACGCAGGGTGGTGCCGGGAGATGAACCAAGCTGTCAGGTTGTTCCTCGGCCGCTTGCCAACGCGTGCGCTCCCGTGTCACATCCTGTTTTCACTTCACTTCTTCTGTAATTCAAAAACCTGAGTTTATTAAAAAATTTCCAAAATTAACGATGTGAGTGCCATGGTTGTTATTGTAAACTTGTATGCTTGGTTGTGTGATATCAAAAACCATATTTTTCATAACCAAGTTATGCTCAGAACCCTTTTTCTAATTTCTGGTTAATTCAAAACCCTGCTTTGGGTTGCACTACAAGTCTTTGATGGCAAGAAGTGCTCTTATCCAAAGTTGGTGATATGGTCCTAAAGCTAATTTAGTTCACCAAAACCATAAAATAATTATTTACGAATTATTTTCCTATTTTATTTGCATGTCCATTTTTAGGCCAGAAATGAAATTCCTAAATGGAAAAATACTTTTCTGTCGTAGAAAAATGTGAGGAAATTTGGAGATACTCGGAAGGACATATATTTTCCATACATGGGATTTTCAACCCCTATTTATATTATAAATATTTGAGTAAACCCGTGAAAACCTATTCTGTTTGTTTTGACCTATTGAAATATTTCCAAAGAAAATACTCTAAATAAATTCCTAGAAAATTCCAGTGATCTCCCTAAGCCATATTTGGTGCCCATATAAAGTTTCACCTTGATACAAGGTGGTTAAGGTCACCAAATAATTCCAAAACTCCTTTTCTCCAGTATGAAGTTAGAGCAAATCTACATAGCAAAGTTTATCCAATGGAGCTGAAACTGTTCAGGAGTGCCTAATACCTCAAATGAGGCCTCCATGCCAAAAATGGGATTTGTGAGACTTGATTTGCCCACACTCCCTTTGGAAGGAACATATCTAGTCATTTTGGGATGCTTTCAAGTTTACAAAGCTAAACTTGTCCAATGGAGCTCAAACTTGGTGTAGCCTCATGTTTTAGCACCAAACCTAGTCCTCTTAAGTTGCATGGCCATTGGTGGGGTGCAACCACCCCATACCACTGTCGAGCACCTTCTGACAGTTGGTCAAAACCCCTCCTAACCCCAGCTAAACCCAATCCATTTCTCCAAAACTCCTAGATTATGTGGCTAGCATCGGTGCCTAACTCCAGTCAAGTGGCCCCTCTCTGGTTCAAAGTAGTAAATCCAAAATCTCCAATTTGAGCATCAGCCCAAGGCTGACAACACCTGTTTCCCTCTGCTCCTTTGACCAGCCGAAGCTCCCACGGGATTAAAACGGCTAGGCCACTCCCAGCAAGGGCCCAGGACACACCAGACGTGTCGAAGGCACCCCACAGCGCGCCAGCATGCCGTGCCATGCGAAAGTTGCGCTCTGGGCGCGCTAAAGAGAGAAACTAAGGTGGGGGCGACTCCCTCGGCCAGTTCCAGCCTCCATGCAGTGTCTCTCCTCTCCCCCGACAGCCCCTTTGCAACAGGCAGCCCCCAGGGCCCCTCCTTTCCCATGCTAAGAGCCGGTGCGACGCGTGCTTGCACGCACCAGTAGAGCCAGAGGAGCACAACCATGAATGTGTGCCACTCCTCTCTCCCCCTCTCTCGCAGTGAGTACTGGAGGTCCAAAACCACGTCCCAAGGCCGTGGTCTCGACCCCAGTGTCTCTCTGCACCCCCATGCGCGCCACGGTGGATTACCGGTGCACCGAGTCGGCTCACCGTCGCGAGCCTATTTATAGCCCCTCCCCTCGCTCCAGAACCCCTTACTCCGTTCCACCTAGACCCCAATCACCTCCGTAGCCACCCCACTGAGCAAGCAGAGCCCCAGTGCTTGAGATCGACCGAGGCCCCTCCGCCTTGGAGCTCCGATCGATCTCCGGCTACACGTCGGTTCTCGAGCCCCTCTTCCCTCCTACGCACTCCTCGTAACCCCAGGAAGCTTTCCCCTCTCTCGCCCGAACGAATCCGTGCCCGTAGCTGCCACCTCCACCGTCACCCGTAACTTCTCCGTCGTGGCCACCTCGTCGCCGGTGAACCAGAGCCCCCCTGTCGTCGACTCGACCACGAACAGGTAGGCGACGACGAGTCAGACCCATTCCTGCCGTTGCTAGGGCCTGAGGATGTTGTAGCCACAACGGCATGCTCCTCCTCCCCTCTGGCTAGAGTTAGGAGACGACCCCGACAGGTGTGCCCCACCTGTCGGTGGCCCATCTCTCTCTCCCTCGCTGCCCGCAGCCACTGACCACAAGGGCCCACGTGTTAGGTTTAAACCTGACGGCGTGCGCGCGTGGGCAGGCTGGTTGGCTGGCCACTGGGCCGGCCCAGTCCCAGGCCTAGCCAGGTCGGGGTTGTTGCCCTTTTTCTTTTTATTTAAAATTAGGTTTTAAATGCTTTTTGTAAAAAGATTTAACGAGTGAAAAATTATGATTCTTCCATTGTTATTTTTCTAAAAGTGAGGCGTATTTAATGGAATTGTTTGGCAAATTTTTAGAACAACTTATCTGTTTTGTAATAATTAAAAATGCTAATTTGGAATAGTTTTGCTTCTCTTAAATTGATTTTAAAAATATTCTCTCACTAAAAGCAGAGACAAATATTTTTCAAATAACAATATAGGTTTATCAGAATCATAAAACATTTTTAAAGTGACTTTGTGATCTGTTTTGGAGTGAGCTACTTATTGCTTTTTATTTAAAATGAAGATAGAAAACACGTGTGACGAAGAAGTTGGACTTGAAAACCCCGAAGACCCCGGATACTTAGCTGACCAAGGCAAGCAGCCCTTTGACCAGGTCTGAGCAAATGTTATATTGCATGCTAGTGTAGCAAATATTTCCGTTGCATGTGATCATAAGCATCGATAACTCATTGAAGTGATTTTACCAATGGCTCCTCCAGAGCACTTGCATTTTGAGCATGATCCTACCGCTTATGAGGGTCACGCTAATATCATGTTGACAAGTAGACCTAAGCATAGTAGCATGAGCATGATAATAGTACAAAATCAAAGGTTTATGGAAACCCCGTCGGGTGCCACTAATGGCCGAGGGTGATGGTGAGTTAGGTGGCCACTTTTGGTGAAGTGGTGCACTGGGTATTTAGTGTGTGTATGGTTTTGGAAATGGGAATAGAATTATGATGTGTCGATCGTCCCAACCTTACATGTACGACCACGTTACACCTTTATGGGAGAGAGCTTTGTTGATTACTCTAGTCGCTGCTAGCAAAGAGCCACATTACTAGTGGCGGGAGTGATGTGTGGTCACTCTCATGATGGGGTCGTGCCAGGTACTGCTACTATGTCGTTTTTACGTGTTCCAGCACACCATTTGTCCCAGCATGGTTGCTACTATGCAAGGTCGATGCTCGTAAGACGTACAACATGTGGACTGGGTACCAATCGATTGGACCTGTTTATCTAGTATCGTCAGGGGAAAGACATTGATCGGGTACTTACCATTGGTATGTTATATACCGTGAGTCATGGATGACACGAAAGTTTCCCGGATCTCGTGGGTCCAGCGTACTACCTCTATAAAGTGTAGAACTATTCGAATAGTTGTGTCCACGGTCAAGGAAAGTTGGGTGGTGTTGCTTAAACTACATCGAGTCGTTTCCACATAAACAAAGTGTGTGTGAGTGTGTGGTAAATGGAGTTAACATAAAACAGTTGATATAACCAAGTTTCATGACTTGGCATATCGGGCGAACCCGGAGTGTTCAGCCCTTGACAGATATGTTTATATTTGTAACCTCTTGTTCTAATTGCCATCTAGCTTATGTTGCATATCCATGAACAAGTTCATTTATAGTTGAGATGCTATCCACCAAAGCTGCATATTATTTGTTATACTACCAATTGCATTATTTATATCATGGGCTGTTTGCGAGTACATTCCAAGTACTCATTGGCTTGCCACTAGTTATATTATTGACCAGACATGGAAGGACCGGAGTTTGGAGAAGATTACGTCTTTGGAGACGGCCCTGCAAACTAGGACGCTTCCCAGTCAGAATGCCAATTGGTGTTAGCTGATGGCATGGGCACCCACCTAGTTGTATCTGTGTGATTTGGCCTTATAGGCCCTTCCTTGTGAACTTGACCATTTGGGCATGTGATGTAATAATTCGGTACTTGGATGTCAGACTCTTAATATTCTGTATTTGTGTGTCTGGTGAGCATTGATCTCTCGGATCACTAAGCACGTTCATTTGGCGATCTCGACTCATAAGTCGGGATCCCCACAGAGCTGGTATCAGAGCCATCTTGACTATAGGAATCCTTAGGTAGCATGGATGATAGCCCAAAAGATTAGTGCACCTAGCCTTTACCCCTGAGATTTTCTGCACCCACCAAAACTTTCTAACCCTCTCTCCTACATCTTTGTAGATGGCCGCCGTACCTGAAATGCTTGTGGAGACGGGATTTCCCCTTCTTTTGGGAGATAGCCTCAAGAAGTGTCAAGTACGCTGCACGCCCATCTTCCTCTACCACGAGCACTGGGTCAACGCCGACACCAAGGAATATCACGTGGACGTGATAGTGAAGGCTAATGACTCCCAACAAGTTGGTTCTTTGAAGGACCACAGATGGAGGATCTGATGTTGGCAGTGGAGACAGTCCACGAGAGGCGCTCATGCTTCTCCGCGACAGCCTCCCTGAGATGGATAACGAGCCAGCTACTCGTCACCTACCTTTTATTAAGGACGGGATTGACCGGAGTTGGACACTGAACCCATCTTCAGAGGACGGAACGCCGCTAAGGTTTCAGACCTACTTCAGCCTCTCCTCCGACACTTTGACTCACCTTTTGATCAAGGAGTCGATGAAGATTCGCTAATAACTGCACCAAGTCAAGGACCTACTTCGCCTGGAAAAGATGAAGACCCGCAAGGTCAAGAAGGAAGGAGCACCCAGAGGGCGATCAGCCATTGCCTTCCGAGGAGGAGTACCACCGCTTCAAGCCACTCCTATTCAGAGTCGCCGCCTGACAACGGAAGAGTACACCAAGCTCCTCACTGCTTTGCCAACTAAGCGACACTGTGATGGACCACTTCTTTCTACTACACCTATGAAGGAGGGAAGCACCGATGAAGATGAAGACGAAGACCCTGCAGAACCCGCCTACAAGACCGAGCAGTCCGCCGCTTAGGATTATGGCTTAGGCAATTAGGAGTCTCCCCAGCGAAGTGAGTCCATGTATCGGTTCATGTGAACCATGAGTGTTGTGTGAGCATGTATGATGCAAGCAGCATTTCTTCCTTAGGAAGCTTGTAAGAAACTACATCACATGTTTTAAAAATTTAATGCATTAGCTTTTTCCAAAAATCATTGGTTTCAAAATCTCACACCAGCACGACACCGAACCCCCTTAATAGAGCATCATCCCTCATGATTTCGGCCAATTTGGCATATTGAGTTGTCTACTCCCCTGACGGGATGGTGATTTCAACTAGCACCAGCACCTTCGGCAACCACGGCTCTGCCTCTTGAGGTCAGCAGCAGGGAACCGGAGGGGACGCTCAAGTTGGAGATCACCACGAGCAGCAGCAAGGCGATATTCCATCGCCATCGCCTCCTCCAAAAGCTTGACTATGGCTAAGTTCCTTCAAGCTCTCCGAGAGGAACATCAAGCCAATAATGCCGCTATCCAGCTGCTGGCTCATCTCTTGGTGAACAATCCACCGCAGATCGGCAATGGCAACGGTCGCTCTACTCTATCTGAGTTTATGCGGACTACGCCTCCCATATTCACGGAGACGACTGAACCATTGGATGCCGATGACTAGATCCATACTATCGAAGATCTCCTCACGCTCGTCAAGTGCACTGATGATCGCGAGAAAGTCCTTTATGGTTCTCACTGTCTAGAAGGCACGGCCAGAGCTTGGTGGGATGGGTTCCAGATCATGCGAGCAGGACAAGTCATCACTTGGGCGATGTTCAAGGAAGGATTCTGCGCTGCTCACATTCCTCCCGGAATGATGACCATTAGAAAGCGGGAACTCCGAGCCTTAAGGCAAGGCAGTGGAACCGTCAAGGAGTATTTGCAAAAGTTTAACCTCCTGTCAAGATATGCACCACAGGACGTCAACACTGAGGCTGCAAAAGTGGAACGCTTTATGGAAGGACTGCAGTAGTCACTCCAGTATCAACTTGTTGTTTGTGAATGTTGGACCTTCTGCGATCTGTAAATAAGGCCCTTATGTTGGAAGGCAAGTGTCGTGCAATGTAAGACACTCGTAAGCGCAAGCTAATGGGTAGTGGAGGACCCAGTAATCCGAAGCCGTGCCCATGGCAGTCAGCTCCAGCAAGACCCAGTTATCAGTAGCAGCAGGATAAGGCTCCAACATTTCGCCAAAATTACGAGCCTCAACAGCAAGTCAACACCAAGCCAGCATTCAACCCACCAAACAACAGTGGAGTCAAGACCAACCTCCCAAAACAGGTTACCTATTTTGGATGTGGATAGACTAGGCACTATTCCAGGCAGTGTCCCAAGAAGAAGGCCGATGCACCGCGCCCCAATGCGCCAAATCAAGGTCAAGGAGCACCAGGCAGGAACCAAGCACCCCGCAATCAGCAGTATCACAGTAGGGGATGTATTAATCACATCTCCGCAGAAGAGGCACAGTAAGACCCGGACTGCATTATGGGTATGTTCCTCGTCAACTCCACCCCATCAAAAATATTGTTTGATTGTGGTGCTTCGCATTATTTTGTTACTCAAAACTTTGTAGAAAAATGTGGTTTGAAGCCTACCCTGCTTAACGGACAAATAGGAGTACATACCCCGGGAGCAGTGCTAAGGACCAACCTAGGATGTAGAGTCGAGATCGATATCACTGGGATAAGCTTCTCAGCAGATCTCATAGTCATTAAGTCACAAGGCTTAGAAGTAATTCTTGGTATGGATTGGTTGGCCAAGCACCAGAGCATCTTGGACTATGCCAACAGGGCTATTACCATGACAAGCCACCAAGGGGTCAAAGTAAAGTATGTCTCTGAGCCTGTATCCACTCGAGTACCGCACGTTAATAGCCTATCGGGAGAAGAGATGGACCTAGTGCCGATAGTGTGTGAGTACCCGAACGTCTTTCCTGATGAGCTACTAGGGATGCCTCCCGACCGAGACATTGAGTTCATCATTGAGCTCATGCCCGGGTCGAGGCCTATCTAGAAGAATCCTTATAGGTTGGGAACTAAAGAGCTAGCAGAGCTTAAGAACCAGCTGGATGAGCAACTCATTAAGGGATTCATTCGTCCGAGTGCATCTCCTTGGGGATCACCTATTCTATTCATGTCTAAGAAGGATGGGACTATCAGACTATGCGTAGATTACCGTTCTCTCAATGAAGTCATGATCAAGAACAAGTACCACTCCCCAAGATTGAAGATTTGTTTGACCAGTTAAATGGAGCCAAGGTATTTTCCAAGACCGATCTCCGTTCTGGATATTACCAGCTAAAGATCCAACCTGAAGACATACCCAAGACTTCGTTCGTGACCCGGTACAGTCTATACGAGTGCACTATCTTGTCTTTCGGGTTGACAAATGCCCCAACTTACTTCAAGTACATCATGAACAAGGTCTTCATGGAATACCTGGACAAGTTTGGTCTCGTATTCATTGATGACATATTAATCTTCTCCAAGTCCTAAGAAGAGCATGAGAAACACTTGAGGTTAGTGTTGGAGAAGCTTCGGGAGCAGCAACTTTACGCCAAATTCAGCAAATGCCAATTCTGGTTGAACGAAGTTGGATTCTTGGATCCTACCATGACGACAAGCGGATTGGCGGTCGATCCTTCCAAGATTACAACGGTAACCAACTGGGAGTCACCAATCAATGTGAAGGAACTCAGGAGCTTCCTCGGACTCGTAGGATATTACCACAAGTTCATAGAAGGATTCTCCCGCATCGCTCGACCCATGATTCAGCTCTTGAAGAAAGGCATGAAGTTTGAATGGACGTCGGAGTGTGGAGAAAGCTTCCAGGAGTTGAAGAAGAGATTGACCACCACCCCGATATTGGCTACCCTAGATTTCAGCAAGGAGTGTGTGTTATATTGTGATGCCTCCAGAACCGGGTTCGTTGGAGTCCTAATGCAAGACGGCAGGGTCGTGGCGTATTTTTCACGGAAACAACGCCCGCATGAGGAAAACTATGCCACACATGATCTCAAATTGGCAGCAGTAGGGCATGCCGTGAAGACATGGCCACATTACCTTGTAGGGAAGCGATGTGAAATATGCACTGACGGAAACAACGCCCGCATGTGAAATATGCACTGACCATGATGGTTGGATTTAGTCAAAGACTACGACCCCAACATTCAATACCTCCCAGGTAAGGCCAATGTGGTGGCTGATGCCTTAAGCCGGAAAGCCAGCACCTTGAATGTTATGCTCAAGGAAAGGCTACCCGACTTGTATGAAGAAATGGAAAGCTTCGAGTTGGAGCTAGTGGAATCAAGATTCTAGGCCAACCTCGAAGTCAAACCAACTCTGGTAGACGATATCAAGGAGGCCCAGAAGGGGCACAATAGCATTGAAGGCATCAAGAAGAAGATCCAGGAAGGCAAGGCCCCAGAATTCTCGGTGGATGAGCAAGTAGTAGTGTGGTTTGGTAAACATTTACGTGTACCCAACAAGACAGAACTCAAGGACTTGATACTACATGAAGCACATGACACACCCTACTCTATTCACCCCGGTGGTACCAAGATGTATCAAGACCTCTGAGAAAAATTCTGGTGGCATGGCATGAAGAGGGAAATAGCATCTTATGTTGCCAAGTGCGACGTATGCCAGCGAGTCAAGACTGAACATCAACGACCTGCTGGACTGCTACAACCTCTCCAAGTGCCCAAATGGAAGTGGGACAAATTCAGCGTGGACTTCATCACTGGGTTTCCCAGGACAAGCAAGGGGTATATTTCCATATGGGTCATTGTCGACCATCTGACCAAGGTGGCCCATTTCATTCTAGTCAACATAACTTATGATGGAAGCCAGTTGGCTAGTTTGTACATCCATCATATAGTGAGTCTCCACGGAGTTCCCAAGGAGATTGTATCTGACCGAGGCACGCAGTTCAACTCTAGATTCTGGAAGAAGTTCCAAGAAGCCCTCGGAACCAAGCTCTCTTTCAACACCGCATTCCACCCACAGACGGGCAGACAGACGAAGAGAGTAAACCAGATACTTGACGATATGCTCCGCGCATGTGTCTTGGCACAAGGTGCCAAATGAGAAGACTATCTGCCGTTTGCTGAGTTCTCATACAACAATAGCTACCAGTCCAGTCTCAAGATGGCCCATTTGAGGTGTTGTACGGACGGAAGTGTCGCACCCCACTCAACTAGTCCGAAACCTGCGAAGGGTTGATTTTTGGGTCTGCAAGATGCAGAATATAAGGTGCAGCTTGTCCGAGAAAACTTGAAGGTAGCCAAGTCGCGTCAAAAGAGCTATGCAGATTCTCACCACAGAGAATTGGAGTTCAACCTCGAAGACCTGGTGTACCTCCGTGTCAGACCTCTCAAGGGAACCAAGCATTTCCATGTCAAGGGGAAAGTTGCTTCAAGGTTCAGTGGACCTTTTAAGATCACGGCAAGGCATGGAGAAGTTGTTTACCAGTTGGAGCTACCTCCTGAACTTTCAGGTGTGCACAACGTCTTTCACGTGTCACAACTTTGGAAGTGTCTCCAAGCCCCAAACCGTCCAGATCTTTATAAGGACATGGACCATCAGGCCATTGACCTTTAGCCAGATCTCACTTATCGTGAGAGGCTGATTCACATCTTGGATGAAGCAGATCTCACTTATCATAAGGATATTGACCATCAAGTATTTCAAGGTTGAATGGAGCAACCACACTGAAGCAGAAGCAACATGGGAGCGTGAAGACTATCTCCGATCTGAGTTTCCGTACCTTCTTAGCCTCTAGCTTAGGAATCTCGGGGACGAGATTCTTGTAAGGGGGGGTAGGTCTGTCACACCCTGTTTTGAGTGCACTTCTTCTGTTATTCAAAAATCTGAGTTTATTAAAACTTCTCCTGAATTAATGATGTGAGTGCCATGGTTGTCATTGTATGCTTGTATGCTTGGTTGTGTGATATCAAAAACCATATTTTTCATAACCAAATTATGCTCAAAACCCTTTTTCTAATTTGTGGTTAATTCAAAACCCTGCTTTGGGTTGCACTACAAATCTTTGATGGCAAGAAGTGCTCTTATCAAAAGTTGGTGATTTGGTCCTAAAACTAATTTTGTTCACCAAAACCATAAAATAACTATTTTATGAATTATTTTCCTATTTTATTTGCATGTCCATTTCTGAGGCGAGAAATGATATTCCTAAATGGAAAAATAATTTTATGCTTTAGAAAAATCTGAGGAAATTTGGAGATACTCAGAAGGACATATATTTTCCATACATAGAATTTTCAACCCCTATTTATATTATATATATTTGAGTAAAACCGTGAAAACCTATTATGTCTATTTTGACCTTTGGAAATATTTCCAAGGAAATATTCTCAATAAATTCCAAGAAAATTCTAGTCATCTCCATAAGCCATATTTGGTGCACATATAGAGTTTCACCTTGATCCAAGGTGGTTAAGGTCACCAAATAATTCCAAAATCCCTTCTGTCCAGTATGAATTTAGAGCAACTCTACACAGCAAAGTTTATCCAATGGAGCTGAAACTTTGCAGGAGTGCCTAATACCTTAAATGAGGCCTCCAAGCGAAAAATGGGACTTGATTTGCCCACACTCCCTTTGGAAGGAATAGATCTGGTCATTTAGGGATGATTTCAAGTTTACAAAGCTAAACTTGTCCAATGGATCTCAAACTTGGTGTAGCGTCCTGTTTTAGCACCAAACCTAGTCGTGTTAAGTTGCATGGCCAGTAGTGGGGTGCAACCACCCCAAACCACTGTCAAGCACCTTCTGATAGTTGGGAAAAACCCCTCCTAACCCCAGCTAAACCCAATCCATTTCTCCGGAACTCCTAGATTAGGTGGCTAGCATCAGTGCCTAACTCCAGTCAAGTGGCTCCTCTCTCGTTCAAAGTCGAAAATCCAAAATCTCCAATTTGAGTTTCAGCCCAAGGCTGACAGCACATGTATCCCTCTCCTCCTTTGACCAGCCGAAGCTCCCACGGGATTCAAACGGCTAGGCCACTCCCAGCAAGGGCCCAGGACACGCCAGGCGCGTTCAAGGCACCCGAGAATGCGCCAGCATGCCGTGGCATGCCAAAGCTGCGCTCTGGGCGCCCTACAGAGAGCAACCGAGGTGGGGGCAACTCCCTCGGCCAGTTCCAGCCCCCCAGCGGTGTCTCTCCTCTCCCCGACAGCCCCGCTTCATCAGGCAGCCCCCAGGGCCCCTCCTTTCCCGTGCTAAGAGCTGGTGTGATGCTTGCCCGCGCGCACCATTAGCGCCAGAGGAGCACGGCCACGAATGTGCGCCACTCCTCTCTCCCCCTCTCTCGTTGTGAGTCCTGGAGGTCCAAAACCACGTCCCGAGACCGTGTTTTCAACCCTTGCCTCTCTGTGCACCCCCATGCGCGCCCCGGTGGATCACCAGCGCACCCGAGTCGGCTCACCATCACGGGCCTATTTATAGCCCCTCCCCTCGCTCCAGAACCCCTTACTCCGCTCCACCTATACCCCAATCACCACCCTAGCCACGCCAGTGAGCAAGCAGAGCCCCGGTGCTCGAGATCGACCGAGGCCCCTCCGCCTCGGAGCTTCGGTCGATCATCGAATACACTGCGGTTCTCGAGCCCCTCTTCCCACCTATGCACTCCCCGTGACCCCAGGAAGCTTTCCCCTCTCTCGCCCGAGCGAATCCGTGCCCATAGCTGCCACCTCCACCGTCACCCGAAACCTCTCCGCCACGGCCACCTCGTCGCCGGTGAACCAGACCCCACCTTCGTCGACTCGACCACCAGCAGGTAGGCGACGACGAGTCAGACCCATTCATACCGTTGTTAGGGCGTGAGGACATCGGTAGCCACGCCAGCGTGCTCCTCCTCCTCTCTGTCCAGAGGTAGGAGACGACCCCGATAGGTGTGCCCCACTTGTCGGTGGCCCATCTCTCTCTCCCTCGCTGCCCGTAGCCACTGACCACAAGGTCCCACGTGTCAGGTTCAAACATGACAGCGTGCGCGCGTGGGCAGGCCGGTTGGCTGGCCACTGGGCCGGCCCAGTCCCAGGCCAAGCCAGGTCGGGGTTGTTGCCCTTTTTCTTTTTATTCAAAACCTGGTTTTAAATGAATTTTATAAAAAGATTTAACCAATGAAAATTTATGATTCTTCCACTGTTATTTTTCTAAAAATGAGGAGTACTTAATGGAACTGTTAGGAAAATTTTTAGAACAACTTATCTGTTTTATAATAATTAAAAAAGCTAATTTGGTATAGTTTTGCTTATGTTAAATTGATTTTAAAGATATTCATTCACTAAAACCAGAGACAAATATTTTTAAAATAACAATATGGATTTATCAGAATTAAATAACATTTCTAAACTAACTTTGTGATCTGTTTTGGAGTGGGCTACTTATTGCTTTTTGTTTAAAATGACAACAGAAAGCCCGTGTGACGAAGGAGTTGGACTTGAGGACCCTGAAGACCCCGGATACTTAGCTGACCAAGGCAAGCGGCCCTTTGACCATGTCTGAGCATATCTTATATGGCATGCTAGTGTAGCAATTATTTTCATTGCATGTGATCATAAGCATTGGTAAATCATTGAAGTGATGTTACTTATGGCTCCTCCGGAGCACTTGCATTTTGAGCATGATCCTACCAATTATGAGGGTCACGCTAATATCATGTTGACAAGTAGAGCTAAGCATAGTAGCATGAGCATGATGATGGTACAAAATCAAAGGTTACCCCGTCGGGTGCCACTAATGCCCGAGGGTGATGGTGAGTTAGGTGGCCACTTTTGGTGAAGTGGTGCACCAGGTATTTTGTGCGTGTATGGTTTCGGAAATGGGAATAGATTTATGATGTGTCGATCGTACCAACCTTACATGTACGACCATGTTACCCCTTTATGGGACGGGGCTTTGTTGATTACTCTTGTTGCTGCTAGCAAAGAGCTACATTACTAGTGGCGGGAGTGATGTGTGGTCACTCTCATGATGGGGTCATGCCAGGTAGGGTGACTATGCCATTTTTACATGTTCCAGCCACACCGTTGGTCCTCGCATGATTGCTACTGTCTAGAGTCGGTGGTCATAAGATGTACAACATGTGGGTTGGGTACCAATCGAGTGGACCTCTTTGTCTAGTATCGTCAAGGGAAAGGCATTGATCGGGTACTTACCTCGGGTATGTTATATACGGTGAGTCGTGGATGACACGGAACTTTCCCGAATCTCGTGAGTCCAACATACTACCAATGTAGAGTGTAAAACTATTCGAATAGCCATGTCCACGGTCAAGGATAGTTGGGTGGTGTTGCTTAAACTACGTCCAGTCGTTTCGGCATAAACCAAGTGTGTGTGACTGTGTGTTAAATGGAGTTAATAAAAAACTGTTGATATGACCAAGTTTGGTGACTTGGCATATCGTGTGAACCCGGAGTGTTCAACCCTTGACACATACGTTGATATCTGTAACATGTTCTTCTTATTACCATCTAGTTTATGTTGCATATCCATGAACAAGTTCATTTATAGTTGAGATGCTATCTACCAAACCTGCATATTACTTGTTATACTACCAATTGCATTATTCATATCATGGGCTGTTTGCGAGTACATTCCAAATACTCATTGGCTTGCCACTGCTTATATTGTTGACAAGACATGGAAGGACCGGAGTTTGGAGAAGAGTACGTCTTCAGAGACGGACCTGCGAACTAGGACGCTTCCCAGTCAGATTTCCTGTTGGTGTAGGTTGATGGCATGGGCACCCGCATAGCCCTAAGATTTCTGCTACTAGTTGTATCTGTGTGATTTGGCCTTATAGGCCCTTCCTTGTGAACTTGACCATTCGGTCATGTGATGTACTAATTCGGTACTTGGATGTAAGACTCTTAATATTCAGTATCTGTGTGTTCGGTGAGCATTGATCTCTGGGATCACTGAGCACATTCCTTCGGCAATATCGACTCATAAATCGGGGTCCCCACATCCCGGCTCTGCAAGTCCCGTGCCGCGAGCATGACCCACTCGAAGCAGACCCAGTGGAGCACCAGGACCAGGTCGCCCCCGCGCTCGCTGCACCCGTCGGGCCGGGGGGTAACTCGCCATCACCCCTGAGCTCTACCCAGCTGCGTGGCCCGGCAAGTTTAAGCCCGATCTACCCGCACGCTACGACGGCATCCTAGACCCGGCCGAGTTCCTGCAACTCTACACTCTGAGCATTAGGGTGGCAGGAAGAGGCGAGAGCTCATGGTGTGATGGTTCCCCATGGTCCTCAAGGGCGGCGCGCTCTCTTGGATCCTCGACCTCCCAAAGGCATCCATCACCTCCTCGAATGGTGTGCGCGAACACTTCACCGCCAACTTCGAGGGCACCCGCAACCGCGCTCCCACCATGAACGACATGCGGCACATCAAGCAGAAGGAGGGGGAGACCCTGCACCAGTTCATACAACGCTTCATGGTCATGCGCCTCAAGATCCCCAAGGCGTCGGACAAGGCCGTCATCTTGGACTTCTCCGACGGAGTCAGCGACCTCAAGATGAAGGAGAAGCTCGCCATGAGTGATGAAATGAGCACTGCACTGGAGATGTTCAACCTGGCAAGCAAGTGCGCCAGGGCGGAAGAAGGTCGCCTATCACTCCTCGGGCTTCAGGTGGCGGAACCAGAAGAGAAGAAGGCCAAGGCCAAGGAGGTAAAGTGCAAGGCTCCTACGATGCTCGCAGCCAAGCATGAGATGAAGTACGACCGAGGAGGACAACGTCCATCACGAGGGGGCCAATGTGCATCTCCCATGGCACCACTGGCCATGATACCTCTGAGTGCCAAGAGCTCCGACTGGTCCATGCTGAGCACTTCAGCAGGCGCCGCGGACGGGGAGACAGAGGCCCTGCGTGCGGCGGTGGTCATTGTGGAGGCCTCTAGGATGACGTGGAGCCGCATCAGGGGTAACGTGAACAGCCTTAGGATGACCGTTGGCGAGGCTAGCCTCAGGAGGACCGCTGGCGTGGCCAGCCTCAGGACGACCGCTGGCGCGATGACCCTCAGGAGGGGCAACGACGCAGTCCACCTAGTGAGGCTCACCCTCGTGAGGCTGGGCTGCCTCCGCCACCCAGAAGGAGGGATGAAGACAGGCAGGATGGTGAGGCTGGGGGCTTCGAGGAGGTCTAGGCGGTGACCTCCATCCCGAGCGGCGCCGAGACCCCAGCCTCCAACCGCGCCTTCAAGCAGTCTGCACGGGAGTCCCGAAGCCTGAAGCTATGCGCCCCCTCAACTGGTCGTAGACCACCATCACCTTCGACCCAAGTGATAACCTCAGGTGCTCGTTCATGGCCAGCAAGCTCCCCATGATGTGCACCCCGACCATCAGCAACGTCCTCGTCACCAAGACCCATATCAAAAGTGGAGAGGGGCTCAACGTCCTCTCGGCCGAGACCTTCGAGAAACTCCAGCTGCCGTACGAACAACTCATGCCGACCAAGCCTTTCTCAGGAGTTACGGAGGGGTCGACCATGCCCATCGGGCATGTGCACCTGCCAATCACCTTCAGCAAGCGTAAGAACTACCAGACTGAGATCATCGTGTTCGACGTCGCGCACATCCACCTGCCATACAACACGTTCCTTGGGTACCCGGCTCTCACCATGTTCATGGCAGTGAACACCATGGATACAACATCCTCAAGATGCCAGGAAGCAGCGGCGTCATCACCATCGCCTGCGACGAGAAGGATGTCGTATGTACACTCAAGTGTGCTTACCGTGAAGCGGTGGCGGAACACTCAGATGATGAAGAAGACGACTTACCTTGCGAGGACCCACGCAAGAAGAGGAAGCAACTCCTCCCCGCGGAGCGTCCCGGTGCTTCGGGCTCCATGCCTGGGGATGGGGTCATACCTCCCATCACATAGGAAGGCGCGCTCGGTGCCCCCCTTGGGTCAGGGCTGGGGGCTCCCACCGGGGAGATCCCGGGCCTGACCAGTGAGGCGAGGGTGGCGCTCGAGCACAACCCGAGGGCGCGCTCCGGCGCTGATGCGTCTTTCATTAGAGCAATCCAAGAACTTCGAGAGGCCTAGGTTGTGCGAGGCAGGGACTGCCCTGCATCACCAATCGCAGTCAGTTTTGTCGGCTTGGTCGATCGGCCCCTCATCTGCATCAACGCTCCCGCGATTGACAGAGTCGCGACTCAAGGCCCTTTTGGATTGCGTGAGCTGACCATCGGTGGCTATGTCGCGGCGCCGGTACCCGCATGCCCTTTGGGCTAGGAAACTCGGCGGCTACCTACCGGAGGCTCCAGTGGGTCATGCTCATGCCTTGCCTGCTGCGGCGTGGCGAGGAATAGGAGGAGATGCTCTGGCCAAGCGAAGGTCCCGAGCCTCGGGGGACGGTAGACCCTCGGCACTTTAGTGGCATTGCTGCTAGGTGACTTTTGGTTGGGTGCTGCCAGGTAACTTTTTGTCTCACTCCATCCGAGGGCGCCCATAGGGCCACGTGGCATCCAGGAGTTCAAGGCATTCCCCAGCTACCACTTTCATTTAAGTTGTTTATGTCGCACCCACTTCGAACCCTAACATTCTACCTTGCTTGCGTCTTTGGGCGGTTGACCCCCGCTTGGAGGCCCCGGTCGAAGCTTATCCTTGCAGGCCTCCTGAGCCAGCAGACACCCTGTCTCACTCCAGAAGAAGAAGTCAGCAGGATTTACCAATGACCCAAAGAAATCAGGCCCCAATGCCTCGGGGGTAGAGACACTCGCGAGGCCAAGGCGTCCTCGCGACCTCCCAGATACTGCCCCACCGTGACACTCTTACGTAATAACGAGCCGAGCTATAGATGCCCAGGGCCCCCTAAGGACACGGAAGGGTCAATCCCATGCCTTGTGGAAGCCCTATGCTCCGCGCTGGGGGGAAGTCTCAGGCCCCAATGCCTCGGGGGTTGGGACAATCACAAGGCCAAAGCTTCCTCGCGACCTCCCAGATACACACCCACTGTGACATTCTCACATAATAATGAGCCGAGGCTGTATACGCCCAGGGCCCCCCGAGGACGTGAAGAGGTCCATCCCACGCCTAGTGGCAGCCCTACGCTCCAAGCTGGGGAGAAGATGGAGGCAATCAACTCCGTCCGCCAATGACTACACCTTCAACTGGCTAGGAAATCAACAGAGTCCACCAATGACTATTCCCACGGCTGGCAAGGAAGTGAACCCAATCCACCCACACCCACGCCCACCGCGGGGGTCATACAACTGGAGGTACGGAGCCGCTCGTACGTCAAGGGGGATCCCTGAGCATCACGACTCAGGGGCCTAACTGCGTCTGTAGCACCTTCCCTCTTGGGTCGTCCTAGTTTCCGGTCGGTTCAACGATGGTGGAGGTCCGCGCGGGGTGGGCCCTGCCGACACAGAGCCTAGTGCGCAAAACAAACCACTTAAAATCTCTTACGGAGAATGCTGGAGTCACTCGTACGTTAAGGGGGACTCCTGAGCATCACGACTCAGGAACCTGAATTGTGATCGTAGCCCCTTCCCCCTTTGGGCCGTCCTGGTTTCCGTTCAGTGCAATCATGACGGAGGTACGCGCGGGGCGGTCCCTGCCAATGTAGAGTGCTGAAGGAGTTCGGGAATCTCAAAATTTCATTTTCTTAGGAGGGACATTGGAGTTGCTCGTTCGTCAAGGGGGGCCCCTCAGCATCGCGACTCAGGGGCCTGAACTACGCCCGTAGCCCCTTCCCCTTTGGGCCATCCTGGGTTCCGGTCGGTCCAATCGCGGCGGAGGTACGCGTGGGGCGGGCCCTGCCGACGCAGAGTGCTGAAGGTGTTCTGAAGTTTCAAAATCCTTGTCGCGTTCCCCTCATGAGGGTTGCTCACACGTCAAGGGGGACCCCTGAGCATCGCGACTTAGGGGCCTAACTGTGCTCGTAGCCCCTCACCCCTTTGGGTCGTCCTGGTTTCCGGTCGGTTCACTCGCAATGGAGGTATGCGCGTGGCGGGCCCAGCCAACGCAGAGTTTATAGTAAACATGAAAGAAACGAGGCGAAGCAACCATTCAATCAGTCAGCCAGCTATTACAAGCCTCAAAAAGTTCTTGACAATGCAAATATGTTTGACGCCTACACGAGGCACGATGTGCATTGCAGGGAAAAAACAAGGAGAAGAAATCAGGAGGAGCCGCCGCCGCCGGTCGCTCCATCTTCAGGGGGCTTGTCGTCGGCGTCGGAAGCATCGTCTTCCTCGTCCTCGGCTTCAGCAGCATCCGAGATGAAGAAATGCGATGCGAGACAACCTCTTCACCAATGCCTCCACGGGGCCCTTCACCGCCTCCGCAACATTGTGGCGGGCCTCAGTGGGGACTGGTAGGATCACGGAGCCGAACTCAAATCCCGGCTCGCGAAGATGAAGGTGACTGAAGACGCGTGTCGCAGCCTCAAAGAAGAGGTCGCAACACTTATTGTCCAAGATCTTGTCCACCTGGACGACGACATTCTCCAACGCCGCGGCGAGCTCCGCCGCTAGCACGGCGAAGCCGCTCCCCGGGGTGGCTAGAGGCACGTCGAACTCGTCCACGTAGAGGATGCGGAGTGTCATGCGAAGCCTGAGCTCAACATCCGGGAAGCCACCCAGCTTCGCGGCCTTCTTCTTCTCGGCCGCGGCGAGGGCTTCCTCCTTGGAATTGAGAAGGGTCTTCCTCGAGGCGATCTCCTTCTCCTCCTCGTCCAAGCGCGCCTGCTTCGTGCGTAGGCGATTTTCCACCTCCGACAACTCTTCTTCCCGGGCGGCGAGCTTGGACTCGCGGGCCGCGAATTTCTCCTCCTACAGGTGAAGCTATTCGGTTAGCTTGGCTTGTTCTACTTGGAAGGCCTTTAGGCGAGCCTTCGCCTCTTCACAACGTTTGGCCACTACTGCGGCTTCTTCCAGCTCCACCTCGCAGGCAGCGCGAGCGGCCTTGGCCTCCTCCTCGCCCTTCAACATCGTGACCGCGACCGTGGCCAGGGCGGTGAAGGCGTTGTTCAAGACACCCTGGGTGAATATCAAAGTCTTTAGTATCTCCTCCTAAGGAGCCACTAGTGCAGCCGCGGGCGGTGCCGTCTGGGAGGCATCGTGACGAAGGACATGAGGCTCCGGAGGCTGCTCGGAGACTGCGAGCATTGGCGCATCAGTAGACCGAGGTGTTGGAAATATGCCCTAGAGGCAATAATAAATTAGTTATTATTATATTTCTTAGTTCATGATAATCGTTTATTATCCATGCTATAATTGTATTGATTGGAAACACAATACTTGTGTGGATACATAGACAAAACATTGTCCCTAGTAAGCCTCTAGTTGACTAGCTCATTGATCAAAGATGGTCAAGCTTTCCTGGCCATAGGCAAGTGTTGTCACTTGATAACGGGATCACATCATTAGGAGAATCATGTGATGGACTAGACCCAAACTAATAGACGTAGCATGTTGATCGTGTCATTTTGTTGCTACTGTTTTCTGCGTGTCAAGTATTTGTTCCTATGACCATGAGATCATATAACTCACGGACACCGGAGGAATGCTTTGTGTGTATCGAACGTCGCAACGTAACTGGGTGACTATAAAGATGCTCTACAGGTATCTCCGAAGGTGTTCGTTGAGTTAGTATAGATCTAGACTGGGATTTGTCACTCCGTGTGACGGAGAGGTATCTCGGGGCCCACTCGGTAATACAACATCACACACAAGCCTTGCAAGCAATGTAACTTAATGTAAGTTGCGGGATCTTGTATTACGGAACGAGTAAAGAGACTTGCCGGTAAACGAGATTGAAATAGGAATGCGGATACTAACGATCGAATCTCGGGCAAGTAACATACCGAAGGACAAAGGGAATGACGTACGGGATTATATGAATCCTTGGCACTGAGGTTCAAACGATAAGATCTTCGTATAATATGTAGGATCCAATATGGGCATCCAGGTCCCGCTATTGGATATTGACCGAGGAGTCTCTCGGGTCATGTCTACATAGTTCTCGAACCCGCAGGGTCTGCACACTTAAGGTTCGACGTTGTTTTATGCGTATTTGAGTTATATGGTTGGTTACCGAATGTTGTTCGGAGTCCCGGATGAGATCACGGACGTCACGAGGGTTTCCGGAATGGTCCGGAAACGAAGATTGATATATAGGATGACCTCATTTGGTTACCGGAAGGTTTTCGTGCATTACCGGAAAAGTTTCGGGCTCATCGGTAGTGTACCGGGAGTGACGGGAGGGGTGCCGGGGACCATCAGGAGGGGTGTCACGCCCCAAGAGGTCTCATGGGCTATGGGAAGAGATAAACCAGCCCCTAGTGGGCTGGAATAAGTTCCCACTAAGGCCCATAAGGTTTGAGAAGGAAAAAACACAAGGTGGAAAGAGTTTCCAAGTGGGAAGGTGGAATCCTACTCCAAGTAGGATTGGAGTAGGACTCCTCCACCTCCAATTTCGGCCAAACCTTTAGGTTTTGAGGCTGCCTCCTCCCCTCCCTCCCACCTATATATACGGAGGTTTTAGGGCTGATTTGAGACGACTTTTCCACGGCAGCCCGACCACATACCTCCACGGTTTTTCCTCTAGATCGCGTTTCTGCGGAGCTCGGGCGGAGCCCTGCTGAGACAAGGTCATCACCAACCTCCGGAGCGCCGTCACGCTGCCGGAGAACTCTTCTACCTCTCCGTCTCTCTTGCTGGATCAAGAAGGCCGAGATCATCGTCGAGCTGTACGTGTGCTGAACGCGGAGGTACCGTCCGTTCGGTACTAGATCGTGGGACTGATCGCGGGATTGTTCGCGGGGCGGATCGAGGGACGTGAGGACGTTCCACTACATCAACCGCGTTCACTAACGCTTCTGCTGTACGATCTACAAGGGTACGTAGATCACTCATCCCCTCTCGTAGATGGACATCACCATGATAGGTCTTCGTGCGCGTAGGAAAATTTTTGTTTCCCATGCGACGTTCCCCAACAGTGGCATCATGAGCTAGGTTCATGCGTAGATGTCTTCTCGAGTAGAACACAAAAGTTTTTGTGGGCGGTGATGTGCGTTTTGCTGCCCTCCTTAGTCTTTTCTTGATTCCGCGGTATTGTTGGATTGAAGCGGCTTGGACCGACATTACTCGTACGCTTACGAGAGACTGGTTTCATCGCTACGAGTAACCCCGTTGCTCAAAGATGACTGGAAAGTGTCGGTTTCTCCATCTTTAGATGAATCGGATTTGACCGAGGAGGTCCTTGGATGAGGTTAAATAGCAACTCATATATCTCCGTTGTGGTGTTTGCATAAGTAAGTTGCGATCCTACTAGATACCGATGGTCACCACGTAAAACATGCAACAACAAAATTAGAGGACGTCTAACTTGTTTTTGCAGGGTATGCTTGTGATGTGATATGGCCAACGATGTGATGTGATATATTGGATGTATGAGATGATCATGTTGTAATAGATAATATCGACTTGCACGTCGATGGTACGGCAACCGGCAGGAGCCATAGGGTTGTCTTTATAACTAACGTTTGTGCTTGCAGATGCGTTTACTATTTTGCTAGGACATAGCTTTAGTAGTAATAGCATGAGTAGCACGAAAACCCCGATGGCGACGCGTTGATGGAGATCATGATGATGGAGATCATGGTGTGACGCCGGTGACAAGAAGATCGTGCCGGTGCTTTGGTGATGGAGATCAAGAAGCACGTGATGATGGCCATATCATGTCACTTATAAATTGCATGTGATGTTAATCCTTTTATGCACCTTATTTTGCTTAGAACGACGGTAGCATTATGAGGTGATCTCTCACTAAAATTTCAAGATGAAATTGTGTTCTCCCCGACTGTGCACCGTTGCTACAGTTCGTCGTTTCGAGACACCACGTGATGATCGGGTGTGATAGACTCAACGTTCACATACAACGGGTGCAAAACAGTTGCGCACGCGGAACACTCGGGTTAAGCTTGACGAGCCTAGCATGTGCAGACATGGCCTCGGAACACATGAGACCGAAAGTTCGAGCATGAATCGTATAGTTGATATGATTAGCATAGAGATGCTTACCACTGAAACTATTCTCGACTCACGTGATGATCGGACTTGAGATAGTGGATTTGGATCATGTACCACTCAAATGACTAGAGAGATGTACTTTTTGAGTGGGAGTTCTTAAGTAATATGATTAATTGAACTAATTGTCATGAACATAGTCTAATGGTCTTTGCGAATTACGATGTAGCTTGCGCTATAGCTCTACTGTTTTATATGTTCCTAGAGAAAATTTAGTTGAAAGTTGATAGTAGCAAACTTTGCAGACTGAGTCTGTAAAACCGAGGATTGTCCTCGTTGCTGCACAGAAGGCTTATGTCCTTAATGCACCACTCGGTGTGCTGCACCTCGAGCGTCGTCTGTGGATGCTGTGAACATCCGACATACATGTTTCTGATGACTACACGATAGTTCAGTACAAAAATACTTAATGGCTTAGAAGCAAGGCGCCGAAAACCTTGTAAAACGTCACGGAACATAAGTGATGTTCTAAAGAGATGAAATTGTGATTTCATGCTTGTGCCCTTGTTAAGAGATACGAGACCTCCGACAAGATTCTTTGTCCACAAAACACAGGAGAAAAGGCTCAATCGTTGAGCATGTGCTCAGAATGTCTGAGTACGACAATCGCTTGAATCAAGTGGGAGTTAATCTTCCAGATGAGATAGTGATAGTTCTCCAAAGTCACTGCCACCAAGCTGTGAGAGCTTCGTGATGAACTATAACATATCATGGATACATACAATGATCCTTGAGCGATTCGCGATGTTTGACACTGCGAAAGTAGAAATCAAGAAGGAGCATCAATAGTTGATGGTTTGTAAAACCACTAAGTTTCAAGAAAGGCAAGGGCTAGAAGGGATACTTCGTGAAACGGCAAAACAGTTGCTGCACTAATGAAGAGACCCAAGATTAAACCCAAACCCGAGACTAAGTGCTTCTATAATGAGGGGAACAATCACTGAGGCGGAGCAACTCAAGATACTTGGTAGATAAGAAGGCTGGCAAAAGTCGAAAGAAGTGTATTTGATATACATGATGTTGATGTGTACTTTACTAGTACTCCTAGTAGCACGAGGGTATTGGATACCTGTTCGGTTGCTAAGTGACTAGTGACGCGAAATGAAAGCTACGGCATAAACGGAGACTAGCTAAAGGCGAGGTGACGATACGTGTTGGAAGTGTTTCCAAGATTGATATGATCAAACGTCGCACGCTCCCTCTACCATCGGGATTGGTGTTAAACCTAAATAATTGTTATTTGGTGCTTGCATTAAGCATGAACATGATTGGATCGTATTTATTGCAATACGATTATTCATTTAAAGAGAATAATGGTTACTCTATTTTCTTGAATAATCACCTTCAATGGTTTATTGAATCTCGATCGTAGTGTTACACATGTTCATGATATTGGTGCCAAAAGATACGAGTTGATGATGATAGTACCACTTACTTGTGGCACTGCCGCTTGAGTCATGTTAGTATAAATTGCATGAAGAGGCTCCATGCTGATGGATCTTTGTACTCACCTGATTTCGAATCACTAGTGACATGCGAATCATACCACATGAGCAAGGCCTTGTTTTCATTGAGATGAAATAAGATAGTAACTTGTTGGAAGTGATACATTTTGATGTATGCAGTCCAATGGGTGCTGAGGCACGCAGTGGATATCATTATGTTCTTACTTCACTGACGATTTGAGTAGATACAGGAGTATTTACTTAATGAATCACAAGTCTAAAATGTTGAAAAGTTCAATTCCGTTTTAGAGTGAAGTTCGTCGTAACAAGAGGATAAACTGTCTACGATATGATCATGGAAATAAATATGTGAGTTACGAGTTTTGGTACACTGTTAAGACAATGTGGAAATTGTTTCGCAGTTCATGCCACCTGGAACATCATAGTGTGATGATGTGTCTGAACGTCATAGCCACGCACTATTTGGTATAGTGCATACTATGATGTCTCTTATCAAATTACCACTATCGTTTATGGGTTATGCATTAGAGACAACCGCACTCACTTTAAATAGGGCACCGCGAATTTCCGTTGAGATGACACAGTATAGACTGAGGTTTAGAGAAATCTAAACTGTCGTTTCTTGAAAGTTTGGGGTTTCGACACTTATGTGAAAAAGTTTCAGTCTGATAAGCTCGAACCCAAAGCGGATAAATGCATCTTCATAGGATATCCAAAACAGTTGGGTACATCTCCTATCTCAGATCTGGAAGAAAAGTGTTTGTTTCTAGAAACGGATCCTTTCTCGAGGAAAGGTTTCTCTCGAAAGAATTGAGTGGGAGGGTAGTAGAACTTGATGAGGTTATTGAACCGTCACTTCAACCAGTGTGTAGCTGGGCGCAGGAAGTTGTTCATGTGGCGCCTACACCAATTGAAGTGGAAGCTGATGATGATGATCATTGAGCTTCGAATCAAGTTACTACAAACCTCGTAGGTCGACAAGGTCGCGTACTGCTGCAGAGTAGTACGGTAACCCTGTCTTGGAGGTCATGTTGTTGAGCAACAGTGAACCTACGAGTTATGAAGAAAGCGATGGTGGGCCCAGATTCCGACAAATGGCTGGAAGCCATGAAATCCGAGAGAGGATCCATGTGTGAAAACAAAGTGTAGACTTTGGTAGAACTACTTGATGGTCATAGGACTATTGAGTAAAAATGGATCTTTAAAAGAAGACAGACGATGATGGTGATAAGTCACTATTAAGAAACGCTCGACTTGTCGCAAAGATGTTTTCGATAAGATCAAACAGTTGACTATGATGAGACTTTCTCACTCGTAGCGATGCTAAAGGTCTGTTAGAATTATGTTAGTTGTTGATGCATTGTGTATGAAATATTGCACGTAGGATGTCAAAACATTGTTTTCTCGACGGTTTCCTTGAGCAAACATTGTATGTGATACAACCAGAAGGTTTTGTCGATCCTAAAGATACTAGCAAGTATGCAAGCTCCAGTGATCCTTCAATGGACTGGTGCAAGCATCTCGGAGTTGGAATATACACTTTGATGAGATGATCAAAGAATTTTGGTTTGTACAAGGTTTATGAGAAACTTGTATTTCCAAAGAAGTGAGTGGGAGCACTATAGAATTTCTGATAAGTATATGTGGTTGACATATTGTGGATCAGAAGTAATGTAGAATTTCTGTAAAACATACAAGGTTGTTTGAAAGGAGTTTTCAAAGGAATACCTAGATTGAGCTACTTGAACGTTGAGCATCAAAGATCTATGGAGATAGATCGAAAGCGCTTAATGGAAGTTTCAACAAGATGCATGCCTTGACAAGTTTTTGAAAGAGTTCAAAATAGATCAGCAAAGAAGGAGTTCTTGGTTGCGTTGTGAGGTGTGAATTTGAGTAAGACTCAAAACCCGACCACGGCAGAATAAAGAGAATAGACGAAGGTCGTCTTCTATGCCTTAGCCGTAGAATCTAAAGTATGCCATGCTGTGTACCGCACCTGATGTGTGCCTTGACTCAAAGTATGTTGAGAGGTACAGAGAGTGATCCATGATTGAATCACTAGCGGCGGTCGAAATTTATCCTTAGTAACTAATGGACTAAGGAATTTTTCTCGATTATGGAGGTGGTTAAAGAGTTTGTCGTAAAGGGTTACGTCAATGCAAGCTTTGACACTAATCTGGATAACTATGAGTAGTGAAACGGATTCGTATAGTAGAGTAGATATTTGGAGCATTTCCGAATAGCACGTAGTAGCAGCATCTATAAGATGACATAAAGATTTGTAAAGAACGCACGAATCTGAATGCTTCAAAACCGTTGACTAAAACCTCTCTCACGAGCAAGACGTGATCAGACCCCATAACTATATGGGTGTTGGATTCGTTGGAATCACATGGTGATGTGAACTAGATTATTGACTCTATTGCAAGTGGGAGACTGTTGGAAATATGCCCTAGAGGCAATAATAAATTAGTTATTATTATATTTCTTAGTTCATGATAATCGTTTATTATCCATGCTATAATTGTATTGATTGGAAACACAATACTTGTGTCGATACATAGACAAAACATTGTCCCTAGTAAGCCTCTAGTTGACTAGCTCGTTGATCAAAGATGGTCAAGCTTTCCTGGCCATAGGCAAGTGTTGTCACTTGATAACGGGATCACATCATTAGGAGAATCATGTGATGGACTAGACCCAAACTAATAGACGTAGCATGTTGATCGTGTCATTTTGTTGCTACTGTTTTCTGCGTGTCAAGTATTTGTTCCTATGACCATGAGATCATATAACTCACGGACACCGGAGGAATGCTTTGTGTGTATCGAACGTCGCAACGTAACTGGGTGACTATAAAGATGCTCTACAGGTATCTCCGAAGGTGTTCGTTGAGTTAGTATAGATCGAGACTGGGATTTGTCACTCCGTGTGACGGAGAGGTATCTCGGGGCCCACTCGGTAATACAACATCACACACAAGCCTTGCAAGCAATGTAACTTAATGTAAGTTTCGGGATCTTGTATTACGGAACGAGTAAAGAGACTTGCCGGTAAACGAGATTGAAATAGGTATGCGGATACTAACGATCGAATCTCGGGCAAGTAACATACCGAAGGACAAAGGGAATGACGTACGGGATTATATGAATCCTTGGCACTGAGGTTCAAACGATAAGATCTTCGTAGAATATGTAGGATCCAATATGGGCATCCAGGTCCCGCTATTGGATATTGACCGAGGAGTCTCTCGGGTCATGTCTACATAGTTCTCGAACCCGCAGGGTCTGCACACTTAAGGTTCGACGTTGTTTTATGCGTATTTGAGTTATATGGTTGGTTACCGAATGTTGTTCGGAGTCCCGGATGAGATCACGGACGTCAGGAGGGTTTCCGGAATGGTCCGGAAACGAAGATTGATATATAGGATGACCTCATTTGGTTACCGGAAGGTTTTCGTGCATTACCGGAAAAGTTTCGGGCTCATCGGTAGTGTACCGGGAGTGACGGGAGGGGTGCCGGGGACCATCAGGAGGGGTGTCACGCCCCAAGGGGTCTCATGGGCTATGGGGAGAGATAAACCAGCCCCTAGTGGGCTGGAATAAGTTCCCACTAAGGCCCATAAGGTTTGAGAAGGAAAAAACACAAGGTGGAAAGAGTTTCCAAGTGGGAAGGTGGAATCCTACTCCAAGTAGGATTGGAGTAGGACTCCTCCACCTCCAATTTCGGCCAAACCTTTAGGATTTGAGGCTGCCTCCTCCCCTCCCTCCCACCTATATATACGGAGGTTTTAGGGCTGATTTGAGACGACTTTTCCACGGCAGCCCGACCACATACCTCCACGGTTTTTCCTCTAGATCGCGTTTCTGCGGAGCTCGGGCGGAGCCCTGCTGAGACAAGGTCATCACCAACCTCCGGAGCGCCGTCACGCTGCCGGAGAACTCTTCTACCTCTCCGTCTCTCTTGCTGGATCAAGAAGGCCGAGATCATCGTCGAGCTGTACGTGTGCTGAACGCGGAGGTACCGTCCGTTCGGTACTAGATCGTGGGACTGATCGCGGGATTGTTCGCGGGGCGGATCGAGGGATGTGAGGACGTTCCACTACATCAACCGCGTTCACTAACGCTTCTGATGTACGATCTACAAGGGTACGTAGATCACTCATCCCCTCTCGTAGATGGACATCACCATGATAGGTCTTCGTGCGCGTAGGAAAATTTTTGTTTCCCATGCGACGTTCCCAAACACGAGGGGCCTCAAGAGCCTGCCCCTCGGGGAACGGTGCCTTCGCGACTGCCTCAGGATGTTCAGGGGCTCGGGAGCTCGGCGACCAAGGCTAGAGAGGTCGCCCCGCGAGCCTACCCTCCTTCATAGGCAGGCTACGACGTGTTGGGGAGAGCCGACGGTGCGTCAGGAGTCACCTTCGGTTTCACGCCCGCCTTCTTCTTCTTCGCCCCCGGTGAAGCAACTTGCATAGACATCAGGCAAAAAGAGAAACAGACATGCACGGACAATAAGTGCGCGCAGCGTACCAAGACGAGACACTTACTCTTCAAGGTCGCGTCACCTCTTCTTCCTCTCCGCGCACGCGATGGCAGGGGCGACAGGGCCTCCCACGGAGGGGGGCAAGCCCGGTGCCTCAGACCTCCCGTCGGCAGAGGCGGGACACGTGGAGGGCAGCTCAGCCTCTTGCCTCTGGGAGGGCGAGCACGCACGCAGACAGCGTGGCGTGCGGGGCCAACACAGGTCCCGTGGAGGTCCTGGTCTGGCGGGAGGAAATCACTACGGAGACCTCGTCGGTGGCATCATCATCTTCCAGCTCGTGCAGAATGATGGCGTGTGATGCGGGAGGCGCGTTCGCAGGGTAGTGTTCGACGGTCTTCTCGGAGCCCTCCCCGCCGGAGGCGTCATCTGACAATACCTCCACCGGACCAGAGCCCTCGCCCGGGAAGAGCCCCCGCTCATCGAATACAGGCAACATGGCGATCAGATTGGCCACGTCGTCGTGACGGTAAAATGGACCCAGAGCCTCGGGCAGGTCTCCACGGTCACCGCCCAGCAATATCGCTACGGTCCTATTCAGCTCCTCAGTGGGAAGGTCCTGGGACTGGAGCCCGAGCTCGTCATCACCATCCCGGTAGTCCCATAGGGGATTGGAGTGGGCATGAAGGGGCGCCAGGCAATGCGCAAAGAATTCCTTCACTATTGTTCCTCCAGTCAGCCTCCTACGCTGTTTGTCGTGGGAGAAGCACTCCATGATGGGCACGGCCCGAGGGTCGGAGAGCTTCGCCGAGCTCCACGCAGAAGTCTTGTCCGGAAGCCCCTTCAGCTCCTCCAGCCGAGGGTTGGCGTCCTTGAGACTCATGAGAAACCAGCGGTGCCTGAAGTTTTCCACCTTCTTTCCGACATTCAGGAGAAAATTGCCACTATGGGCACTACGAAGGAGGCGCACGCTGACAAATGGGCGTCGTCGTGCAGCCGTAGGCTGAAGAAATAGCGGAAGAGGGCTACTGAAGGCCGCACGCCCACCAAGGCCTCGCAGTAGAAAGCGAAGATGGACAGAAGCAAGATGGAGTTGTGCTGGAGATGAAGGGTGTGGATCCCGTAGTGAGTCGGGATGGCGGTGAAGAATGAAAAGAAGGGCGGCACCAGCACGGCGAAGACGTTATGGAGGAAGAAGGGTATACCACCTTTGACGTGGGCTACTTCTCTATGGCAGCAGGCCAGATGAGGGTCCGCTCGTGCTCGTTGGACTCGGCCGCAGTCCATGGAAGCATGGGGGCGAGATACACATCCTTGGAGAGGGTGCACTCCAAGAGCATAGGAGTCGGGCAAGACCTTGCACCTCTGGCTTCAGCTTGCCGGCAGGCACCATCGGTGAACTGATAGGGGAACGGCACGGCGCTGGATCTGGGAGACGCTGGTTGGAGTTGGAGACCGAGGAGGAAGAGCGAGTGTGGGAGAAGGGAAAGCAATAATGGACCAACGCAACAAGTTAGACTCCTGATAACTTGAGCGGAGGCAAAAGTCAAGGGGAACCCGACATCGGCCGCGTGACGCGCCCGAGACCTGGCTCACACGCGTTAAGGGCCCGCGGCGCTTCGGGCCGCCCTCAAGGCTTCACCGGGAAGCCAGCCCAGGCGCGTTTTGGGACTGGGGCTACTGTCGGCCTTCTGGGAATGGGGGTACCCAGAACTGCCTGCCTGCAGGCCAGGGCTGGCCCACTTCATCGACCAAAACCAACGGGCCCGGCATCCCTCAAGGAAAGGCCCTCGCGAGGGGCCAAGCCTCGCGAGGAGGAGCAGCTTCAAGACCCGTAGCGCGCCTCCTCAGGACCCCTCCGGAGCGGCGGATATTCCGAGGTGAGGCCCAGCCTCATAAGTCAAGGATGACGTGTAGGAAGGACATGCGAGCAACAGGAAGAAGGGCGGAGCAGTTTCCCCTTTAGTGCAAAGGGGGCGAGGACGTACCGGGGTTCCCAAGGCAGCTTCGAAAGGTTTCCCTTCTGGTGGAACAACGCCTTCGCCGCCCGCCAGCAGGACAGACGTCATCCCTGGACCCGACCCTGCTACGCTGACAGTCACTTTGCAGGCAAAGACCACCTTTGGGCAGGGGGAGCATGTTCCCCTGTTCCCCTTCAAAATTGGCCATTGTGGGATCCTTTCCCGCCGAAAGTATAAGGGAAGAGGACCCGGGCCGCCACTACATATAGAGGATAGGATACTTCGTAGAGGGGGATCCGATGTCATCCACCCCAATTCATTTATTTTGCCCACTCGCACCACACTTAGGCCACCTAGCCTCCGGAGGCCCTCGAATACTATACTAGTTCATCCACCAACCTCCAAGAGAGGCAATCCACCAAAGCAAGAGTAGGGTATTACGCTTCCCAGCAGCACGAACCTGGGTAAACTGTCGTGTTATGTGTCTTCCTCACCATCAAGTGAGTTCTTTGCCATCCCCGATGAGTAGCGAGTTAGGTAGGGTGAGCTTACGAGAGATCTTCGTACACGCCCCTGAATTCGAATCTTAAGGGTTTTGCGGACCCGAAATCTGACAAAATCTAGTCGACCAAAAAAGATAGCCACTATCTCACTGAAAGATGGGATAGCTTTGCCTGTATCATAATCTTTCTCGAGTGGGGGACCGCTACGGCACATGAGTTCGCGACCAACATGGAAGAGTGGCGTCTCGTAGCCAAGAAGCAGGACGAGGTCTACGTCGACCTCGTCTCCGACGACGAGGACTGATATCCTCCATCGCTGCCACATCGATGCTGCAATCCCCCCGGCTCCCATGAGCAGAATTTGGTAATTAGGGTTATGGTGGCGCGTGTTGCTTCAAATATTAGTTGTAAAAATTCTACTTTGAATGACTTTTTAAGATGATCAAGTGCTACTAGTTCTAACGAAGTAGTTTAATTTCTTGCGCGGATGTGTGATTTTCAATTTTGCTGGTACATATTTTATTGTTGTTCTCTTGCGGTTGTTCTTCGGCCGTATACGAAGACAACCACGAATTGTAAACGCTATAAGGGTGTGCGATATAAAGGATGTGCTAGAGATGTTGTAACCCATGTAGTTCATATGTCATAAGTTTGTCGTAATTATAAGAACCCTAGGCACCAAAATAAAATGAACGTGCTGGATCTTCAAGCCTCCGTGTACATGCGTGTCTACCTTGCTCAAATTGTGTGATTTTCAGGTTATATAGGGTTAGCGGAGCGTGTCGGAGGATGCGCAAGAAACAGTCGGGATGTAGAATGGATGCGATAGTGGACGGGGAAGTCCTATATGGCGCTATAAGTGCCGGTTGGTGCTAACAGTGCTCGCAGGGGAAATTAGCGGGCCGGCCCATTGGCGGGAGAGAAATACTATAAAAACTAGTTACTCGTGAGAGTTGGAAATCGAACCCGTGACAAACTAGGGGCGAGCAAACCTGACGGCAGAAGCACCACAACAAGCCTGCGACCTTGACATCTATTAGAAACGGGTTGTATTAGACCTTTCTTCTAGATATATAGCATATAGAATGAATTAACTAGTATTTGAAAATAAATTTAGGAAGAGAAAAATGAAAAATTCTGAAGAAAGTTCAAAAATAAAAAAAAATCGTGAAAAATGGAAAATGTTTGTATATTTTTTAAAAAGTTCATCCAAATTTAAGAAAATTTCATCAAATTTGAATTTTTTTTGTCAATTTTGAAAAAGGTTCATCCAAATCTAAGAAAAGTTCTGAGTTTAAATATAGTTCATCTAATTTGAAAAAAGTTCATCAATTTTGTGAAAAGTCTCTCCAAATTTAAGAGAAATTAACCGAGTTTAAAGAAGTTCATCGAATTTGAAAAAAATTCATCAATTTTGAGAAAAGTTCATCGAATTTGAAATAAAGTTCGTCGAATTTGAACAAATAATCGAGTAAGGAATAATAAAAAAGAAAAATCAGAAAAAGGAAAAAAGGAAAAAGGAAAAAGGAAAAAGTGGAAAAGGAAAAGGTGGAAAAGGAAAAGGTGGAAAAGGAAAAGGAAGGAATAAAAGAGAAGAAAATGTTACAGGTTGCATATGTGATAGGTGGCGTGGTGGTTTAACAAGCCTACCCTCAACAGGAAGGGCGCTGGTTCAATTCCCACATATTTTGATTTTTTGCAAACTAAGACACAGAAAAATAAGCAGTAGACGGGCTGTCTCAATGCAAGGGTGCTGCAAGCGCCAATTTGCAAAATTGCCCTATAACAGGCGCCTAAAGCGCCAAATAGAATTCTCCCGTTGGATGAGGTGAGCACGCCGTATAACGAGTTTGTGGTGGCCGTGATGGAAGCTCGTGAGCAGTTGGGCGGCCAGAAGACGGCAGCCACGGACACGCCGCATGAAGCCTTCAAGCAACGCTAGGAACTCTTCCGCGTGTCCTGTGACCACCCCGAGAAGCTCGTTTAGTCCATCCGCGAGTGAATCGGCTCCGAGTGCCTCATCGACGAGGCCACGGGATCTTCCTCTTCCTCCTCCGCGCCAGCAAGCGTCGCGTTGGCTGTCCCCAGCATCAAGCTAATCAACGTCGTCCGCCTCGAACATATGAGCAAGGTCGTTCGTTGGCACGTTATCGAGCTTTAGCACGGCGCCGGAGGGCCCTCAGCTGCGGGGCCTGGCTGTGGCATCACAACCCCAGTTGCCAACGTCGGAGAGCATCATATACATGGCGGGCTCGAATCACGCTTCCTCGAGGATGGAAACCCTCCGTAAAGATATATAAGAGTGTTTAGATCATTGTGATCTAAATGCTCTTATATTTCTTTACCGAGGAAATCGTAGTATTATGTTTCAGAAAAACAAAACAAGGAATTTATGTGATATGTTTGGTAAGTTTTGAGATTGAAAACATTATAGTTCGATATCCTCAAGATAGTACCTGATGCATAAGGTGCGAAATTTGGGGGAAAGAACCACCAAAGGATTGGCACTATGACTTCTAGCTTTTTCCCTTTGCTGGCTAATATTTTTTTGTGTCTTAGTGTGCGATGTGGTACAATGTTTTTTGTTATTTATTTGTGTTTTTACTTCCTTAGTTTTTATTTACTCCGCATATTAGGTTTGTATAAAGACAAACCTTATATACTTTTAATAGGTTTGTAGAAAAATATATTAACATATACACCACCAAATCATTACCATTGAATTCGTCATTGCATATATTTTCACACCATATAAATTTATTACTGCAAATGTTCATATTGGTATCTACAAATTGGTCAAACTTTATAAAGTTTGACTTCAGTCAAAACTAATATGCAGAACAAATAAAAACTGAGGGTGTAACTAAATTGTGCTAATCATCAGCTCACTGCCTTGCCTTAGGTTTAAGTTTTTCTTTGTCATGTTTTGCAGTCACGAGCAGTGTTTGGGAAAGGTAGCAAACAAAATGTCCTAGAAAATAATGCACGATGTCAGAGCCTACAAGAATGTTAGCCTATCTCAACTGTACTAAGATAGGACTATCGACCTATGATATCTTCTAATATTAGTTTTGGGTCATTTATGATTTCTTACTGCTTTTGCATATGACATGTCACAAGTGCTTTCCAAGATTCCAATTTTCTAGTGATTCCTTTTGCAAATACGCTAAGATAGCTTATCTTTTTATTGATAGGAGAATTGTAGCATGGGGTTACAAACACTTACAAAGTCATGTCCGCAAGGAGGCATAGTAGGAAGCGAAGGAGCAGTACAAAGTACAAGGGGAGATATTTCTAAGCCCGATGGCGCCAGCCTTAGCACATAGCCTATAGCCCGATGTCTGGTTGCCGTCGAAGATGCATCCGTTGTGATGCTTCTAAAGCCACCAAGCGGTGAGGATAAGTAGGGATGATAGGCCCTTGCGAGTTTATGTCGAAGTGTGGTCGCATGACACCGTCCACCATGACTAGAAGGGCATGTGCGAGCTTAGTAAGTCAGCGGTAGTCCTCACCCTATCAAGAATCACGTGCCAGACCTTCCTGAAGAATGAGAATCCTTCAAGAATATGTTGCATGGTTTTAGGTTCTTGATCATAGAAGGCGAATGTCGCTTCATGGGGTAGCCCGTGGCGTGTTAGACTATGTGTTTGTATAGCTTCTGTGTATACCCTGTATTCGGTCTTTGTACTTGGTGTGCCCTTATATACTTGGTGTGCCCTGTATTCCTATATACTTGGTGTGCCCTTATATATATGAGCTAGCCACACCCGTATTAGGGTGTCGTGCAGTTTACCACAACATTACATTTTACATGGTCATAGTTTAGGTTACGATCGCTTCTGCCTCTGCCCCGATCGGTGTTATCGCCGCCGCGATTGCACCTACTCGCGATGGCCTCGTCGGCCGCTCCTGCCCCGGCGGCCGCCGCCGCCGCTGCTCGGACCGCCATCGCCTCGTCGTTTCTGCCATCGCGCCCGCTCGCCTTCGTGGCTGGCGCCTCCATGGTTGTCGCTGCTCCAGGTGATGGCACTCCATCGGAGGGCCTGATCCCGCTCCGGCCAACAACGCACCATCTCCGCCCCCTGGTTTTGGCCCGATGACGCAGCTGGCGTATGGGCCTCCTGCTGCGACCGCCCGGCCAGGGTACAACCTGTCGTACGGCGTACCTGATGCGTTGGCGGCACCGTCGGTTCCCTACAGTGCACCTCCCTATGATGCTCCAACCGCACTGCCGGTCTCCTATAGCACCGTGCCGCTTCATCGATTGGCCTCTGGTGATGATTCAACTAACCTGTGGTTGTCTCATCCAATACTGCGTGGTGCCCTAGCTGCATCGTTGGTGCCCTATGGTGCCTCTGTGTCCCCGACATACGGTGCCTACTCGTCGTCTCCGGTGCCCTATGGCGGTTCCTCACTAGAGGTGGAGCCCTCCTCGGTTTATACGGGGGTTGCTTCGTCGCTGACGTTCTATGAGGTTGTACCGTTTTACTTTGCGCACCTCACACCGGTGAAGCTCACGACGGATAATTACCTGTCGTGGCATGCCCAGGTGTTGCCGCTTCTTCGCAGTCGCTACCTAGAGTCCTATGTTAATGGCACCTTGCCATGCCCCCCGCCATATCATCTGGCATGTCACGTGGGTTGCGCAAGACCAAGCCATCTTCTATGTGATATAGTCCTCTCTCACGGAGGGGGTATCATCACTGGTCATCTTTGCCCCTACATCTCGGGATGCAGTCGGATTTCGGGCTCCGCAAAACCCTAGGACTCGAACACGGGGGGCGTGTGCGGCAATCTCTCTCGGCTCGACCTTACCTAGCCCACTACTCGATGGAAATGGCGAAGAACTCACACGATGGTGAGGGGAACACAGAACACAATAGTTTACCCAGGTCCGAGCCACTACGAAGCGTCAAACCCTACTCCTTCTTTTGGTGGATTGCCTCCCATGGAGGTTGGTGGATGAACTATTACTGTCGTGGTTTTATCACGGCAGATGTCCTCGTGAAAGGACTTAAAGATGGATCCATTGCACCTTGGTGGCGACTCAAAGGGGGTGAGCGAAAGAGAGACTCAGATTTACCTAGGTTTGGCCCCTCGTGAGGAGGTAAAAGTCTACGTCCTGCTTTGTGTGGATTAATGGTGGTTTCAATTACAAGGACGGTGTAACTCGCTTAACCTAGCTCTTGATTCTCTCTAACTCGCCTGACCTTTCCCTGGAACTCACCTTTACATACAGGTCAAGGTCCTAGGGTTTACAAAGTCCTGCCATCCTACTCTTGGTAGCTTTCCTTATCTCTAAGTCGTCGTGTTCCCCACAATCAGGAGGTTCCTTGACGTTCCATCATCCAGATGGTATTTTTGAACCACCTTACAACTCCTGGGCCACTGGACGCATAATCAAAGGTGAGTCGCCCCTTTGGTGACCTGGCCCATTAAGGGCGGGTAACCCATAGGTAATATCCCCAACATTAGGCCCTAGATTGACGCGAATTCATTCGTGTCAATAAACTCCCATCAATCTTGGGGTGACTCTCCTCATTTCCGGCCTTCGGTGAACGTTGAGCCGCCATCCGTGGTACTTAACCTGAGTCACCATACAGTATTAAAGGGTGTCGCCTCATCCCCTTGGTTCCAGTTCCCAAACACTGTAACCGTCAATGAATCTTTCACCCATAATTGCTTATCCCGAAAATCTAGGCGCCATTATTGCGTTCACTGACTTGTCGCCTCGATCTCTGCCTTGACAGCCTCGTTTTCCATTCCTTCCCTTTAAATAATAAGAGAAATGGGGGAGAGAAGCCCCGTCACCAACCCCCATCTCATCGTCGTCTTCGTCTTCCCTGTGCTCTTCGTCTCGGCGCACCGACACCCCGGCACCGTCTCCGAGCTCCAGCGCCCCGGCGTTGTCCCCGGCTCCTGAAGTTTTTGTCCATCGACCGTGACTCTCCGTGCGCCAAGGAACACGAAGCTCCGAGCCTTCGTTCCTGGCGGAGATCTCCTATTGACAGGTACACACCTTCCCCCTCTTAGGTTTAGACCGAGAACGCTATGACCGTAGTTTCCTGGCGAGCTAGCTCCACAATATGATGAACACCTCGAACTGTTTCAGATATGTTCCCCGCTCCAGCGATTGGCTTTAGATAGCAACGGGCGTCGGCCATTTTAATCACGTCCTCCTGCGAGTTTAAACCCATGTATTGTTGACCAACACTGTAGTTGTACTATATGCGTAGTTCATCACCATTACTTCAGGTGATATCTTCCTATTTTAATCCGTCCATAGATCCATAATTTACCACCTGTCTGTAGAAACATGTTCATTCACCCGTTGAGAATATCTCTAAGGAAAAGAACACTTCTGAGAGTCGCCATTTAACTTCAGCCTTCATAGCGACTTAGTTTCATTACTGTAGCCAGGATCCCCTTTCTTCCAGTCTGGAGGGCGAGTTAGAACAACCCCCGAAGATATACTCATAGATCGCCCAAATAACGAGCTACGATGCACGTCAACTGTTTGGCGAGTTAACAAACCCTTTGTGGACACAATAGGCCCGTACCAGCGGGTTAGAATATTTTGGCGGGTTAACAAAAACTTTTGCGAACACCATAGGCCCGTAGAAGCGGGTTAGAATATTTTGGCTGGTTTAACAAAACCTTTTGCGAACACCATAGACCCGTACCAGCGGGTTAGAATATACTCTAGTCTTTTATTGAGTCGCCCCGTACTGCATTTTTTGTAGTCATGGACATTACAAGGTGTGATTGGTTGCCAACCAAAGTCGACGATGCTATGCTCGAGAAATTCGTTAAGACGGGTCTCATTGACAGTAAGGAAACTATTGGTTGCAGAACCGCCCCTGGCGAGCTGACCCCCAACCCCGCTCCCGGAGAAGTAGTGATATTTACCGATTACCTTGAGCATGGATTCAAGCCGCTTGGGTCGAAGTTTTTCCGGGACGTCCTGCATTTCCTCAACCTCCATCCTCAAGACCTAGGACCCAATTCCATCAGCAATTTATGCCAGTTCCAGGTCTTTTGTGAAGTGTATTTGCAGAGAGAACCCATGATCCCCTTGTTCTGGAACTTCTTCCACCTAAACCGCCAGACCGAGTTCCCCAACGGTCCCAACCATGAGCTTGGAGGAGTTATCATGCAGAGACGTCGCGAGCGTGGATTCCCAACAGCTCTTTTGCCCAGCCATCCCAAAGGCTGGGCCGAGTCATGGTTCTAGTGCCGAGATACTTCTACACCACGCGAGAACCCTCTCCCGGGCTTCAGAGCAGACCGCCTGCCTATGGATTTCAAATTCGCCGACAAGCTCACCGAAAAAGAAGAGTCGGAGTTCATCTCACTCTTTTCAGATCTGAAATTCATGAACAACAACGGGCTCATCGGGATCGACCTGTTCCGCTGTTGGATAGAATGGAATATCCTTCCCTTGAGTCACCGCGACGGGCTGATGTACAATTACAATGGCACTTTAGACCATCCACAGCGCGCCAGTCGCAGCAAAATCTCACAGAGCGAAATCGTCGGAGTCATTAAGAAGCTGACCGACGAGTCTCTGGAAGAATGCGCCAATATCGGCCTTAAAGGCTTCTGCCCTGCCAACCCGGTGCCACCAGTAAGAATCTAAGCCGCCGCTTGTCTTGTTTCTACTTAACAACCTTTGTGGTTGAAGACCTGCCTCTGTCTATCAGAAAAACGATGTGTTTTGGTCGAGGGGCCCCAAAACAGTCGCCCCGAAGTCCACCAAGGTGCCAACCAAAAAGAAGAAAACGGTGAGCAAAAAGAAAACCGCCATAAAAGATTCATCTTTTGTTGGCGACTCTCATGCAGACGAGGCACATTAAGAGGTAAGGCTTTTTCCTTGTCCCTTATCTATGTGTTCCGACTTAAGTTTATACCATATATCCTTACATGTAGGGCGACGATGATGAGAGCAAGAATGATGCAGTCGAGGTAATTTCCATTTCTTCCGAATCACCTTCTTCTTCCCCTAGACCAGCCAGGCGGATCTGCGGAAAAGTGCCCATGTCTCATCCTCATGCTTATATGGACCTTGATTTTCTTTTTAAGAAAGCAAGATTCACCCCCTCTCGCAAGACCCGTAGTCGCTCTGGCGACTTGATCACTGGACTGCCTGAGAAGACAACTGGTCAGAAATGCACCGGTGAGGTACATCTTTGTTTTGTTCTATCTTTTGTCGTGTGAAATATGACTCGCCATTTTTGTGAACTTCAAGTATTTGTCCTGTGAGACTTCTCCTCCCACATCTGGTGACTCGGCCATCTCTGCTCTCCCGCTGATGATTCGTGTAGAATGGTAAGTCTTCTTTGTTAACCCAATTTTTCTAAACAATGACATGTGCTTTGAACCTTGGTGCTTTTGTCGCAGGGCACAAGCGAAGAGGAGAAAAACGGGCGACACTCCTTCTGCACACCAAACATCTGATGCCTTAGGCACATGCACCTCTGTTCCTAGGGCTGAAGAGGAGCAAAAGCTGGCTTGTGATATTCCTGCAGGCAATATTCCCGATGCCCGGGATGACTCGCCCGTCATTTTGAAGGATACCGCTGGCCAGAGTAACCCGCCAAGCCCTCTCAAGGCGACCGACGATCCAGACGTCGTGGTTACCGGCGTTGGCTACTCTACTCCCACAACTGCCATGCTTTCCAAACATACTTCGAAGGCAAGTCGCCTTTCCCCTGATGGCGATGCAGAATCCCTCAAACTCCCCCAATACGAGAAGCTGGAATTCGATCAGCTTTGCTCCGGCTTCACAAGTCACCTGGAGAGGGATTTTGAGCTGAACAAAAGCTTGCTCCGCCTTATGAGGACCAAACACGAGGTATGTTGATGTATTTTCCTATACTCATTAGCCTTCCAAGGACCGGCTCATCTTTTGCAAGATGAGCCGGATCTTGTATTAGAAAAACTTCAACATGTAGCCCCGAAGGGCCGGGTCATCTTTTAGAAGATGAGTCGGGTCTTGTATTAGAGAACTTCAACCTGTAGCCCCCAACGGCCGTGTCATCTTTTTAGAAGATGAACCAGGTCTTGCATTAGAAAACTTCAACCTGTAGCCCCCAAGGGCCGGGTCATCTTTTTAGAAGATGAGCCGGATCTTGTATGTCGTATGACTTTTGATAAAAAATCATACATTAGCCCCCAAGTGTCAGGAATATTGCTTGCAAAAATTCTGAGACTTGTCTCCCCAAATATTATGTGCAGGAGTCTATGGCCCAGACTGAGTCGGCGGTAGCCGACTTAAAGAAAAACTTGGCTGGCCAACACGATGCTTACTCCGAGTTGGAGGCAAAATTCCGCTTGCTGCAGGCCGATTTAGAAAAAAATGAAGGTCGACTAGAAATTTTTTGAGAAGAAAGCCAAGGCCGATCAAGCCGCCATCTTGAAGTGTGCTGAGCAGGCAGAAGAGAAACTGGAAGCCGCCCAACAGGAGTTGACCGGCTTAAAAAAGCATGTGTCCAATATGACAGTCGCCATGTTTGGTAAGCTTGATCTTTGAACTCTTTTGACTAACCAGTTTGGGATAAAAAATTATCAAATACTTATGTCCCTTTTGCAGGCGCCCGAGCTGTCAATCTGCCAAACGACTGCCTGCTTAAATTGAGAGCCATATACACCTTTGCTGAGCAGTTGTACACCGAAGGCGTCTTATCAATCAAGGCAGTGATGGGCAGCAAGGGACTAATAATGACCATCAAGCAAATGCTTAGCTTCTTGTCCACGCAGCCTGCTCAAATAGAAAAATTAAAGAGACCAGCCTCCCGAACGGGAGTGTTGAACACCCTAAGTTAGTGCCTAGCATACGCCCCGGAGCTCAAAACCGAGGAAATAGTCGCCGGCTACCCCGAGCTGAAAGACGATGGGTCAGACTTCACCGAGATGGACTATCACCAGACCATCGTAGAATCTCACTATGCGGCCACTCAACTGGCGGCCAGTTTGGATCTGAAGAAGTATCAAGCCGCCTACGACGAAAACAAAAAGAAGATGACGCCTCCTTCATATGAAATTGCTAGCCTGGTCCCTAGCCGTCCCAAGAATCCTTTTGATCTTGACTTGGACCTGTCTCTCTTCCTGGATGAGGAAGACGAGTTCATCGCCTTGTCCAAGTGTAACTGGAAACTGGGCGACTTACGAATTGAATGCGGAGAAAGCTTAAGGCAAGGCGACTCGGCGGCGGCCTAACTCGCCCATGGATCCTTCCTTTGCTAGGGAATGATACCCATTCTGGACATGCGAGCCATGTAATTATCTTGCTAGTGTGTGTGTAACATCAAACATGCCGTATTGTATTTTGGATAGAACCATTTGTAGTCCTTGAATCCTATGCATGACTCGCCTGAACGTTTTTCAAAAAACAAGAAATGGCTCCTAATTTGTCCTGGTATGTTAGGAAAATTGTAGCTAATTCAGCAAGTGCATGTCCAGGAATAAACCAGCCCCCTGGATCATGGCAAGAGATAAATTAGCCCCGGGTTACGGGAAAAATATGAACCGGGGCGAGTTATAATCAAAACCAGTTCAAAGGAAAAATTTATCGACTCAACGAGTTTCGATAGGATAAGACGAGTTTGCAAAACACTAGTGTTACCCTTAGGAAACATATGCAAAAAAGCCTCGTTGTTTTAGACCGGCTGATCAGGCACGAGTCAAGCTTCTGTGAAGCAGGTTCAATGAACCAATGGTTTCTCTATTTTCCATGTGTGACTCTAGCGGTACCTTTTATGTTTTAACTAAGACGAGTTCAGGGTCCAAATAACGGATTGACTCGCCTTGAGTACATAGGTCCATGTGGTGACTTGTTCAACACATAGTCCAGTATAACCATTTGTAATGTGGTAATTTTTCGCTAGCAAAGTGGGTATTCAGGCTGAACTCAATGAGTGGAAGCCCCCAAATGACCTACGGTATAGGAAGAAACCAGGCATAGGATTACAGAAGCGTATACGCTCTTACTGCAAAACGACTTGGGGACTAATAGCCCCCAAGTAAGTCGGTTTACTTCTCAAAAACCATATAAGGCGCCTATGTTTGAACCGTGCGACTTGGCAACGTTGGTGCTCTTTGGCGCTTTATCAAAGCCCAATTTTGAAGCAAGTGCAACGTGGTGACTTACGCTCTTTGACCATGATAGCGTCCTTGTTTGGGCGACTTATAGAACAATCAAGACTCATGCTTTCAAAAGCTGAAACGACAAAGGACCCCGAAATTCGTGGGTGCCTGCTTTATTGCTTTCATAATTCATGGATTACAAAAAACTTGATAAAAGAAAGAGAGGGAGCTCATGGCTCTAAGTATAGTAAGGCCGCAGATGGGCTATCTTCCAGGGGCGAGTTATTTCAACCTCCGTAGTTGGCCGATCTGGGCGAAGATCCATCAAATAGTATGAGCCGTTCCGAAGATTCTTGCTGACGACAAATGGTCCCTCCCATGGAGGTGATAGCTTGTGCATACCGGTATGATCTTGAATCAAGCGGAGCACTAAGTCGCCTTCTTGGAAAGCTCGGCTCTTGACCCGGCGGCTATGATAACGACGTAAGTCCTGTTGGTAAATCACCAACCGCGACGCGGCCCAGTCACGTTCCCCCTCCAAGCCGTCCGGTGAGTCTTGTCGCGCTGACTCGTTGTCCTGCTCCACGTAAGCGGCGACTCGCGGGGAATCATGTTTGATGTCACTTGGTAACACTGCCTCCGCCCCGTAGACCAGAAAGAAAGGAGTAAAACCCGTGGAGCGGTTTGGAGTCGTCCTGATACTCGTCAGAACTGATGGCAACTCCTCGACCAAATATCATGGCATGCGTTCCAAAGGTACCATGAGCCGAGGCTTAATCCATCGTAATATTTCCTGATTCGCCCTCTCTGCATGTCCATTAGACTAGGGATCCGCAACCGTGGAAACATCAAGTCAGATATGCTCTCGTGAGCAGAACTCTTGCATTGCACCTTTGGATAGGTTAGTACCATTGTCTATAATGATACTTTGTGGATATCCGAACCAGAAAATTAGCTTCTTCAATAATTTGACGGCCGTATCAGCGTCACAACTGCTAATAGGTTCTCCTTCCACCCATTTGGTAAATTTGTCAACCGCCACCAACAGGTGAGTCTTTTTATTAGAAGACATTTTGAAAAGGGCCGACCATATCGAGCCCCCATACTGCAAACGGCCAAGTGATTGGTATCATCCGCAATTCCTGAGCCGATACATGCATCTGACGTCCAAACTTTTGGCAGCCATCACATCGGCGGACGATCTCCTCCGCGTATGCGTGAGTCGTCAACCAATAAAACCCATGTGTGAAGGCTTTAGAAACCAAGGATCGGGATCCAACATGATGACCACAGTCGCCCGCATGAATCTCATTGAGGATCATACATCCTTCCTCAGAAGGAACACATCTTTGAAATACCCCTGAGGTGCTTTGTTTGTGTAACTGGCCGTTGTGTATGACCATAGATTTGCACCGGCGGACAACTTGGTGAGCTAGCAGCTCGTCGGCAGGTAACTCGCCTCTGGTGAGATATGCCATGTAGGGAATCGCCCAGTCCGGAGTAGCGTGAAGAGCCGCCACGAGTTGAGATTCGTGGTCTGGTACCGCCAGATCTTCCTCCGAAGGCAGTTTTACTGAAGGGTTATATAATATATCCAAAAAGACATTGGGAGGAACCGGCTTACGCTGCGACCCAAGGCGGGAAAGAGCGTCCGCTGCTTCGTTAAGCCGTCGATCGATGTGATCCACTTGATAGCCATTGAAATGACCCGCCACATCTGACACAACCCGTGTGTAAGCCGCCATCAGAGGGTCTCGTGAATCCCAGGTGCCAGAAACCTGGTGCGCCACCAGATCGGAATTGCCCAATCATCTCAATCTCGTGAGGTTCATCTCCTTGGCGAATCGCAAACCATGGAGCAGAGCTTTGTATTCTACTGCATTGTTAGTACATGGGAACATCAGCCGGAGGACATAGCAAAACTTGTCACCGTGAGGCGATGTTATCACCACGCCAGCCCCCGAGCCTTTCAACTGTCTGGACCCGTCAAAATAGATGGTCCAATATGTAAGATCTGGTCTTTCCTCTGGGATATGTAACTCGGTCGAATCATTCATGAAGTCCACGAGCGCTTGAGACTTGATAGCTGTCCGAGGCGTATACCGCACCTAATGGGGACCAAGCTCGATGGCCCATTTGGCAATCCGTCCAGTAGCCTCTCGGTTCTGTATGATGTCGCCGAGGGGGGCGGAGCTAACGACCGTGATCAGGTGTTCTTGAAAGTAATGTTTCAACTTTTGACTCGCCATGAATACCCCAAAAACAAATTTTTGCCAGTGCGGGTAACGTTGCTTGGAGAGGGTAAGGACCTCGCTGATGAAATACATTGGTCTTTGGACGGGGTATTCCTTCCCTTCCTCCTTTCGCTCGACAACTACTGCCACGCTGACTGCTTTGGAATTGGCCGCAATGTACACGAGCATAGGTTCTTTGTCTGCCGGAGCCGCCAGCACTGGCGGGCTAGCTAATTTCCGCTTCAAGGCTTCGAAGGCGTCGTTGGCCTCATTTGTCCATACAAAACGATCGGTTCTCTTGAGCAGCTGGTAGAGAGGGATGGCCTTCTCCCCAAGGCAATTTATGAAACGGCTCAAGGCCGCGATTCGACCCACCATGTGCTGTACTTGGTTAACGTTGACTGGTTTCCCAAGCGAAGTAATTGCATGAACCTTCTTCGGGTTGGCCTCGATTCCTCGTTCTGACACCAAGAAACCCAATAGCTTCCCCGCGGGGACACCAAATACGCACTTGGTGGGGTTAAGCCTCATCTGGTAAACACACAGGTTGTCGAATGTTTCTTTGAGATCCTCCAAAAGCGACTCCTTGTGGTGAGATCTGACCACGATGTCATCCATATAAGCGTGGATGTTACGGCCTATCTGGTTGTCTAAGCAGTTTTGGATGCAGCGCTGGTAAGTCGCCCCCGCGCTCTTAAGCCCAAACGGCATGGACACGTAATAGAAAGCTCCGAACGGGGTTATGAAGGATGTCTTCTCCTGATCCGCCACCGCCATTTTTATCTGGTGGTATCCTGAATAAGCGTCCAAGAAACACAGACGTTCACAACCCACCGTCGAATCTATAATTTGATCAATGCGGGGAAGGGCGAACGGATCCTTCGGCTGGCTCTATTAAAGTCCGTGTAATCAATGCACATGCGGAAAGTGTCGTTCTTCTTGAGTACCAATACCGGGTTAGCCAGCCATTATGGGTGAAAAACCTCGATGATGAACCCGGCGGCAAGGAGCCGGGCTACTTCTTCTCCAATCGCCTTACGACGCTCTTCGTTAAACCTGCAGAGGTACTACCGTACCGGCTTAACTTTGGGGTCAGTATTGAGATGGTGCTCAGTGAATTCTCTCGGCACACCCGACATGGCAGAAGGTTTCCATGCAAAGGTGTCCCAATTCTCACGGATGAATTCGACGAGTGCGCTTTGCTATTTGGGGTCAAGACCCGCCCCAATAGTGGACTGCTTGGTGGAGTCGCCCGGCGTAAAATCAATGACCTTGGTGTCGTCCGCTGGTTTGAACTTGAGGGGCAACTCAGAATCGATAGTTGGCCTTTTGAGTGGCGTCATGTCTGTCGGGTCAACGTGGGATTGGTGAAACTTAAGCTCCTCGGCCGCGCAAGCTGACTCGGCATAAGCCGCATCTCCTTCTTCGCACTCTTGGGCTATCTTCGTGTTGCCGTGGACGGTGATGGGACTCTTGGGTCCAGACATCTTGAGCTTGAGATAAACATAGCATGGGCGGGCCATGAACTTGGCGTAAGCTGGTCGCCCAAACAGCGCATGGTAGGGGCTCTTGATCTTGACTACCTCGAACAAGAGAGACTCGCTCGTGTAGTTCGATTCCGTGCCAAAAGCCACATTAAGCTTGACTCGCCCAATGCGGTACGCCGACTTACCAGGCACAATACCATGGATGGTGTCATTAGGTCCTTCTCGAGGAGATTCATTCGCCAGAAAGTGTCGAAATATACGATGTTGATGCTGCTGCGCCTGTCCATAAGGACTTTTGAGAGGGTGTATCCGCCGACTTGGGGAGCCATGACCAGGGCTAAGTCGCCAGGGTTGTCGACTCAGGGTGGATGGTCTTCCCGGCTCCATGTTATGGGTTTCTCTGACCAGTGAAGGTACCGAGGGAGCGCTGGCTCAGCTAAGAAAGTTCTGTGATTTACCTTGTGGTCCCGTTTACAGGTGTTGGTGGTGACCACGTGGTACTGCCGCTATTCAACTGTTTGGGGTTATTTTGGAACCCACCCCGGTCCTCCTTTCGCTGGGGGTCTCCTTGTGGGGGGGCGTTGTTGGAATATTCCCGGTGGGTGGGACTACTGGTTATGAACTTGGTATTGACCGACATTGTGTTGCGACCTGCCGTGTGGTCCTTGGTTGGGGAAACCCCCGAATGTGACCTGTCGTGACCCGGATGCGCTGGGTTGTTCCTGCCACTGGCCCTGCTCGCCACCTTGACTTCTTTTGAGCGCCTCGGCCCGGAACTCTTGCATCACATAGAAATCCTCCCATGAGTGAGTTGCCGGTCTATCAGTCGTGGCGTGCTGCGGGCATGGGCCTTTAACCATTTCATGGTAGTTATGCGGTTTCTTCCCACCGAAGCCCCGCTTCTTCTGACGTGGGTTTGCGTTGCCAGTATTAGTATTAGCAACAAATTCTGTAGGACCTTCCTATTGCCGCTTCTTGCCATGCCCGCCATGGTGGTTATTGCCCCGATTTTGAAACTGGGATTGGCCTTTTTGTAACTCGCCCTTGCGGGTAAGTCCAATATTATCGTCGCCCTCTCCCGGATCCTTGGTGTCATCCGACTCAGCGTATGTGGTAAGGGCGTCCATCAGCTCGCCCATGTCCTGTAGCTTTCGCTTAACTCTCCCTAGTTTCAGCACCAGAGGCTCATAATGGAAATTTTTCTCCAGGATCAACACCGCCTGAGCCGCAGAAATACCTTCCGACGAATGAATGACTTCCGCAACTCGTCGGGTCCAGTGGTGGGCCGACTCATCCAGCCGCTGAACGTAGTGCTTTAAGTCGATGATAGTCATCGGGCGCTTGCACGTCCCTCTGAAGTTCTTGATGAAGCGTTCCTTCAGTTCCGCCCAAGTGTTGGTGGAGTTGGGCGGCAGGTTTTTCAGCCAAGTGTGTGCCGTCCCTTCGAGCATCATGGTGAAGTATTTTGCACAGACCGCCTCGCTTACGTCAAGCATATCCATCACGATTTCATAGCTCTCGATCCATGACCCGGGCTCGAGATCCGGTGAGTAGTTGGGAATCTTCCTTGGCCCTTTGAAGTCCGTCGGCATGCGCTCGTTGCACAAAGACGGCGTGGGACATGATACTTCAATATGTTTGCCCCCACAGTCCAGGGGCACGGGAGACGGTGGTATGTAGGCCGGGTAGGCCTGACCCGCCACGGTCGTTGGTCCATTTGCCGCGTGGCCCATGCTGCATCCACAATATCCTGGGCTCGTGTGTCGGGCATCCCGAGCAGATCGTGTTGGGGGAGCCGCCGCGGCCCGCAGGTGACTGCGGGGAAATCGTCGTGGCGGCTTCTGGTGTGACTCCCCTAAGGCGTAGAGTGCAGCCGATCAAGGCTATGGGAATACTGCGCATGCTGAACAACGACCGTTTTCAGCATCTTGATGGTGTTTCTAGCTTCTATCTCGGCCGGGGTGTTTCCGTAAATCGGAAGGGACTCCAGGTGGCGAGTTGCTGCCAGCACGTTGTCGACAGGGTTTGAGAAGTGACCTCGCGGCGTCTGGAATCGAGTCGCATGGGCGTCCATGGGCTGAACCGTCGGCGGATTGGATGGTGTAATCGTTCCTCCCCTCGGGGCGGTTTGCAAAGGACTCGTCCCCGGGGTGCGCGGAGTGTCAAAGAGGCGAGTTGGGGGTAAGTCGGTCGGGACGCGCCCACTGTGTCTCCTTTGCTGGACGGTGTCAGACGTGCGCTGCTGTATCTCGTGCCGCCAGCCTTCGGTGTTCAGCCGCTCGGTCCTTGCGGCGACCGCAACTCGCTGTGTCTCGATCCTGGCGGCTTATGCTTCCATGTCGCGATGTGCTTTGGTCATTGCCTCCCGTAGCTTGGTTAGCTCAGCATTGACCGACTCCATATTTTGAGATGTAATCGGGGTTGCCATAAGGCTGGCTATCTCCGCTGCTAGTTCCATCATGGTTTGCGCTAGGGGCTTCGACGTTCCTCTGGTCTCGTTGTTGCCAGTCGGATTTTGATGAGGCTGGGCCGACCCTGCCATGTAGATGGCGATTTGCCGGTGAGATCTCTCGAGGACTTCGGGATACATTGCCAACGGTAGACCCCCGAGCTATCCTTCCTCAAGAGGGTGGATCGACTTCGTCTCGCCCATGGATGACTCGCCATCGGAATTGACAGGGGTGATCTCCTGGCCCGCCTCTTTGTCTTGCGCGTCGCCTCCCTGCGTAAAGCCGACGAAAACCGGACGGCTCTTGTTCTACCGTATAACGGGGAGGACGTACCTGGCCGGCTCGACGTTGTCGGTGGAGGTGTCCGGCTCAGGAACAGGCGTCCCGATCATGCCGATCTTGCCGAAGGGGACTCGGTAGCCAGATTCGACGGAGTCAACCTTTGATTCCCATAGCGAGTTGTCGATGTAGTACTTCCCGCGGCGGCTCTTAGTCATGATGCCGACCGAATAGCTTTCTAACCCTGATAGGGCTCCCTTTGAGAACTCAACTCCACCGTGCACAGGCCCCACGGTGGGCGCCAACTGTTGTGGTTTTATCACGGCAGATGTCCTCGTGAAAGGAATTAAAGATGGAGCCATCGCACCTTGGTGGCGACTCAAAGGGGCTGAGCGAAAGCGGGACTCAGATTTACCCAGGTTCGGCCCCTCGTGAGGAGGTAAAAGACTATGTCCTGCTTTGTGTGGATTAATGGTGGTTTCGATTACAGGGAGGGTGTAACTCGCGTGACCTAGCTCTCGATTCTCTCTAACTCGCCGGACCTTTCCCTGGGACTCGCCTTTTATATACAGGTCGAGGCCCTAGGGTTTACAAAGTCCTGCCATCCTACTCTTGGTAGCTTTCCTTATCTCTAAGTCGCCGTGTTCCCCCATGATCAAGAGCTTCCTTGACGTTCCATCATCCACATGGTCTTTTTGAACCGCCTTACAACTCCTGGGCCACTGGACGCATAATCAAAGGTGAGTCACCCCTTTGGTGACCCGGCCCATTAAGGGCGGGTTACCCACAGGTAATATCCCCAACAATTACTGTGCTCTCGAGCCTCCGGAGGCCAAGTGGCTAGGCGTGTTGCTCTAGGGTTTCAGTGATCCGATCAGGTCTTTCCCTCCTTGACAAGTATCTCACCCTCTCTATTTATAGTGGAGGCACGGGTCCTCTTCCCTTATCGTATGCAGGAAGGGATCACACAACGGCCAGTTTTGGTGGGAGACAAGGGTACATGCTTCCCCTGCCAAAACTAGTCTTCGCCTGCAAAGCAGCTGCCAGCATCGTAGAGGTGGGCACAAGTATGACGCTCGTCCTACTTGTGAGCGGCCATGGTCTTGTTGCACTAGAAGGGAAACCTTTTGAAGATGCCTTTGGGAACGTGATACGTTCCTTCCTCTTTTGCACCAAAGGGAAAATGCCCCGTCTTGCCATTTGTTGCTCGCTTGTCCTTCCATGGCATCACCCTTGACTCCTGAGACCTGGCCATGCAATGAAATATCTGCCGCTCCAGAGGGGTCCTGAGGAGGCCACCTGCGGGTCTTGATGTTGCTCTTCCTCGTGAGCCTTGGCCCCTCACGAGGGCCTTGTTCAGGGTGGTGTTGTTCCTTGTCGATCTTGCGTTGATGAAGTGGGCCAGCCTTGGGCCGTAGGCAGGCAGGTCTGGGTACCTCCCTACCCAGAACGCCGACAGTAGCCCCAGGGACCAACGCCTGGGTGGCTCCTCGGCGAAGCGTTGAAGACGGCCTGAAACATCGCGGGCCCCTTTTGCCTGTGGGTCAGGTGGCCCACGTGTATTGAAGCTAGGAGGCGATGCTCTCGCTTCTCTAGGTGCCCCGATGGTGCCAGGCCACGACGATGCGATTACCAAGAGTTGTGTAGGCCATCATGTTGCTCATTGAATGTGTCCACAGCCAACGGCCCTCGCGGATGTGATCGGTCGGTGGACATGTGAGGCGACGTGGGCGGCATCGCTTCCGTTAGCCCACCTTGCGAGCCTTGTGGGGCGTGCAATGCCCACGCTCCCGCGACGGTTGGTGGCCAGGGTTTGCCTATAAATTCGGCCAGCCCCCTTGAGGGGGCACCGCAACCTCGAGCTTCTTATCTGCTTCAGTTGTCCGCCATGAAGAACCTTTCCCCCCTTTGCGCTTCGTCTCCATGGCCTCCCCCGGAGACGGTTCTGGACGGGGAAAGCGTGTGGCGCCTCCTGCTCCTTCGTCAACCCCCAGGGGCTATGGCGGAGGTCCCTCGGCGCCCTCGTGCGTCCTCCACCGTTGGGTAATGGCTGGCAAGTAAGTCCTTCGTGGCGTTTCCTTTGCTTGTTCCTTCTTCTATTGTCCCGCGGTTGATCTTCCTTCTTCTTGAGTACACCCTCCTCCAAGAAGCCCAAGCTCGGCGAGCTCCAAGAGGAGGTGGAAGAGCTTAGGGCTTGGCTTGAGAGCGCCCAGGCCACTCTCAATGCCGCTCGCCAAGGCGATACGGAGGCCAAGGATGAGCTAGCATTGCTGTAGCAGCAGGTCTAGGAGGCGGGAGACGCCATGCAGTTCGCTCAGGACGAGGCGTCGTACACCCGGCTGATGGCGTCCCAGCGTGCTCTGCAGTCACCGGCATCGCCTACCGGGCGACCACCGTGATGCACCGGTTTGCGGGGAGTGCCCCGACGCTGCCCAACGTGAGGACCGACGGAGGCTACCTCATCTTCTTCCAGGGGGACATGGAGGCGCCGGAGGCTGGCGTCCACCACGTGGAGGAGAACAGCCCGTCCACCGCGCGCGAGCTCCTGGACCTTGCCCTGACGCTCATCTTTTCCAACCTGCGCTGCCTAGCCCCGGAGCTTGACCTCTGGCGCGTCGTCGAACCGGTGCCCATTGAGGCTCGCCTTCTTCACCGGGATGGGGTCTGCCCGCATGTGGACGCCCAAGTTGGGCGGTACGTCCAGACGGCCACCTCAAGCGAGGAGGGTGGTCCGTACGCCGGGTCAGCCGGCGTCGTGGGTGACTTCAGCAGCCCATCCCCTTAGTGCCCCAAGCTTCTGTTTGCCTCCTCCTGTAACAGGGGACCAAGAACTCTGCCCTGCCCGACGTTAAGCTTTTGTTGTTATTAGCTTTGGTGCTCTCCTATTTTCCTTTGCTCCTGATGGATTGCATGTTTGCGGTCATTGTAGCCAGGCTGCAAAGCTTAGGACCCATTGTTGCAGCCGTCGTGGCTTGGGACGACGAGGGAAGCACGACCTTCTAGGAGTTCTGCCCTCCCGAGGCACCTCTCGTGCCGCCACGTGCTTGGGTGTTGGGCTCGCTCCTTGCTGCCGTCTAATCCTTAGGCCCTGCATCTTTCGTTATAGCGCATGTTTTAATTCACCGTTAGTTTGTTGTAGGAGAGAGGGTCCGGGTCAGGGCCTGTGAGGCACTTAGCTTGCGGATTTGCATCGGTCCCTCGCGTAGTTCCTCCGATACATCTCCTGTTTCATAAGTGGGACGAGGTGAAGACCCTTTTGGCACTCTATGTCTGCAGGTCCGGTCCCGCACATTTCCCTGCCGCCGTGAGGTTCAACCCATTACCAAGGGTGTCCCTTACGGGGCAAAGCCCCAGCACCCTGGGGGCCGAGTGGCTTTGCGACTAGTAAGGCTCTTGAGGCACGCTGCTCAGGATCCCCCCTTGACACTCAAGCCGCTTTGTGTCGTCAGGCCCCGGCCTTAACGACTGGTAAGGCCCCTGAGGCACGCCCAGGAACCCCCCTTTCCGATGCCCGGGCAATTCCGCACTTCGTTCCTTAGGTCATTGCCCCAGGGGGGCCCGAGGCCTCCCGAGACTCTTTGTGGTGGTATCAAGTTTCGGTCCGGACCCCTGAACGGGGGTTGACCATTGGAAAATGTTGCCCCTGAGGCAGCATGTCCTTGCATTCATGCTGCTTGACTCCTAGGGGTGGCGCGGAGCGGTTGTCTCAAACACGTCCTCCGAACACGAGGTTTCAAAGCCAGTGAAATAAGAAATGCTAGAGAAAGGTTTCCCCCCTTTTTATTTTTCAAATGTCGGGCATTGAGAATGGAAAAAACCAACTTAAGAAATCAGCCAGTTCAAACTCAGCGGAAGACAGTTCGAATCCAAGGGAAAGCAAGCAAGTGCCATGTCCGACATTTAAAGCTGGCATAGTCATTGGCGGACTATGTGGGTTTCCTTGCCAGCTGCGAGCACGGTCATTGGCAGGACATGCTGATTACCTTCGTCTTTGTACCCAGCGCGGAGCTAAGGTATTCCACTAGGCTCGTTATTACGTGACAGTGTCATGGTGGGGGTGTATATGGGAGGTCGTGAGGACGCTTTCCCTTCGCGAGTGCCACTACCCCCGAGGCATTGGGGCCTCAGCTTCTAGAGTCATTGGTGGACTGTGTTGTACCCAGCACGGAGCATAGGTCTTCCACTAGGCGTGGGGTGGACCCCTTCCGCATCCTTGGGGGGTCCTGGGCATATACAACCTCGACTCGTTATTACGTGAGAGTGTCATGGGATGAAGTAGCTTCTGGAAGGGTTGATGGACGATGCAGAGGTGCGACGGGTTGATGCATGTCTTGCATGCTCGCGCTCCTTGCCGGGAGCCCTATTAAGGGCTTTTTATGACTCTACGTTGATAGGTCCCAGTCCTTCACATTTCCCTCCTATTGTGAGGCACCTCACGAGGCAAGGCCCCGACATCCCCCGATACCGACCAAGCCTGTACGAAAGTTGGGTGGTCAAGTGGCTTTGTGACCGGTAAGGGTCCGGAGGCACGATGCTCAGGAGCCCCCTTTAACGTTCGAGCGGCTCTACATCGCTAAGATCTAGTCTTGCACATTTCCCAACCACCGTCGAGAGTGACCGATTGAATGGATGTGGCTATGGGGTCAAGCACTGCCACCCGTGATAACGACCGAATGTCCATGGATGAATACAATGGCGGCAGGTGGCCTTATGACCGGTAAGGCCAATGAGGCGCGATGCTCGGGAGCCCCTTATTGACGCTCAAGCAACTCTGCATCGCTAGGACCCGGTCCCTCACATTTACCGACCGTTGCTGCTTCCGAACGAAGGGACGGTCTTAGCTCCGGAGTCAAGCCCTGCCGTCCCTGATAACGACCGGATGTCCGTGGACGATATCAAGGACGGCAGGTGGCCTTGTGACCGGTAAGGCTCCTGGAGTGCCATGCTCTGGAGCCCCCATGGATGCTCAAGCAACTGTGATTTTATCCTATCGTCCGCGGTCCTGAGGGGCCGTGGGGCTCCCCAGTTCTCGCGTTGGGGCGATGCATCATGGACGGTTCCCCCGAAGGAGGAAGGTGGGTCGCCGAAGGACGCAAGCAAAGCAGCGTGTGAGGTCGCCAAGCAGATGCAATGGAAATTGTAAAAGATACGACTTGGAGGACTATGCCCCGAGCAATTGAACTCCCTACGGTCATCACGCACTTCTTAAGGCAGTAAATCCAAAACATTACCTCGAGTAGCCCCCTTGCGCTTGAGGAGCACCTCATGAGGCATGGTCCCGGTGCTCGCGCCTGCATCGTGGTCGTCGCGGGTGATCCATGTCACTTGCGTCCCGTCACGATATTCGTCTCGTCCTCGTGAGGCCCGTGGGTTTGGCCTTACGTAGTCCTTCCGCGGAAGGGCGGCTGGTGTCGCGCCCCGCGGCTTGAGGGCGCCTCCCTCCCTGCGCTTTTAGGCCCGGGCCAAGGAGGAGCCCCCAAACATTTCTCACGCCTGAGGTGGATAGAGGCCCCGGGGGATGCCTAAAGCTCTTCCTCGTCGAGAGAATCAGGCATTGCCGCATACTCTGGCACGTACGGTCCATGTAGGCGCTTGCTCGTCCACCGTGACCAGCCATCAGTGCGATGGTGGCAGCCCCTCTTAGTGGTGGAGGGAGATCCTCCCTGCCGTACTGCTCAGAGATCTTCCGATGGTAAGCCTCTGTGTGAAGTCACTTGTTCCCATTGTCCCCATTGGCTAGTCCTGGCGCCGCCCGGTGCTGATTCCCTCCTTGGTGTCGTGCCATGTCTCCGTTGTCGTAGTACGTCTGCGCCATCGCCTCTGCCCTGTGCTGGCTGTGCCGGAGGGAGAGCTCTTGTCTAGCCACCCCAGGCTGTTGAGGGCTGACCTGGTCTCGGTGATGCGTGCCAGCGTCTGCGTTGGTCTTCCCATCGTTCTCCTGCGTCCCTGGTGCTTGTCGGTGTGGTGTGCTTTAGGAGCGGTCGCTGGGGTTTGGAGAAGGTGGAGGGTAGCGCGAAGCGCGTCCCTTTGGGCCCCGCCCAGAGCGGGAAGGGCCCCGAAGCTTACAGGCTCGGGGGCCGGCACGCGGTGCGAACCCCCCGCGCCCGACACCGGTGGCCTTGAGGATGCACCAGGCTGGATGGTCTTCCGGGCGATGGCGATTAGCTCCATGATATGGTCCGCCCAGGCGTCGAAGCCCCCTGGTGTTGGTCGTTGGCGAAGCATCTCTCTTGCCATCCACAACGCTCGTGTGCGTTGAGGACTCCCAAGTTGATGTGGTGCACTACGGGTTCCAGGGCCGCCGCCCAGCCCCCATGCACCTGGGTAGCATGGGTGGTCGTCACGGTGGAGATAATGTTGACGGCCTGGTGCGAGCCGCCTGGTCCCGCGACGCCGGCATGCGAGCTTCCAGCCGCTGTGACATGGCGGCGGAGACCAGCTCGACGAGGCTCGGAGAGGCTGGTTGGTCGTCGGCCATCGGTGCAGCGGCCTGGGAAGGAGGAAGCTAGGAGAAAGCCTTCACACGCCCCTTACCTGGCGCGCAAATATCAGATTTCGGGCTCCGCAAAACCCTAGGATTCGAACACGGGGGCGTGTGCGGCGATCTCTCTCGGCTCGACCTTACCTATCCCACTACTCGATGGAAACGGCCAAGAACTCACACGATGGTGAGGGGAACACAGAACACAACAATTTACCCAGTTTCGGGCCGCTGCGAAGCGTAAAACCCTACTCCTGCTTTTTGTGGATTGCCTCTCACGAAGGTTGGTGGATGAACTATTACAGTGCTCTCGAGCCTCCGGAGGCCAAGTGGCTAGGCGTGCTGCTCTAGGGTTTCAATCATCCGATCAGGTCTCTCCCTCCTTGCCAAGTATCCTACCCTATCTATTTATAGTGGAGGCCCGGGTCCTCTTCCCTTATCATAGGCGGGAAGGGATCCCACAACGTCCAGTTTTGGTGGGAGACAAGGGAACATGCTTCCCCTGCCAAAAGTGGTCTTCACCTGCAATGCAGGTGCCAGTGTCGCAGAGGTGGGCATAGGGATGACTCTTGTCCTGCTGGCGAGCGGCCATGGTCTTGTTGCACCGGAAGGGAAACCTTTGGAAGATGCCTTTGGGACCCTGATACGTTCCTTCCTCTTTCGCACCAAAGGGGAAACTACCCCGTCCTGCCATTTGCTGCTCGCCTTTCCTTCCAGGGCGTCATCCTTGACTCCTGAGGCCCGACTTTGCCTTGAAATATCTGCCGCTCCGGAGGGGTCCTGAGGAGGCCCCCTACAGGTCTTGATGTCGCTCTTCCTCGTGAGGCTTGGCCCCTCGCGAGGGCCTTGTTCAGGGTGGTGTTGTTCCTTGCCGATCTTGCGTTGATGAAGTGGGCCAGCCCTGGGCCACAAGCAGGCAGGTCTAGGTACCCCCATTCCCAGAACGCCGACACATGCGTGGATGGCCCTCCATACCAGCTTCACTTCACAGTCTTAGGCACGTGCTCATGCCATTCACACTGCACTTGGGGACGTGAAGCTTCATGGTCTCACCGTCACCGACTACTTCAAAAAGGTGACGGGCATGGTGGACACACTTGCCTCCATTGGCAAAGCTCTTAGGCCAAAGGAGTTCACCTCTTATGTGCTCAATGCTTTGGGTGACGACTATGATAATCTGGTGGAAAATATTAATGGCGTGACACTTCTATCCAAACGCGTGAGTTGTATGCGTGTCTTCTTACCACGGAACAGCAAACCTTGTCTCGCCGTTCTGCACCGACTTTTTAGGCTGCCAATGTTGCCACACGCGGCAAGGGAAAGCCCTACATGCCACCTGTTGGTGGCAAACTGTCGGCCGCTCCTGCCCCGCGGAACACCACTGCCTCCGTTGGTGGTCGTGTTCTCGCCTAATATCCTTCGTGTGGAGCTCAAGTCCCTTGCCAGCTTTGTGGTATTGATGGACACCTTGCTTCCCGCTTCCACCGCTGCTTAAAAAGGAGTTCTTGGGCATCGGGAACAATGGCAAAGGGAATGACAAGCAGGCTGCTCTGGCGAGTCATGAGCATGGACATACTCCTTCCTATCTAGTTGATGCATCCTGGTACATGGATACGGGAACCATGAACCACCTCACGAGTGACATGAGAAAGCTCTGTACACAGCAACCATACCATGGACATGATGAGATGCACATTGCTAATGGGGAAGGTATGCATATCTCACATATTGGTCAGGCATCCCTTCTTACTCGTCGATCCAAACAATTACGTGTCCTTAGTGTCCATCGAGCTCCCTCTGTTTCACGTAATTTTTTATATGTTCCTAAATTTACTCATGATAATGATGTCCTTGCTGAGTTTCACCCTGTTTCATTTTCCTCTTAAGGATCAGGACACGAGGGACATGCTCCTTAGAGGTCGGCTACACCATGGTCTTTATGCTCTTGCTGGTCGAACAACTCCTTCTGCTTTCAATGGTGTTCGTGTGTCTTCATCACATTGGCATGCGCGCCTTTGTTATCCTGCCACTCCCATTCTCAGCCATGTTCTTCATCATTATGAGCTTCCAGCTGTGTCCAATAAAAATGCTACTAGAGTTTGTGATGCCTGTCAGCAAGGCAAGAGTCATCAACTTCCTTTTTATGAGTCGAGTCGTGTAGTCCAGAAACCGCTTGAGCTTGTGTTTTCCGATGTATGGGGCCATTCCCAAACCTCTATTAGTTTTGATAATTACTATGTCAAGTTTATTGATGCTTACAGTCGATTTACTTGGCTATATCTTCTCAAGCGCAAGGCTGATGTGTTCAATGTTTTCTTGCAATTCCAAGCGAAAGTTGAGCGTCTGCTCGATCATAAAATATTAATTTCCAGTATGATTGGTGGGGTATAACAACCTCAATGATTTCTTGCCCTCATACACATCAACAAAATGGTGTAGCTGAGCATAAGCATCATCATATAGTTGAGATCGGTCTGACCTTGCCTGCTCATGCTTCTGTTCCTTTCCGGTTTTGGAGTGATGGTTTCTCCATCGCCTGTTTTCTCATTAACAGGCCTCCGACACGACTCCTTAAAATTAAAAAACCACTTGAACTCTTGCTTCAAGATGACCCCGGCTACACGTTTCTCAAGGTTTTTGGGTGTGCGTGTTGGCCTCATCTTCATCCATATAACAACCCCAAGTGGGAGTTTTGGTCTAAACACTGTGTATTCCTCCATTATAGTTCTCTTCAGAAGGGGTACAAGTGTCTTCATGTTCCCTCTAACCGCGTTTACATTTCTCGTCACATGGTTTGTGTTGAGAATGTTTTTCCCTTTTCCGCACTACCGGTCGCTCCCACTACTCCCACTAAACCTGAGATGTCTACTTTACCTCTGTCTGGTCAATTTGTAGATGTTGCATATACTCCCTTGTTGCTACCAGTTGGGGATATTATCCCGCCATGAGACCCGCCCTAAGAGGTCGGGTCAACACGATGGAAGCTCAAACATTTCATGTTCAAGATGGGCCATGACTTGTGGAATAGAAGGCATAAGGTGAAGTCAGAAGAGCCGGTTGTAGCCCAAGACATAAAAATGGCGACCTACGGCCCATATAGAAGAGGGGCTTCGAGAAGTTTCCTTGGGATAAAGGTAAGGAGCTCACGAACGGTGGGGCAAGCCTAGTGTTTCAACCCGTCAGCCCTCTTGGTGTATTGTCGCCACAGGTGCTACTGGTGCCCGTGCACAAGTCTCGGGCACAGGAGACCCCAGTCTCTAGTGCACCAACACTGATTCGTAGCAAGCTACAAGGACTCTTTAAGACACAATGAGAACTGTTGTAAGATGATCGTGAACAAACAAATCCACTAGACGTCGAACCCCAACCTCACATCATGCATTTGTTGGAAGATTGTCTTATAAGTAACTACTTGAATTCCCACCTAAGAATTTCCGAAATTATATGGTCATGCAATTTGGTACACGAATACAAGGAGTAAAATTTCACTCAACTCCTAGCATCTTACCAGTCCAGTGTATCACATCCATCCACACATAACCATAATCTCGGAACCTCATCTATCTCAGACCCTCATAATCACAACGATACTAAGTATGGTGATACATCCGGACCTATCTTTGCCAGAACTGTGGAAGCCGGACTCCTTTTGCCACTACTAGTATTGAAGCAATTTCGAACATCCTCCATTCTGAGATACTAAGAAATCCGAATGATAGCAATATGCTCAAGAATCCCGTGGAGCTCAACTCCCCGGAATAAAATCAACACACCAGGAGGCACCAAGTCAGAACTCCGTCACATCGACATCATATAGATTCCAAAAATATCCGCGTGATCGTAAAAAGTTGAGTGAGAAGAGGAGTAGAATTAAAATTATTACGTCAAGAATCCTCACAAGAGCATAGAAGAGGAGAAAAAAGAATCCTAATCTCTGATATAAAACTACACTCAAAGCAGTTTTTCACTAGACTCGACTCGGCCAAGTTTGATAAATCAAGGGTGCTCCTAGGTCGGTACTGCTCTAATACCAACTTGAAACTCCCAAGATGGGGTCCTATCCTTATTTTGGTGCGAGGGCCTTGACAGGGATAGAAATGAATCTCGTCGTTTTGCAAGAAGCGATATCGAAATAAGTACATGTACTGAAAAGATGAGTATAAAGAATTGGCTTACACTCGCCACAAGCTACATCACAGTCACATCAGTACAATACATATAATCATCATGAAGAAGAGCAGGGTCCGTCTACGAACGAAAACAAATGATAAAAGAACGACGTTCATCCTTGCTATCCCAGGTTGCCAGCCTGGAACCCATCCTAGATGGATGATGAAGAAGAAGAAACTCCAAATAGCACAATCAGCGCGCTCATGTCAAAGTAACTCTTTACCTGTACCTACAATTGGTGTTGTAGTAATATTTGAGCCACAGGGACTCAACAATCTCAATTCAAAGGTATCAAGACTAGCAAAGCTTAATGGGGGAGGTATGGTTAAGTGGTGAGGCTGCAGCAAGCGACTAAGCATTTATTCGAGGTGGCTAACTTACGAGTACAAGAATAAAAGAGGGGGATGATCTATGCATATCGGACGTAAACTAATAATGATCAACTGAAGGATCCTGAAGACCTACTTACGTCACACATAAACCCACCGTGTACTTGATAGGAGAAGGAGCTCACGAACGAGACAATCACGGTTTTGCACTTAGTTGGCATGTTTTAATTAAGTTTACTTATCTAAAACCAGATGTTAAACGAAGTTTCCATGTTGCCACATAACCGCGGGCACGGCTTTCCAAAGATTTAACCCTGCAGAGGTGCTCCAAGTAGTCCATGACATACTACCACACGCTGCGACGGAATGACCTCGATCAGTGAAACCCGTGATCTCCTCGGGATCCTATTGGAAAACCCCAACCTCGAGATAACCCAAAGTATCCAAGAAATCCCTCGCACAAGACGCTCGAGAAAGGTAAAACAAGTCCAGCAAGGCCGCCCGACGTGTCGACGACCCTGATAGGAGCCACATATCTCGTTCTTAGGACACGATGGATGAGAAATACGTACGGTGGCCAGATAGAAGTCCTCGAGTTGCCCTGGGTGGCCCCGCAAGTGACTCTGTTTGGGACCAACACCAGCAGCACTCGCCCCTTGTATTATATTGAATTACTCCTCGGGTTATTGACACCCTATGGATTTCAGTATTAACATAATTATTATGATGGGCAAATATAGTACCAATGTTGGGCCTTGCCAGACAAGCTTTATCCCAAAACTAGAATCTAGGGGGTCCCCATAACAACCCCAAGCATGTTAGGAGTGCTCATTTATGGAACATAACACGGGCGGCCGAAACTAAGGTGGTAAGGTGGAACAAAACACCAGACTAGAATGGCCGAGCCTTCCACCTTTTACCAAGTATATAGGTGCATTAAATTAAGTAGCAATAATAGGGTGATATAACAAGGAACCCATGTTACCACAAGAACCAACTGCACCTGCAACTAGCAACGCTATCAAATGGTTAAGCAAGCGGTAACATATCCAATCAGTGGTTTGCTAGGTTGTAGAAAGGTGAAGGTTTTCATGGCAATGTTGGGAGGCTGATATTTAATAGGTGGTAGGGAGCAAGACATAACGATAGAAACAATACAACTAGCATGGCAATGATAGTTGTGGTATCTAGGGAAATGATCATCTTGCATGTGATCCCGCTTGGAAAAAGAACGACTCCGTGAAGCAGATGAACTGATGTAGTCGAATGGGTCCTCACATTCCAACACGCTTGCAGAACTCTATCGAGGCGAAGCAAACTGAAAACAAGAATCAACACACCATGCATGCACGACATAATGCAATTCAAATATGATGCATGATTAGTTGAATTATGCAAGGCATGGCATGGCAATTCACAACAGTCAAATGCTGCACATTAAGTGAAGCTCAATATGCAACGAGTTGCATATTAACAAAACTCCACATTCGAATTATTTAGTTGTCTCCCGTTTAGGTACACAACAATATTAAATGTTGTTAACCATGTCAAGGGGTGAAGAACAAATAATCTACCTATCTAGGCACTTCAAATGAGTCCGGAAATAACATATAGCATTTCCTAAATGACCCCATGCGTTAACTTTGTAATCTGTCCAGATTTGTCCTAACCACATTTTATGTTTGTTAAACGTGATTGTACTCATCATTCTAGTCCATTTACATATATGTCTCATCTCCAACGGAGCTACGGTTAAATAATTACGGACTAAAACATTTCTATCACGTCAACACGCAAACCGTTGCCAATAGCACATTAAACAACCTTAAACATGCATGAGAGTTGGAAAAAATTAATCAACGAGAAATTCTACACGTTTGCATATCTATGGTTTTTTTATACGATTGACGGTTTAGAAGATACGGGCATTTTAAAAGTATGCATTTTTCTAAAAATCCTCGGTTAACTGAAAAAAACAAAACGCGAAAAAAAACTAATGTGCCGAATCTACAGCAGTGCATAGGGAGCAACATAGCGGAAACGCACCGGGCGCGGGGGATAGATGCTCACCTCGCGGCCATGGGTTGACCTGGAGGAGGAGGCGCCCTCGGCCGGCTGAGCGGGCCCACTTCGACTCAGTGCTGGGCCGATGCGAGGAGGAGGTCGGTTGAGCGAGCGGAGGGAGCGATCTGGGCCAGCCTAGGCGGCGACTGGCACGGCCCATTGAGGCGAAAGTGGCCCAGGCGGCACAAACGCACGGCTCATCCCCGACCTCCCGCAGCCGAGGCCGATGCGAGGCCATGGGCGACGCGACGAGCTGCCGGTGGGGGCAGCTCCGGCGTCCCCGAGAATGGCTCCCAGACCAGATCTGGCCGGATCCGGCCGACTAGGGTTGCTCGGCAACGGACGCGGCGCGCATCTGGGCATCCATGGTGCCCCGGTGGCACGGATGGCTTCGGCCGGTTGCTACGACATGAGGGAGCCTGGTAGGGCTCCGGCGTGGTGCAGGGCGGGGCTGGTGGCGGGAACAGCGGGCTGCGGCCTGGAGTAACGGTGCGGCATGCCTGTGGGAAGCCGGGCTGCTACTCCTGCCCGAGGGAGCGAGCGTCGGTTTACGGCCGCGATCCGGGCCCGGGAGGGCCGAATGTGGTCCTCACAGGCCATGCGGCTGGAGGTGGGAGGAGAGCTGTCTGTGGGTGGTGGCTAGGGTTGGCTCGGCACGGAAATCGCGGGGGTTAGGGTTCGCTGTGTAGAGTTGTGCTGGGCTAAGAAAAGAGGGAGGTTGTGGCGTGGTACACTATTTTAAACCCGAAAAACATCCGACGATAAACCGATGACGGTGCCGCTACGGTCGACCGTTCGGGTATCAAACGGACTCCGATTGCAACGAAATTTGGCAGGCGGCCTATCTACATTAAATTAAGACTGCACGCTAAGTCTCAACCGAATCCGAGAATATTTTTCAGACACTTGTGAAAACAATATTTTATCGATGTCGCGAGCGCGTGCGTGTGTGGTTGGTCTTGAAACAGTCAACGACAGAAACGAAGAGAACCAACAACTAATAACAGATGCAAGTTTTGAAAACTGCCAGCAACGGAGTGCCGATGCAATGCAGATGATGTGCATGATTCGATGATGAATGCAACTACCTATAAATCACACGGCGTCAATGGAATAAAAGGGGAATCTTTTGGAGCGTCGGTCTCGGGTTGTCACAACTCTCCTACACTAACTAGAGATCTCGCCTCGATGTCTAAGAATGAATGGGGGGAAGAGGATGATAAAGAGCAAGAGGTAAAACCTAGTCGCTTCTTTGACAAACGAGTGAAACTAATGAATCTTGAAGGTTGCAAAGAGATGAGGAATTATATGAGAAACAAGCAAGAATTCACACAAAATTTTGCCAGCACTTCGGTAGGAAATTGAGGACAAAATTTTGATAATATGGAAAGATCTAGAAAAGATTCACAACAAACCAACTAATAACAAGATGATAGATTGAAGAGAGCAACATCAGAACAACTCTGGAAAAAGAGAATAGAAAGTAGATCATTGAAAAGAAGAGAATGGATAACAAAATGACACACTCTACCACAATTGAATTGAAGAGCCTCCGGAAAATAAGAATTGAATGGAGTTGGTGGAAAAACAACAACGAAAAAAACAAGCTTGTAATGGACTTATGAAAACCCATCTCAATTAATGAGGTGACAACCAGCCACTAACAGAAACAAGGATTGATTGAGAGCAACAAGATATGAAAACTTCTCACACCAAGAGGAAACATAGAGGACTTGGATCAATGGGAACACCATAATAGCAACAATCCTTAGTAAATGCTTTAGTAGAAATTTAATCCAAGATAACTCAATGAAGAAACCATGTATTGAAAACATCTGATGATCAAACAATTGGTGGGTTTAAATATCTCATTCTTGAAACAACTTCTCTTCGAGACTCCTCCACTAACAAGAATGCTATAACACAACCTCAAAGGATAAAGGAGGGAGAATTACACTTCGGAATGCAAGATAAAGAATACTTGAGCTCCCAACAAGAATCTTGAAGAACTCATTGAGAATGAATTGAATACTTGATGAACCACCATGAAGGACCTCTGAAATAGAAGGATGATAGAAAAAAATGAAGCTTGAAAAAGAATAATATTGAGGCCTTGCAAAGATTTGGATGAAGCTTCATGAAGTGATACTTGAGATAACTTGGAGCTCCGGAAAATAAAAGATGAGCACATGAGAAAGAATTGACATCATGATCCACTCAGGAAGACGAATTGAAATCACTTGATGAAACAAGAATAAGAATTATGTTATGCTTATCCTTCATCAAGTCAAACTAATGACAAGAAACAACTTTAGTATATCACTTATTCTTATTGAAAAGATTGAGGAGAGATATGAGCACAAACTATAAGAAGTATGCAAGGAGACACCGGTAAGAATTGGAATGAATGGGGATAACAAGAATGAATGGAGATACATGAGAACAAAGAGATCACGAGCCACCTGAGAGAAAAACTTGAACAAGGCACCGGAATAATTGAGAGACGAACAAGGAGACAAAACTGAGAAGAATTTGAGAATGAAAGCTGAAAGCTTAGAACGAAGAAATCTTCTCATATGATGGCCTTTGGAGGATCGAGAACGAAAACAACTCTGAAATGCACTGGATATCAAGAAAGGGATTGCTCATGATCGAGAACAATTCAAGATGATAACACAAAGCTGAAATGATGAATCTTCAAGAGAATGAACCAAGATTAAAGAGAAACACTCCTTCGGTCTTACAAGCTGGGAATGATGAGAAGGGACACCACCAGAATAATTGAGACACTCCAGAATAAGAATAAGCAAAAGTTGAGCGAGTGACGAAAATACATTTAAAGCAATCTTGAAGAAGGAATATGACTGATGAAATTCATACTTACATCATAGCTAAAAGAAATTAGAGATCTCCGGGAAAGATTAGAAGAGCCAGATAAGATCCTGCGAAAAGCGTGTGTGTTATGGGTCCACACAAAAGAAACACCGTTGAAACAATTGATAACGAAGAGAGATATTGCACTAGTACAAATGAAAACTTGATGAGGTGAGACCCTCGAAATAATTGAAAGGATTGAAAACAAGAAACTTCTGAGATATCTTCAACACTCCGGGTAGAACAGAGATGGATGAAAAAACCAAGAAAGACTTGAATAAGTATTTCCAACACGGGAATCATTGAAAAAAGAAAAGGATATGACAAACACAGAGAGCTAGAATAGAATCCAGCGGAAAATAGAACAAGAATGAAGAATGATGAAGTCAGAACTCCTGAGAATCTTCACAATGAATTAGCGGATACCACACGGAAGAGAAGATAGCAGAAGCAACACTGAAAAGAAATGCACGTGAATCGAATCTAATCACTAAATAAAAGGGTGGGAGGATGGGAAAAAACAAAAACAACTGGGGATACATGAGACGATCTCTGGAAAGCACACTGGTTGGAAAAGATATGACATGACGACTCCATTTGAAAATAATTGAAAAGATAATTGATTGAGCAAAAGGATTTGCATTCCCATAAAAACATGAGAACACCACTTAGGATAGATATGAAATCCCCACTTGACATCGAAGTAACTCGAATTACCATACTCAACAAATCAAAAGAAGAGGCTTACAACACATGCCGGAACACATTCATGACAGAGATTCCGTCCGATATTTTTGTGGATAGGATCGCACAGGCTCTATCCCACAGTAGCCATCATGTACAAGGCAGTGCACACGACATACTGAAGCGTCCCTGAGTGTCAGGAAAACAACACCTATGGGAAACTCTAGGGATCCCTTGATCGTTTGGCGGAGGGAGAGAGGGGGCGCCAAGAGCAGAACTAGCGATCAGTACCAGCAAGGTCGTTTACCCAGGTGTCAGGACCCCGATCCTAAGTCATAAGAACCCAGCCTGTAACACATCACGTCACTTTGCGGCCTCACGCACGGTAAACTCCACGGCTGCCACCTTACCTTGGCCGGGACCGTTTGCGTCTTTTGGCTCATGTATATGAATATGTTGCTAGCGTTCAACCGACAAAGAACCCGGGTCGACATGACTAGTTATAAACCCAAGCGGTACATCCGTTCAGGGACAGGCATACATAACCCAACAAGGCAGGTGTCGATCAACAACGTGTGTAGACGAGTCATAGCAAGCTACAAGGACTCCATTACACCACGTGACATTTCCCCGAGGGGACAGAACCGGCAGCAAAGAAGGATACACGCCGGTCAATCAATGTGTCTAGAGCAGTAGCAAGCTACCAAGGCTCGATAGAAGCACAAAGAGGCATTTCCCTGTAAAGAGTACTACTACAGGCACAAAACTAGGTGTCGAATCCCACACATATAATGCATTTCATAACATACACACAATATGCACGATATGTGTAGATACAACATGGCATCACAACATAACTCTATGACTCAAGCTTTTATTAAGGACTCATAAGAATCAACATAGTGTGTTATTACAAATAGGGGTTCCGTGACCCGACTCTCAAGTCATACAAACAACAAGCGGAAGCAAATCATGTCTGGGTACAGACATCTACTAAAAGTGGCTGGAAGAGCCTGAAAAGCTACTACGACCCTACCAAAGGAGCCAGACCTCTGTCTGGGATTCCCAAGCTATTCCGGTCAACATCGAACACATCACGTAGAAACCTTTAATGAGACTAAATCTTCTCTGAAAAACATAAATAAAGCAACTGTGAGTACAAAGGTACTCAGCAAGACTTACATCAGAACTATCTACATTTAATCAGAACTAGAGTTATAGAGCGTGCTCTCAAGAACTTGAGCATTTCCATATTTATCAAGGTTTACCAACATCCGTGCCAAGGATCCTGGTGACACAACATACTACCATGATGAACGGTGATGGAGGATGCAGATGCAAAGGAAGACAACACTTCCTCAGTTTTCACCTTAGCCATGCCAAGGGAACGAAATCTGGTTGATGGCCCGAGAGACATTTAGCACTCCGCTTCTAATGTTCTCCTCTATGTACTAGCACAACCCAATTATAGATCATGCTTGATATCTAGCACATCAAGTATAGGTCGGAATTCGGGGCATCAAAGGGAGTCCATGAGGGACAACTTCCAAAATAAGTCATATAAACCTCACGGGGAGATGGCTAAGATTGCTGATACAAGATATTATAATATCAAGTCTTCCGGCTAGGTGTGTTCGCCATTACATCACTTTACCGGGTTAGATAGAGACCAATATTATAATTCTTGGGGAAAGTTCCAACCATTATAACTGCTTGAGATTCAGCTCCGGTTGGTGACACGATGCTTCAGACTCAGCATGTCCGAAAAGAAAGTTTGCAACACAAGTCGATGATATAACGTTGCGTGATTCTGAGGAAATGAACTATGGAGGACAACTCCAAAACATGAGCTGGATTGCAAGACCCACGTGAACACACTACCTAAGACAATGATGAGCACATGAAAAATCTTACAATCAAAACACTACCGAGTTCTGGATGGGAACCATCATTGCGGATGACGAAGCCATGTGCAAGTCCATCTAGTACCTTCGGGAATGGCACTTAACTTCTTTTCCTTAAACAATTCAATCAGTGGCTTGCTGTGCTAGGAGATACATATGGAGTGAAGATGATCAGTCTATCAAACGAGAGAAAACTTCGCACGTGCATGATTGACTTGGGATGATTCCGAAGAAACAAATTAACTTTTCTAGAATTCACGGCGGCAACTTGCATCAGACGCACATGAATTAGAGGAAGTCACTTCTTACAACTAACATACACCTCGTGCTCAAGACACGAAGACAATGTCTACAAAGATTCCAGCAATAGCTTAACGTCCAACATAGATCATGGAACAAATGAAAATGTTGCCGATGGGCTCAACAACAATTCATCAAGATACCCATATAAATGGATTTGCACAACTATGTGAGCAAGATAATAGCATTGGTCAGATCAAAGAATACAATAGTGTAGGCTCAAGGAAAACCCTGAGTAAGACACCGTTACGAAAATCTTCGGTTCTAAGTTTGATTTGACAATAGCCCATACTCAAATCAACATTGGACAAGATAATATATGCAACAATTGATCACACGGATCAACCGATGACAATATCATCTTTCTTCAAGACTCTCACAACAGGAAAGATATCCCTTTAAAATGAACTAAGTTTAGACGAAGCTTTTATCTTCCAACTCTCCAAGTTGTTGTTTAGCTTAACCAACTAGCTCGGGGTATCCAACACGGATTCTTGGAGAAGATGGCTTATAGAGAAACCAACTTGATCACGCGCTCTATCATAACAGTCAGGAAACAACCTGGTAATACTTCCGAAAAGATATTCGGAAAATCATGAACCACCGATATGTTATTAAGCTCGGGAACAATCTTGCTTTTTAGGGCAAGAGGATGTGATCAATAGAACGATGGATTGACAAAATCCTAACTCATTGATCAAAAAGTGCACCATGAAACATGGACTAGGTAGCACGGTCAATCTTAGGATGACGATTCAATCACCATCACCCTAAGAGTGAAATTATTGTCCATTAGCTACCAAGCAATAACATTGCTAGGAGTATTGATTTCACACATCATGGTTCACTTGTCGATATTCCGGTTACAACCAACACGAACACCGAGGGATGAACAATGATACAGAGAAGTATCACTACATCAAGAGCTCATAAGAGATGGTGCAATTCTCACGACATTCTTGTCAACAAGAGGGTAATAGTCCAAGATAGGATAGAACAAAAGCTGGGTTAGCATTTCGATCTGCGGAATACAACTACTTTGACCCAATCCAAGAAATGGATGGGGTACTGGAGTTTGCTTCTCCCAGTCATTCGAAAATAGAACAACTTGACAGACCACGAAATAGAAGACATCGATGACATGAATGCACAACTACTCTTGACTATCCTTTCAATGATGAAGGTCAAAATACAACTATATAGGGCCAACTCAAGATCACACGATTTCTTGAGTTGTGGATACATGGATTAGAATGTCGAACGGGTTCAACATAATTCTTCCAGATAACCCATGCAGAAGGGCGAAGTAGGCAGAATCACGATATGGAGTAGAGAACTCATCACGAGCACTCTTGTTATGATCTTTAGTTCACGGAGAACTTCTGCCAAAGATGATTCATCATGTTGGAAGAATGATATACCATGAACCTTGGGAGCTACAACAAGGTTACTAATCATTCTAAAGGAACTAACAACACTATCAACAGAGATGAGCAGAATGATCCTTGGATTCAAAGACCCAGAAATAAAATACCTAAAAACTAAATAACATCACGAGATGTTTCCGAAAATGATGGCCAGAATTATCGCACTAGAACATAGAGCACATCTAGACTATTGGGTGGTTTTCGAGGTGACATGGTTTCCTAATACTTCAACAATAGGTCGAGGTAATAAAGTTCCTCATCACAATGATTAGTGTGCTTTGTCTGGCCAAAGACATTGGAAATAAGAGGAAGGAATTTGCAATTGCATCAGATTATTTGGGAACTTTGGAAAACTCGGACAACATAACGGTTGTACGGACATGAAATATGAGGCAACCTGCAAGAAAACTAACCACATAATAATTGAATTCTTATGGAGACACTGATCCAGGAAGACAATAACTTTTCTATAAGTCTCTAGCATAATAACTCGTCATCATAATGAATAGATGAGAAAGCCTAATTCTTAAATCCCGTAGATTAAAGAAGAGGGTGACTCAGAATAAGAATGACACAAGGAAAGGAGTAAAAAGTGCCTTACGTTCCCTTCCACAAACAATTCCCTTATATAACTAAAGAGTTGCTCGACTCAACATCGACCAGTTTGGCATGGTTATCCTACATCCAGTCAAGCTCTGATACCAAAGCTGTCAGGGCCCCGATCCTAAGTCATAAGAACCCAGCCTGTAACACATCACATCACTTTGCGGCCTCACGCACGGTAAACTCCACGGCTGCCACCTTACCTTGGCCGGGACCGTTTGCGTCTTTTGGCTCACGTATATGAATATGTTGCTAGCGTTCAAACGACAAAGAACCCGGGTCGACATGACTAGTTATAAACCCGAGCGGTACATCCGTACAGGGACATGCATACATAACCCAGCAAGGCAGGTGTCGATCAACAACGTGTGTAGATAAGTCGTAGCAAGCTACAAGGACTCCATTACACCGCGTGACATTTCCCCGAGGGGACAGACACATCAGCAAAGAAGGATACACGCCGGTCAATCAATGTGTCTAGAGCAGTAGCAAGCTACCAAGGCTCGATAGAAGCACAAAGAGGCATTTCCCTGTAAAGAGTACTACTAAAGGCACAGAACTAGGTGTCGAATCCCACACATATAATGCATTTCATAACATACACACAATATGCACGATATGTGTAGATACAACATGGCATCACAACATAACCTTTTGACTCAAGCTTTTATTAAGGACTCATAAGAATCAACATAGTGTGTTATTACAAACAGGGGTTCGGTGACCCGACTCTCAAGTCATACAAACAACAAGCGGAAGCAAATCATGTCTGGGTACAGACATCTACTAAAAGTGGTTGGAAGAGCCTGAAAAGCTACTATGACCCTACCAAAGGAGGCAGACCTCTGTGTGGGATTCCCAAGCTATTCCGGTCAATATCGAACACATCACGTAGAAACCTTTAATGAGACTAAATCTTCTCTGCAAAACATAAATAAAGCAACCGTGAGTACAAAGGTACTCAGCAAGACTTACATCAGAACTATCTACTTCCTCCGTTCCTAAATATAAGACCTTTTAGAGATTGCACTATAAAGTACATACGGATGTACATAGACATATTTAAGAGTGTAGATTCATACATTTTGTTTTGTATGTAGTCTCTTAATGAAATCTCTAAAATGTCTTATATTTAGGAACGGAGGGAGTACATATGCATCATGTTTCAATGAAAGATTTGTGGGGTTCGATTGCAGTAAGCCAGCTTGACTCTTGGGTAACCTGTACTATGACTACAAGTTCTTTCTTTGTGGTGGGATAGCACACACGAGTCCACATATTCACCAATTCAATACACCACTATGGATCCACTCGCGTCTCCCTACGAGAAGGCCTTCCATAGTATTCACACTTATTTTGCATGTTTTAGAGTATCGATTTAAATTGTCTATGTACCATGTAATGCTTCCAAGTAGTCCATATCCAAGGACACGCTTATTCGAACAGATTGATTCACCCTGCAGGGGTATACTTCTTCACACACGCTCCCACCACTTATCACCGTGTGCACGTCATGCATCTCGGCAACCTTGAAGCGGAAGCACTGGCATGGGTGTCGGCCACGACCGTTAACCACACAAGACCCTAGTCCAGGTTTATCGCCTATTTGAGACTGAACCCGCAAGGAAGTCTGGCCGAGGTTTCCTCTACGGCCCCAAACGATGTGCGCAGGGTTCCCAAGCCCACCATCCGGGTGCCACTTGGTACACCTTGCCACTGCGTATCTACCGCAGAGAAGCCTACCCCGTCGGGCAGAGCTAAACACGGCCGCCAACATTTTTCCTACAAAGACCAGAAACTAGTTGCAATTCCTGGACAGAGATCTAGGCGATTAATAAGCCAAGAGGGTCAATTAAGTATCCCAATGTGTGGTAGTATCTTGTCTTGGATAACATACACAGAAGTCAGTTCTTAAGGAAGGTCTCATTGAGATAACCCACCATGTACTCCTACATGGCCTCTCATCGCTACCTTTACCAAATCGGATTCACACTTTTACTCTCACACTATAGGACATGAACACAACCATTCCGATTCATCATCCAGATGGATCAGACCTGACACGACTCTAAGCATAGCAGGCATTGTAAACAAGCATGGATGAGTAAGCACAACAAGGCTCAAGCAGTTGCTACTCATGCTAAGTGGTTTCAACTATTTACTGTGACAAAATCAGGTCATGCAGAGGAATGGGTTCAACTACCGATAACATGTACAGTTGAATCGTGTTTGTCCTAATGCAGTAAACGAGAGCAGTATCGAGAGAGTGGGTTTATTTCAATATGCTCAAGGGGGTTTGCTTTCCTGACACGTCTGAAGATAGCAATGAGTCTTCATCAATGTCAGCGATCACATCGTCGGAACCATCATCTACCGAGAGGGAACAGTACCGGTAAACAGGAAAGAACAAAAGTTACTTCACAGAAATGCAACACTATGATGCATGATCAAGAAATGGAAATGGAATGTGAGAGGGCCAATATAGCTTCCATTTCTTAGGTTGAAGCTGGGTTTGAATCAGGATTCAAACATCACTTCAACAAGGTATTTTCCAGATACCCTTTTAATTGATTCGACCTGATGCTCAGGTAAACTTTTTCTAACATGCATGAAGATGGCATATTAGGGTGCTGAGTTTCCTGGATCATTGTTTGCTCATAGTAATTGAAGTGGGATTCAAATAGGAATCAAAGTCAAACTCCAAACTATTTATTAAATTTACCCTATTCATCATTTTGCCTATTTGGTGTTGTTAACTTTCTCAAACCAGCATGAAAAGGCCATGATCAGATTCTTTGGATTTTTCTGATCCTTTTGCATATATAAATTATTTTCATTGGACTTACAGATTATTTTCTATGATTTTTAGAAGTTTTAGAATTTTCTGGAATTATTGAAAATCCAGAAATGAATTTACTGCATCAGCCATACGTCAGCATGACCTCAGCAGGTCAAGGGCGCCAGCCCAGGTCAATCCTGGCGGCTGGGCCCCACATGTAAGTGACTCTGGCTTACTGATTTTGTTTCAGATTTAAATCTTACTAATTAAACGCGTGGGGCCTCATGTCAGTGCCTCATTAGGCTAGTTAGACAGGGGGTTAGCGCTAATGACGGCCACGTCATCCTGCCGGAGAGCTGCCGGCGAGGACCACATCCGACGGCGGCATCTCGCCGGAATCGGCAAACGGCGATGGTTGGACGCGCGGAGACCACCAGGAGGTAGCCCGCGTTGGGACGCATCCATTCTCGTGGGTTTGAGGGCGAGGGTGTCGCCGGAGATGACAGGAGCAGCGACGGAGCGACGGCCCGTGCTCGGGAAGATGGGGTTGAGGCCAGGGATGCGGGAGGAAGAATTGGGGGTGGGTATGGGTTCCTGTGAGCTCCCTAAGCACGCTGATGTGCTCAGCAGCGACACTCGGGGGGGGGGGTAGCCACGGGGGCGCCATGGCCGGCGGCAGGAGCTCGGGCTCCATGGCGGGAGGAGGCTAGAGTAAGGGGGGGTCGACGGAAAGAGGGGGGAAAAGATGAAGACCTCAGAGCGGATCCAGGGAGCTAGGCGGCTGGCTCGAGGACGACCTGTGGCCGGCGAATCGACGTCGACTTCCGGCGGCCTTCGGTGGTCTTGGCATGGGGAGGCAGACGGGAGAGAAAGATCCGGGGAAGGAATGAGGAGGAGAGACAGGAAGGAAGAGGATAAGGTAGAGGGGTCCGGGGGAGGAAGAGAAGAGGGGCACGGGGGCGAGGCGTCGCGCTGGCTAGGAGGTCCAGGCAGGCAAGGAGGAGGTGGCGCCCCTGGCCACGGCGCCGTGCTCATCTTCTCCCCCGCCTTCTGGCACGAGGAGGGAGACGACACGGGACCCCCCTGGTGGGTTGGGCCTGGAGGCAAGCGACACGTAAGTCTCTCTCTCTCTCTTCCTTTTTCTGTTTTTATTTCTTTGTGGCATTTAGATTTAGGATTTAAAATAAATTGGTTTACCAAAAATAAAACCCTAAAATTTTATTACGTGACAGAGATAATAATATCCAATGCCACATAAAAGTTTCAACATTTTTGAAACCTTAAAATAGAAGGAACCAAAATAATTCCATTCCAAATAGCTATTTGGTCAAATCAAAAATCCATTTCAAAATGTTTGTGTGACTTCAAATTTTGGTTTCACAAATTTATTTTATGTCACTATTTTTCCAAGTATGTGGAACATTTTCTTAGTCCCTTTTAAGGTATTAATTTTTATTGCCTTGTTGTCAATTTTTCAAATGATTGGGGTTTTGATCACTTCCCAATTGTAGATCATCCCCATTGTATTAAGTTGATTTGAATGCATGGATGAACACTCTCTGATGCAACTAACTACAAGCTATAATCTAGGGTTGTGACACCAGGTTCGAGCCGCTTGGCATGTAAAACTCTACTCCTGCTTTGTTTGTATTGGGTGCTTACTGTAGGGTTATTTGCTACAGTAATTTAGCTGGTGATTGGAGAGTCTAACCCCAAAAGGTCCAACCCCTAGAAATGAGCCTTGGACCTCCTTTAATAGGCAAAGGGGTCACCAACAATGTGCTCACGGGTTGCATAGTGAACATGGTTCATTGCTTATCTTTCTACTATGGTCTCAGGGGCAGTAAATTCCTTGGCACGCCCCGTGACCAGCATCAAGGTAGCTTCGACACGTACCCAGGTGTATTGACACCTGGGCTTTGTGCTGGCACGTGAGGGATGCGCTAGGGCGTTGGCGGTCGGTGGCACTCTGGCAGGGGGGACACCTGGGGGGCGAAGGGAGCTTGCCGGCCTGGCATCCTTGCCTGCGGCCTCGCCCATATTCCGAGCAAGGAAGTCTTGCCGGGGTCTTGGACACCTTCCCAACAAGGAGGGCTTGTCGAGGCCTTGGACACCTTCCCAGCAAGGAGGGCTTGCCGGGGCCTTGGACACCTTCCCAGCAAGGAAGGCTTGTCGGGGCCTTGCACATCTTCCCAACAAGGAGGGCTTGTCGGGGCCTTGCAAGTCTTCCCGGCAAGGAGGGTTTGTCGGGGTCTTGTGAGTCTTCCTGGCGAGGAGGGCTCGCCGGGGCCTTGTAGCCTGGGCTGGCTCTTCACACCTTTGGTGAGGGGTGGCCTTGGCAAGCTTGGGGTTTCTCCCCGTCAGCTCTCTTGGTGTACTGTCGCCAGGGGTGCTACTGGTGCCAGTGCACAAGTCTGGGGCATAGGAGACCCCAATCTCTAGTGCACCGACAGGAGCCCCTAGGCCTGGGCCACACACGCATGTGAGGCGTCGTTGGGCCAGGCCCAAAGTGGTGCACAGGCTTTTGCTTGGCTGCTTGGAGCCGTTGCGAGTGGCCCTTCCCGACGTCGCTCATAGTGGCCTTCCCACCTCCCGAGGCTTTACTGCCACGCGTGAGGCATCCGTAGTAACGACGAGGTAAGTGGCGATCGTGGACTTAGAGGTCGCAGTCATGGCAGGGCCCGTCCCTGCATGCATTGGTGCAGCAGGGCGGTTCCTTGTTCGCCCATGATCAGGGGTGATCGGCGAGAGGGACGGTAGTTTCTGGAGTGAGGAGAGCTAGCCCCTGCGCTTCACCCTATAAATTAGGAGGTTTGCGAGGGGGTTTTGCTCATCCATCCAACTCTCGAAACACTCAACATCCTAGCTTGTCTCTATAGTGGCTTCCTCAGCTTCAGGTGGCGCTAGTCCTTAACCATGGCTAGGGGACAAGGGCGGCCACCATCGGCCGCCAGGGCGGCAAGAGGATCCCATTCGGATCATGCCGCAGCTTCAGGGACCGCAGTTGCCGAGGGTGGCCCGAGCGCCCGAGGTGTCGGAGGGGCGAGGAGCCGCGGTCGCCATGGAGGCTGTGGCCGGGGAAGGCGGAGTTCTACTCCAGCATCCCCGTCTTCTCCCCCAGCGCTGGCATCTCCTCCATGAGCCGGGCACTCGGACGGGACGGTGCTGGAGTTCATCGTGGAGCTGCACGGTGTTCCTCGGGGCCATTTGCACCTCGCTCAGCCCTTTGCCAGGGCGATGTATGCCACCAAGCCTCCCGTCTTGTGGTTGCGGGTGTATGGTTGCTCCCACGGTGCTATGCAGGTGCACGTGGAGTACCCGAAACGCCGTTCCATGTTGCTCGGGCGGGGCTGGAAAACTTCGCCCGCGCCCACAACCTTCAGGATGGGCATATCCTCCGCTTCAAGCTAGCGAAGGATAATATGCTATCCATCAAGTTTTACGGGCGCTCAGGTGTGCGTCTCGGCTGTTGCGGAGAGAGCTCGAGCGGCGCCGAATGTCCCTCCTTCATCCATAGCAACGAGGATGACAGCGATGGCAGTGGCCCTCTTGGCAGGTCAGGATCTTGGGGCGTCAGGTGGGAGCATGACACCATGAGCTCTAACTGATCGCCGGCCACGCCGCAGAGGCCAGCTCATGCCTATCCCCCGCCTGGCGGGGTTATCTTGCCGGAGCCGGCATCGATGCCTCGTCTTTGAGGAGGCACGATCGCGGGCTCCGGCTTCTTCATCCCCTCCGGCCGCCCTGTCCTCCGGCCCCGTTCTCCATTGCGCAATGTTGGTCCAGGAGAAACCAACCTGGGTTGCGCCGGGGGCCATCCCGCTTTTTGTCTTCTTGAACTTCTGTCCGGCAAGCATGTCCCTAGCCAAAAGACAGTATCATAGGTTAGAGTAGTAAGAATCATCCATGTAATATGTCTGAGTTTGCCTCAAATAGATGAATGAAATGTTGTTTCCTTTGTGTCTGATCCCCCTCTTTGTATGACAAACCGTTTGCATTTTCCGGAAGCTTGCCGGCGTGACTGATACTGCCGCTAGTGTTTTGAGGAACGAATCCTTAGCAGTTTGTCGCAGGGGTCGTTACCGGCAAGACTCCTTGCCACACTCAGTGAAACCATTAGATCGCCGAGCGCGGCTCAAGGCAAAATAACGCGTTGCGCCGACGCTTGGTCTATTGAACAAGTTCTAAATAGTGTGAAGGCTCTCTGTGGCCATTCAGGTCATTGAACTAGTTCGAAACAGAGCCAAGGTGCACTGATCCTGACAAGGTTCCATCTGCGTGCATGTTTCTCAAACAAAGATTGGGATTTCTAGAAAGGAAACAACCTATCTACTCGAAAATTTCATCTAGAATCTCTATCACTTATCTGTTGTGCCGCGACACTTCTTCCCACGGCATTTGGGTCTTTTGTCGTAGCCTCAGACCCCCAACAAGCAGGATGTTACACTCTCTCGGCAACTTCCCCACCGTCAAGGTTCTGGCTGATAGTCCTTGACTATCGTATAGGAAAGGGGTTGCTGGAGTATAACCCATTTTTCTCTTTTGCCAAGCCGTGCTGGCGGAGCCCCCAAGCGCATCTTCGACGGTGACGCGATGCTTCCAAGGGGGAAAGCGTTTCTTCTGGAGTGCGTGCCTGGGCTTCGAGGCCTGTTGGCGCATCCTCGACGACTATGCATCACTCTACCGAGGTGCGTCAGCTGGAGTATGCGCCGGAAGCCTCACCGAAGCCCCAGGCACACCCTCGATAGCAAGGCATTGCCCTGGAGCGGCGCATCAACCTGATGCCATCGAGGTCAGGGTCTGTGCCTCCTTGGCCCGCGCTCGCACAACGGCACGCTCACGCAGGTATTAGGAAGCCATAGCAAAGTGGAGCAACCACAGCTTCCTTCCGCCTGTTGGGACCACGGCGGTGCGCTCAACTTCCCAAGATCTGGTGCGGAGCTTGCTCGTATCCGCAAAAAAGCTCTCAGCAGCTCCCCCTACCTGGAGCGCCAAAGATGTCGGTAAAACCGACGTGCCTGTGTGAAACTCTAAGGATCCCTTGATTGTTCGGAGGAGGGAGAGAGGTGATGCCAAGAGCGGAACTAGTGATCAGGACCGGCAAGGTCGTTTACCCAGGTTCGGGCTGCTTGGCGCATAAAACCGTACTCCTGCTTTGTTTGTATTGGGTGCTTATTGGTAGGGTTATTTGCTATAGTAATTTAGATGGATATTAGAGAATCTAACCCCAAAAGGTCCAACCCCAAGAAATGAGCCTTGGGCCTCCTTTTATAGGCAAAGGGGTCGCCAACAGTGTGCTCACGGGTTGTATAGTCAACAGGGTTCACCGCTTATCTTTCTATTGTGGTGTGAGGGGCAGTAAATGCCTTGGCAGGGCCCCTGACCAGCATCAAGGTGGCTTCGACACGTAACCAGGTGTATTGACACCTGGGTTTTGTGCTGGCGCATGAGGGATGCACTGGAGCGGTGGTCGGTGGCATTGTGGCAGGGGGGACACCCGGCCGGCGAAGGGAGCTTGCCGGCCCGGCGTCCTTCCCTGCGGCCTCGCCCATCTTCCTGGGAAGGAGGGCTTGTCGGGGCCTTGGACACCTTCCCGGCAAGGAGGGCTTGCCGGGGCCGGGCACATCTTCCCGGCAGGGAGGGCTTGCCGGGGCCTTGCACATCTTCCCGGCAAGGAGGGCTTGCCGGGGCCTTGCAAGTCTTCCCGGCAATGAGGGCTCGCCGAGGCCTTATAGCCTGGGCTGGCTCTTCACACCTTTGGTGGGGGGTGGCCTTGGCGAGCCTGGGGTTTCTCCTCGTCAGCTCTCTTGGTGTACTATCGCCAGGGTTGGTGCTGGTGTCCGTGCACAAGTCAGAGGCACACAAGAACCCAGTCTCTACTACAGCAACATCAAGTCGTAGCAAGCTACAAGGACTCTTTAAGACACAATGAGAACCATTGTAAGACGACCGTGACCAAATGAATCCACTAGATGTCAAACCCCAACCTCACATCATGCATCTATTGGAACATTGGTCTATAAGTAACTACTTGAATTCCCACCGGAGAATTTCCGAAATTATATCGTCATGCAACGGGGTCCAGGGATACAAGGAGTAAAATTTCATCCAACTCCTAGCATCTTACCCGTCGAGTGTATCACATCCGTCAAAAGATAACCAGAATCTCGGAACCTCATCTATCTCAGACCCTCGTAATCACAACGATACTAAGTGTGGTGATACATCCGGACCTATCTATGCCAGAACTGGGGAAGCCAGACTCCCCTCGCCACTACTAGTTTTGAAGCAATTTCGAACATCCTCCGTTCTGAGATACTAAGCAACTGAATGATATCAATGTGCTCAAGAATCCCGTGGAGCTCAACTCCCCGGAATAAAATCAACACACCAGGAGGCACCAAGTCAGAACTACGTCACATCGACATCATATAGATTCCAAAAATATCCACGTGATCCTAAAAAAATGAGTGAGAAGAGGAGTAGAATTAAAATTATTACTTCAAGAATCCTCACCAGAGCATAGAAGAGGAGAAAAAAGAATCCTACTCACCAATATATAACTAGACTCAAAGCAGTTTTTCACTAGACTCGACTAGGCCAAGTTCGATCAATCAAGGGTGCTCCTAGGTCAGTACTATTCAGATATCAACTTGAAACTCCCAAGATGCGGTCCTATCCTTATTTTGGTGTGAGGGCCTCGACAGGGATAGAAACCCATCTTGTTGTTTCGCAAGAAGGGATATCTTTACAAGTACATGTACTAAAAAAGTATCGTTGGTCAAAATAGTACATGTACTGAAAAGATGAGTGTAAAGACTTGGCTTACACTTGCCACAAGCTACATCTGAGTCACATCAGTACAATACAGACAATCATCACGAAGAAGAGAAGGGTCCGTCTATGAATGAAAACAAACGATAAAAGAATGACGTTCATCCTTGCTATCCCAGGTTGCTAGCTTGGAACCCATCCTAGATCGATGATGAAGAAGAAGAAGAAACTCCAAATAGCACAATCAGCGCGCTCATGTCAAAGTAACTCTTTACCTGTACATGCAACTGGTGTTGTAGTAATCTGTGAACCACATGGACTCAACAATCTCATTTCGAAAGGTATCAAGACTAGCAAAGCTTAATGGGTGAGGTATGGTTAAGTGGTGAGGCTAGAGGAAGTGACTAAAAATGTATTTGAGGTGGCTAACTTACGAGTACAAGAAGAAATGAGGGGGATGATCTACGCATATCGGACCTGAACTAATAATGATCAAATGAAGGATCCTAGACACCTACTTACGTCAGACATAACCCCACCGTTTCCTAGATCGGAGAAGGAGCTCACGAAAGAGACAGTCACGGTTACGCACTCAGTTGGCATATTTTAATTAAGTTTACTTATCTAGAACCGGATGTTAAACGAAGTTTCCACGTTGCCACATAACAGCGGTCACGACTTTCCAAGAGATTTGACCCTGCAGGGGTGCTCCAACTAGTCCATCACAAACTACCACACGCTGCGACGGAATGACTTCGATCAGGGAAACCCGTGATATCCTCGTGTTCCTATTGGAAAACCCCAACCTCGAGATAACCCAAAGCATCCTTGGAATCCCTCTCACAAGACGCTCGAGACAGGTTAAACAAGTCCAGCAAGATCTTCCGGCGTGTCGATGATACCGATAGGAGCCGCGTATCTCGTTCTCAGGACACGACGGATGAGCAATATGTACGGTGGCCGGATAGAAATCCCCCAAGTTGCCCAGTGTGGCCCCGCAAGTGACTCTGTTTGGGACCAACACCAGCATCACTTGCCCCCTGTATTATGTTGAATTACTCCTCGGGTTCATGACACCCTTTGTTTTTCAATATTAACAGAATTATTATGTTGGGAAAATATAGTACCAATGTTGGGCCTTGCTAGAAGAGATTTATCCGAAAATGAGAATCTAGGGGGTCCCCATAACAACCCCAATCATGTTTGGAGCGCTCATTTATGGAACATAACACCGGTAGACAAAACTAAGGCGACAAAGGTGGAACAAAACACCTGGCTAGAAAGGTCGAGCCTTCCACCTTTTACCAAGTATATAGGTGTATTAAATTAATTAGCAATAATAGGGTGATACAAGAAGGAACCCATGTCACCACATGGAAGCAACTGCACGTGCAACTAGCAATGTTATCCAATGGTTAAGCAAGCGGTAACATAGCCAGTTAGTGGTTTGCAAGGTTGTAGAAAGGTGAAGGTTTTCATGGCAATGTTGGGAGGCGTGATATTTAACAGGTGGTAGGTGCTACCTCTTGAGCTTGCGTAGGTTTTTCCCTTGAAGAGGAAAGGATGATGCAGCATAGTAGCACTAAGTATTTCCCTCAGTTTGAGAACCAAGGTATCAATCCAGTAGGAGTATCAAGGCAAGTCTCCAAAGTACCTGCGCAAAAACAAGCAAACTTACACCCAATGCTACAAAGGGGTTGTCAATCCCTTCACGGTTAACTGCAAGGTGAGATCTGAAGGCGGAAAGTGCAACAAAGTAAAAGTGTAGAGTTGAAAATATGATATGAAGTAGACCCGGGGGCCATAGTGTTCACTAGAGGCTTCTCTCATGATAGAAAATATTATGGTGGGTGAACGAATTACTGCCGAGCAATTGATAGAACCGCACAAAGTCATGATGGTATCTAAGGCAATGATCATACATATAGGCATCACGTCCGAGACAAGTAGACCGATACTTTCTGCATCTACTACTATTACTCCACACATCGACCGCTATCCAGCATGCATCTAGTGTATTGAGTTCATAACAAACAGAGTAACGCCTTAAGCAAGATGACATGATGTAGAGGGATAAATTCATGCAATAGATATAAACCCCATATTTTTACCCTTGATGGAAACAACATGATGCGTGCCTCGCTACACCTTCTGTCACTGGGTGAGGACACCGCACGGTATGAACCCAAAACCAAGCACTTCTCCCATTTCAGGAATTGTAGATCAAGTTGGCCAAACAAAACCCACAACTTGAAGAGAATTACAAGGATATGAAATCATGCATATAAGAGATCAGAGGAAACTCAAATAATATTCATAGATAATTTGATCATAAATCCACAATTCATCGGATCTCGACAAACACACCTCAAAAGAGGATTACATCCGATAGATCTCGATGAAGATCATGGAGAACTTTGTATTGAAGATCCAAGAGAGAGAAGAATCCATCTAGCTACTAGCTATGGACCCGAAAGTCCGTGGTGAACTACTCACGCGTAATCGGAGAGGCAATGGTGTTAATGAAGAAGCCCTCCGTATCCGAATCCCCCCTCCGTAAGGCACTAGAACGTGCCCTAGATGGGATCTTGCGGAGACAGAAGCTTGCGGCGGCAGAAAAGTAGTTTCGTGGCTCTCTCCCGTGGTTTCAGATTTTTAGGGAATTTATAGGCGGAAGAAGTAGGGCAAAGGAGCCACGGGGGGCCCACAAGCCTGCTAGGCGCCCCCGAGGCTGCGGCTAGGGGGCTTGTGGCCTCCCCCGGGACCCTTTGCCTTGGTTCTCAAGCTCCGTGCGTATCTTCTGTTCCGGAAAAAATCATTCCGAAGATTTTATTCTCTTTGGACTCCGTTTAATATTTTTCTCTGAAAAGTGTCAAAAACACGGAAATTAGCAAGGTAATCATGAACTTTCGAAATAACAAGGCCAATGAAAGTTATCCCTACAAAATCATATAGTCCGGCTATGCTCCATCATCCCCACACAACGAATTTCAATAATGCACAACCCCGGTATTGGCCAAGTAATTGTTTTTGCACTCTTACTTTCTCAAACTTTTTCAACTCTCACGCAATACATGAGCGTGAGAAATGGATAAAGCAATATAGGTGAAATAGAGTGTGGTGGAGGTTGTGAGGCAAAAAGGAGGAGATGGTCACATTGACTTGGCGTATTAATGGTCTATGGAGATGCCCATCAATAGATATCAATGTGAGTTACTAGGGATTACCATGCAACGGATGCACTTAGAGCTATAAGTGTGTCAAAGCTCAAAAGGAGAACTAATGGGTGTGCACCCAACTTGCTTGCTCACGAAGACCCTGGGCAATTTTGAGGAAGCCCATCATTGGAATATACAAGCCAAGTTATATAATGAAAATTCCCACTAGTATATGGAAGTGTCAAAACAAGAGACTCTCAATCATGAACAACATGGTGCTATTATGAAGCACAAGCGTGGAAAAAGATAGTAGCATTGCCCCTTCTCTCTTTTTCTCTCATTTTTTTTGTTTCGGCTCTTTGGCCTCTTTTCATTTTTTTCTCACATGGGACAATGCTCTAATAATGATGATCATCACACTTTTATTTACTCACAACTCAACACTTAGAATAATGATGATTCTATAGGAAATGCCTCCGACGGTGTACCGGGACGTGCAACGATCTAGCTTAGCGTATGACATTGAAACATCTCGCTAGCTATCTTACGATCATGCAATGGCAATATGAAAGTGACAGCACAAGTCATGAAACGGAACGGTGGGAGTTGCATGGCAATATATCTCGGAATGGCTATGAAAATGCCATAATAGTAGGTATGGTGGCTGTTTTGAGGAAGGTATATGGTGGGTTTGTGCACCAGCGAAAGTTGCCTAGCACTAGAGAAGCTAGCAATGGTGAAGGTGAAAGTGCATCTATACCATGGACTCACATTAGTCATGAAGAACTCATATACTTATAGCGAAAGTTTTATTAGTAATCGGAACAAAGTGCTAAACGCATACTCCTAGGGGAAGGGTTGGTAGGTGTTAACCATCGCGCGATCCGACCGCCACACAAAGGATGACAATCAATAAATCAATTATGCTCCGACTTCCTAACATAGCGGTTCGCCATACGTGCATGCTACGGGAATCACTAACTTCAACACAAGTATTTCTAGATTCACAACACCCTACTAACATGACTCTAATATTACCAAATCCATATCTAAAAACTAATTGACAGGAATCAAACATCTCTTTACTAATCAATGCACATGAATATGGATGTTTTTATTATATCCTCTTTGGATGCCTATCATCTTTAGGACTACTTTCATAGCACAAGCCAATTACCAAGTTACTCAGAGAGAGCACTCTTAAAAAGATATACGTGAAGATCGAGAGTTCTTATTTCTCCAAAATATGACACCGCCGTGCTCTAAAAATATATAAGTGAAGCGCTAGAGCAATGTTATCTAGATCAAAAGATATAAGTGAAGCACATGCGAGCTAAATTGCCAACTCAAAAGATATAAGCGAAGCTCAAAGAGTATTCTAGCAAAATCACGATGAGTGCATGTCTCTCTCAAAAGGTGTGCAGCGAGGATGAATGTGACACAACAAAAATAAAAGACTCCTATAATACATGACGCTCCAAGCAAAACACATATCATGTGGTGAATAAAAATATACCTCCAAGTAACGTTACCGATGGATTGAAGACGAAAGAGGGGATGCCTTCCCGGGGCATCCCCGAGCTTAGGCTTTTTGGTTTCCTTGAATTTGGCTTGGGATGCCTTGGGCATCCCCAAGACCAAGCTTGAGCTCTTTCCACTTTTTATCCTATTGTCCATGAGAACATCACCCAAAACTTGAAAACTTCACAACACAAAACGTAAACAGAAACTCGTGATATCATTAGCATAAGAAAACAAACCACCACCTCTTTAGTTACTGTAGAAAACTTGATTTCTATTTATATTAGTGTTATATTACTGTATTCTCACTTTTCCATGGCTAGTACCCCCCGATACTAACCATAGTTTCATCAAAATAAGCAATCAACACAACAAAAACAGAATCTGTAAAAAACAGACCAGTCTGTAGCAATATGTATACTTCGTATACTTCTGCTATCTAAAAATTTCTGAAACATTATGACAATTAGGGAAATTGGCATGTAAACCATCATCAAAAAGAATCAACTCAAAAGCTCTTTCTGGATAGGAATTAAAAATATTTTCGTGAGCACAAAGTTTCTGTCTTTTCCAGCAAGATCAAGCAACCATCATCAAAACTAGTCATAAAGGTTTTACTTGGCACAAACACAAAAACAAACACAAAGAGCACAATCATAACAGAATTATGATGGTGTGGACACAACAAAACAGAAAGCAAAAAAGCAAAGATAAATTCATTGGGTTGCCTCCCAACAAGCACTATTGTTTAACTCCCTTAGCTAGGCATAAAGCGATAGAATCAAGTATCGTCGTCTTTGGTGCTCAAACCATAAGTAGCCCTCATCATGGATTCATATGGCAATCTTATTTTCTTTCTAGGAAAATATTCCATGCCCTTATTTAATGGAAATTGAAATCTAATATTCCCTTCCTTCATATCGATGACAGCACCAATAGTCCTTAGGAAAGGTCTACCAAGAATGATAGGACATGTCGGATTGCAATCATATCAAGCACAATGAAATCTACAGTTACATAGTTCCTATTTGCAATAATAAGAACATCATTCATCCTTCCCATAGGTTTCTTAACAGTAGAATCCGCAAGATGCAAATTAAAAGAGCACTCATCAATCGCATTGAAGCCTAGAACATCACATAAAGACTTTGGAATAGCGGAAACACTAGCACCCAAATCACACAAAGCATTGCATTCATAGTTTTTGATCTTGATTTTGATAGTAGGTTCCCACTCATCATGAAGTTTTCTAGGAATAGAAACTTCCAACTCAAGTTTCTCTTCAAGAGATTTCATCATAGCATCGACAATCTGATCAGTAAAGGCCTTGTTTTGGCTATAAGCATGTGGAGAGTTTAGCATGGATTACATCAAGGAAATACATTCAATCAAAGAGAAACTATCATAATTTAATTCCTTGAAATCCAAAGTACTAATTTCATTACTACTCAAAGTTTTGATATCCTCTACTCCACTTTCAATGCTTTTAGCATCAAGATAGATAAACTCTGAATCATTGGGGCGTTTCTCAACCAAAGTGGATTCATATCCAGCCCAATCATCATTAGGTTTGACAATAGAAAACGAAGATTCAATGGGAGTCACACCAAGCACTTTAAGATCTTCGTGATTCTCATCACATATTTCAGGTTTAGCAACCATTTTATTGACTAAGGTAGCCTGTTTATCAGAAATCTGGCCTACCAATTTTTCAAGACGAGCAAACTGAGAATTTAGCGCAAGCAATTCTTTGGCCATATCATCAACTTCTTTATTCATAAAAGCCCTAAAAGAATTTTGCTCTCTTAGTTCTCTACGAAAGTAACTATTATAATCAAACTGTGTAGACATGAAGCCTTTAACACTAGTTTCAATCTCTTCCAACCTTTTATAGTAAGCATCATAATCCTTTGGTTGGGCCATACAGGTCTTAGCAAGCAGACAAATGCAAAAGCGAACAGAAATCAAGCGAAAGAAAAGGGCGAACAAAAGGAAAATATTTTTGTAATTTTTTGTTTTTTAGAAGTGGGGGAGAGGAAAACGAGAGGCAAAAAAGTAAAAGCAAGAGATGAGTTTGCGACAGTTACTTGGATAAGCTTCACTTAGAATAGTCCCCGGTGCCTGAAATTGACACGTTGGAGGAAGACTATTCTTGACTTGATACTCCCTGGCAACGGCGCCAGAAATTGGCACGTTGACGGGAGACTATTCTTGACTTGATCCTCCCCGGCAACGGCGCCATCAATTCTTCTTGCTACCTCTTGAGCTTGTGTTGGTTTTTCCCTTGAAGAGGAAAGGGTGATGCATCAGAGTAGTAGTAAGTATTTCCCTCGGTTTGAGAACCAAGGTATCAATCCAGTAGGAGTATCAAGGCAAGTCTCCAAAGTACCTGTGCAAAAACAAGAAAACTAGCACCCAACGCTACAAAGGGGTTGTCAATCCCTTCACGGTTAACTCCAAGGCGAGATCTGAAGGCGGAAAGTGCAACAAAGTAAAAGTGTAGAGCCGAAAATATGATATGAAGTAGACCCGGGGGCCATAGTGTTCACTAGAGGCTTCTCTCATGATAGCAAATATTACGGTGGGTGAACGAATTACTGTCGAGCAATTTATAGAACCGCGCAAAGTCATGATGATATCTAAGGCCATGATCATACATATGGGCATCACGTCCGAGACAAGTAGACCGATACTTTCTGCATCTACTACTATTACTCCACACATCGACCGCTATCCAGCATGCATCTAGTGTATTGAGTTCATAACAAACAGAGTAACGCCTTAAGCAAGATGACATGATGTAGAAGGATAAATTCATGCAATAGATATAAACCCCATCTTTTTACCCTTGATGGCAACAACACGATGCGTGCCTTGCTACCCCTTCTGTCACTGGGTGAGGACACCGCACGGTATGAACCCAAAACCAAGCACTTCTCCCATTGCAAGAATTGTAGATCAAGTTGGTCAAATGAAACCCACAACTCGAAGAGAATTATAAGGATATGAAATCATGCATATAAGAGATGAGAGTAAACTCAAATAATATTCATAGATAATCTGATTATAAATATACAATTCATTGGATCTCGAAAAACGCACCACAAAAGAGGATTACATCGGATAGATCTCCATGAAGATCATGGAGAACTTTGTATTGAAGATCCAAGAGAGAGAAGAAGCCATCTAGCTACTAGCTATGGACCCGAAGGTCTGTGGTGAACTACTCACGCATCATCGGAGAGGCAATATTGTTTATGAAGAAGCCCTCCATATCCGAATCCCCCTCTGGCAGGGCACCAGAACGTGCCCCAGATGGGATCTTGTAGAGAAAGAAGCTAGCAGCGGCGGAAAAGTATTTTCATGGCTCTCTCCCGTGATTTCAGATTTTTAGGGAATATATAGGCGGAATAAGTAGGGAAAAGGAGCCACGGGGGGCCCACAAGCCTGCTAGGGGCCCCCCAGGTAGCGGTTAGGGGGCTTGTGGCGTCCCCCGGGACCCTTTGCCTTGGTTCTCAAGCTCCTTGCGTATCTTCTGTTCTGGAAAAAATCATTCCGAAGATTTTATTCCATTTGGACTCCGTTTAATATTCTTCTCTGAAAAGGGTCAAAAACACAGAAAAAACAGGAACTGGCACTTGGCACTGAGTTAATAGGTTAGTCCCAATAAAGATATAAAATGCATACAAAACATCCAAAGTTGACAAGATAATAGCATGGAACCATCAAAAATTATAGATACGTTGGCGACGTATCAGTAGGCAGCGATACATATCGATAGAAAGGATACAACTAGCATGGCAATGATAGTAATGGTATCTAGGGAAATTATCATCTTGCCTATGATCCCACTTGGAACAAGAATGACTCCGTGAAGCGGACGAACCGACATAGTCGAACGGGTCCTCACATTCCGACACGCTTGTGGAACTCTATCGAGACAAAGAAAACAAGAAACAAGAATCAACACACGATAGATGCACGACATAATGCAATTCACATATGATGCATGATCAGTTCAATTATGCAAGGCATGGCATGGCAATTCACAACTGTCAAATGCTACACATTAAGTCAAGCTCAATATGCAACGAATTCCATATTGATGAAATTCCACATTCGAATTATTTAGTTCTCTCCCGTTTAGGTACATGACAATATTAAATGTTAACGATGGCAAGGGGTGAAGCACAAATAATCTACCTATCTAGGCATTTTAAATGAGGCCAGAAACGACATATAGCGTGTTCAAAATGACCCCACCCATAAACGTTGTAATCTGTTCAGATTTGTCCTAACCACATTCTATGTTTGTTAAATGGAAAAACAAAGTGGTTCACGTCATTCTACTCATCGTTCTAGTCCATTTACATATATGGTTCATCTCCAACGGAGCTACAGTTAAATAACTACGGACCAAACAATTTCTATCACGTTGACACGCAAACTGTTGGAAATAGCACACTAAACAGCCTTAAACATGCATGAGAGTTGGAAAATATTAATCAAAGCGAAATTCTACACGTTTTGCATATCGAAGGTTTTTTATACGACGAACGGTTTAGAAGATACGGGCATTTTAAAAATATGCATTTTTCTGAAAATCCTCGGTTAACTGAAAAAACAGAACGCGAAAAAAAATGTGCCGAATCTACAACAGTGCATAGGATGTAACATAGCGGAAACGCGTCGGGCGCGGGGGATAGAGGCTCAACTCGCGGCCATGGGCCAACTTGGAGGAGGAGGCACCGTCGGCCGGCTGAGCGCGCAGGCTTCCACTCAGTGTTGGGCTGATGCGAGGAGGAGGTCGGTTGGGACAGCGGAGGGAGCGACCTGGGCCGGCCTAGGCGGCGGCTGGCACAGCCCATCGAGGCAACAGCAGCCCACGCAACACAAATGCATGGCTCCTACCCGACATCCCGCAGCCGAGGCCAAGGTGAGGCCTGCTGCGGCAACAAAAGTCCTTCCTTGGAGCTAGGAATTCTTCTTGTTACTTCTCTAGTTTGCGTCGGTTTTGCCCTTGAAGAGGAAAGGGTGATGCAGCACAGGAGCAGTAAGTATTTCCCTCAGTTTGAGAACCAAGGTATCGACCCAGAAGGAGGGCCTCGTCAAGTCCAGAGTACCTGCGCAAACACAAACAAGCTTGCACCCAACGCTTCAAAGGGGTTGTCAATCCCTTCAAGATTGTTTGCAAAGTGAGATCTGAAGGCGGAAAGTGCAAGGAAGTAAAAAGTGTAAGGATGAAAATATGGTGTGTAGTAGATCCTAGGGGCCATAGTGTTCACTAGAGGCTTCTCTCATAATAGAAAATATCACGGTGGGTGAGCAAATTACTGTCGAGCAATTGACAGAACCATGCAAAGTCATGACGATATCTAAGGCAATGATCATACATATAGGCATCACGTCCGAGACAAGTAGACCGACACTTTCTGCATCTAGTACTATTACTCCACACATCGACCGCTATCCAGGATGCATCTAGTGTATTGAGTTCATGACGAACAGAGTAACGCCTTAAGCAAGATGACATGATGTAGAGGGATAATCTCAAACCAATGATGAAAACCCCATATTTTTACCCTTGATGGCAAGAACACGATGCGTGCCTCGCTACCCCTTCTGTCACTGGGTGAGGTCACCGCACGGTATGAACCCAAAACCAAGCACTTCTCCCATTAAAAGAATCATAGATCTAGTTGGCCAAACAAAACCCACAACTCGAAAAGAATTACAAGGGTATGAAATCATGCATAAGAGAGATCAGAAGAAACTCAAATAAGATTCATAGATAATCTGATCACAAATCCACAATTCATCGAATCTCCACAAACACACTTCAAAAGAAGATTACATCAGACAGATCTCCATGAAGATCATGGAGAACTTTGTATTGAAGATCCATGAGAGAGAAGAAGACATCTAGTTACTAGCTATGGACCCGTAGGTCTATGGTGAACTACTCACGCATCATCGGAGAGGTCATGGTGTTGATGGAGAAGCCCTCCGTGTCCGAATCCCCCCTCCGGCATGGCACCAGAACGTGCCCCAGATGGGATCCTGCGGAGACAGAAGCTTGCGGCGGCGGAAAAGTGATTTCGATGATCTCCTCATTTTTTTGGGATTTTTGGGGAATTTATAGGCGCAACCCCTAGGTCAGGGGGCCCACAAGCCTGGGTGGCGCGGCCTACCCCCCTGGCCGTGGGGTGGGGCTTGTGGGGCCCCTGGGGCTCCCCTGTCTTGGCTCCCAAGCTTCCCGATCTTCTTCCGTTACGGAAAAAATCTTTTCAGGGATTTTCTTCCGTTCGAACTCCATTTCAAAATCTCCTCTGAAAGGGGTCAAAAACATGGAAAAAACAGGAACTGGCACTTGGCACTGAGTTAATAAGTTAGTCCCAAAAATCATATAAAAGGCATGCAAAGCATCCAAAGTTTGACAAGATAATAGCATGAAACCATCAAAAATTATAGATACGTTGGAGATGTATCAATGCCATGGGCGACACGGCGAGCTGTGGCAGAAGGGGAGCAAGCTGCCGGCGGGGGCGACTCCGACGGCGTGGAGAATGGCTCCCGGACCGGATCTGGCTCGATCAGACGGCTGGGGCTGCTCGGCAGCGGATGCGGCACGCATTGGGGCAGCCATGGTGGCCCGGTGGCACGGATGGCGCCGGTCGGCTGCGATGGCGGGAGCAAGCTTCAGTTGGCGGCGGCTGATCCGGGCCAGAGAGGGCCGGATTTGGGCCTCGCGGGCCCTATGGCTGGAGGTGGGAGGAGAGCTAGCTCTGGGTGGCGGCTAGGGTTGGCTCGGCACAAAAAACGAGGGGGGTTAGGGTTGGCTGTGTAGAATGGTGTTGGGCTAAGAAAACAGGGATGTTATGGAGCGGCACAATATGTTAAACCCGAAAAATGTCTGACGATAAACCGATGAATGTGCCCCTACTGTCGACCATTCGGGAATCAAACAGACTCCGATTGCGACGAAATTTGGCACGCGACCTACCTACATTAAATTAAGACATCGCGCCAAGTCTCAACCCAATCCGAGAATATTTTTTAGACGCCTTTAAAAACAATATTTTATCGATATCGCGAGCGCGTGCATGTGCGGTTGGTCTCGAAACGGTCAACGACAAAAACGAAGTGAACCGGATGCAAGTTTTGAAAACTTGCAGCAACGGAGTGCCAATGCAATGCAGATGATGTGCATGACGAGATGATGAATGCAACTACCAATAAATCACACGACGGCAACGTAATAAAAGGGGAATCTTTTGGAGCGTCGGTCTTGCGCTATCACACATGCCCCATCACTAAGTCCTCTCAGGAGGACATCTGCCATGACAAAACCACGACAGTTTGCACCCACCGTGGGGCATGCGCATGGTGAAGATGAGTTTTGAAAGGGAGCCCTTCCATGGTTCGGGAGCTTCACAGTCGGTCTCATGACTAAGAGTCGCCGTGGAAGGTACTACATCGACAATTCAAGCTAGGGTCCCGAGGCCGGTTCAATCGAATCAGGTTACCTGGTCCCCTTCGGCAAGATTCACGTCTTCATCGGCAAGATCGGAACATCAGTCCCTGAGCCGGACATCTGCACTGACATCATCGAGCCTGCTCGGCTCGCTCAACCCGCCAAGCCTCGGATTGAGCGGTGTCACGTCTTCGTCGGCTTTACACAGGGGGTTATCCTTCCGGATGAACCAAAAGCTGGTGGAGATACCCGTGTCAACTCTGACGGCGAGTCATCAATCGAAGATACTGATTCAATTTTCCCCTCTACGAGGGAAGGCTTCGGGGATTTCCGGAGGCAACAATCTCTAAAGGGTCACAGGAACCACCACGCCAAGTCGCCATCTAAATGGAGGGGGCAACGGCGGCTCAAAATCAGCCAAACGTGGAGACCGCTAATGCAGCCAGTGGGTGTGGAAAGACACCGGCCTAGGCCATGACAGATCTGATGGTTGAGATGTCAAAACTCATGGCTGTTGTCGTGACGGCTGATAACCAAGAGGAAGTCAATGCGGACCTGGCCAAACTTCGGGAGGATATCGCACAGATACATCGTCAGATCGATGCTGAGAAGACCCGGATGGCGGAACAACAGGCTTGGATTAACGAAGAGGTAGAGCGCTTGAAGTTGGAGGCGTGGGGACCTGAGAGTCAGCGAGTCACGTCTTATGTCGTCCATCAGAGGAGGCATCAAAGTCGTATCCCGGCCAACCTTAACCCTACTCATCTGTTTAGCAGCCCACATACGCCCCACATAGAGCATAACCCGCCCCGCCAAAATAATCCGTAGGTCGAGATGGTCCAGCAGCCGATGCAACGCCCGCCGATCCCGCAGGCAGCTCAATCCTTCCAAACACCTCAAGGTCACTTCTCCAACCCGGTGGTAACATTCTGGGTGCAACCCGCCACTTGGAGTCTCTCCCTATTTGGGGAAAAACCATGCTTGAGGTGGAAGCAAGGAACGCCATTGAGATGTTAAAGACAGCAGTGGTCCAGCAGGCGCAGTTTTAATACAGTCGTGATCGATTGCACTCCACGCCACAGGAAAGACATATGAAGAGTCGCCCAGATGATCCCCCGGCGGTGTCCATCGGGGGCCAGCGGCACCAAGCTCAAATCAACCTGCCCGAGCCGCCGGCATCAAATGCTCAAACGCTTTTGAATGCTGCACAAGCCGCCCGACTGGCAGAAGCTGAGGCGGCGGCGACATTGGCTGGTAAGGGAGTTCCACCATATGCCCAGTTAGCTCCTGGGTAAAGTGGATCGGGAGGAAGGAATGTAGGCTTCCCCTACCTATCATTTGCTCTTCACAACGAGCACATGCCCATAGACTTCAAGGGCCCTCGTAAGGTGCCCAATTATACACCTGATCTTGAGCTGGGGGCATGGGTTGAGAGCTACGAGGTGGCTATGGACATGCTTGACGCTAGTGATGTGGTCTGCGCCAAGTATTTCACCATGATGTTAGAGGGGCCTGATACGTCTCCATCTTATCTACTTTTCCAAACACTTTTGCCCTTGTTTTGGACTCTAATTTGCATGATTTGAATGGAACTAACCCGGACTGACGCTGTTTTCAGCAGAATTACCATGGTGTTGTTTTTGTGCAGAAATAAAAGTTCTCGGAATGACCTGGAAATTTACGAGGATTTTTTGTGGCATATATAAAAAATACTGGCGCAAGAATTACTTGGAGTGACGGGGCCAGGAGCCCACAAGCCCACGAGGCGCGGGAGCCCCCTAGCCACGCCTGGCAGGCTTGTGAGGCCCTCGTGGCTCCGCCGCCTCCAAGTCCAGCTCTATATAGTCTCTCTCGCCCAGAAAAAATTAAGAGAGAAGAGTTCATCGCGTTTTACGATACGGAGCCGCCGCCACCACCTGTTCTTCCTCTGGAGGGAAGATCTGGAGTCCGTTCTGGGCTCCGGAGAGGGGAAATCGTCGCTGTCGTCATCACCAACCATCCTTCATCGCCAATTCCATGATGCTCTTCACCGTTCGTGAGTAATCTCATTGTAGGCTTGCTGGAAGGTGATGGGTTGGATGAGATCTATCATGTAATCGAGTTAGTTTTGATGGGGCTAGTATGCACTATGTTCTAAGATTGATATTGCTACTACTTTGCTATGCTTAATGCTTGTCACTAGGGCCCAAGTGCCATGATTTCAGATCTGAACCTATTATGTTTTCATCAATATATGTGTGTTCTTGATCCTATCTTGCAAGTTGTAGTCACCTAATATATGTTATCACCCGGCAACCCCGGAGTGATAGTAGCCGGTACCACTCCCGGAGATGACCATAGTATGAGGAGTTCATGTATTCACTATGCGCTAATGCTTTGTTCCGGTTCTCTATTAAAAGGAGACCTTAATATCCCTTAGTTTCCATTAGTACCCCGCTTCCACTGGGAGGGATGGACAGTAGATGTCATGCAAGTTCTTTTCCATAAGCATGTATGACTATATACGGAATACATGCCTACATTACATTGACGAACTGGAGCTAGCTACAAATCACCACTTGTTATAACTGTTACATGATGAATTTCGTACGACATAATTATCCATCACCGATCCAATCCCTACGAGCTTTTCCTACTGGTCCTTGCTAAGTTACCTTACCGCTACTGTTGTCATTACTGCTACTATTACCGCTACTACCGTTACTATCACACTACTTTGCTAGTGAAACTTTGCTGCAGATACTAAATCTTTCAGGTGTGGTTGAATTGATAACTTAACTGCTAATACTCGAGAATATTCTTTGGCTTCCCCTTGTGTCGAATGAACAAATTTGGGTTCAATACTCTACCCTCGAAAACTGTTGCGATCCCCTATACTTGTGGGTTATCAAGACTATTTTCTAGCGCCGTTGCCGGGGAGGCCTAGCTGTATTCTCTGAGTAACTTGGGATTTATGTCTGTTGATCACTATGAGGAATCCGAGAGATCCAAAAAATAAAGTCTTTCCCTCAACTACAAGGACAGGTAAGGAACTGCCATCTAGCTCTACACTTGATTCACCTTCAATTATGAGTAAGTTTGCGACACCACCACCTACTAGAAATTCTGATATGTCGCCTGTGCTTGATGCTGCTACTTCTGTTATCCATGATGCTTATAATGATGCTTTGCTTGATATTGCTTTGCCACTAGGTGCATTTCTTGAAGCACAAATTAATAGAGTTACTATTGAATGTGATGATACTTCTGAAACTGATGAAATTATTGAAGTAGAACCTGTTGTTTCACCTGTTAGACCTAGCTCTCCTAGTTATGAATTTCCTGATATACCTGAAGGTTATGTTATGGAGGGAGAGGTAGCTGAAGACTTTCTTGCTTGTAAGGATAGCTATGATCTTGAGAATTTATTGCGCAAGTGGAAAGAAAAATCTGTGAATGCTAGAATGAAATACGATCCTAAGTTTGCTACTTCACCCATCTTTGTGACCGATAAGCATTATGAATTCTCTGTTGATCCTGAGTTGATCACTTTGGTTGAATCTGATCCTTATCATGGTTATGAGTCTGAAATGGTTGTAGCACATCTTACTAAGTTGAATGATATAGCCACCCTATTCACGAATGAGGAAAAAATTCGCCATTACTATATCCTTAAGTTGTTTCCTTTCTCGCTAAGGGGTGATGCAAATACTTGGTTTACTTCTCCTGCTCCTGGTTGTGTGCGTAGTCCCCAGGATATGATATACTGTTTCTCTAAGAAAAAGTCCCTGCCCATAAGAAACAAGCTTCCTTGCAGGATATATATAACTTTGTGCAAGTTGAAGAAGATAGTCTCCCACAAGCTTGGGGGAGGTTTGTCCAGTTACTGATTGATTTGCCTGATCACCCTCGTGAGAAAAATGGAATACTTGATATCTTTTATAATGGACTAACCTATGCTTCTAGGGACCACCTTGATAGTTGTGTTGGTTGTGTTTTCAGGGAAAGAACTGTGGAACAAGCTGAAATTCTATTGAATAATATCTTGAGTAATGATAATGCTTGGACTTTTCCCGAACTACCTCCGAAGCCAACTCCAAAGAAAAGAGGTATTCTATTCCTCAGTCCTGAAGATATGCAAGTAGCCAAGAAATCTATGCAAGAGAAAGGTATTAAATATGAAGATGTTAAGAATCTACCACCTATTGAAGAAATACATGGTCTTGATAACCCGGCACAGGTAGGAGAGGTAGAGAGTGATATTCCTTATGATAAACCTGCTAGCTTATGCTTAAATGAATTTGATAACTTCGTTTCCAAACAACAAAGTTTCAATGATTATGTTAGCAGACAATTGGAATAAAATGCTCGCATGATTAATCATATAAGTGCTTGTGTGGATAGGACTGTCAATGATCTTAAGCTTTTGAGTAAACATGCCTCTATGGTCACTACTCAAGTAGAACAAGTACTTAAGGCTCAAAATGACTTGCTCAATGAGTTAAATGACAATTCTATTAGAGTTGTCACTAGAGGTGGTAGAATGACTCAGGATCCTTTGTATCCTGAGGGCCATCCTAAGAGAATTGAACAAGATTCTCAAGGAGTTAGCATTGATGCATCTAGTCATCCTGGTAATAGGAAGAAAAAGAAAGATGATAGGAACTTGCATGCTAGCAAACCTGTTGCTGTTACACCTGAGAATCCAAATGATGTCTCTGTTTCTGATGCCGAAACAAAATCTGGTGATGAACATGAGCCTATTGATAATATTGATAGCGGTGTTCATGTTGATACTCAACCTAGTAATGATAAGGATGTGGAGATAGAACCTGCTGTTGATCTTGATAACCCACAACCTAAGAATAGGAGATACGATAAGAACGACTTTATTGCTAGGAAGCATGGTAAAGAAAAAGAACCATGGGTTCAGAAACCCATACCCTTTCCTCCCAAACCATCCAAGAAAAAGGATGATGAGGATTTTGAGCGCTTTGTTGAAATGATTAGACCTATTTTTCTGCAAATGCGTTTGACAGATATGCTCAATATGTCTCCTTATGATAAGTACATGAAAGATATTGTGACTAATAAAAGGAAGATACCTGAGGTTGAGATTTCCACCATGCTTGCTAATTACACCTTCAAGGGTGGAACTCCTAAGAAACTAGGTGATCCCGGAGTGCCCACTATACCTTGCTCCATTAAAGGAAATTATGTTAGAACTGCTTTATGCGATCTTGGGGCTAGTGTTAGTGTTATGCCTCTCTCTCTTTATCGTAGACTTGAATTGGATAAGTTGACACCCACTGAAATGTCTTTGCAAATGGCCGACAAATCAACTGCTTTTCCTATCGGCATTTGTGAGGATGTGCCTGTTGTGGTTGCTAACGTTACTATCTTAACGGACTTTGTTATTTTGGATATTCCCGAGGATGATGCCATGGCGGTCATCCTTGGAAGACCCTTTTTAAACACTGCAGGGGCTATTATTGATTGCAACAAAGGCAATGTCACTTTCCATGTCATTGCTAATGAGCAGATGGTGCACTTTCCGAAGAAACAATATCGAGTACATTGCATCAATGCTATTGAAAAAACTTCATCAATTCTCATTGGAAGCTTTGAATGCCCTATACATACTGTCAAGATGAAGTATGATTTACTTGTTGGGGATATGCACATCCCCATTGAGGTAACCTAGTGATTATTTGAAAATTCTCCGGTTTTATGTGATTCAAAAAAAGTTTGTCAAGGAGACTTGATCAACCTCATTGACAGATTTCTTTTGATGACCATCAGATGGATGAATCTAGGAGTCACAACCTTCTGTTCCAAACTTTTATTTTCTCTTGTTTAGAAGAAAAATGATAAATTTAGCTTTATTTTCCTGTCTTCTGCTTTTTCCGTCCCTTAGAAAAGTGTCCCGAAAATAGAAGTTCTTCAAATGCCCTGAAAATAAAATATGATTTTTTCTGGAATTTTTGAAAAATCCTGAGATAGAGAGCTAGTCAGGGGGATGCACCAGTGGGCCACAAGCCCAGGAGGCGCGGGCACCCCCCTGGCCGCGCCTGGCAGGCTTGTGGGCCCCACGTGCCCCCTCCACTTATTCCAGCTCCCATCTCCTTCTCCTACCTCTAGAAAAAATCATTCCACAACTCAAACCCGTGTTCTTGCTCTTCTTGCTGCATATTTCGATCTCCTTGTGCAAAGCCCCATTTACCAAACTGTTTTGGGGGAATTGTTCCTTGGTATGTAACTCCTCCATTGGTCCAATTAGTTTTTGCTCTAGTTCTTTATTCGTTGCATATTTTTGCTGCCTTGGTGACCCTGTTCTTGAGCTTTGCATGTTAATTTTAATTGGTCCCAAGTAGTTTTGATGCATGATATGGCCTCTAGGCACTTCTAGGAGTAGTTGCTATGAGTTTTGTTGAGCCTTGTTCACTTTTCTTTTGAGTCACTAAAAATTTCAGAAAATTTCATAGAAAGAAAAAGGAAAAGATGAGGAGGTTCCTAAGAGGCTCTTCAAGCCGTGACTCCAAGGAAGATGAAAATGAGAAGAAGAAACCCAAGTATCCGGTCCCACGAGTTGCAAAAGTTCGAGCATGCGAGTGGCCAAGCGATGTGTTCTTACGTGCCGCCGGTCTTTATGAGGATTTTTATTACTTGGTGGAGAACGCAGGCCTTACCGCATTTGTTGAAGATAAGTGTCCACAATACCTCCCCCTCACTAATATTTTTGTGCAAAGCTTTATTTTCTATCCAAGGAAGAGTACTCCTATGGTTGAGTTCAAGTTATATGATATCCCCTAGTGCATGTCACCTCAGGATTTTTGCAATATTTGCAAATTACCTTATGTTGTGGATATTCATGAACCCCGTCCACGGGACTTGGAGGATTTCATTGATACTATTGATGTAGGAGAGGAGAGAGGAGTGTCTTGCGCTAGAGTTGCTAGTATACATTTTCCCGTGCTTCGGTATTTCTCTTTATTCGTGGGAAAATGTTTGATTGGCCATTGGAAAGATGGGGCTCTTATCTCCCTCGATCTTGCGGTTTTGCGCGAAGCTCTTTATAATATTAAACCTTATAGCTTGGGTGCTATAGTGGCTCAACGGTTTAACATGAACCGTACTAAAGGCGTTGTTTATGGAGGTATCTATGCTACCCATCTTGCTAAACATTTTGAGATACCTATTAGACTGTACGAGGAAGAAGAAATGCTTCTTCCTGAGAGATATTTAGATTAGGATAGCATGGTTCGCCATGACTTTCTTGATAAAGATATAAATAAGACGTTCATTTATAACTTGTCATTTATACTATTACTTTAACTGCTCCTTCTTTGTTCAATCTTCATCTAGGTAGGTACATTATTATGCCCTCGGACATCTACGCATATTGGGGCATAGCGCCACCACAGGCGCCCGTGCCCGAGCTACCAGTTGAATACCCGACACCAGTTTATTAGTGGGAGCCAGAGGAGCTCACCCAGCAGTGGCACCCTCAGTACACTCCGGAGTACCCCGGAGACGGTTACTTCCCTGCTTGGGAGTAGACCAACTTAGGCCAAAAGCCTAATCTTGGGGGAGTACGTGTTTCTCACCGACTTTATATTCATGCTCACTTTGATAGTCGGTGTTCACACCTTGCCATTGTATCATCCATGCTAGTTTATTTCTTTTTTCTTGCTTTCTTCTCGTGTGTTTGTTTAAATTGAGAAACACAAAAAAAATTAGTTGCAAGTTTACTTTCCAGCTTGCTTAGTGGTCTTTAAAAAAATAAAACCCAAAAAGATTTCCCGTTCTTCTTTTGCTTGTGGGGAGCTTTCCCGTGTAAATAGTTTTCTTTTTCTTTGGGTCAAGGTAGAAGACCATGGTTAAAATGTTTAGTGGCTCTCACATGCATATCTGTTCATCCGTCAAAGAGCCATATTACTTTGTCTTCTCTTTTGAGTTTGCTTGCAGATTCCAGCTTATTCCAATGCACGAACACTCTCATTATTATTCACATCATTCGGTCGTGCAAGTGAAAGGCAATAATGACGATATATGATGAAGTGTCTGAGCCTGGAAAAGCTGGTATGAACTCGACCTATTTTGTTTTTGTAAATATGACTAGCTCATCGTTCCTAATTCAGCTTTGTTATGAGAGAAACATGTTTGCAATGACAACTTAGAGATCATAGTTCCTGATGCGATGCTTAATTAGCTAGGAGCTTATAATGGTTTGTGTTGGATGCCAACATGAATTTCAAGATGATTATGAGGTAGTATGATAGGATGGTATCCTCCTTTGAATGATTCAAGTGGCTTGACTTGGCACATGTTCACGCATGTAGTTGAAACAAAATCAACATAGCCTCTATGATATTCATGTTGATGGTGATTTATATCCTACTCATGCTTGCACTCAACGTTGGTTAATTTGAATGCTTATTGATGACTGTTGTCGCTCTCTAGTTGGTCGCTTCCCAGTCTTTTGCTAGCCTTCACTTGTACTAAGCGGGAATACTGCTTGTGCATCCACTTCCATAAAACCAAAGTTGTTCCATATGAGTCCACCATACGTACCTATATGCGGTATCTACCTGCCGTTCCAAGTAAATTTGCATCTGCCACACTCTAAATCTTCAAGTAATAATCTGTTTTGTATGCCGGAAACGCTCATGTGGTGACAAGGGGCGGTCAATATCTTCCATGCTAGGCGTGTTATCCTCGATACGTGTTCATTCACTATCACTCATGAGAAAGGGGCCGGTAATCGGAATGCCCAGTTCCATGCTCAAATTGAAAATATAATTGTAAACAAAACACCCCTGGATTGTTGTTGGTATGGATGGCACTCGAGGATTCAGCTAGACGTGGAGTGTGATTGATCGATGGGGGGGAGTCAAAACTTTACTTTTCTGCCTGGGAACCGCCTATAGTATGTGTAGCATGGAAGATGGTGAAAACTATTGGTCATTGAGTTGACAATGAAAGCATACCACCCAAAATTATTTATCTCTATTTTAAAAGCTTGAGCTCTGGCACCTCTGCAAGTCAATGCTTCCCTCTGTGAAGGGCCTATATATTTACGTTTCTGTTGAGTCATCCTCTTCTTATAAAAGCACCAGTTAGAGAGCACCTCCGTCATTTTTATGCTTTGCTATTAATTGATATTGAGTATGACTGCGACTGGGTCTTCTTTGCCATGAATTACAATGTTCAGTCAGCCCTTGGTCTTTGAAGGTGCTCTGCATTTATGTTTTGCGGTCTCAGAAAGAGCTAGCGAGATACCACCTGTTCATATTGTGTTATGATTGTTTTGATTGAAATTTTGACGTTTGAAACTCATTATTATTGCTTGCTAGTTGATTATGCCATTGATATGAGTACATCATAAGACCTAAATGTTATTGCTTATGTGGTTAGCTTATGATCTTGCTGAAAATCTGAATATGAGTTAGACATAATTACAGCAACAAGGTCAAACAGAGTTTGTAAAAGTTTTTCTTTTGTTTCTTTCAGTTTGTCAACTGAATTGCTCGAGGACAAGCAAGGCTTTAAGCTGGGGGGAGTTGATACGTCTCCATCGTATCTACTTTTCGAAACTCTTTTGCCCTTGTTTTGGACTCTAATTTGCATGATTTGAATGGAACAATCCCGGACACACGCTGTTTTTAGCAGAATTGCCATGGTGTTGTTTTTGCGCCTAAACAAAAGTTCTCGGAATGACCTAGAAATTTACGAGGATTTTTTGTGGAATATATAAAAATACTGGCGCAAGTATTACCTGGAGGGACGGAGCCAGGAGCCCACGAGCACAGGAGCCACCCCCCCCCCACGGTCGCACCTGGCATGCTTGTCAGGCCCTCGTGGCTCCGCTACCTCCAACTCCAGCTCTATATAGTCTATCTCGCCCAGAAAAAATTAAGAGAGAAGAGTTCATCGCTTTTTACGATACGGAGCTGCCGTCACCACCTGTTCTTCCTCCGGAGGGCAGATCTGGAGTCCGTTTGTCGGGACCCCGATCCTAAGCCATAGGAATCCACCCTGTAACACATGGCATCTCTTTGCTGTCTCACGCACGGTTATCCCCACGGCTCCAGCCTTACCTTAGCCGGGACCGTTTGCGCCTTTTGACTCGCGTATGCAATTGTGTCGCTACCAATCCAATGTCAAAGAACCCGGATCGACATATCTAGTCATAAACTAAAGTGGCAGTTCCGTACACGGACAGGCATAAATGACCCAGCAAAGCAGGTGTCGGTCATCAGCGAATGTAGATGAGTCGTAGCAAGCAACAAGGGCTCCATTACAACGCGTGACATTTCCCAAAGGGACAGACACATCAGCTAAGAAGGACACATGCCGGTCAACCAATGTGTCTGAAGTAGTAGCGAACTACCATGGCTCGATGGAATCATAAAGGCGCATTTCCCTGTAAGGAGTGGTACTAAGGCATACGACTAAGTATTCGAACCCCATACATATCAAGTACAACACACGTACGCATGGCATACCGATATGCATAGATAGATCGATGGCATCACAACATAACCATAAACATACAAACTTTATTTAGAAGGCTCGGAAGAGCCTCACACATAATATTACTCAGATAGGGGTCTCACGACCCATCATCACGAGTCATACACACAATTCTTACAAGCCAGCGGAAGATTAAAACTGTCTGAGTGCAGACAGATGGAAAGGTAAAGGCACATGGCCTGACTATCCACAGAACCATCCTTGGGCCAGATCGTAGCTGGGATACCAGCTCCTCGTCGTCGTCAACGTCTAGGTAGAACCCTCCATTAGGTTCATTAACAACCTCTGCAACAATTTATTAAGCAAACGTGAGTACGAAAGTACTCAGCAAGACTTTAGGAAATCTATCTACTCATGCAATGTATCAACAAGGAGTTGTGGGGTTTCATGTGGAAAGCCAACATTTGACTCTTGGCTAGACAACTTCCATTTTTAAATTGTTTTAACAACTTTGATTTCTCCCACACGAGTCCAGTAACACCACAACAATACTCCATCGTGGAATCATTCCGTCTCCCTACAGAAATGCCGTCCACGACACTCATGCTTATCTTGATAATTTTATGAGTAGCCATTGAAGTTATCTATGAACAACATATGTCTCCAAGTAGTCCATATCCGGGACGCGGCTATTCGAATAGATCATAACCTTGCAGGGGTGTACTTCTTCACACACGCTCTCGCCACTTATCTTCATGTGCACGTCATGCACCTCGGCAACCTTCAAGCGGAAGCCCAGCGAGGGAGTCGGCCATGACCGTTAACCACACTAATACTTAGTCCAGGTCTATCGCCTATCTGAGGGTAATCCGCACGGAAGTCCGGCCTAGGTTTCCGCTATGGCCCCAAACGATGTGCGTAGGGTTCCCAAGCCCACCATATGGGTGCCACTTGGTACATCGTTCCACTGCCTACCGCATCATAGCCCACCTCTAAGGTCAGCGCTACGCACGGCCTCCAGCATGACTATAAACACCAGAAACTACTTGCAACTCCTGGACCGAGTACTAAGCGGTTAATAAGTCGAGCGGGGTCATATTTCAGGACCCATCATGTGGTAGTATCTTGTCTTGGATTACATACATGGAACTCAGTTCCTAAGGACGGTTCCAATGAAACAACCCGCCATGTACTCCTACATAGCCTTTCACGAGTACCTTTACCAAATCAGGTTCAACACACCACCTTTACTCACTGAACACATTCTCACAATTCTTTTCATCACCCAGATGACAGACCATACACAACTCTAAGCATAACATGCATAGCAGGATAAGGCACATCATAGCTCAAGCATCTACCAGGTATGCTAGGTTGCAAGGTTCAGCCATTTACTGTGACAAGGACAGGTCATGCAAAGGAAGTGGGTTCAACTAGCGTGGTAAAAGCATTTCAAGCATTTGAACCTAATGCAATAAATAAGAGCAGGAGCAAGAACATGGGATTTATCAGGATGATCAAAATGGTTGCTTGCCTTGTTGCTCAGCACAGGGGGGATATCCGTCAGTCGGATAATCAGACGTATCCGGAGGGCGGAGCCTACCGGAATAACAACAATAAATCAATATCAAACATATGCCACAAAATGATGCATGAAATGCAATGTAGCATGGTTTGAGATGACTAGCAGAACCTTTTGGGTGATCTTGATTTCAAATCATAATTCAAATATTATTTGAATTGTAATTTATCAAATTCTTTTATTTGATTTGACTTGATGCTGTTTCATAACTTTGTTTTTCATGCATGAAAATAGCACCATTGGATTCCTTGGATTTTTCTGATCCTTTTACATATATTATTTGTCAAATTTGGAGTTATATTCAATTTTCTATAAATTTCCAAAGTTTTGAACTTATTTTGGAATTATTTTTAAATAGAAAAGCTTTTATTGCATCAGCATGACATCAGCAGGTCCAACTGGCCGCTGAATGTCAAACCTGACCAGCGGGACCCACTGGTCAGTGTCTCTGGCCAGTTTTTAGTTTAAATTTAACTTAATTAGCTAATTAACAGAGTAGGATCCACCTGTCAGTGTCTGTTTAAGTTTTTATTTAATTAATTATTTTTGTTAACCTAAACTTAATTAGCCAGGGGGCTGGCCCCACCTGTCATAGGCTCAGGGGGGTCAGTTCCTCCGGCGGCGAGGCCGATCTCGCCGGCGGTGAGCCTCTGACGACCACAGAGACGGCAGAGGGGCTCGGGAATCTCATTCCGGCAATCAAACTTCACGCGGAGGGCACCAAATGAACCAGCACACAGCCGGAGTTCCATTTCTGTAAAGAACCAAGGGTAAGATGGCTGGAGATGACGCCGGCGACGAGCTTGGCGGCGGCCGAAGCTCGGGCTATGTCGGGATCATCGAAGCAAAGGGCATTTCGCGCGGGGCTGGGCTCCTACAGCATCTACGTGACGTACTGAAGCCATTGGTGGGCTTAGATGGACCAGCCGATCACCGGAGAGCTACCGGCGACGAGGTCCCACGGCGGATCTCGTCGGGCTCTGGTGGAATCGGTGCCTAGAGGAAGGGATAGAGGGGAAAACTTGGGGGAAAAACCCTGAGCTCATGGGGAGTGCAGAGGTGTCGAGAGTGGGCTCGGGGATGGCCTGAGGATGGAGAACGACGGCAGCGAGCTCCGGTTACCCGAGGAGGAAGATGACGGCGTCATGGCGTTTCAGAGCTTCTCGACATCGAGCGACTGGTTGGAGAGCTTCAGGGGATCAGGTCGAAGCTAACGCGCAGCTCAGGAGAGAGGAAGAGAGGCGGGATTACCGCGAGCTTGAGCTCAAGCTTGCGGTCATGGCGGCTGAGAGAGAGAGAACAGGGGCGAATGGCGAGGGGATGAGCACGGAGAGGCCTTCGGGGAGCTTATCCCCGTCACGCCAGCGCGACGCGACGGCCAGGCAGACGCACACGTGCGTGGCCGTGCCGGATCAAGCGGCGGCCACCTCCTGCTGCTCGCTGGCAAGGAAGATGACGGGGAGCAGCTGGGCCTGGGCCAGGTGAGCGACAGGTAAGTTTCTTTCCATTTTTTCATTTCTGTTTCTGTTTTATTCTTTCTTATATTGTTTCATTTATTTTTGACTCCAAACTATTCCTAAAAATAGTTTGAAAAATACCAGAGTATTAGTTGGAATATTTCCAACCACTCATAAAGTTTTCAACACTTTTGGAAACTTTAAAATATTTGAAACCAAAAATATAACTCATTTCAGTAGGTTTTAACTTAAATTTAAAATGCCAAAAGTATTTTGAAAATAGGTTTCATCTCTGATATCTTGTTTTCTACATTTATCAGAAAAGATGAACTTTTCTAATGGCCATTTTGGGTTCATTGATTTGGCACTTGTTGGAATTCTTTTGAATAAAAGGTGGCTAGAGTTTTGCGTTGGTTTTCTTTACTTTGCTTTGGATTTCTTTTCCTTCCTTGAGTGCAATTCAAATTCTTAAGATACAATTGAAGAAAATATGAGCTCAAACTTGCTAAACCCTAATGGGGGTCAGGGATGTGACACCGTTCTGGGCTCCGGAGAGGGAAAATCATCGCCGTCGTCATCACCAACCGTCCTTCATCGCAAATTCCATGATGCTCTTCACCGTTCATGAGTAATCTCATCGTAGGTTGCTAGACGGTGATGGGTTGGATAATATCTATCATGTAATCGAGTTAGTTGTGATGGGGTTTCATCCCTAGTATCCACTATCTTCTAAGATTGATGTTGCTACTACTTTGCTATGCTTAATGCTTGTCACTAGGGCCCGAGTGCCATGATTTCAGATCTGAACCTATTATGTTTTCATCAACATATGTGTGTTCTTGATCCTATCTTGCAAGTTTTAGTCACTTACTATGTGTTATGACCCGGCAACCACGGAGTGACAATAGCCGGTACCACTCCCGGGGATGACCATAGTATGAGAAGTTCATGTATTCACTATGCGCTAATGCTTTGTTCTGGTTCTCTATTAAAAGGAGACCTTAATATCCCTTAGTTTCCATTAGGACCTCGCTGCCACAGGAGGGATGGACAATAGATGTCATGCAAGTTCTTTTCGATAAGCACGTATGACTATATACGGAATACATGCCTACATTACATTAATGACCTGGAGCTAGCTACAAATCACCCCTTGTTGTAACTGTTACATGATGAATGTCATACGACATAATTAACCATCACCGATCCAATGCCTACGATCTTTTCCTACTGGTCCTTACTAAGTTACTTTACCGCTACTGCTGTCACTACTGCTACTGCTACCACTGCTACCGTTACTATCAAGCTACTTTGCTACTTAAACTTTGCTGCAGATACTAAATCTTTCAGGTGTGGTTCAGTTGACAACTCAACTACTGATACTCGAGAATATTCTTTGGCTTCCCCTTGTATTGAATCAACAAATTTTGGTTGAATACTCTACCCTCAAAAACTGTTGCGATCCCCTATACTAGTGGGTTATAAGGGCCGGCTCGCACGTGGTTGAAAAACTTACCACCCAATTCCATCAACACTTGGGCAGAACTCAAGGAGCGTTTTGTTAAGAACTTTCGAGGGACTTCCAAGCGTCCAATGATGATTGTAGATCTTCAACATTGTGTTCAGCGAGCGGATGAGTCGGCTCACCACTGGACGAGGCGGGTCGCGGAGATTATCCATTCTTCGGATGACATCACGGCGGCTCAGGTTGTGCTGATCTTGGAAAAGAACTGTCATTTTTAGCCTCTGATGTTGAAACTCTGCCGTATTAAGTGAAAGGTGTAGGATATGGGTGAGTTGATGGACACCCTGATCAGGTATGCCGAGTCAGACGGCACGAAGGATGTCGGCTCTGATCATGAGAAGGCAAGTGAAGTTAAAAGGGGATATGGAGCTAAGGGCCACTTCCAGACTCACGGGCGCAACAGTAACCAGGGAGGTCAACGAAAAAGGAGGCAACAAGATGGTGTGTCTGATTTTGTTGCTAACGCCAGTGCTGGGTCGAGAAACCAGCGCTGGCACATCGGCCAGGATCAGTGTTTTAGTGGAAAAAACTGCACAATTATGAAGAGCTGCTTAAGGGACCTTGTCCTAAGCATAGTACCCCAGGTGCCCCGTCTGCTCACGCTTGGGGAAACTGTTTTGTAATACAAGAATTCCGTCTTCAAGCGTCCAGGGACCACCAAGGAGGTAACGAAGGCACCCAACTGGGTCAATTTGGCCCCGGCGGGTCACGAGGTGGCTCGTTCGGTGATTTTCCAAACCCGGGTCCTCAAGGGCAAGGCGGCTCACATAACAATGGTGGACAGTCATCTGGCCAAGGCAATCAGCAGTATAATGACCAGGGGGGCTTGCAGAGCAATCCTAAGCAGTTGAACGGCGGTCTGTATCATGTCTTCACCACTAGCACCTGTAAAAGGGATGATGAAATAAAGCAGAGGGCAATCAACATGGCTGAGCCGACGGTTCCCAGATACCTAAACTAGTCTGAACAGCCTGTCACGTGGAGTAGACTTGATCACCCTCCCTAGATTGATTGCCGTGGCGACTTGGCGTTGCTGGTGGCGCCTCAGGTTGGGGGATACACAATTTCTAAGGTCCTTACGTATGGAGGTAGCAGCATCAACATCCAATACTATGATACCTTCCGGTGGATGAACTTCACAGAGAAGGACTTGATGCCTTCAACCATGGTTTTTCATGGCATTGTGTCAAGCAAGTCGGCGTATCCTGTTGGGCGGATCAAGTTGAATGTGGATTTTGGTGATGAGTCCAATTACAGCAGTGAGGCATTGATGTTTGAGGTGGTCAAAATTAAGAGTCCTTACCATGCTCTGTTCGGGCAGCCGGCTTATGCCCGCTTCATGGCCCGACCTTGTTATGTAGACCCTAAGCTTAAGATGCCTGGTCTTAAGGGCACCATCACAGTCAATGGAGATCGAAAGATAGCACAGGAGTGCGAAGAAGGAGATGCCGCATATGCTGAGTCAGTGCGCGCTGCTGACCCAGAAGTATAGGGGATCAATCGTACTCCTTTCTATAAGTAAGAGTATCGAACCCAACGAGGAGCAGAAGGATTTGACAAGTGGTTTTCAACAAGGTAAAATCTGCACGCACTGAAATTGTCGGTAACAAGTGATTGTGTGGTGAGATGATTCGTAGCGAGCAACAAGTAACAAAAGTAGAACCGGTGCAGAAAAGTGGCCCAATCCCTTTTGTAGCAAGGGACAAGCCTGAACAAAGTCTTATAGGAGGAAAAACGCTCCCGAGGACACACGGGAATATCTTTCATGCTAGTTTTCATCATGTTCATATGATTCGCGTTCGTTACTTTGATAGTTTGATATGTGGGTGGACCGGCGCTTGGCTACTGCCCTTACTTGGACAAGCATCCCACTTATGATTAACCCCTCTGGCAAACATCCGCAACTACGAAAGAAGAATTAAGACAAAGTCTAACCATAGCATTAAACTAGTGGATCCAAATCAGCCCCTTAAGAAATAACGCATAAACTAGGGTTTATGCTTTTGTCACTCTAGAAACCCATCATCTACTTACTACTTCCCAATGCCTTCCTCTAGGGCCAAATAATGGTGAAGTGTTATGTAGTCGACGTTCACATAACACCACTAGAGAACAAACAACATACAACATATCAAATTACCGAACGAATACCAAATTCACATGACTACTATTAGCATGACTTATCCCATGTCCTCAGGAACAAAATTAACTACTCACAAAGCATAATCATATTCATGACCAGAGAGGTAATGAGTAGCATCAAGGATCTGAACATAAACTCTTCCACCAAGTAATCCAACTAGCATCAACTACAAAGAGTAATCAACACTACTAGCAACCTTACAAGTACCAATCGGAGTCGCGAGCCGGAGATTGGTTACAAGTGATGAACTAGGGTTTGGAGATGAGATGGTATTGATGAAGATGTTGATGGTGACGAGTCCCCTCCGATGAGAGGAGTGTTGGTGATGACGATGTCGATGATTTCCCCCTCCGGGAGGGAAGATTCCCATGCAGGATCATCCTGCCGGAGCTCTAGATTGGTTCTGCTCAAGTTCCGCCTCGTTGCGGCGGCGAAACCGCAAAAAAGCTCCTCCTTGATTTTTTCCTGGACGAATCCCTTCATATAGCAAAAGAGGGGGGCAAGTGGGCTAGTGGGCTGCCCACAAGCCCTCATGGCGCGGCCTAGCGGGTGGTCGCGCCGTGAAGGCTTGTGCGCACCCCCTGGTGCTCCTGTGGCACTTCTTCGGCCCAGTATTTTTGATAAATCGGGAAAATAAATTCCTCGTTGTTTTTTACGGCGTTTGGAGTTGCGCAGAATAGGTATCTCAACTTTGCTCCACTTTTAGGCCAGAATTCCAGTTGCGGGCATTCTCCCTCTTCATGTAAACCTTGCAAATTAAGAGAGAAAAGGCATAAGAATAGTGCCGCGAAGTGAAATAACAGCCAAAGAAGCGATAAATATCAACATGAAAACCTGAGGAAAAATGGACGTATCAACTCCCCCAAGCTTAGACCTCGCTTGTCCTCAAGCGAAAGCCGATAAATATGTCCACATGTTTAGGGAGAGAGGTGTCGACAAAACAAGATACGAACATGCATGCATCATGATCATGATGAGAACAGCAATACCAACATATAAACTCTCATGCTAAAGTGATAATTCCTTGACAAAGTAAAGCATGGATCAACAAGTTTTAATACTCATTCTATTTATATGTGAAACCATCACTTCCCATAGGATCATTACATGATCTTTCATGCTTTTGTTCTATTCTCACTCTTTTGATCATGGCAAGAGGCAAAGCCCTTCAACTAAGACAATCTTTATTATATGGCTCACGAGCTCGAATACATCGGGGGTGACACAAAGAAAAACTCAAGACTAAAACACTAAGACTTTTAATCCACTAGAGAAAGAGAAATCTGAAAAGGAAAACTAAAACAAAGGTAAAGGCAAAAGATGTGATGGTGATACGATACCGGGGCAACTCCCCCAAGCTTGGCACAAGCCAAGGGGATTGCCCATACCAATGCTCAGTTGTCTTCCTTTGGTGGTGATGGCGGAGTTGTTGCAACACGAGTTTGATCCTCCGTCTTCCAAGGCATAGGTGCTCCATCATGGAAAGATGAACGAGTCTCCGGAATCCTCAAATCTGCAGCCAACCGTATTGATTTAAATCTATACTCATACTCACGGTTTTGGTTCTGCAGGTCATAGATCTGGCCCTGGAGTTGATCAACCCTATCATAGAGCCTGGAGAGGTGCTTCCCAATGTCATTGGCATCAATCTTGTGCTTGTTGGTGAACTCCGTGATCATCATACGGTTGGCGTTAAGTCCACGCTCCAGCATCCCTTGGCACTTGAAGAGTTGTTGTTCCATTGCTTCGAGCCTCATCTCCATGCTTCCGGTCTTCTTAGGCCCCTCAACATCACGGATGTGCAACATCCCCTCATGCATCTTGATAGATTGAGGGTGTTGCGGCACTCCCGTGAGGTAGGGACTGATGACCTTCTCGAAGATCTTGTCCTTCGGAGCTTTTGGGGAAGTCATAGCGATCTAGATCTGCAACAGAAACAGGCTCAAAACTAAAAACAGAGGAAATCTGCGTGATGCAGAGGTCAGACCAAACGGAAGTATATATAATTATTATTTTTAGACCAGAAGGACTACCCCACACGAAAACGGAGTCCGGGAGGCACACGAGGTGGCCACAAGCCCTCACGGCGCGGCCAGGGGTGGGCCCGCGCCGTGCAGGCTTGTGCCCTCCTCGCTCACTTTCCGGACTACTTCCAATTTTTGTATTTTTTCAAATATTCCAAAACGGAGAAAATTTCCTACTGGAAAAGTTTTGGACTCTGTTTTCTTATCGAATCACATACATCTTCGTTTTCGGAGTCTGAAACAGGCCGATAAATGTCCCTTAGGTATTCTTCCGGAGTTATGGTATTCATGATATTGCTTTCAACATTTATGGGATTACCTGAGATATAATGCTTGATTCTTGGCCCATGTACAACTCTCGGACAATTACCTTCCGTGTTGTTGATCTTGATAGCACCGGAACGATATACTTCCTCAACAACATAGGGACCTTCCCATTTAGAGAGAAGCTTGCCTGCAACGAATCTTAAACGAGAGTTATATAGCAAGACATAATCACCTACATTGAACTCACGCTTTTGTATCCTCTTATCATGCCACCTCTTAACCTTCTCTTTGAACAACTTGGCATTCTCATATGCCTGAGTTCTCCACTCATCAAGCGAGCTAATATCAAATAACCTCTTCTCACAGGCAGGTTTGAAATCAAAGTTGAGCTCTTTGATTGCCCAATAATCTTTATGCTCTAGCTCAAGAGGTAAATGACATGCTTTCCCGTACACCATTTTGTATGGAGACATGCCCATGGGATTCTTATAGGCAGTTCTATAAGCCCACAGTGCATCATCGAGCTTCTTAGACCAATTCTTTCTAGACCTATTGACAGTCTTTTGCAGAATCAGTTTAATCTCTCTGTTGCTTAGCTCTACTTGACCACTGGATTGAGGGTGGTAGGGAGACGCAATTCTATGGTTTACATCATACTTAGCAAGCGTTTTACGGAAAGCACCATGAATGAAGTGTGAACCACCGTCGGTCATTAGATATCTAGGGACTCCAAATCTAGGGAAGATAACTTCTTTCAGCATCTTGATAGAGGTGTTGGGATCAGCACTACTAGTGGGGATAGCTTCTACCCACTTAGTGACGTAATCAACAACAACTAAGATGTGAGTATACCCATTGGATTTTGGAAAAGGTCCCATATAATCGAAGCCCCAAACATCAAATGGTTCAATGACAAGTGAACAGTTCATAGGCATTTCCTATGTTTGCTAATATTACCTATTCTTTGACATTCGTCACAAGACAAGACAAACTTACGGGCATCCTTGAAGAGAGTGGGCCAATAGAAACCTGATTGCAATACCTTGTGTGCAGTTCTATCTCCCGCATGGTGTCCTCCGTAGGCCTCGGAGTGACATTTCTGTAGGATCTGTTGCTGTTCGTGTTCAGGTACACAACGTGTAATAACACCATCTACTCCTTCCTTATAAAGGTGAGGATCATCCCAAAAGTAGTGTCTCAAGTCAAAGAAGAATTTCTTCTTTTGTTGGTACGTGAAACTTGGTGGTATGTATTTGGCAACAATATAGTTTGCATAATCAGCATACCACGGTGCACTACGTGAAGCATTTATGACATTCAATTGCTCATCAGGAAAGCTATCATCAATAGGTTGTGGGTCATCAAGAACGTTCCCCAACCTAGAGAAGTTATCTGCTACTGCGTTATCAGCACCCTTTCTGTCGACAACGTGCAAATCAAATTCTTGTAGCAAGAGAACACATCTGACAAGTCTAGGTTTAGCGTCCTTCTTCTCCATGAGGTACTTAATAGCAGCATGATCAGCGTGAATAGTGACTTTGGAATCAACTATGTAAGACCTGAACTTTTCACATGCAAACACGACTGCTAAAAATTCCTTCTCTGTAGTAGCATAGTTTCTCTGGGCACTGTCTAGAGTTTTACTAGCATAGTGAATAACATTCAACTTCTTATCAACTCTTTGCCCTAGAACAGCACCAAACGCATAATCACTAGCATCACACATGATCTCAAAAGGTAAGTTCCAATCAAGTGGTTGAACAATAGGTGCAGTTATCAAAGCCCTCTTAAGTATTTCGAAGGCTTCCTCACAATCATCGTCAAAGACAAAAGGAATATCCTTTTGTAAGAGATTGGTAAGAGGCCTAGAAATCTTAGAGAAGTCTTTAATGAACCTTCTATAGAAACCAGCATGACCAAGGAAACTTCTTATACCTTTGATATCTATGGGGTATAGCATTTTCTCGATTGCATCAACCTTAGCCTTATCGACTTCAATACCTCTTTCGGAAATTTTATGTCCTAAGGCAATGCCTTCATTAACCATAAAGTGGCACTTCTCCCAATTCAAGACAAGATTCGTGTCTTTACATCTCTGCAAGACTCGATCAAGGTTGTTGAGGCAATCATCAAAGGAAGACCCATAAAAGGAGAAGTCATCCATGAAAACCTCAACAATCTTTTCACAAAAGTCACAGGATATAGCCATCGTACATCTTTGAAAGGTGGCAGGTGCATTACATAAGCCAAAAGGCATACGTCTATAAGCAAAGGTACCGAAAGGGCAGGTGAAAGTGGTTTTCTCCTGATCAGATTGTGCAACTGGTATTTGGGAGTAACCAGAATAACCGTCTAGAGAGCATAAGTGTGTGTGTTTGGACAGCCTTTATAGCATTTGGTCGATAAAAGGTAAAGGGTAATGATCTTTCCTAGTGGCTTTATTCAATTTCCTAAAATCGATCACCATCCTATAGCCAGTAATAATCCTCTATGGGATCAATTCATTCTTATCATTAGGGACAACGGTAATGCCTCCCTTCTTAGGGACGTAGTGCATCGGACTCACCCAATCGCTATGAGCAACAGGATAAATGATACCCGCTTCCAGGAGCTTTAGTATTTATTTTCTTACTACTTCTTTCATCTTAGGATTCACTCTCCTTTGATGATCAGCAACTGGTTTGAAATCAGGATCAGTTTTGATCTTATGCTGGCATAGAGTGGGACTAATGCCCTTAAGATCATCAAGAGTATATCCAATAGCAGCACGGTGCTTCCTCAGAGTTTTTAGTAACATCTTTTCTTCATACTCTGAGAGGCTAGCACTAATAATGACAGGATATATCTCCTTTTCATCAAGATAAGCATACTTAAGAGTATGAGGCAACTGTTTAAGCTCGAACACAGGATCACCGTTTTGTGGGGGTGGATCCCCAAGCAGTTCAACAGGCAAGTTATTCTTAAGGATAGGATATTGTTCTAAGACAACTCTATCTATTTCATCCCTTTCATCCATATGCATATCATTCTTATGCTCAAGCAAGTATTGCTCTAAGGGATCAGTAGGAGGCACGGCAAAAGAAGCTAAGGCAATAGTTTCATCCTTACTAGGCAACTCCTTTTCATGAGGTTGTCTACCAGACTTAGAGAAATTGAACTCATGTGACACACCTTCAAAACCAACAATGACAGTTTGCTTCTCATAATCAATATGAGCATTGACGGTATTGAGAAAAGGTCAGCCAAATATGATGGGACAGAAGCTATCTTGTGCGGTAGCAAGAACGAGGAAATCAGTAGGATACTTCGTTTTACCACACAAGACTTCAACAAAATTAACAATTCCCACAGGGCAGATAGTATCTCTATTGGCAAGCTGAATAGTGACATCTATAGGTTCTATCTCTATAGGTGCAATCTCATCTTTGATTTCATTGTATAAGGATTGAGGTATTGCACTAACACTATGTTTATCTCTAGCGTGAGGTTTAGCAATTCTAGCACCATCTTCCAGAACAGAATATTATGTCCCTCAACTTCTTCACACATAAGATCTTTGATAATAGCAATGCTAGGTTCAACTCTAATTTTCTCAGGGGGTGTAGGTATTCTAATATAGCCTCTACCTATCATAGTTGAAGCGTTAGAATGATCATTTATCCTAACAGGGAAAGGTGGTTTCTCAATGTAAGCACTGGGAACCACAGGATCATTATAGGCAATGACTTTCTCTTCAACTGGAGTGGGTTTAACTACATTGACTTCTAACGGAGGATGATATTTAAACCACTTCTCTTTGGGGAGATCAATATGGGCAGCAAAGGATTCACACAATGAAGCTACTATCTCAGAGGCAAGTCCATACTTAGCGCTAAAGTCACAAAAAGTATTTGTCCCAACAAAGGATTTAACGCAATCAGAAGTGAAATTCATACCTGACTCCTTACCTTCTTCAAGCTCCCAAGCTTCAGAGTTGCGTTTAATTCTCTCCAATAAATATCTCTCTTCATAAAATAACCGGTAAAAGAAGTGTCAAGCATGGTGCGATCATCATGAGAAAGCCGAGCATAGAAGTTCTGAATGATAATTTCTCTTGAGATCTCATGATTGGGGCATGAATATAGCATTGATTTAAGCCTCCCCCAAGCTTGAGCGATGCTTTCTCTGTCACGAGGCCAAAAATTATAAATATAATTCCGATCACGATGTACTAAATGCATAGGATAAAACTTTTGATGAAATCCCAATTTCAACCTATTGTAGTCCCATGATCCAGTATCATCACATAGCCTATACCATGTCAACGCCTTATCCTTCAAAGATAAAGGAAATACCCTCGTGTTGACCTCATCCTTGGGCAAACCTTCAAGCTTAAATAAACCACAAACCTCATCTACATAGATTACATGCAAGTCTGGATGTGATGTTCCATCTCTTGTAAAAGGATTAGCCAGCAGTTTCTCACGCATACCCGAAGGAAATTCAAAGAAAATATTTTTAGTAGGTGCAGCAGGTTGAGGACCAACTCTTTGTGCTTCCGTTCGAGGTGAAGATACCCCGAACAAGCCCCTCAAAGGATTAGTATCCATAGTGACAAGTGACAACAAATTTCAGCACACTATATGAATCTTTCCTTACCAAGTTCCACTTAGCAATGGGGCTTCACTCGCCGGCAACGGCACCAGAAAAGAGTCTTGATGACCCACAAGTATAGGGGATCAATCTAGTCCTTTCGATAAGTAAAAGTGTCGAACCTAATGAGGAGCAGAAGGATCTGACAAGTGGTTTTCAGCAAGGTAACAAGTGATTGTGTGGTGAGATGATTCGTAGCGAGCAACAAGTAACAAAAGTAGCAACGGTGCAGCAAAGTGGCCCAATCCCTTTTGTAGCAAGGGACAAGCCTGGACAAAGTCTTATAGGAGGAAAAACGCTCCCGAGGACACACGGGAATTTCTGTCATGCTAGTTTTCATCATATGATTCGCGTTCGTTACTTTGATAGTTTGATATGTGGGTGGACCGGCGCTCGGGTACTTCCCTTACTTGGACAAGCATCCCACTTATGATTAACCCCTCATGCAAGCATCCACAACTACGAAAGAAGAATTAAGACAAAGTCTAACCATAACATTAAACTAGTGGATCCAAATCAGCCCCTTACGAAGCAACGCATAAACTAGGGTTTTAGCTTCTGTCACTCTAGCAACCCATCATCTACTTACTACATCCCAATGCCTTCCTCTAGGCCCAAATAATGGTGAAGTGTTATGTAGTCGACGTTCACATAACACCAGTAGAGTAAAAATAACATACAACATATCAAATTACCGAATGAATACCAAATTCACATGACTACTATTAGCATGACTTATCCCATGTCCTTAGGAACAAAAGTAACTAATGACAAAGCATAATCATATTCATGAACAGAGAGGTAATGAGTAGCATCAAGGATCTGAACATAAACTCTTCCACCAAGTAATCCAACTAGCATCAACTACAAAGAGTAATCAACACTACTAGCAACCTTACAAGTACCAATCGGAGTAGCGAGACGGAGATTGGTTACAAGTGATGAACTAGGGTTTGGAGATGAGATGGTGCTGATGAAGATGTTGATGGTGACGAGTCCCCTCCGATGAGAAGAGTGTTGGTGATGACGATGGCGATGATTTCCCCCTCCGGGAGGGAAGTTTCCCCGGCAGGATTGTCCTGCCGGAGCTCTAGATTGGGTTTGCTCAAGTTTCCCCTCGTGGCGGCGACGAAACCACGAAAAAGCACCTCCTTGATTTTTTCCTGGACTAATCCCTTCATATAGCAAAAGAGGGGGGCAAGTGGGCCAGTCGGCTGCCCACAAGCCCTCATGGCGCCCCTGTGGGGTGGTCGCGCCGTGCAGGCTTGTGGGCACCCCCTGGTGCCCCTGTGGAACTTCTTCGGCCGAGTATTTTTGATAAATTGGGAAAAAATTCCTCATTGATTTTTACAGCGTTTGGAGTTGCGCAGAATAGGTATCTCAACTTTGCTCCATTTTCAGGCTAGAATTCCAGTTGCCGGCATTCTCCCTCTTCATGTAAACCTTGCAAAATAAGAGAGAAAAGGCATAAGAATAGTACCGTGAAGTGAAATAACAGCCAAAGAAGCGATAAATATCAACATGAAAACATGATGCAAAATGGACGTATCGTGCACTTCCGAAGAATTGAAGTTCCACAAGGCCAATGTGGACCCTGCTGACATGAGCCTACTCAAAAAACCAACTGTTGATTTTGAGCCGCCCCTTAAGTTCAAGCCGACGGATGATACCAAACAAGTTGACTTCACCCCAGGCGACTCTTCTAAGAATTTTACTATTGGGACCAGTTTGGGTCCCAAATAGGAAAGAGCGCTCATCAAATTGATCCACGAGAATTGGGACATCTACACATGGAAACCTTCTAACCTGCGAGGAGTACCGAGAGAATTCAATGAGCACCATCTCAATGTAGATCCCAAGATGAAGCCGGTTCCTTAGTACCTTCGTCGTTTCAATGAGGAGAGGCGTAAAGCAATTGGGGAATAAGTCGCCCGGCTCCTGGCCGCCGGGTTCATCGTCAAAGTTTTTCATCCTGAGTGGTTGGCTAACCCGGTCTTAGTTCTCAAGAAGAACGTCACCATTCACATGTGCATCAACTATACAGACCTCAAAAAAGCTTGTCCGAAGGATCATTTTTCCCTTCCCCGTATTGATCAAATCATTGACTCTACGGCGGGTTGTGAGCATTTGTGTTTTCTGGATGCATACTTTGGTTATCACCAGATCAAGATGGACAAGGGGGACCAGGAGAAAACAGCCTTTATTACTCCTTTTGGTGCCTATAGCTATGTCTCAATGCCTTTTGGACTTAAGAGCGCACGGGCAACTTATCAACGTTGCATTCAGAATTGTTTGCACAGTTAGATTGGACATAACGTTCATGCTTATATGGATGACATCGTGGTGAAATCACAGAAGAAGGAGACACTTCTAGGTGATCTCAAGGAGATGTTCGACAATGTTCGGGTGTATCATATGAAGCTTTACTCGACCAAGTGTGTGTTTGGGGTTCCTGCAAGAAATTTACTGGGATTCCTGGTGTCAGAGCGTGGCATTGAAGCTAACCCGGACAAGATCAAGGCGATAACTTTGCTTGGTAAGCCGGCTAACCTTAATCAGGTCCAACGTATGGCAGGTCATATTGCGGCACTGGGTCGCTTCATAAGTCGCCTTGGGGAGAAGGACATCCCTCTTTATGAGTTGCTCAAAAACCAAATCACTTCGTTTGGCCGATGCGGCTAATGAGGCTTTCGAGGCCCTTAAGAAGCAACTTGCTGAGCCGCCCGTGTTAGCAGCCCTAGCTGACAAGGAACCAATGCTCATGTCTATTGTTGCTAACTCTAAAGCTGTGAGTGTAGAAGTGGTTTTTGAATGCAAGGATGAAGGCAAGGAATATCTGGTTCTGCGACCAGTATATTTTGTTAGTGAGGTATTGACTCTGTCCAAACAACGATATCCACATTGGCAGAAGTTGGTCTTTGGGATTTTTATGGCAAGCCGGAAGTTGAAGCACTACTTCCTAGAGCATCCAATCGGCATGGTTAGTTCTCCTCCAATTGGGGACATTATACAGAACCGTGAAGCCGCTGGGCGGATTCTTAAATGGGCAATAGAGCTTGGTCCTCACCATGTGAAGTATATACCTCGCACAACCATCAAGTCTCAAGCTCTGGTGGATTTTACCAACGATTGGAACGAGTTGTAGATACTGGAAGATAGGCCTAATAATACATACTCGACTATTCATTTTGATGGTTCTAGGCAGTTGGAAGGCTCGGGAGCTGGAGTGGTGTTATCTTCCCCACGAGGCGACAAGTTTTGCAATGTTTTGCGACTCATGTTTCCTTGTACCAACAATGCGGCTGAGTATGAGGCGTTGCTCCATGGGGTCAAGATAGCTAAGGAGATGAACCTTAGCCGGGTCAGATGCTTAGGCGACTCAGATTTGGTGGCTCAGCAAGTATCCGGAACCTGGGATTCCAAAGACCCATTGATGGCGGCTTATAGGCATGCGGTAACCGAAGTGGCGGGTCATTTTCATGGTTACCAGGTTGATCACATTGATCATCGACAGATTGAGGCGGCTGATGCTTTATCACGACTTGGATCACAACGTAAGCATGTCCCCCCCAATGTGTTCTTGAATGTCTTGCATAACCCTTCTGTGAAGTTGTTTTTTGAAGAAGACATAACAGTTCCTGACCCGAAATCACAGTTGGTAGCGGCTCTCCGGGCGATTCCTGACTGGACAGTACCTTACATGGCTTATCTAGCCTGAGGAGAGTTGCTGATTGGTGAAATTTTTGCCAGACAAATGGTGTGGCGGTGCAAGTCCATGGTTATATCTAAAGGCGAGTTACACAAATGAAGCACCTGTGGGTTTTTCAGCGTTCTGTTACGCCAGAAGAAGGGCGTGATATTCTCAATGAGATACATGTGGGCGATTGTGGACATCACGTCGGGTCACGATCTTTGGTGTCAAAAGCTTTTTGCCATGGTTTCTACTAGTTGACGGCTAATGTTGATGCCGAGGATATAGTGCGCCTGTGTGATGGGTGTCAGAAGTTTCGAAGTCAAGTACATGTGTCGGCTCAGGAGTTGCGCATGATCCCAATCACATGGCTTTTCGTAGTTTGGGGGCTAGATATGGTTGGCTCATTTAAAATGTCTTCCGATAAAAAAACTCATCTGTTGGTGGCGGTTGATAAATTTCCAAGTGGGTTGAAGCAGAGCCGGTCAGCAATTGTGAGGCAGAGACGACACTCAAGTTCCGCAATAAGTTCATTTTCCGCTTTGGTTATCCCCAAAACATCATTACTGATAATGGTACTAATTTGTTTAAGGGGGTAATGAAGGGGTTTTGTCAGCGAGAGCACAACCGGCTTGATGTATCCATAGTGGCTTATTCACACTGCAATGGTCAAGCTGAGCGGGCTAACTAGGAAATCTTGCGTGGATTCAAGCCCCGGCTCATGGTTCCTTTGCAGCGCACTCCGGGTTGTTGGGCCAAAGAGCTTCCTTCAGTACTTTAGAGCATCAGAACAACACCAAACAGATCCACTGGTTATACTCCATTTTCCTTGTCTATGGGGCTGAGGCAATTCTTCCAAGCGATATAAGGCATGATTCTCCCATTGTCGCCGCGTACGTAGAAGCAGATAATGAACAAGCACGTCAGGATTCCTTGGATGCTTTGGAGGAAGAGCGTGATTTAGCCACAGCATGATCGGCTATCTACCGACAAGACTTGCGTTGTTATCACAGCCGACGGGTCAAGAGTCGGGTCTTCTAGGAGGGCGACTTAGTGCTTCGACTGATTCAAGATCACATGGGCATGCACAAGCTCTCGCCTCCATGGGAAGGACCTTTCTTCGTCAGCAAAAGCTTCGGAACGGCTCTTACTACTTGATTGATCCTCGCCCTGACAAGCCAACCTCGGAGGAAGAGATGACTCGCCCGTGGAATATTGCTCATGCGGCCTTATTACACTTAGAGCCATTGGCTCCTTATCCATGTAGATAATTTAGTATTTGTGTACTCTTTATATCATGACAATAAAGTCGGTACCCAAAAAATTCGGGGTCTCTGCCGTTTCAGCCTATATGTTGAGCATGAGTCTGTATTGATTAAATAAACCGCCCAAGAGGATGAGTCGCCGCCAAGGAGGCCATTCAAACATGGACGCTATTAGTATCAAAGAGAACGAGTCGCCCTGTTGCGATCGTTCAAAAATAGATACTAGTAAGGCAAAGAGGACCAAGTGCCATGATGCACGGTTCAAACATAGGCGCCAATGTATGATCATGAGTGATAAAAACAGGCTTACGTGGGGACTACTAGTCCCAGGTTGTTTAGCAGTAATAGAATTGTCTTCTGCAATCCTATGCCCATTTTTCCTTGATCATAGGTCACCTAGGGGCTTCTAACACATTGAGTCCTGCCTTAATACCCTCTTGGCTAGCAAAAAATTAACGCATTACAATGATTATACTCGGCTATATGGTTTGTGACGCGCCCCATAAGCCTCGTGTACTCTTGGCGAGTCAATCCAATTTTGGACCCTGAACTTGCAAAGTTAAAACATTGAGGTTATTGCGAGAGCCAACATATGGAAATAGACAAACCATGAATTCACACAACCTGCTTCACAAAAGCCTCACTTAAGCCTGATCCACTAGTCTAAAAACATAAAGGTTTTTGCAAAAACCTCTTAGGGTACGACTAGATCCTGGCAAGCCCGTCAACCCGACGTGAGTCGTTGTGCCGGCCTATTTATCACTTTATATGGTGTTGTCTTTTTAGGCAGAAATCCTATAGTTGTACTAACTCATCGAAAATTTGGTGATTCTAAAGGTCCGTCCTTTCAAGGAGGGGAAGAAAACATAATTCCTGACCAATGACAGCTCAAACAAGCGACTTATATTACAAGGTAACGCTAGAAAAGTTTTGGCATCCATACTCATGCAAATATATAGCAGTTTAAGTATACTCATAAACAAATTACATGTCTCACGAAGGCCAAAGGTTTTTCCATATTAACCCGGTGGCAAGTTCCCTCCGGGTTCAGTCTCTCTCTTCAGGTTGAAGCTTCGGGAGTCGCCTCATTTATGCCGCCTCCGGGTCACCCTGTGCCGGGCTTTTAGGGTCTTGGATCCGAAAGTTGTCCATACCCCAGGTGCAATTGATTAAAGCATAAAATTCATCTTTCTTCTGTCAAGATGGTTGACGGGTCGTCATTAGAGGCAAAAGGAGGCTTCTGACGCTGAGGAGTCAAATCCATTGGTGCAAAACTGGGAGGCACCACATGTTTATGGTTATCATCATAAGTCGATTGATACTTGGACAAGTCAAGACACTCCGCAAGCCGGCTTGATGGAGGACGAACATCCCTTACGCACTGGGCATAGTCCTCTTCATTAATTTTGAGCCGTCATCCTTATACTCGGGAAACCCGCCAACTATATCGTCTGGCTTGAGTTCTGGAGCATAGGCTAAAGACCAGATCATAGCCGTGATTAGCCCTTTCCGTGCAGATGATTTCTTTATTTCCTCTATATGTTGGGGTATGGTTGAGAGCCGCCTCAACATGTCTCTGATGTATTTTACTGGGTATTTGTCACCCCACACAGTCTTGATGGTGAATATCTCGCCAGCATAGAGTTTCTCTGTCAGGTTATATACCGCTTTTAGCTTCAGCACACAGTCATCTTGAAGATTGGCGGATCGAGGGCCTGCAAGGAACAAATGAAACATAAGGCGCTTGGCGCCTTGTGTCCTTTACAATGGTTACAATGGACAATATTCCAGGTACTTACCAAAGATGGCACTGGTCATCTTGGACATGTGTCGCCAAAGACCAGTCAATTCTTCCATGACTAGTTTTAGCTGACCCTCGGCGTTTTAGCACATTTCAATAGGGCGGCTTTGTCTGCTTGAGCCGAATCTTTGTATAGTATGTGCTCAGCGTTGACTTTTTCAAGTTTTTCCAAAGAGACTCGAAGTTTTTCTTCAGCTGCATGTGGGGCCCAGACTTAAGAGTCAAGATCGCCGAATGTACGTGCTCAGTGATCCCAGAGATCAATGCTCACCGAACACATAGATGCTGAATAATAAGATTCTGACATCCAAGTACCGAATTATTACATCACGTGACCAAATGGTCAAGTTCACAAGGTAGGGCCTAGAAGGCCAAATCATACTGATACAACTAGCGGTGGAAATCTTGGGGCTAAGAAGGTGCCCATGCCATCGGCCTACACAGACAGGCATTCTGACTGGGAAGCGTCCTAGTTCGCAGGGCCGTCTGCGAACACGTACTCTTCTCCAAACTCCGGTCCTTCCATGTCTGGTCAATAATATAACCAGTGGCAAGCCAATGAGTACTTTTAAATGTACTCGCAAACAACCCATGATATGAACAATGCAATTGAAAGGATAACACATAGTATGCATCTTGGTGGATAACATCCTATCTATGAATAAACATGATCATGTATATGCATCATAACTAGATGTTGATTTGAACAACAAGTTACATATATCAACATATGTGTCAAGCGCAGAATACTCCGGATTCACCCGATATGCCAAGTCACCAAACTTGGTCATATCAACTATTTCATATTAACACTATTGACCACACACTCACTCTTGGTTTATGCGGAAACGACTGAACGTAGTTTAAGCAGGATTACCAAACTGTCCTTGACCGTGGACACGGCTATTTGAATAGATTTACACTCTACAGTGGTAGTATGTTGGACCCACAAGATCCGAGAAACTTCTGTGTCATCCACGACTCGTGGTATATATCGTACCCGAGGTAAGTACCCGATCAATGCCTTTCCCCTGACAATACTAGGCAAAGAGGTCGACTCGATTGGTACCCAGCGCACATGTTGTACGTCTTACGAGCACCGACTCTGGACAGTATCAACCATGCGGGGACCAACGGTGTGCCTGGAAAACGTAAAAACGGCATAGTCGCACTACCTGGCACGACCCCATCAAGAGAGTGACCACACATCACTCCTGCAACTAGTAATGTGGTTCTTTGCTAGCACCGACCAGAGTAATCAACAAAGTCGCGTCCCATAAAGGGTAACATGGTCGTACATGTAAGGTTGGGATTGTCGACTCCTCATAAATCTAATCCCATTTCTGAAACCATACTCACACAAATACCTGGTGCACCACTTCACCAAAATTGTCCACCTAACTCATCATCACCCTCGGGCATTAGTGGCACCCGACAGGGTTTTCATAAACCTTTGATATTACCATCATCATGCTCATGTTACTACAATTCTAGCTTTACTTGTCAACATGATATTAGCGTGACCCTCATAGCTGGTATGATCATGCTCAACATGCAGGTGCTCCGGAGGAGCCATCGGTAACATCACTTCAATGATTTACCGATACTTATGATCACATGCAACGGAATGTTTTCTCTATTAGCATGCAATATAACATATATTCAAACATGTTCAAAGGGCTGCTTGCCTTGGTCAGCTAGGTATTCGGGGTCTTCGTGATCTTCAAGTCCAACTCCTTCGTCACACGGGTTTTCTATCGTCGTAATAAATAAAAGCAAAAAGTAGCTCACTCCAAAACAGATCACAAAGTCACTTCAAAAATGTTGTTTAATTCTGATAAATCCATATTGTTATTTTAAAAATATTTGTCTATGGTTTTAGTGAAAGAATATTTTGAAAATCAATAGAACAGAACTAAAACTATTCCAAATTAACCCTTTTTATTATTATAAAACAGAATAGTTGTTGCAAAAATTCATCCAATGGTTATGTTAAATACGACATATTTTTAGAAAAATAAGAGTGGAAGAATCATATTATTTCACTTGTTAAATCTTTTTACAAAAATCACTTAAAATCAAGTTTTAAAAAAAGGCTACAGCCCTTGGCCTGGCTTGGGCTGAGACTGGGCCGGCCCACTGGCCAGCCAACCTGCCTGCCCAGGCGCATGCACCGTCAGGTTAGAACCTGATGCGGGCGCCCCTGGGGGCAGCGAGGGAGAGAGAGATAGGCCACCGAAAGGTGGGGCACACCTGTCGGGGTCGTCTCCTACCTCTGGCCAGAGAGGAGGAGGAGCACACCGGCTTGGCTACCGACGTCCTCGGGCCCTAACAACGACAGGAATGGGTCCGGCTCGTTGTCGCCTACCTACAGGTGGTCGAGTCGATGACGGAGGGGCTCTGGTTTGCCGGCGACAAGGTAGACGCGGCGGAGGGGTTTCGGATGAAGGTGGAGGTGAAAGCTACGGGCACGGATTTGCTCGGGGAAGAGAGGGGAAAGCTTCATGGTGTCATGGGGAGTGTTTTGGTGGGCAGAGGGACGCAAGAGCCGACGTGTAGCCGGAGATCGACCAGAGCTCCGAGGCGGAGGGGCCTCGGTCGATCTCGAGCACCGGGGCTCTACTTTCTCAATGAGGTGGCTAGGGGGTGTTGAGGTCTCGGTAAGGTGGAGTGAGGGGTTCCGTAGCGAGGGGATGGGCTATTTATATGCCCGCGTCGGTCAGCCGACTCGGGAGCGCCGGTGATCCACCGTGGCATGCATGGGGGTGTAGAGAGAGGCTGGGTCGAAACCACGGTCTCAGGACGTGGTTTTGGACATCCAGGACTCACTGTGAGAGAGAGGGAGAGAGGAGAGGCGAGCTATCGTGGTCGCGCTCCTCTGGCGCTTCTGGTGCGCGCGGGCACGCATCGCACCGGCTCTTAGCGTGGGAAAGGAGGGGCCATGAGGGCTTCCTAACACAGAGGGGCTGTTGGGGGAGAGGATAGACACCGCGGGGAGGCTAGAACTGGCGGAGGGAATCGCCCCCACCTCGGTTGCTCTTTGTGGCACGCCCAGAGCGCAGCTTGGGCATGCCACGACATGTTGGCGCGCTCTGGGGTGCCTTGGATGTGTCTAGCATGTCCTGGGCACTGTGTTGGGGATATTATATGTGGTGTGACCCGCCCTAGCTGGGCCGGGTCACCAAGTGGGCAACTCATCCTTTGGCGATTCAAGCTTTGGCCCGGTAGGCCCAGGAGCTGGATGGCGGTTCAAGATCCACGTGGAGAATCAATTATCGAGGAGTTCTCCAGTCTTGGATAGCACGGCGATTTGGAGATAGAAAGTATCATGACTTGTGTTATGGCAAGGACTCTTGTAAACCCTAAGGGCTCGACCCGTATATAAAGGCGAGTCCGTGGAAAGGAGAGGACAGGTTAGAAATCATCGAGAGCTAGGTCAGGCGAGTTACGCCCTCCTTGTAATCGAAACATCATCAATACAACACAAAGGAGGACGTAGGTTTTTACCTCCTCATGAGGGGCCGAACCTGGGTAAATCCGAGTCCCGCTCCCGTTCAACCCCTTTGAGTCGCCACCAAGGTGCAATGGCTCCATCATTAAGTCCTTTCACTAGGACATCTGCTGCTGGGGATATTACCTGTTAATAACCCGCCCTAGTTGGGCCGGGTCACCGAATCAGGCAATTCATCTGAGCGTGGTTCGGGCCTTGGCCTTGCGAGGCCGGGTGTTATGTGGCGGTTTACAATTTCCGGAAGGTCTCCAAGCTTTGGAAGATGGCGACTTGGAGACCGTAGAGGTCATGACTTGTAGGAAGGAAAATACCCTTGTAAACCCTAGGGATTCGACCTGTATATAAAGGCGAGTCCCAGGGAAGCAGAGGGCAGGTTAGAAATCATCGAGTGCTAGGTTTCGCGAGTTACGCCCTCCTTGTAATCGAAACTACATCAATACAACTCAAAGCAGGACGTAGGATTTTACCTCCTCACGAGGGGCCAAACCTTGGCAAATCTCCGTGTCTCCCCTGCGCAACCCCTTTGAGTCGCCACCAAGGTGCGATGGCTCCAGTACTAAGTCCTTTCAGGAGGACATCTGCCGTGACAAAACCATGACAGTTGGCGCCCACCGTGGGGCCTACACACGGTGGAGTTGAGTTCTAAAAGGGAGCCCTACCAGGCTTCGGGAGTTACGCGATGGGGCTCATGACCCGGAGCCGCCGCGGGAAGACCTACATCGACAACCAGCAATGGGGGCCCGAGGAGGATTCGATCGAATCTGGTTACAGGGTCCCCTTCGGCAAGATCAACATCTTCATCGGCATGATCGGATCATCAATGACTGAGCCGGACATCTCCACCGACATCGTCGAGGCGGCCAGGTACGTCCGCCCAGTAGTGACGTAAAATCTGACTCGCCTGGTCTTTGTTGGGTTCACGCAGGGATCGGAGGAGCCAGAACGCTCGGCGACCTAGGAAACTACACCAGTCGACACTGATGACGAATCATCCATGGGCGATTCAGATTCAATCCGGTCTCTACATGGGGATGGTCTTGGGGGCTTGTCGCTGTGCATGGACCCCGAAGTCCTTGACCGAACTCGCCGCCAGATCGCTATTTATATGGCAGGGGCGACTCAACCCTTGCAAAACCCTACATGAGATGATGGAACCGGTGAGACGTCTAGAAGCCCGGCCGCTGTCCTGGTGGAATTAGCGGCGGAAATCACAAGGCTGATGGCGACTCCCCTCACACCAGAAAACCAGGAGGAGATAAACGCGGAGCTGGCGAAACTCAGAGAGGCAGTGGCAAAGGCTCATCGGGATGCCGAGGTGGAGTCCGCCAGGATCGAGACTCGGCAAGTTCAAATTGCGGCCGAAAGGATTCGCTTATATACTGACAACTGGCGACTCGAAAGACACCAACACGCATCCGACGCCGTCCATCAACGGAGACACCAAGGTAGCCTGCCCCATGATCTCAACCCGACCCGCCTGTTCGACACTCCATGAACCCCTGGGGCGGGAGCCGCCCCAAGGGGAGGACCGGGTCAACCGCCTAACCTGCCGGTTCAGACAGTTGAGGATCACATTCCCCAATTCCAGACGCCTCAAGGCCACTTTTCCAACCCGGTGGACAACGTCCTTGCTGCAACTCGCCATCTGGAATCTCTTCCGATTCACGGCAACACTCCTGCCGAGATAGAAGCAAGGAACGCCATTGAGATGTTGAAGACGACGGTGGTTCAAAACGCCCAGTTCTCACATAGCCTGGATAGGCTACATTGCACTCCCCAGGCGAGTTACACCAGGAGTCGGCCAGAGGACCAACCCGCTGTAAACAGCGGGCCGCGACCTGTCCCTCAGGACAACCCGCCTGATCATCAGAACCCGCCGGGCCGGGATCTCCAGAACATCCAAATCGCCCCCGCGCCTCTCGTCGGGAGCGGTGGGCGAGTGGGGGTGCCATGCTTGGCCCCTGCCCTTCGCAACGAAAGAATGCCCAAAGATTTTAAGGGACCAAGAAAGGTGCCTAACTACACCCCGGACATTGACCTGGCATCGTGGGTCGAGAGTTATGAAATCTCCATGGACATGCTCGACGTAAATGAGGCAGTCTGCGCCAGATACTTCACGATGATGCTCGAGGGGTCAGCACGTACTTGGTTGAAAAACTTACCTCCCAACTCCATCTAGACCTAGGCCGAGTTGAAAGAGCGATTCATCAAAAACTTCCGAGGAACCTGCAAATGACCAATGACGATCGTCGATCTGCAGCACTGCGTTCAGCACCCTGATGAGTCGGGCCACCATTGGTCACGGCGGGTTGCGGAAATTATCCATTCATCAGATGGTATTACGGCGGCTCAGGCTGTGTTGATCCTCAAGCAGAATTGCCATTACGAACCCTTGGTACAAAAGTTGGGGCGACTCAAGCGAAAGGTCCAAGACATGGGAGAGCTGATGGACACCCTCACTAGGTACGCTGAAGCGGATGAAACCAAAGATCCCGATGAGGACGGTAAAGCTAATTCGCCCAAGAAGGGCGAGTCATCCAAAAATCATACCCGGTTCCAGGGACGTAACCGCCACAATCAAGGAGCCAATGGCAAGGAAAGGCAGCAAGAGGAACCCTCGGATTTAGTCGCCAACACCAACACCAACAGTGGCAACCAACGCTAGAAGAAAAACAGGGGGTTTAGTGGGAAGAGGCCGCGTAACTATGAAGAGTTACTCAAGGGCCCTTGCCCACACCACGCCATAGCAGACGGTCCGGCGACTCAGTCCTGGGCGAACTGTTTCGTAATGCGGGAGTTTCAGGCGGAGGCGATCAAGAAAAGCCAAAATGATGACCCGGACCAACGATAGGAGCAGTTTGCTGCACCCAACCAACGACAGAACCCTTTTGGCGGTTTTCCCGAATAGGGGGCTCAGGGAGGCCTGCAGCCAAGCAGCGGCCAATATTCGGTGCACCACCAGCGGCGGTACAACCCGCCAAGAGCTTTTTCGCAGCCACCCCCACAGGGGGCCCCGCAGGGTCAGGATGACAACGGAGGTTTCCGCAATAATCCAAACAGTTAAGCAATGGGCAGTATCACGTTTTCACCACCAATGCTTGCAGACGTGATAAGAAGGTGAGTCACCGGGCGTACAGTGTGTCTGAGCCGGCGCTTCCCAGGTACCTCCACTGGTCTGAACAGACCATATCATGGAGTAGGGAGGATCACCCGCCAAGAGTTGACAATCCTCGCGATTTAGCGTTGGTCGTGGCTCCCCAAGTTGAGGGCTACACCCTGTCCAAAGTGCTAATGGATGGTGGCAGCAGCATTAATATCTTATATTTTGACACTTTCCAAAGGATGAACCTATTGGAAAAGGACCTGATGCCTTCAACCACGGTTTTCCACGGAATCGTCCCGGGCAAGTCGGCGTACCCCATAGGCCGAGTCAGACTCACAGTGGCGTTTGGAACGGCGCAGAATTACAGTGCCGAGTCATTGATATTCGAGGTGGTCAAATTGAAAAGCCCCTACCATGCGTTATTTGGGCGGCCGGCTTATGCCTGTTTCATGGCTCACCCATGCTATGTTTACCTTAAGCTCATGATGCTCGGTCCTAAGGGACCCATCACGGTTGATGGGGATAGAGGGATTGCAAAGGAATGTGAAGAAGGGGACGCGGCTTATGCGGAAGTCGCCTGCGCTGCAGAGGAGCTCAAACACCATCGGGCCAACGTTGACCTAGCGGACATGTCACCCCTAAAGAAGCCAACGACAGATGCTGAGTCGCCCCTCAAGTTCAAACCAACGGATGATAGTAAAACAATCGATTTTGTTCCCGGCGATTCATCCAAGCAGTTTACCATCGAGACGGGTCTGGATCCTAAATAGGAAAGCGCGCTCATTGAATTCATCCGTGAGAATCGGGACATCTTCGCATGGAAACCCTCTGACATGCCTGGTGTGCCGAGAGAATTCGCTGAGCACCATCTTAATGTTGACCCAAAGGCAAAACCCATCCAGCAGTATCTTCGTAGGTTTAACGAGGAGCGACGCAAGGCGATCGGGGAAGAGGTCGCCCGTCTCTTAGCCGCCGGATTCATCGTGGAAGTTTTCCACCCCAAATGGTTGGCTAACCCAGTTTTGGTACTCAAGAAGAACGGTACCTTCCATATGTGCATTGATTACACGGACCTCAACAAAGCTTGTCCGAAAGATCCTTTCGCTCTTCCCCGCATCGACCAGATCATTGACTCGGTGGCGGGATGCGAACGATTGTGCTTTTTGGACGCCTACTCACGATATCACCAGATCAAGATGGCCGTGGAGGATCAAGAGAAAGCAACTTTTATAACACCCTTCGGGGCTTTTTTCTATGTGTCCATGCCTTCTGGACTCAAGAGTGCGGGGGCGACTTATCAGCGCTGCATCCAGAATTGCCTCCGCAGCCAAATCGGTCGCAACGTCCACGCCTATGTCGACGATATTGTGATCAAAACCCGCCAGGGGGAGATGCTACTGGAGGATCTCAAGGAAACTTTCGATAATCTGCGGGTATATCAGATGAAGCTGAATCCCACCAAGTGCGTTTTTGGTGTTCCTACAGGGAAATTGTTGGGCTTCCTGGTGTCTGAGCGTGGCATTGAAGCTAACCCGGACAAAATCGAAGCAGTTACATCCCTTGGAAAGCCGGCAAACGTTAATCAAGTTCAACGACTGGCGGGTCGATTGCGGCTCTAAGTCGCCTGGGTGAAAAGGCGATTCCTCTTTATCAGTTTCTAAAGAAATCTGACCGGTTAGTTCAGACGAATGAGGCAGACGAGGCGCTCGAAGCCTTGAAACGGCAATTGGTTAACCTGCCGGTCCTGGCCGCCCCGACTGAGAAAGAGCCCATGCTTCTGTATGTTACGTCAAACTCCAAAGCAGTAAGTGTGGCAGTGGTCGTTGAAAGAAAGGAGGAAGGGAAGGAGTATCCAGTGCAACGCCCGTTGTATTTTATCAGCGACGTGCTAACCCTTTCCAAGCAACGGTACCCACATTGGCAGAAGTTAGTGTATGGGGTGTTTATGGCGAGTCGGAAACTTAAGCATTATTTCCAAGAACACCCCATCACAGTGGTTAGCTCTGCCCCCCTTGGGGACATCATCCAGAATCGGGAGGCAACAGGGCGGATTGCCAAGTGGACGATTGAACTTGGGCCACATCACGTACGGTACACCCCCCGCACAGCCGTCAAGTCTGAGGCCTTGGTTGATTTCGTCAATGACTGGACGGAGTTGCAAGCTCCGGAGGACAGACCTGATCTTACATACTGGACTATTTATTTTGATGGATCGAGACAGCTGGAAGGCTCGGGGGCTGGTGTGGTATTGGTATCCCCTCAACGAGATAAATTCAGTTATGTCCTCCAACTCATGTTTCCGTGCACTAACAATGCTGCGGAATACGATGCTTTGCATCACGGCTTGCGCCTCGCCAAAGAGATGAATCTAACACGAGTCAGATGTTTTGGTGACTCTGATTTGGTGGCGCAGCAAGTTTCAGGTACCTGGGATTCTCGGGACCCCATGATGGCGGCTTACAAAAGAGCTGTGTCTGACGTGGCGGGTCATTTTCATGGTTATCAAGTTGACCACATTGATCGGCGCCTCAACGAGGCGGCTGACGCCCTTTCACGTCTTGGTTCCCAGCGAAAGCGAGTTCCTCCCATTCTTTTTCTGGATATTTTGCATAAACCCTCCGTGAGTTTACCATCAGAGGAGGAGTTGGCAATACCAGATCCTGAGTCTCAGCTCGTGGCGGGTCTCCACGTCACGCCGGATTGGGTTCTTCCCTATCTGGCTTATCTCGCCCAAGGCGAGTTAACAACAGACGAAGTTTCGGCCCGTCAAATCGTTTGGCGCAGCAAATCCATGGTGATCATCAATGGCGAGTTATATAAGTGGAGCGCCTCTGGAGTTTTTCAACGATGTGTTTCCTCCGAAGAAGGATGCATAATCTTAAATGACATTCATTCCGGAGACTGTGGGCATCATGCCGGGTCACGCTCTTTGGTGTCAAAAGCATTCCGTCATGGTTTTTTTTGGTTGACGGCTCATGCAGATGCAGAAGATATAGTTCGTCGGTGCGAGGGATGCCAGCGTTATGGACGACAGGCTCATGTGCCAGCTCAAGAACTAAGAATGATTCCCATCACTTGGGCTTTTGCGGTCTAGGGGTTAGACATGGTCGGCCCCTTTAAAATGTCATCCAACAAGAAAACCGATTTGCTGGTGGCGGTTGATAAGTTCACCAAGTGGGTTGAGGCAGAACCTATTGGAACTTGCGATGCGGAGACAGCGGTCGATTTCTTGAAAAAGCTGATCTTCCGGTTTGGATACCCACACAGTATCATTACTGATAATGGTACTAACCTGTCCCAAGGGGCGATGCAGGAGTTTTGCCGTTGAGAGCATATCCGGCTTGATGTTTCTGCGGTTGCTCACCCACAATCTAATGGGCAGGCGGAACAGGCGAATCAGGAGGTCTTGCGAGGAATTAAGCCCTGACTCATGGTTCCCCTGGAGAAAACCCCAGGATGTTGGGTCGAAGAATTGCCTTTAGTACCGTGGAGTATCCGGACCACCCCGAACCGGTCCACCGCTTTTACCCCTTTCTTTTTGGTCTATGGAGCAAAAGCCGTTCTTCCTACTGACATAAGGCATGAATCGCCTAGAGTCTCCGCATATGTGGAGCAATACAATGAGCTGGCGCGTCAAGACTCCTTGGACGCCCTAGAGGAAGCACGTGACTTGGCTGCGGCCCGTTCGACCATCTATCAGCAGGATCTACGGCGTTATCACAACCGCCGGGTTAAGAGCAGGACCTTTCAGGAAGGCGACTTAGTTCTTCGGTTGAAAAGATCATGCTGGAATGCATAAGTTGTCACCACCATGGGAAGGACCGTTCGTCGTCAGCAAGAATCTTCGCAACGGCTCTTATTATCTGGTGGATCTCCGGCCTAACCGGCCAACCACGGAGGCTGAGTCAACTCGCCCCTGGAATATTGCCCACTTGCAGCCTTATTACACTTGAGCTCTTCAGCTCTGCATTTTGTAAGTTTTTCAGTTTCATTATGAAGTAATAAAATTGAAATGCTTCCCGACTTGGGGGCTTCCTCATTGAGATCAATTTTGTCATCCTATTGCGACCTTATGAGCCGACAGAATTATTATCTTAGGGTGGCGCTTGAGCTTTCTGACTCGCCCCATCCTGTCGCGACCTTATGAGCCGACTTAACCATCATTTAGGGTGCGCGCTTGAGCTTTCTGACTCGCCCCATCCTGTCGCAACCTTATGAGCTGACGAAACCATCATCTAGGGTGCGCGCTTGAGCTTTCTGACTCGCCCCATCCTGTCGCGACCTTATGAGCCGACGAAACCATCATCTAGGGTGCGCGCTTGAGCTTTCTGACTCTCCCCATCCTGTCGCGACCTTATGAGCCGACGAAACCATCATTTAGGGTGCGCGCTTGAGCTTTCTGACTCGCCCCATCCTGTCGCGACCTTATGAGCCGACGAAACCATCATTTAGGGTGCGCGCTTGAGCTTTCTGACTCGTCCCATCCTGTCGCGACCTTATGAGCCGACGAAACCATCATGTAGGGTGCGCGCTTGAGCTTTCTGACTCGCCCCATCCTATCGCGACCTTATGAGCCGACGAAACCATCATCTAGGCTGCGCGCTTGAGCTTTCTGAGTCGCCCCATCCTGTCGCGACCTTATGAGCCGACGAAACCATCATTTAGGGTGCGCGCTTGAGCTTTCTGACTCGCCCCATCCTATCGCGACCTTATGAGCCGACGAAACCATCATTTAGGGTGCGCACTTGAGCTTTCTGACTCGCCCCATCCTGTCGCGACCTTATGAGCCTACGAAAACATCATTTAGGGTGCGCGCTTGAGCTTTCTGACTCGACCCATCCTGTCGCGACCTTATGAGCCGACGAAATAATTCAGGGTGTGCGCTTGAGCTTTCTAACTCGCCCCATCCTGTGGCGACCTTATGAGCCAACGAAACCATCATTTAGGGTGCGCGCGTGAGCTTTCTGACTCGCCCCATCCTGTCGCGACCTTATGAGATGACGAAATCATTTAGGGTGTGCGCTTGAGCTTTCTGACTTGCCCCATCCTGTCGCAACCTTATGAGCCGACGAAACCATCATTTAGGGTGGGTGTTGAGCTTTCTGACTCTCCCCATCCTGTCGCAACCTTATGAGCCGACGAAACCATCATTTAGGGTGCGCACTTGAGCTTTCTGACTCGCCCCATCCTGTCGCGACCTTATGAGCCGACGAAACCATCATTTAGGGTGCGCGCTTGAGCTTTATGACTCGCCCCATCCTCTCGCGACCTTATGAGCCGACGAAACAATCATCTAGGGTGGCGCTTGAGTTTTCTGACTCGCCCCATCCTGTCGCGACCTTATGAGCCGAAGAAATTGCTATTTTTTATTTTCCTTCCTGGCAGTGCGACAAGGTTGTCCAAACCTTTTTTCTGATTCATCTTGAAAATATTTGTTATCATTTATTATTTATTTTATTTCACATATGGTTTTCAAGCTTAACACAGGCTCATGATCAAAATCACTTCATCCATGGCGGATTAAGCATTATAAAGAATTTTCAAATGGCGGATCCAGTATTTCAAATCGCCTTAAGGGCGACATAAGGATTCTTTTCGAAAGTATCACAAAAGCAGTACCGATTCCTAAAGGAGGCCTATTACATGGCTCTTAGGGCCAAATCAATGAAGTTTATTTTGCTGGCGCCCTTGGATCGCTTTGCTGCGAGCTTTGGCCGAGCTCAATTTGCAAGTCGCCCAGTACCCAGTTACACTTGGCCAGAGCTGCGAAGTTGTCTTCATCGGTCAGGATTGATGGAAGATCTGCGTCCAAGTCAAAAGGGTTCTTGGGTCGCCGTGGAGTTAAGCTGGTCGTCACAAAGGTTGGCGGGTTGACCTTCTTGTTCTTGCTATCATAAGCAGCCTGATACTTTGATAAGTCCAGACTTGCAGCAAGTTGAGTCGCCGCCAGCCGGGAGTGCTTGACGACACGCTGATAGTCCTCTTCGACGAATTCTGACCCGTCATCCTTGAGTTGTGGAAAGCCCGCCGCTACTTCTTCCGGGTTGATCTCTGGAGCATACGCTAAGCAACGACTTAATGTTGTCAGCACTCCCTTCCGGGCGGCTGACCGAGTCAATTCGCCAATCTGGGGAGGAAGCGTGGATAAGCAGCCAAGCATCTTCTTTATGGAGGTTATAGGCTCCTTGGCGCCCATCACTGCTTTCACAGTTAGTACACTGCCGGTATACAGCTGTTCGGTCAGCTTGTAAATCGCCTTCAGCATCAGCACGCAGTCATCTTGAAGGTTGGCGGCTCTCGGACCTGTGCAAGGGGTAATGTTAATCAGCGACTCGGGATAAGAGTTATTGGTTTAACAAAGATCAAAATTACAGCGTCAGGATAAGAGTTATTCAACAAATCGCCAAGTGTTGATTCAGTCTGAATAAGAGTTTCCTGTTGAAATGCATGATAAAGGGCAAGTCTCAGAACTATTGCAAGCAATATCCCTGACACTTGGGGGCTAATGTATAATTTTTTTAGACAAAATTATACAACATCAAGACCCGGCTCATCTTTTTACTGATGACCCGGCCCTTGGAGGTTACTGGTCGAAAGTTCTTCTAAGTGATGAAGACGCGGCTCATCTTTTTACTGATGACCCGGCCCTTGGGGGTTAGTGGTCGATAGTTTTTCTAAGTTATCAAGACCCGGCTCATCTTTTTACTGATGACCCGGCCCTTGGGGGTTATTGGTCGAAAGTTTTTCTAAGTTATCAAGACCCGGCTCATCTTTTTACTCATGACCCGGCCCTTGGGGGTTACTGGCCGAAAGTTTTTCTAAATTATCAAGACCCGGATCATCTTTTTACTGATGACCCGGCACTTGGGGGTTAATGGGAATAATATAATATGTAACAAAGCTTACCTCATGTTTATTTTTTAGCATCCGAAGCAGGCTTTTCTCCATCTCGTAACTCGCCTCCAAGCGACTTGCAAAACCAGAGCAAAGTTCTTTGAATTCCAGATGTTCATATTCAGAAAGCTTAGCCTTGGAGAGTCCAGACTCAGGAATGGTTTGAGAGGATGATGGCACATGCTTTGACAAAACCGCTGTGGCCGGTTTAGAGAAGCCGGTACCAGTGATAATTACAGCGTCCGGGTCTTCTGCTGTTGTCAATGGACTTGGCGGTTTGGGGGCATCCATTGTTTCCTTGGGCGAGCTAGGCAGATCCATTTGATCCTCAGGCTCGTCTTGATCCGGGTTATCTTGGATCGTCGCTGACTCTTTGATGGGCTCTAAGGTTATGATAGGAGTTGACCCGCTGGTCTTCCTATTCTTCGCATGTGCCCTAAAAGAGGGGAGAAGCGCGTTAAAGGACTGAAAATTTATCACCCTCAGATTCAAAGTAAAATTATCAAAGGACTTACCCAGGGACACGAATCATTGGCGGAAGTGTCGACATTACTGAGTCGCCAGATGTAGGAGGAGAATTCTGCAAGAATTATACGTCAAAGATATAGGCGGGTTACAGATGCGATCCAAAGAAACATGAAGAAGTGTTATTCATGGGTACCTCATTTGGTTTCCTCTTGTTCTTTGTTGGTAAACCGGACACTAGATCACCGGAATGACTTCGGGTCTTCCGATTTGAAGTATGTTGTGCTTTCCTCAGAAGAAAATTTGGGTCCAAACAAGCATTTGGATGTGAGAAGGGAACTTTCCCACAAATTCGCCTGGCCGGCTTAGGTGGCGAAGGAGATGAATCGGAGGAAATAGAAATTACCTCTACAGAATCCTCCTGGCTTTCGTTGTCTTCATTCTATTCAAGTGAGGCAGAGACATAAATACAATGTTAACAGTAGCGGATGGCGAGTGAAAAGAGGATAGGTTTTTACCTCTGAAGGTGCGTCGCCGACTTGAGATTCATCGGCTTCGGATGGCTCGGCCACAACAGCTTTGCCCTTGCCCTTGGTTTTCTTTGGGGGCGGCTTAGCTTGCTTCATGGCTGGCCTTTTGGGTTTCTTGGACCAAAATTTATCATCTTCCTGGAATGGCATATGTTATAAAAGGCCACAATTCGAATGAAACATAAGAAGTAAAGACAAAAGGCGGGTTAAAACCGCTTACCTTGGGCGCCGGATTAATTTTGCAGAAGGGTTTGAGGCCGATTTGGCCGCATTTTCCCGCAGGCTCGCCGGTTAGCTTCTTGATGATGGTGACAATATCCTTTTATGTTAAAGCGGTGTGGAAATAACATTGAGGATGATCTAAGGTGCCATCAAATTCGCACATTAACCCGTCCCGATGACTCAAAGGGACGATGCGCCAATCGACCCAGCAGCGGATCAAGTCGACCCCACTTGAAATTCGTTGGAAGGCGTTCTTCCCTATAGCCGAGAAGCTTGTTTTGGCCTGAAGGTGAGGTCTCTTGACAATAGAACCAAGACTCGCCCCAGCCTTTGGGATGGCTTGGCATGGCGAGTGAGGGAAACGGGCTATCCCTGCGGCGCTGAACATTTACACCGCCAAGTTCTAGGCTGGGGCCATTGTGAAATTCCGTTTGGTGATTTAAGTGGAAAAAGTACCAGAATAAGGGAACTGAGGGTTCCATCCGCAGGTAAGCCTCACAGAACACTTGGAACTGGCATAGGTTACTTATCGAATTAGGTCCCAGATCCTGGAGGCGGACGTTCATGAAAGCCATGGCGTCTCTAAGGAACTTTGACCCGGTCGGCTTAAAACCTCGCTCAAGGTGTTCGACGAAAATGACTATCTCCCCTTCTTTGGGGTTGGGGAGATCCTCTCCGAACCCGGTACGCCAACTGATAACATCCTGAGGGTCCAAATTGCCCGTTTTCACATAATCTGCTACTATGGTATCATTGACTTTGGTAGGGAGCCAGTCAGTTTTGAAGACGGTGCCCATGCTACAAAGGAGTAAAGTACGGGTGAATTTACACGCTTGAACATCTACCGTAAGGGGTGAAATAACTTCATTTGACTCGCCAAGTAATTTGTTCACAGACTGAGGAAAAATCTTGACCCGCCATATAAAGATCCGGGTCGGTTTGCTATGGCGACTTACGAAGTTTGGCTACTCACGAGAGTTGTGTCTTAAAGCATCGGAGACATTTGTTCAAAATGGTGAAGTGGGAAGACTACAAACAGCTTTTACGCAATGAGCGGTAAACTATGGATCTACTGGACAGCCGAAAATACATGAGGAAAATGACTGGATACGACAACTTACTACCAGGATAAGATGATGTTGTTCGTTTGACGAAATATTTCTCTAAACACGCAAATCAAGGGCGGATAAGTGAAGGTATTTAGAGACATTAGCTATCTCGTCATCATCAATACTAATCAAGGAAGGATAGGTAACAGATACTCGTGAGGGCATCAAGAACATGGCAATGATGAAACTTCGAAAAGGGATGGGGATCTGCTCTTAAATAAAGCGGTGACCTAACCTGATGGGTTCGGCCGGAAGTGGTCGACGGCGACGAAGGCTTTTGGAGGAGCACGAAAGCCTCGGCCGGGCGCGGGGATCTCCGGCGGCGATGAAGTGCCTGGCAATTGCGAGGTGGTCGACGGCGGTGAGATGGTCGATGGCGGCGAGCAGCTCGGCCGCAGTAAGGTGCTTGACGGAGACAAGATCTGTGGGCGGCGCCAAAGCTTTCGGGCGACGATAGGAATTGCGGTCGGCGGTGGAGCTCTTGGAAGGCGATAAGGGTTCCTCACTGCGATAATGGGGAAGAGATTGACGAGACTGGTAGGTGGAATGCGCCAGTCCTGTCCCCCCCACACCTATTTAACAGGGCGGGCGCTGGAATCAAGGCACCGAGAGGGGGAACCGCCGAAGGATAAAAAGCTTCACTATAATGGCACTCCGAAAATTTTGGGATAACAATACCAAAGGATCCGTTAGGATTACGTCAGCATTCCCGGAATTCAAGGGACAAGAAGATGCCAACGAGAAATGGTTTGGCGATTTAAAGACCTTCCACGACAGATGGCGGGTTAAAGTTTCTGATGTATAAAGAAGGATAAAAAATGAATCGCCTTTAATTGAGCAAGAATATTGGCGTGAAGAGAATTCAAGTCAGTCTGGAGCCTAATGTTGGGGATATTACGTGTTAATAACCCGCCCTAGTTGGGCCGGGTCACCGAATAAGGCGATTCATGTGAGCGTGGTTCGGGCCTTGGCCTGGCGAGGCCGGGTGTTATGTGGCGGTTTACAATTTCCGGAAGGTCTCCAAGCTTTGGAAGATGGCGACTTGGAGATCGTAGAGGTCACGACTTGTAGGAAGGAAAGTATCCTTGTAAACCCTAGGGATTCGACCTGTATATAAAGGCGAGTCCCAGGGAAGCAGAGGGCAGGTTAGAAATCATCGAGTGCTAGGTTTGGCGAGTTACGCCCTCCTTGTAATCGAAACTACATCAATACAACTCAAAGGAGGACGTAGGCTTTTACCTCCTCACGAGGGGCTGAACCTGGGTAAATCGTCGTGTCTCCCCTGCGCAACCCCTTTGAGTCGCCACCAAGGTGCGATGGCTCCAGTACTAAGTCATTTCACGAGGACATCTGCCGTGACAAAACCACGGCATCTGCCGTGACAAAACCACGATAGTTGGCGCCCATCTTGGGGCCTACGCACAATGGAGTTGAGTTCTCGAAGGAAGCCCTACCAGGGTCAGGGAGCTACGCGGCTGGGCTCATGACTCGGAGCCGCCAATGAAAATACTACATCGACAACTCGCTGTGGGGGCCCGAGGTCGATTTAATCGAATCCGGCTACAGAGTCCCCTTCGGCAAGGTCAACATCTTCATCGCCATGGTCGATGCACCCATGCCTGAGCCGGACATCTTCACCGACATCGTCGAGCTGGCCAGGTATGTCCATCCCGTTGCACTGCCAAGCCTGACGCGCCCAGTCTTCATCGGCTTCACGCATGGATCTGATGAGCCAGAGCGATCGGCGACTCAAGAGACTACGCTGGTCAACACTGACGACGAGTCATCCATGGGCGACACAGATTCAATCCAGTCCCTGCCCGAAGGCTGCCACGGAGATCTATCGCTGGCAATGGATCCCAAAGTCCTCGACCGGACCCGCCGTCAGATCGCTGTATACATGGCGGGGGCAACACAGTCCCAGCAAAACCCTGCAGGCAACAACGATGCTGGCGAACCATCCAAAAGCCCATCTGCGGTCCTGATGGACCCGTCGACGGAGATAACGAGGCTTATGGCGACCCCTGTACCGGCAGAAAATTAAGGAACAATAAACGCCGAATTGGCAAAGTTGTGAGATGAGATGGCGAAGGCCTAGCGAGATGCAGAAGCAGAAGACGCCAGGATAGAGACTCGGCAAGCTCAGATCACCGTGGAGAGAGCCCGCTTGAACACCGAGAACTGGCGACTTGAAAGACATCAGCGCGCGTCTGACGTTGTCCATCAGAGGAGGCACCAGGGGTGTTTACCCCCTGATCTAAACCCTACCCGCCTTTTCGACACTCCACGCACCCCCGAGACAGGAACCGTTCCAGGGGACGGCCGGCTCAGCCTCCAAACCCGCCGCCTCAGATAGCAGATGATCGCGTTCCCCGTTTCTAGACGCCTCAGGGCCACTTTTCCAAACCCATGGACAACGTGCTCGCCGCGACTCGCCACTTAGAATCCCTTCCGATTTATGGCAACACCCCGGCTGAAATAGAAGCAAGAAACGCCATTGAGATGTTGAAAACGGCGGTGGTCCAGAACCTGCAATTCTCACAGAGCCTCGATCGGCTGCACTCCACCCCCCAGGCGAGCCACACCAGAAGCTGGTCGGAGGACAACCCCCCATAACCAGCAGACCGTGACACCTACATCAGGGTAACCCGCCTGACCATCGGGACCCTCCCGCCCGCAACACCTTTGGTGCGACAGGCCAGGATCATCAGGGCAACATCCAACCCCACCCAGCGCCACTTGGCGGAGGCGAAAGGAAAGTCGGGGTGCCTTGCTTGGCCCTTGCCCTGCGCTACGAGCGAATGCCGAAGTACTTTAAAGGACCAAGGAAGGTGCCCAACTACACCCCGGACCTTGAGCCGGCATCATGGGTTGAGAGTTACGAACTCGCAATGGATATGCTCGACGTGAGTGAAGCAGTCTGTGCCAGGTACTTTACAATGATGCTCGGAGGGACGGCGCGCACTTGGTTGAAAAACCTGCCACCCAACTCCATCCAGACTTGGGCTGAACTGAAGGAACGTTTCATCAAAAACTTTCGAGGGACTTGCGAACGCCCAATGACGATCGTCGACTTACAGCATTGCGTTCAGCGCCCCGATGAGTCGGCCCACCACTGGACGCGGCGGGTTGCGGAAATCGTCCACTCGTCAGACGGCATCACGGCGGCTCAGGCCATGCTGATCCTGGAGCAAAACTGCCACTATGAGCCCTTGGTACAGAAGCTGGGGCGACTCAAGCGCAAGGTCCAGGATATGGGCGAATTGATGGACACCCTCACTCGGTACACCGAAGCAGACGATACTAAACATCCAGGAGAGGACGGCAGCAAGGCCAACTCGCCGAGGAAAGGCGAGTCATCCAAGAATCACTCCCGGTTTCAGGGACACGCCCACCATAATCATGGTGGAAATGGCAAGAGAAGGCAGCATGAAGGATCCACGGACTTCGTCGCTAAGACCAATGCTAACAATGGCAACCAGCGCCAGAAGAAGAGGGGTTACAGTGGCAAGAAGCCGCGCAACTATAACGAGATACTTAAGGGCCCCTGCCCGCTTCACGCCACGGCTGAAGGACCGAAGACCCACTCTTGGGAAGATTGCTATGTAATGCAGGAATTTCGGGTGGAGGCACTCAAGAAAGGCCAAACCAGTGACCAGAGCCAACAACAGGAACAGTTCGGTGCACCTAATCAACGCCAGAACCCGTTCGGCGTTTTTCCCGAACCAGGGGCCCAGGGCGGCTCGCAACCAAGCAGTGGCCAGTACCCTGTGCATAACCAGCAGCGGTATAACCTGCCAAAAGTGTTTCACCAGCCACCCCCGTAGGGGGCTCCCCAGGGGCAAGATGATAATGGCGGATTCCGTAGCAATCCCAAACAATTAAACAGCGGATAATACCACGTGTTCACCACCAGTACCTGTAAGAGAGACAAGAAGGTGAAGCACAGGACGTATAGCGTGTCTGAGCCGGCACTCCCCAGGTACCTCCATTGGTCTGAGCAGACTATCTCATGGAGTAGGGAGGACCACCCGCCCAGAAACGACAACCCCGGCGACTTGGCAATGGTCGTGGCCCCCCAAGTCGTGGGATATACCCTTTCAAAGGTTCTTATGGATGGTGGCAGCAGCATCAACATATTATATTTCGACACCTTTCGAAGGATGAACCTCTTGGAAAAAGACCTAATGCCATCAACCACGGTATTCCATGGTATTGTCCCGGGTAAGTCAGCATATCCAGTTGGGCGGGTCAAACTAAATGTGGCCTTTGGTACAACATCCAATCACAGGAGTGAGTCGCTTATATTTGAGGCGGTCAAGCTAAAGAGCCCTTACCATGCGTTGTTCGGGCAGCCGACTTACGCCCAGTTCATGGCTCGCCCCTGCTATGTCTACCTTAAACTCAAGATGCCTGGCCCTAAGGGACCCATCATGGTCGATGGTGAGAGGAGGATAGCAAAGGAGTGTGAGGAAGGAGATGTGGCTTACGCAGAAATCGCCTGTGCTGCAGAAGAACTCAAGTATCACCAAGCCAATGTTGACCCGGCGGACATGTCGCCTCTCAAGAAGCGAACAACTGATGTCGAGCCGCTCCTCAAGTTTAAGCCAATGGATGACACTAAGATGGTAGACTTTACTCCTGGCGATTCATCCAAGTAGTTCACTATCGGGGCGGGTCTGGATCCCAAATAGGAAAGCGCGCTCATCGAATTCATCCATGAGAATCGGGACATCTTTGCATGGAAACCTTCTGACATGCCTGGTGTACCGAGAGAATTCGCTGAGCACCATCTTAATGTTGACCCTAAAGCAAAGCTGATTCAACAATATCTTCGCAGGTTTAATGAGGAGCGATGCAAGGCGATCGGAGAAGAAGTTGCCCTTCTTTTGGCCGCCGGATTTATCGTTGAGATCTTCCACCCTAAATGGTTGGCTAACCCGGTCGTGGTGCTCAAGAAGAACGGCACTTTCCGCATGTGCATCGACTACACCGACCTCAAGAGAGCTTCCCCAAAAGATCCTTTCGCCCTTCCCTGCGGTGATCAAATCATTGATTCGGTTGCGGGCTGCGAGCGTTTGTGTTTCTTGGACGCCTACTCCGGATATCACCAAATCAAGATGGTTGTGGAAGATCAGGAGAGGACAGCTTCCATAACCCCATTTGGGGCTTTTTGCTATGTATTCATGTCGTTTGGGCTCTAGAGCGTTGGGGCGACTTCCAGCGTTGTATCCAAAACTGTCTCCGCGGCCAAATCGGACGCAACGTCCACGCTTACGTTGATGACATCGTGGTTAAATCTCGAAAGAAGCAGACGCTCTTCGAGGATCTCAAGGAAACCATTTACAATCTGCGGGTGTATCAGATGAAGCTTAATCCTACCAAATGTGTCTTTGGCGTTCCCGCAGGAAAGCTTTTGGGTTTTCTGGTGTCCGAACGCGGTATTGAGGCCAATCCGTACAAAATCAAAGCAATCACTTCGCTCGGGAAACCAGCGAATATTAATCAAGTTCAACGCATGGCGGGTCGTATTGCGGCCTTGAGTCTCTTTATAAGCCGCCTGGGGGAGAAAGCCATTCCCCTCTATCAGTTACTTAAGAAAGTTGATCATTTTGTTTGGACGAACGAGGCCAACGAAGCTTTTGGAACTGTGAAGAAGCAGCTAGTCAACCCGCCGGTTCTGGTCGCCCCGACTGAAAAGGAGCCTATGCTTTTATACATCATGGTGAATACCCAGGCGGTGAGCGTGGCAGTGGCTGTTGAACGGAAGGAAGAAGGAAAGGAATACCCGGTACAGTGCCCGGTGTATTTTATCAGCGAGGTGCTAACCCTCTCCAAACAACGTTATCCGCATTGGCAGAAGTTGGTTTATGGGGTCTTTATGGCGAGTCGGAAGCTAAAACATTATTTCCAAGAACATCCTATCACGGTGGTTAGCTCTGCCCCTCTTGGGGACATCATCCAGAACTGAGAAGCAACGGGCGAATCGCCAAATGGGTGATTGAGCTTGGGCCGCACCACATGCGGTATGCGCCTCGCACGGCTATCAAGTCCTAGGCATTAGTCGACTTCATCAATGATTGGACCGAGTTGCAGATTCCGGAAGACAGGCCTGATCTCACGTACTGGACTATTTATTTTGATGGGTCTAGGCAATTGGAAGGCTCGGGGGCTGGTGTGGTGTTGATTTCACCCAAGGGAGACAAGTTCTGTTATGTTCTCCAACTCATGTTCCCGTGTACCAATAATGCTGCGGAGTATGAAGCCCTGCTTCAGGATTTGGGACTCGCCAAGGAGATGAACCTCACACGCGTTAGATGTTTTGGTGATTCCGAGCTGGTGGCTCAACAAGTTTCAGGTACATGGGATTCCCGGGACCCCCTGATGGCGGCTTACAGAAAGGTTGTGTCTGATGTGGCGGGTCATTTCCATGGTTATCAAGTCGATCATATCAACCAACGACTTAACGAAGCAGCTGATGCCCTCTCGCGTCTCGGCTTTCAACATAAGCCGGTTCCTCCTAATGTCTTTCTGGATATTTCGCATAATCCTTCCGTGAGGTTGCCCTCGGAAGAGGAGTTGGCGATACCAGATCCTGAGTCCCAGTTTGCGGCGGCTCTCCGTGTTACACCGGATTGGGTTCTTCCTTACTTGGCATACCTCACACGAGGCGAGTTACCTTCATATGAGGTGTTGGCCCGTCAATTCGTTCGTCGGAGGAAATCCATGGTCATCATCAACGACGAGTTATATAAGCAAAGTACTTCTGCGATATTTCAAAGATGCGTTTCTTCTGATGAAGGGTGCGTAATTATGAACGAATCCATGCTGGAGATTGTGGGCATCATGCCGGGGCACGTTCCCTGGTTTCAAAGGCGTTCCGACATGGATTCTTTTGGTTGACGGCTCATGCGGATGTAGAAGAGATAGTTCGTCGATGTGATGGTTGTCAACGTTTTGGACAACAGGCTCATGTGCCGGTTCAAGATGATCCCTATCACTTGGCCTTTCACGGTCTGGGGGTTAGATATGGTTGGTCCTTTTAAGATGTCATCCAATAAAAAAACTCATCTACTGGTGGCGGTTGATAAATTCACCAAGTGGGTCGAAGCAGAGCCTGTTGGCAGCTGTGATGCAGAAACAGCCGTCAAATTCTTGAAAAAGTTGATATTCCGGTTTGGATACCCACACAGCATTATCATTGATAATGGTACCAATTTATCACAAGGGGCGATGCAGGAGTTTTGCAACCGGGAGCACATCCGGCTTGATCTGTCTGCGGTCGCTCATCCACAATCTAATGCGCAGGCAGAACGGGCGAATCAGGAAGTACTACGAGGAATCAAGGCTCGACTTATGGTTCCCCTGGAGCGCACCCCAGGGTGTTGGATTGAGGAGTTGCCTTCGGTGTTATGGAGCATTCAAATCACCCCGAATCGTTCTACGGGTTTTACTCCTTTCATCCTGGTTTACGGAGCAGAAGCCATTCTTCCTAGTGACATTAGGCATGACTCGCCCAGAGTCGCCGCTTATGTGGAACAGGATAATGAGTTGGCACGTCAGGATTCTTTGGATGCTTTGGAGGAAGCACGCAATTTGGCTGCATCCTGATCGGCTATTATCAGCAAGATTTGCGGCGTTATCATAGCCGCCGGGTCAAGAGCCAAGCTCTTGAGGAGGGCCACTTAGTGCTCCGTTTGATCCAAGATCGCACTGGCATGCATAAGTTGTCATCACCATGGGAAGGACCGTTTGTCCTCAGCAAAAAACTTCGCAACGGGTCATAATATTTGGTGGAGCTTCGGCCTGATCGGCCAAACACGGAGGCTGAGTCAACTCGCCCCTAGAACATAGCCCATCTACGGCCTTACTACACTTGATCTATTGGCTCCCCTTTGTCCTTTCTTTCCCATCTTTGAAAGGTTGTAAGTTTCTCATTTATATAAATCAATAAAGTCGATACCCCGATTTTGGGTTTTTCCTGCCACTTCATTTTCTTGAAAGCATGGATCTTTATTGTTCTTCGACAAGTCGCCCAAACATGGACGCTATCAATACCAGAGAGCATAAGTCTCAATGTTGCACTTACTACAACATTGGGTATCGATAAGACAAAGAGTATCAAGTCGCTACACGCGCACGATTCAAACATGGGCGCCTTATATGATTCTGAGGATTAGGTCGACTTACTTGGGGGCTATCGGCCCCCAAGTCGTTTTGTGGTAAAGAGCGTATACGCTTCTACAATCCTATGACCGGTCTTTCCCCTAATCATAGGTCACTTGGGGGCTTCCTCTCACTGAGATCAGCCTAATTACCCATTTGGCTAGCGAAAAATTACCGCACTACAAATGGTTATACTAGACTGTGTGTTGGCCAAATCGCCATATGGACCCATGAACTCTTGGCGAGTCAATCCACTATTTGGACCATGAACTCACCTTGGTTAAAACATGCATGGTACCGGCTAGCGCCCCACATGGAAAATAGAGAAACCTTTGGTTCATTGAACCTGCTTCACAGAAGCTTGACTCGCGCCTGATTAGCCGGTCTAAATACTTGAGCTTTTTTATACAAAAATTCTCCCTGGGGTAGCACTTGAGTTTTTCTAACTCGTCCTATCTGGCACTCTCACCTTCCTGGCACTGCCACAAGGTTTCACAGATTTATAAGACTCGTCGGATCTTGTTGAGCCAGGTTTTCTTCATATAATTCGCCAAGACACCTTGAGTCGGTTATTATTTATTATCATCCATTACTCATTGAGATGGTTTGATGTATGTTTTTGTTAGCCCAACAGGTTGGTGATCAAAATCTTTACTAACATGGCGGGTCAAGCATCATAGGCACCCCAAGGGCGGCACAAGGTTTTTTAAGGATCACAGAAGAGTTCTGCAACAAGCATAAGCAAGGGATTGTTTTCTACAATAACCTGTTACATGGCTCGGATGGCCAAATCAGTAAGATCTATTCTGCTGGTGCCTCCGGGTCAACTTGCCCCGAGCTCTGGCCGACTTCAAGTTGTAAATCGCCCAATACCCAATTACACTTGGATAGAGCGGGAAATTCGTCTTCATCATTCAAAAATGCTAAGAGATTAGATTCCAAATCAAAAGGGTTCTTGGGCCGACGAGGAGTTAAGATGGTTGTCACGAACGACGGCGGGTTAAATTTCTTGTTCTTGTCATCATAAGCGGCTTGGTACTTTGATAAATCCAAGCTCGCTGCTAGCTGAGTCTCCGTCGAGCGTGATTCCTTGACAACATGTTGATAATCATCTTGAGTAAACTCTCACCCGTAATCCTTGAGCTGTGGAAATCCTACTGCTACCTCTTCGGGTTTTAGTTCTGGAGCATATGCCAAACACCGACTCAAGGTAGTCAACGCCCCCTTCCGGGCGGCTGATCGGGTTAGCTCACCTATCTGAGGCGGAAGGGTTGATAGGAAGCCAAGCATATTTTTGATTGATGTGATTGGTTCCTTGGTGCCCATCACTGCCTTCATGGTCAGCATGCTCGCAGCATACAGCTGCTCAGTCAGTGTGTAAATCGCCTTTAACTTCAAGATGCAGTCGTCCTGAAGGTTTGCGGCTCTCGGGCCTGCGTAAGAAAGAAAATAATGGTTAGTACTTTGTTTTTTTACACTACTCTTTTCTCAGAGGTACAAAACTAGGGATTCCTTACCAAAAATGGCTTGTGTCATGTTGGAAATATGTTTCTTTAAACCGGCCAGCTCTTGTTGCACGGCTTCCAGTTTTGTTTCAGCCATTCCCGCTTGCTTTAGTGCGGTGGCCTGATCAGCTTGAGACTTCTTGTTGGCGGCTTTCAGGTTTTCCATATCAGCTAAGATCGCCTGTTATTTTTCTTCTGCTTGAGCCCGCGCATCTTGCTGGTCGGCTAAACATTTCTTTAAGTCGCCCAACATCTACTCAGCTTGGGCCAGCGATTCCTGTCAACATATTGTCAAGGGACAAGTCTCAAAATTATTGCAAGCAACATCCCTGACATTTGGTGGCTAATGTATAATTCTTTAGACAAAATTATACCACAATCAAGACCCGGCTCATCTTTCAGAAGATGACCCGACCCTTGGCGGTTACAGGTCGAATGTTTTTTCTACATCAAGACCCGGCTCATCTTTCAAAAGATGACCCGGCCCTTGGGGGTTACAGGTCGAATTTTTTTCTACGTCAAGACCCGGCTCATCTTTCAAAAGATGACCCGGCCCTTGGGGGTTACAGGTCGAAAGTTTTTTCTACATCAAGACCCGACTCATCTTTCAAAAGATGACCCGACCCTTGGGGGTTACAGATCGAATGTTTTTTCTACATCAAGACCCGGCTCATCTTTCAAAAGATGACCCGGCCCTTGGGGGTTACAGGTCGAAAGTTTTTTCTACATCAAGACCCGGCTCATCTTTCAAAAGATCTCCGGGTCCTTGGGGGTTACAGGTCGAAAGTTTTTTCTACATCAAGACCTGGCTCATATTTCAAAAGATGACCCGGCCCTTGGGGGTTACAGGTTGAAAGTTTTTTCTACATCAAGACCCGGCTCATCTTTGAAAAGATGACCCAGCCCTTAGGGGCTAATGAGGAGGGTATGCTTTAAGGCGTACCTCATGTTTATTCTTCATCATATGGAGCAGGTTCTTCTCCATTTCATAACTTGTTTCCAAGGGACTTGCGAAGCCGGAGCAGAGCTCATCAAACTCAAGTTTTTCATATTGAGAAAGTTTGGCCTTAGAAATCTCATGTCTGGTGGAAGGATGGGACGATGTTGATACGTGCTTCGATAAGATTGCCGAAGCCGGCTTAGAGAAGCCAGTACCAGTAATGACCACAACGTCAGGATCTTCATTCGCCTTCAACGGATTTGGCGGGTTGGGCGCTTCGATGCCTTCCTTGGGAGAACTTCGAAGGTCAACTCGGTCATCAGATATATCTTTTGCCGGGTCAGCACGAGCCGGTGCTGGGTTTTCTTTAAGTTCTGGAGCCGAAGTGGAAGTTGAGCCGCTAGTTTTTCTCTTCTCCGCTTGCGCTCTAAGGAAAAGAGGGTCATGCTTAAAGCAAGCATCATTATCATCACGAAAGACATAAGTATTATAAGGACTTACCCTTGTACGTGAATAACTGGCGGAAGGGACGACCTCACTGAGTCGCCCGACAAAGGGGGAGAAGTCTGCAAAAGTAATATCTCAAAATGTGAGCGCGTTACAAGTGTGATCCAAAAGAAAACGAAGGTGGAAATTGATAGAGGGTACCTCATTTTTCCGTTTCTTGGTAGGGGTTTTCACTGGTAACCCGGACACCAAACTCCTGACTGGCTTCCAGTCTTCCGAAAGGAAGCGTGTTGCGTCTTCTTCAAGAGGAAATTAAGGCCCAGACAAGCATTCGGGTGAGACATGGTAACTTTCCCACAAACTCGCCTGGCCGGCTTAGGCGAAGGAGAAGATGAGTCGGAAGAAATAGAAATTACCTCTACATCGTCATCCTGGCTTTCTTTATCATCTTTCTATACATAGAAATGCAGAGATATAAGCACAAATTAGAGCAAAGGGCGTCAAGACAAAGAATATAAAATTTTACCTCTGAAGACGCTTCGCCGACTTGGGATTCGTCCACATCAGACGATTTGGCGACAGCGGTTTTGTTTTTACCCTTGGTTTTCTTCTTTGGAGGCGGTTTGGCTTGCTTCAGGGCAATCTTTTTTGGCCTTCGTGACCAGAATCGGTCGCCTTTTGGAGGTGGAATTGTCATTATGCAAGACAGAATCTGAGAAAGTCGGAAAGAGTGAACCAAGGGCGGGTTAAATTATTTACCTTAGGAGTCGGGTTAATCTTGCAGAATGACTTAAGCCCTATCTGGCTACACTTGGCCACGGGCTCGTCGGTTAGCTTCTTGATGATGCTCACAATGTCTTCCTCTATGAGTGCTGTGTGGAAGTAGCATTGTGGATGGTCCAAAGTACCATCAAACTCGCACATCAAGCCGTCTCGGCGACTCAAGGGAAGGATGCGCCATTCCACCCAACAGCGGATTAGATCAACGCCAGTAAGACCGTTGTTTGTTACAGATCGTAACTCGGATAACACTGGAATGAAATCCGACTCCTCCTCTTCGGTGAGCTTGTCTGGAAGTTTGAAGTTTGTGGGCAGACATTCCTTCCTGTAGCCGTCGAGTTTGTTTTCACCTGGAGGGGAAGTGTCCCGACAATAAAACCAGGACTCGCCCCAGCCTTTGGGGTGGCTAGGCATGGCGAGTTATGGGAATGTGTTGTCCCTGCATCGTTGAACGTTAACACCTCCAAGTTCTAAGCTAGGGCCGTTGGAGAACTCGGTCCGGCGATTCAGATGGAAGAAGTACAAGAACAAAAGGACCGATGGTTCCATTCGCAGGTAAGCTTCACAGAAAGCTTGGAACTGGCACATGTTGCTGATCGAGTTGGGGCCCAGGCCTTGGAGGCGGATGTTCATGAAGGCCATAGCATCTCTGAGGAACTTTGATCCTGGCGGCTTAAACCCTCGTTCGAGGTGTTCAGCAAAAACAACTATTTCCCCTTCGACCGGGTTGGGAATTTCGTCGCCTAGTCTAGATCGCCATCCGATGACTTCCTTCGGATCAAGGTTCCATGTCTTTACGCAATCCTTGAGGAAGGCGTCGTCAACTTTGGTCGGGAGCCAATCGTTCTGGAAAACGGCACCCATAGCTACAGAGGAAAAGGTCATGGGTAAGTTAACCCGCCTAACACTTGTTGAGTGGCTAAGAAAATCCTTCAACTCACCAAACACTTGTTGAGTGCCTAAAAGAATCTCTCAACTCGCCGAACACTTGCCGAGTGGCTAAGGGAATCTATTAACTCGCCAATAGGGGACCAGATTTGGGCACAAGGGTGATTTAGGAATTTCCTATTACTCAGAGAAGGCATCCCAAGGCGTCAAAGACGTGTGGTAAAATGATGAAGTTTGAATCTACAAACATCTTTCTACACAGTAAGCAGTACGACACGGATCTACGAGCAAGGTAAAATAACAGGAAAAGGCCTGGACGAAACAAAACGAGTTGTGACTGAAAATGAATATGGAGAGATGATTTGGCTGAAGCTTTTTTCATTTTTCAAATAGGAAACTATTTAATCAAGGATGCGGCTAATGCTATTACATCAGCTACTACCATTTACCTATCAACATGCAAAGGAAAGCTCGAAGTGTTCTAAGAACATGGCAGGTGGCGAATGTCAAAAGATCTGGATCTGATTGCCACTGATGAAGAACTGACCTGCTACTGGCGCCCGGAAGTGGTGGTGCGGGTCCACGGCGAGGACGGCGTTCTCGCTAGGTTGGATATACGTCGGATGCAATGGGCGGCGATGGAATCCCTCGAGCGGCGACAGAACTTCACAGGCGGCGGTGAAGTCCCTCGGGCAGCGGCGGAGTCCCTCGAGCAGCAACAGAGCTCCGCAGGCGGCGGCAGAGTCCCATGGGCGGCGACGGAATCCTTCGGGCGGTGAGGAGTTCTTAGGGCAGCGATGGAGCTCTTCGAGGAGGTGTTGGATTTCTTTGTGTGCTCGCGAGGAAGAAGAAGCCGATGGGACGAGTAGGTGAAGATTCCCTCCGCTCCTGTTCCCGAGCCTATTTAATAGGTCAGGTGCGGGGATCTAGGCGCCTCGCGCGGGAACCTAAAGGGCAAACTAAATATTCGCACTTCTGGCGCCAAGATTTTCGGGATATTTGCGGCACGAGATCCGCTGTAGATTGCGTCATCATTTTCTGAGGATAAAGGAATGAGGTGATGTCGTCAAGAAATGGTTCGGCGACTTGGATATTTCCATGGAGGATGGTGGCTTAAGCGTATGATGCATGAAAGGAGTGGAATGAGTCGCCCGTGAACTAGGTAAGATTTTATTGGCGTGAACAGGTTCAAGTCAATCTGGGGCCTAATGTTGGGGATATTATCTGCGGTGTGACCCGCCCTAGTTGGGCCGAGTCACCAAGTGGCGACTCATCCTTTGGCGATTCAAGCTTTGGCCCGGTAGGCCCAGGAGCTGGATGGCGGTTTAAGATCCACGTGGAGAATCAATTATCACGGAGTTCTCCAGTCTTGGAGAGCACGGCGATTTAGAGATAGAAAGAATCATGACTTGTGTTATGGCAAGGACTCTTGTAAACCCTAAGGGCTCGACCTGTATATAATGAGTCCCTAGAAAGGAGAGGACAGGTTAGAAATCATCGAGAGCTAGGTCAGGGGAGTTACGTCGTCCTTGTAATCGAAACATCATCAATACAACACAAAGCAGGACGTAGGCTTTTACCTCCTCACGAGGGGCCGAACCTGGGTAAATCTGAGTCCCGCTCCCGTTCAACCCCTTTGAGTCGCCACCAAGGTGCGATGGCTCCATCATTAAGTCCTTTCACTAGGACATGTGTCGTGAAAAAACCACGACACACTGGCTTGGAGATGCCTAGCCGTTGGAGTCCCGTGGGAGCCTCGAAAGGTCAAAGAAAGACAAGGAACCAGGTGTTGTCAGCCTTGCTCTGAAGCTTAAGTTGGAGATTTTGGTTTATCTACTTTGAACCAGAGTGGGGCCACTAGACTGGAGTTAGTCATTGATGTCAGCCACCTAATCTATGAGTTCGGGAGAAAGGGATTGGGTTTAGCTAAGGTTAGGAGGGATTTTACCCAACTGTGAGAAGGTGCTCGGTAGTGGTTTGGGGTGGTTGCACCCCACCACTGGCTGTGCAACTTAACATGATTGGGTTTGGTTGCAAAACAAGGGGCTTCACCAAGTTTGAGCTCCATTGGACAAGTTTAGCTTTGTAAACTTGAAAACATCCCTAAATGACCAGATATGTTCCTTCCAAAGGGAGTGTGGGCAAATCAAGTCCCACAAATCCCATTTTTGGCATGGAGTCCTCATTTGAGGTATTAAGCACTCCTGCAAAGTTTCAACTCCATTGGATAAACTTTGCTATGTAGAGTTGCCCTAACTTCATAATGGACATAAGGGGTTTTGCAATTATTTGGTGGCCTTAACCACCTTGGATCAAGGTGAATTTTTATATGGGCACCAACTATGGCTTAGGGATACCACTGGAATTCTCTAGGAATTTATTGAGAATATTTCCTTTGGAAATATTTCAAAAGGTCAAAACAGGCAAAAAAGGTTTTCATTGTTTTACTCAAATAATTATAATCTAAATAGGGGTTGAAAATCTTATGTATGGAAAATATATGTCCTTTTGAGTATCTCCAAATTTTCTCAGATTTTTCTAAGGCAGAAAAGTATTTTTCCATATAGGAATATCATTTCTGCCTCAGAAAGGGACATGCAAATAGAATAGGAAAATAATTCATAAAATAATTATTTTATGGTTTTGGTGAATTAAAATGGTGCTAGAACTAGATCACCAACTTTGAGTAAGAGCACTCCTTGCCATCAAGGACTTGTAGTGCAATCCAAAGCAAGGTTTTGAATTAACCAGAAATAAGAAAAAGGGTTTTGAAAATAACTAGGTTATGGGAAATATGGTTTTTGATATCACATAGTCAAGCATACTAGCATACAATGATAATCATGGCACTCACAACATTAGTTTTGAAAAAGTTTAAATAAACTCAGATTTTGAATTACAGAAAAAGTGATAGTGAAAACAGGGTGTGACAGACCTATCCCCCTTACAAGAATCTCGTCCCCGAGATTCCTAAGCTAGGTGCTAAAAAGGCACGGAAACTCAGATCGGAGATAGTCTTCACGCTCCCATGTTGCTTCTGCTTCGGTGTGGTTGCTCCACCGAACCTTGAAATACGTGATGGTGAGGCTTCTAGTGCAACGCTCTGCTTCATCCAGGATGCGGATCGGCCTCTCACGATAAGTGAGATCTGCCTGAAGGTCGATGGCCTGATGGTCATTGTCCTTATGAAGATCTGGACGGTTTGGCGCTTGAAAACACTTCCGAAGTTGTGACACGTGGAAGACGTTGTGCACACCCGAAAGTTCCGGATGTAGCTACAATAGGTAAGCAACTTCTCCATGCCTTGTCGTGATCTTAAAAGGTCCAATGAACCTTGGAGCAAGGTTCCCCTTGACGTGGAAACACTTGGTTCCCTTGGGAGGTGTGACACGAAGGTACACTTGGTCTCCAGGAACGAATTCCACTTCTTTGCGGTGAGAATCTGCATAGCTCTTATGTCGCGACTTGGCTGCCTTCAAGTTTTCTGAGACAAGTTGCACCTTATCTTCTGCATCTTGCAGAACTTCCGGCCCGAAAATCAACCCTTCACCAGTTTCGGACCACTTGAGTGGGGTGCGGCACTTTGGTCCGTACAACACCTCAAATGGGCCCATCTGGAGACTGGTCTGGTAGCTATTGTTGTAGGAGAACTCAGCGAAGGGCAGACAGTCTTCCCATTTGGCACCATGAGCCAAGACACATGCGCGGAGCATATCCTCGAGTATTTGGTCTACTCTCTGCGTCTGTCCACCCGTCTGAGGGTGGAAGGTGGTGCTGAAAGAGAGCTTGGTTCCAAGGGCTTCTTGGAACTTCTTCCAGAATCTTGAGGTGAACTGCATGCCTCGGCCAGATACAATCTCCTTGGGGACTCCATGAAGTCTCACAATACGCTCAATGTAGAGGCTAGCTAGCTTGTTGCCCCCATAGGTGGTACTAACTGGGATGAAGTGAGACACCTTGGTCAGATGGTCGACAATGACCCACATAGAGTCATGGCCTCTGCTGGACCAGGGTAAGTCGGTGACGAAGTCCATCCTTACTTTGTCCCACTTCCATTCAGGCACTTAGAGAGGTTGTAGTAGTCCAGCAGGTCGCTGATGTTCGGCCTTGACTCACTGTCATACATCACATTTGGCAACATAAGACGCTATTTCCCTCTTCATGCCAGGCCACCAGAATCTTTCTCGAAGATCTTGATACATCTTGGTACCACCGGGGTGAATAGAGTAGGGTGTGTCATGTGCTTCCTGCAGGATCAAGCCCTTGAGTCTTGCCTTGTTGGGTACACATAAACGTTTCCCAAAACACACTACTCCTTGTTCATCCTCCGAGAATTCTTGGTCCTTGCCTTCCTGGATCTTCTTCTTGATGCCCTCAATGTCTATTGTGTCCCTTCTGGGCCTCCTTGATATCATCAGCCAGCGTTGGTTCGACTTCGAGGTTAGCCAGGAATCCAGGTTCCACTAGCTCCAACCCGAAGCTCTCCATTTCTTCATATAAGGCGGGTATCCTTTCCTTGATCATAACATTCAAGGTGTTGGCCTTCCTGCTTAAGGCATCAGCCACTACATTGGCCTTACCAGGGTGGTATTAAATGCTGAGGTCGTAGTCTTTGATTAACTCCAACCATCTTCGTTGCCTCATATTCAATTCCCTTTGAGTATATACTTCATACTTTTGTGGTCACTGTATATTTCACATCGCTTCCCTAGAAGGTAATGTCGCCCTGTCTTTAGGGCATGCACTACTGCTCCCAACTCGAGATCATGTGTGGCATATTTATCCTCATGCGGGCGCAGTTTCTATGACAGATATGCCACGACCCTGCCGTCATGCATTAGGACCTTGTTCATGAGGTACATGAAGACCTTGTTCATGAGGTACATGAAGTAAGCTGGACCATTTCTCAACTCAAAAGATTTGACTGTGCACTCGTATAGACCGTACCGAGTCACGAATGCAACCTTGGGTATGTCTTCAGGTCGGATCTTTAGCTAGTAATCTCCAGATCGGAGATAGATCTTAGAAAATACCTTGGCTCCTTTTAACTGGTCAAACAAGTCCTCAATATTGGGGAGTGGGTACTTATTCTTGATCGTGACCTCATTGAGAGAACGGTAATCGATGCAGAGTCTGATAGTCCCATCCTTCTTAGACACGAACAGGACAGGTGATCCCCCAGGTGATGCACTCGGACGAATAAATCCTTTCTTGAGTTGCTCATCCAGCTGCCTCTTCAGCTCTGCTAGCTCTTCGGATCCCATCCTATAAGGCTTCTTATAGATAGGCCTCGATCCGTGCATGAGATGAATGATGAACTCGATGTCTCGGTTGGGAGGCATCCCTCGTAGCTCATCAGGAAAGACGTCCGGGTACTCACACACTATCGGCACTCGGTCCAGCACTTCTCCCGACAGGCTATTAACCTGTGGTACATGAGTGGATACTGGCTCAGAGACATACTTGACTTTGACCCCTTGGTTGCTAGTCATGGTAATAGCCTTGTTGACATAGTCCAAGATACTCTGGTGTTTGGCCCACCAATCCATACCAAGCATTACTTCTAGGCCTTGCGACTTAAAGATGAGGAGATCTGTTGAGAAGCTTATCCCATTGATAAAAATCCCGACTCCTCTACACCCTAGGTTGGTCCTTAACACCGCTCCTGGGGTATGTACTACCATTTCCTGTTAAGCAGGGTACGCTTCAAACAACACTTTTCCGCAAACTTCTGAGTAATAAAAGAATGCGAAGCACCACAATCAAACAATATTGTTGTTGGTGTGGAGTTGATGAGCAACGTACCCAGAATGCAGTACGGGTCTTCCTGTGCCTCTTCAATGGAGATATGATTGATACGTCTCCTGTTGTGATACTGCTGATTGCGGGGAGCTTGGTTCCTGCCTGGTGCTCCTTGACCTTGATTTGGCGCATTGGGGCGCGGTGCGTCGGGCTTCTTGTTGGGACACTTCCTGGAATAGTGTCAAGTCTGTCCACATCCAAAACAGGTAACTTGTCCTGGAAGGTTGGTCTTGACTCCACTGTTGTTCAGTGGGTTGAATGCTGGCTTGGTGTTGACTTGCTGCCGAGGCTGGTAGTTCTGGCGAAATGTTGGAGCCTTATACTGCTGCTGCTGATAACTAGGTCTTGCTGGGGCTGACTGCCATGGTCGAGGATTCGGATTACTGGGTCCTCCACTTCCCATCTGCTTGCACTCAAGGGTATCGTCCATCGCACGGCGCTTATCTTCCAACATAAGGGCCTTATTAACCAGATCGCAGAAGGTCCGGCATCCACAAGCAACCAGTTGATACTGGAGTGACTGCTGTAGTCCTTCCATAAAGCGTTCCACTTTTGCGGCCTCAGTGTTGACATCCTGTGGTGCATACCTTGACAGGAGGTTGAACTTCTTCAAATACTCCTTCACGGTTCCACTACCTTGCCTTAATGCTCGGAATTCCGCTTCTTAATGGTCATTATTCCGGGAGGAATGTGAGCGGCGCGGAATCCTTCCTTGAACATTGCCCAAGTGATGACTTGTCCTGCTTGCATGATATGGAATCCATCCCATCAAGCACTTGTCGTGCCTTCGAGACAGCAAGAAGCATAAAGGACTTTCTCACGATCATCAATGCATTTGACCAGAGCGAGGAGGTCTTCGATAGTACGGATCCATTCATCGGCATCCAATGGTTTAGTTGCCTCCGTGAATATGGGTGGCGTAGTCCGCATAAACTCAAATAGAGTAGAGCGACCGTTGCCATTCCCGTTGTGCGGCGGGTTGTTCACCAAGACATGAGCCAGCTGCTGGATAGCGGCATCACTGGCTTGACGTTCCTCGCGGAGAGCTTGAAGGAACTGGGCCATAGTCAAGCTTTCTGAAGGAGGCGGTGGTGGTGGAATATCGCCTTGTTGCTGCTGGTGGTGATCTCCAGCTTGGGCGTCCCCTCCGGTTCCCTGCTGGTGACCTGAAGAGGTAGAGCCGGGGTTGCCGAAGGTGTTGGTGCGAGTTGAAATGACTATCCTGTCACGGGAGTAGAGAGGTCAATATGCCGAACTGGGAGGAATCATAAGGGGTGATGCTCTATTAAAGGGGGGTTTGGTCTCGTGCTAGTGTGAGATTTTTAAACCAAAGCTTTTTGGAAAATCTAATGCATTAGATTAAAACAATTGATTTAGTCACTTACAAACTGCCTAAGGAAGAAATGCGGCTTGCATCAAACATGCTTACACAACACTCATGGTTCCCATGAACCGATACATGATCTCACTACGCTTGGGGAGACTCCTAATTGCCTAAGCTGTAATCCTAAGCGGCGGACTGCTCGGTCTCTTAGGCGGGTTCCGCAGGGTCTTCGTCTTCATGTTCATCAGTGCTTTCCTCCTTCAGAGGAGTAGGAGAAGGAAGTGGTCCATCAGGGCGTCTCTTAGTTGGCGAGGCAGTGAGGAGCTCAGTGTACTCTTCCGTGGTCAGGCGGCGACTCTGAATAGCAGTGGCCTGAAGCGGTGGTACTCCTCCTCGGAAGGAAATGGATGATCGCCCTCCGGGTGCTCCTTCCTTCTTAACCTTGCGGGTCTTCATCTTCTCCATGCAAAGTAGGTCCTTGACTTGGTGTAGTTCTTGGTGAATCTTCGTTGACTCCTTGATCAAAAGGTTCTTCAAAGTGTCGGAGGAGATACTGAAGTAGGTTTGAAAACTTAGTGGCGTCCTGTCCTCTGAAGATGGGTTGAGTGTCCAACTCCCGTCTATCCCATCCTTAATAAAAGGTAGGTGACGAGTAGCTAGCTCATTAGCCATCTCGTGAAGAATGTCGCGGAGACGCACGAGCGCCTCTCGTGTGGTTGTCTCCACTACCAACATCACATCCTCCATCTGTGATCCTTCAAAGAACCAACTGGTTGGGGAGTCGTTAGCCTTCACTATCACATCCACGTGATATTCCTTGGTGTTGGTGTTAACCAAGTGCTCTTGGTAGAGGAAGATGGGCGTGCGGTGTACTTGACACTTCTTGAGGCTATCTCCCAAAAGTAGGGGAAAGCCCATCTCCAGAAGCATCTCAGCTACGGCGGCCATCTAGAAAGATGTAGGGGAGAGCGTTAGAAAGTTTTAGTGGGTGCAAAAAATCCCAGGGATAAAGGCTAGGTGCACTAATCGTCTTGGCTATTGTCCATGCTACCTAAGGCATCCTATAGTCAGGATGGCTCTGATAGCAGCTCTGTGTGGACCCCGACTTACAAGTCGAGATCGTCGAATGTAAGTGCTCAGTGATCCCAGAGATCAATGCTCAACGAACACACAGATGATGAATAATAAGAGTCTTACATCCAAGTACCGAATTATTACATCACGTGACCAAATGGTCAAGTTCACAAGGTAGGGCATAGAAGGCCCTATCATACTGGTACAACTAGCGGCGGAAATCTTGGGGCTAAGCGGGTGCCCATGCCATCAGCCTACACCGACATGCATTCTGACTGGGAAGTGTCCTAGTTCGCAGGGCCGTCTCCAAAGACGTTCTCTTCTCCAAACTCTGATCCTTCCATGTCTGGTAAATAATATAACCAATGGCAAGACAATGAGTACTTTTGAATGTACTCGCAAACAGCCCATGATATGAACAATGCAATTGAAAGGATAACAAGTAGTATGCATCTTGGTGGATAACATCCTATCTATGAATAAACTTGATCATGGATATGCATCATAACTAGATGTTGATTTGAAGAAACGGTTACAGATATCAACATATCTGTCAAGGGATGAATACTCCGGATTCAGCCTATACGCCAAGTCACCAAAGTTGGCGTATCAATTATTTCATATTAACACTATTGACCACACACTCACTCTTGGCTTATGCGGAAACGACTGGACGTAGTTTAAGCAGGATTACCCAACTGTCCTTGACTGTGGACACAACTATTCGAAGAGTTTTACACTCTGCAGAGGTAGTACGCTGGATCCACGAGATCCGGGAAACTTCCGTGTCATCCACGACTCGCGGTATATATCATACCCGAGGTACGTACCCAATCAATGCCTTTCCCCTGACGATACTAGACAAAGAGGTCCACTCGATTGGTACCCAGCCCACATGTTGTACATCTTACGAGCACCGACTCTGGATAGTATCAACCATGCGAGGACCAACGGTGTGTCTGGAACACGTAAAAACGGGATAGTCGCCCTACCTGGCACGACCCCATCACGAGAGTGACCACACATCACTCCCGCCACCAGTAATGTGGTTCTTTGCTAGCACCGACCAGAGTAATCAACAAAGCCCCGTCCCATAAAGGGGTAACGTTGTCGTACATGTAAGGTTGGGACGGTCGACACATCATAAATCTAATCCCATTTTCGAAACCATACTCACACAAATACCCGGTGCACCACTTCACCAAAACTGGCCACCTAACTCATCATCACCCTCGGGCATTACTGGCACCCGACGGGGTTTTCATAAACCTTTGATATTACCATCATCATGCTCATGTTACTACTATTCTAGCTTTAATTGTCAACGTGGTATTAGCGTTACCCTCAGAGGTGGTAGGATCATGCTCAACATTTAGTTGCTCCGAAGGAGCCATCGGTAACATCACTTCAATGATTTATCGATACTTATGATCACATGCAACAGAATTTTTTCTCTACTAGCATGCAATATAACATATGTTCAAACATGGTAAAAGGGTTGCTTTCCTTGGTCAGCTAGGTATCCGAGGTCTTCGAGGTCTTCAAGTCCAACTCCTTCGTCACACGGGTTTTCTATCGTCGTAATAAATAAAAGCAATAAGTAGCTCACTCCAAAACAAATCACAAAGTCACTTTAAAAATGTTGTTTAATTCTGATAAATCCATATTGTTGTTTTAAAAATATTTGTCTCTAGTTTTAGTGAAAGAATATTTTTTAAATCAATATAAGAGAAGCAAAACTATTCCAAATTCTCCCTTTCTATTATTATAAAACAAAATAATTGTTGCAAAAATTCATCCAATGGTTATGTTAAATAGTACACATTTTTAGAAAAATCACAATGGAAGAATCATGTTATTTCACTGGTTAATTTTTTTTACAAAAATCATTTAAAATCAAGTTTTAAACAAAAAGAAAAAAGGCTACAGCCCCTCGCATGGCTTGGCCTCGGACTGGGCCGGCCCACTAGCTAGCCAACCAGCCTGCCCAGGCGCATGCGCCGCCAGGTTTGAACCTGACATGCGGGCCCCTGCGTTCAGTAACTATGGGCAGCGGGGGAGAGAGATGGGCCACCGACAGGAGGGGCACACCTGTCGGGGTCGTCTCCTAGCTCTAGCCAGAGAGGAGGACGAGCACGCCGGCATGGCTACCGACGTCATCGGGTCCTAACAATGATAGGAATGGGTCCAGCTCGTCGTCGCCTACCTACTGGTGGTCGATTCGATGATGGAGAGGCTCTGGTTCACCGGCGACGAGGTAGCCGCGGTGGAGGGGTTTCAGGTGAAGGTGGAGGTGGCAGCTACGGGCACGAATTCGCTAGGGGAAGAGAGGGGAAAGCTTCCATGTGTCATGGGGAGTGTTTTGGTGGGTAGAGGGACGCGAGAGCCAACGTGTAGCCGGAGATCGACCGGAGCTCCGAGGCGGAGGGGCCTCGGTCGATCTCGAGCACCGGGGCTCTGCTTGCTCAATGAGGTGGCTAAGGTGGTGATTGAGGTCTCGGTGAGGTGGAGTGAGGGGTTCCGGAGCGAGGGGAGGGGCTATTTATAGGCCCACGATGGTGCGCCGACACGGGAGCGTCGTTGATCCACCATGGCGTGCATGGGGTGCAGAGAGAGGCTCGGGTCAAAACCACGGTCTCAAGACGTGGTTTTGGACCTCAAGGACTCACTGCGAGAGAGAGGGGGAGATGACAGGCGAGCTATCGTGCCTGCGCTCCTCTAGCGCTTCTGGTGCGCGCGGACATGCGTCGCATCCTCTCCTAGCAAGGGAAAGGAGGGGCCCTGAGGGCTACCTGATATAGAGGGGTTGTCGGGGGAGAGGAGAAACACCGTGGGGAGGCTGGAACTGGCCGAGGGAGTCGCCCCCACCTCGGTTGCTCTTTGTAGCGCGCCCAGAGCGCAACTTTGGCATGCCACGGCATGCTGGCACACTCTAGGGTGCCTTGGACGTGTCTAGTGTGTCTTGGGCACTAGCTTGGAGATGCCTAGTCGTTGGAGTCCCGTGGGAGCCTCGGCTGGTCAAAGAAAGACAAGGAACCAGGTGTTGTCAGCCTTCGGCTGAAGCTTAAATTGGAGATTTTGGTTTATCTAGTTTGAACCAGAGAGGGGCCACTTGACTGGAGTTAGGCATTGATGTCAGCCACCTAATCTATGAGTTTGGGAGAAATGGATTGGGTGTACCTAATGTTAGGAGGGTTTTACACAACTGTCAAAACGTGCTCGACAGTGGTTCGAAGTGGTTGCACCCCACCACTGGCTATGGAACTTAACAAGATTGAGTTTGGTGCTAAAAGAAGGGGCTTCACCAAGTTTGAGCTCCATTGGACAAGTTTAGATTTGTAAACTTGAAAACATCCCTAAATGACCAGATATGTTCCTTCCAAAGCGAGAGTGGGCAAATCAAGTCCCACGAATTCCATTTTTGGCATGGAGTCCTCATTTGAGGTATTTGGCACTCCTGCAAAGTTTCAGCTCCATTGCATAAACTTTGCTATGTAGATTTTCTCTAACTTCATACTGGACAGAAGGGGTTTCGCAATTATTTGGTCACCTTAACTACCTTGGATCAAGGTGAATTTTTATATGGGTACTAAATATGGCATAGGGATACCACTTGAATTTTCTAGGAATTTATTGAGAATATTTCCTTTGGAAATATTTCAAAAGACCAAAAAAGACAGAAAAGGTTGTCACAATTTCACTTAAATAATTATAATATAAATAGGGGTTGAAAATCGTATGTATGGAAAATATATGTCCTTCTGAGTATCTTCCAATTTTCTCAGATTTTTCTAAGGTAGAAAAGTATTTTTTTCATATAGGAATATCATTTCTGGCCTCACAAAGGGACATGCAAATAGAATAGGAAAATAATTCATAAAATATTTATTTTATGATTTTGGTGAATTAAAATGATGCTAGAACAAGATCACCAACTTTGGGTAAGAGCACTACTTGCCATCAAGGCCTTGTAGTGCAACCCAAAGCAGGGTTTTGAATTAACCAGAAATAAGAAAAAGGGTTTTGAAAATAATTAGGTTATGAGAAATGTGGTTTTTGATATCACATAATCAAGCATACAAGCATACAATGACAATCATGGTACTCACAACATTAGTTTTGAAAAAGTTTTAATAAATTCATATTTTGAATTACACAAAAAGTGATAGTGAAAACAGGGTGTGACACTGCAGCCGTGGCGTATTGTTGACGTCCCAAACTTTTTTTCATACCACTCAAGGATGAGTCAGCTTGACTTGTAGTTTGCTACATAATCAAGCAGGGTGGATAAGTTAGCTTGGTACTCCGTGGTCGAGTTGATCATTTGGCATCAAGTCACAAGCAGATTGCAAGCAATATACTTGACACTTGGGGGCTAATGCACTAGCTTTTACAAAGTTATTAAACAAGACCCGACTCATCTTCAAGAAGATGACCCAGCCCTTGGGGTCTACAGGTTGAAGTTTTCAAGGTTATTGAACAAGACCCGGCTCATCTTTAAGAATATGACCCGTCCCTTGGGGGCTACAGGTTGAAGTTTTCAAGGTTAATAAACAAGACCCAGCTCATCTTCAAGAAGATGACCCGGCACTTGGGGGCTACACAGGGATATATGTGGTAATATATTACACAACACCATACGTCGTATCTTTTCTTCATCGTATTTACCAGGCCAGCTTCCATGTCCCAGCTCATGGAGAGGCGGTTTAGATATCCCGCATGCAACTCTTGAAAGTTAAGTTTCTCAATATTGGGAATCTCAAGTTTAGCTTTCCCTTTTTCCATTTCGGTTGAGACATCCTTGGCAGTATGCTTAGCCAACACATAAAGGACGGGCGTCGTGTGACCCGTCCCAGTAATGACGACAGCTTCTTCTTCAAGCATGGCATCTTTGGATGACTTCATAGGGCTTGGCGGGTTGAGATTTTCTTTCTGACTCGGGTCCATGGTCGCATTGTTAGTTTCTCCTAGGTCAACTTGAATGTCGGGGATATTATCCATAGCATTACTCTCAGGACGTTCAGCATAAGTTTTAGCTGGTTCAACTAGAGCATCACGGATAGAGGCATATGTTTCCTCCACTTCGGGTGTTTCACTATTTGGGACTCACCCGCCAGGTTTCCTTTTCTTCACTTGAGCCCTAAAAACGAGGTATATATAATGACATGTAAAGTATTGAAGCAGGTGATGATAAAATAAGTAGTGATGTACCCTGGGAGACGAACAAGGGGTGGCAATTTTGAAGATGTTGAATCGCCAGATGAAGGAGGAGACACCTATTACAGTGCAAAATCTTGTGAGCTTGAGCAAATTGACAAACATGGTACAGTTGATAAAGAAAGAGAAGGCACCTCAGTGCGGCGTTTACGACCGGATGTTTCTCACGCAGACCAGCCATAAGATCAACTCAGGAGCTGCTGGTGTGGCGTTTTGGAGTATATAAAGCCTTATTCAAAAGGAAGTTAGGATCCAAATGAGCATCTCGATGATTCATAGAAACTTTCCTACACACCCGCCTTCGAGGTCTTTCCAAGGAAATATTTTAATCAGAAGATATTGAAATTACCTCAGCATCTTCAGCATCATTTGCAACGTCATCCCCCACAGAATAAGTTGAGTGATTAGAACAGCATGTGACACACTAAGGGGACAATCTGGGCATTTACCTCAAATAGTTCTCCAATATTTTGTGACTCGCCCACAAGAGATGACTCGCCTGCACCTGTTTGGTTTTCTTCTTCTTCTTTGCGGTAGTCTTCACCTTTTTAATAGGAAGCTTTGCTGGTCTACATTTCCAGAAGGGCGCATTTTTCTACAGCAGTATAAAAGAGGGGAAGTTAGTTCTACAAAGAACAAAGGGAACACCAAATAAGGTGGGTGATGATTGAATATATCTACCTCAAGAGCCAGGTTTTAGATGCAGAATGGTTTCAAACCAATTTTTGAACATACTTCTTTGGGCTCACGGCATAACTTCTTCAAAAGGCTATTAACTTCTTCAGAGTCAAGCATTACATTGGTGAAGCATTGAACATTGTTTAAGTCACTGTTATAACGGCACATCAGCCCATCTCGGTGGCTTAAGGGCATAATGCGCCATTCCACCCAACATCAGATCAAGTCAATTCCGGTCAAGCAATTGGCGTTCAAAGCTCTAAGTTTTGCCGAGACAAACGTGTGGGCGACTTGTTCTTCTGTGGTCAGTGCACCAGTGAGCTGGAAATCCATTGGGAGTTGGTCTTCTCTGAAACCCGCCACAGGATTTTCCTGGGCCGATGCGGTATTCTTGCAATAAAACCAAGTTATCCCCCAGCCCTTGGGGTGACTGGGAGAGGTGACAAGAGGAAAACCGCACTCATGCCGCCTCTGGATTGTGACTCTGCCGAGTTCTCAGCTCGGGCCATCAACCCATTATGTCTGGCACTTCAAATAGAAGAACTCCCTAAATAAGGGAACGGTGGGTTCTATCCCTAGGTACGCCTCACAGAAGACTCGAAACTGACATAAATTACTTATGGAGTTGGGACCTAGATCTTGGGGGTGAAGGTTATAGAAGTTGAGAGCGTCTTGAAAGAACTTCAAACCAGGGGAAGGGAAGCCTCGTTCTAGATGATCAGTGAAAACCACAACCTCTCCTTCGGCGGGTTGAGGTCACACCTCTCCAGTGGCGGCTCTCCATCTAATCATCTCCTTAGAAGACAAAGCCCCTACTGACACACATCATTGCAGGGCGGCATCACCAATTTTTTAGGGTAACCAGTCGTATTTTGATGGTTTCGACATGCCGACGGGTCCAGGAAGGAAATAGGATGCATAAGTATGATTGGAGGGTTATTCTAACAAACAAAAACTGTTTGGGGAAGCGAGAAGTTCAAGAAACAATCAATGAGGAAGATCACAATACTTTAGTCTCCTTAATTAAAAGGCGGTTCATAGAGATGGCGAGTTGCAAGATATGCAAAAAGCCCACGTGAGGATGAAAATGACTTACGAAGAAGCTGTGATATCAGATTCCACTAAGTACTGGACAAACAGTTTTGTACCAAAGTGTACAGAAAGATGGATCTATGAATGGTAGGCAAAAAGGAATTTGATAGTCCTATTCAACAGTAAAATATGGGGGAGCAACAGCTAGTCTTCATGAGGTTCTCGCAAAATATCCATGAAGTTTGTGCAAGATTCAGATCTATACTTTTCCCACAACCTATCGTTGGGGAAGAGTTTTATCAAGGAATCAAATAGATCTATAATGGTGATGACTGCAGGATGAACCCTACGAACTCCGTTGAACTACAGTGAACGACCTAAGAAGATCCAGTACAAGAAACAAAAGCCTTACCTGATGGCATTGACGGAGCCAGAAAAAGTTCATGGTTCGAAGTAGAAGACGCGTGGTGGCGGAGCCCTCGTACCGGAGTGCTTGACGACTAGAGGCGTAGCGGCGGCATGATGCAGACTCGAGCTCGAGGTAGAAGACGAAGAATTGGAGCAGGGTAAAGGTAAAAGAGGTATCACTATCGATATTTAAAGGCCGGAGCAGAAATGGAAACAACAGGCGCAGGAATCTAGGAGGCGCGGTAAATTTCGGAATTGATGGCACCTCGATTTTCGGGCCAAATAGATAAGCTAAATAAGTCGTTGGAGTGACGTCATAAAGATCCCTAAAATCTTGGGATAGCTGACATCATTAACAAATGGAACAGAAGACCAGAAGCATATTACAAGTTGGCGTTTCTTCCATTGGAAGACAAGTTTGGATTATGTGTGAGCCGCCAAAAGTACGAGAAAGGTTTATTGACGTGAACAAGTTCAAGTCAATCTGGAGCCTAATGTTGGGGATATTATCCCGCCATGAGACCCTCCCTAAGAGGTCGGGTCAAGATGATGGAGGCTCAAACATTTCATGTTCAAGATGGGCCATGACTTATCGAATAGAAGGCGTAAGGTGAAGTTGGAAGAGCCGTTGTAGCCCAAGACATAAAAATGGTGACTTATGGCCCATATAGAAGAGGGGCTTAGAGAAGTTTCCTTGCGATAAAAGTAAGGCGAGTTAGAGATATGCCAGGTCACGAATAATACGTGACCCGGACTCTTGTAACCCTAGGGCCTCGACCTATATATAAAGGCGAGTCTCCAAGGCTGATAGACTTAAGTTATCACCCATCGAGATCAAGGTCAGGCGAATCCGCACCCTTGTAATCCATTTCCACATCAATATACACAAAGCAGGATGTCGGCTTTTACCTTGATCTGAGGGGTCGAACCTGGGTAAAATTGTCTCTTGCTCCCTACTAACCCTTTGAGTCGCCATATGGTTGCGATGCCGCCATCACTAAGTCCTCTCAGGAGGACATCTGCTATGACAAAACCACGACACTACCTAATCATGGTGCAGGTACTAGGTGAGGAACACGCCTTGAGCTTCTCGATGAGCAGCCGCCTCCCCGCGCACATGACATCGATCGGGTTGTGGTCGTGTCACGTGCTCCGTCGCTGGAGCTGGACAAGCTGGTGCGGGGCGAGCTGGCCGAGCCGTCTCTCTCCCCTGTCCCGCCGCTGGAGCTGGCCGAGCCGGCCGAGCTGGCTGAGCTGGCCTCTTCTTCAACTTTGCCTCGGCCAGCTAGGCCGTTGTCACTTGATGTGCCCTCGGCCTCGCGAGGGTTGTCCTCTCCAGGCCGGTCGCCTAGCCAGGCTGCATCGGGTGCGGGTGCTTCGTCACCTACGCCGTCTCCCGCTTTGTGGGACATGTCGCCTGGAGCAGCTCCTTCGCCGACTTCATCGCCGGTTCCAGCTCCTCCACCTACCGTTGTTCAGCGTCCTGGTACGCAGAGTCAAAGTGGTATCATTGGCCCAAGGAGTGCACTGATGGCACACTTGTGTGGATTGCGGCATGTGAGGCCCAGGTAGATGTTGATCCTATTTCGAGCCTCGACACTTCGAGGTGGCCTTCAGATTCCCCACTGGCGTTCTGCCATGGAGGAGAAGTTTCAGACCCTCCAAAGGAATGACACAAGGGATCTGGTTCCTCTTGTAACCGGTGTCAATATTATTGATTCCAAGTGGGTGTTTGAGGTAAAGAAGCATGTTGATGGTTCTATTGAGTGTTACAAGGCTTGACTTGTGGCTAATGGGTTCAAGTAAAGGTATGGTCTTGATTATGAGGATACCTTAAGTCCAGTTGTCAAACCTACCACTATTCGCCTGCTTTTTTCCATGGTTGTTTCCAAAGGGTGGTCTCTACGTCAGCTTGATGTTTAGAATGCTTTTCTTCATGGGGTCCTGGAGGAAGAAGTTTACATGCGACATCCTCCGGGGTTCATTGATCCTTCTCGACCACATCATTTGGGTCATCTTTATAAGGCCCTCTATGGACTTAAGAAGGCTCCTCGAGGTTGGCATGACCGACTGGGTTCGGTCCTTCGACATCATGGATTTGTTCCATCCACTTCTGACACATCCATGTTCTTGTTCCACCGACCCAAGGTTACTATGTATCTGCTGGATTATGTTGATGATATTATCCTCATTAGTTCCTCGGTGACGGTTGCTAATCGTTTGTTGTCTGCGGTGGGTGGTCACTTTGTTGTCAAGGATCTAGGTGCTTTGCATTACTTTCTTGGCTTCAGGGTCTCACGATCATTTGCTGGCTTGACTCTCACTCAGCAAAAGTATTCTCTGGACTTGCTGCAACGTGCTGGTATGCTGCAATGCAAGCATGCGACTACTCCTATGTATGCGAAGGATCGGTTATCGGCTCTGTATTGTAATTTACTCCCTTGGGATGACGCTACTGAGTATCGCGGTGTTGTTGGTGGCTTGCAGTATTTGATGATCACATGGCGAGACATCTCCTCTGCAGTCAATCGTGTGTGTCAGTATCTTCATGCTCCTCGGACTTGACACTGGTCGGCAGTGAAGCGCATCCTGCGTTATCTCTCACATACTATGACGTATGGCTTCCATCTTTGTTTTGCGTTGTCGTGTGCTCTGTATGCATTTTTAATCCAGATTCGGCTAGGAGCCTTGATGACCGGCGATCAACTGGGGGCTATGTTGTCCTCTTTGGTTTTAACTTGATCGTCTGGAGTGCGCACAAGCAGCCCACGGTCTCTCAGAGTAGCACCGAAGCAGAGTATAAAGCAATTGCCAATGCCACAGCTGAGCTTATCTGGGTGCAGTCCCTGTTGAGAAAGTTGGGAGTCTATCTAGAGCATCCACCAGTTCTTTGGTGTGACAACATTGGTGACCTATCTTTCATCCAATCCAGTTTTCCATGCTCGTACCAAGCACATCGAAGTTGACTATCATTTTGTGAGGGAATGTGTTGCACATAAGTTTCTTCATATCAAGTTTATCTCCTCGAAAGATCAACTTCCTAACATCTTCACGAAGCCAGTTCCACAACCTCAATTTGACGGTTGTAGACGCAATCTTAACTTGCTTAGGACATTAGGCCACAGTTAAGATTGAGGGAGGGTGTTAGACTATGTATTTGTATAGCTTCTATGTATACCTGTATTATGTATTTTTTTCACTTGGTGTGCCCCTATATATATGAGATAGCCACACCCGTATTAGGGTGTCGTGCAGTTTCCTACAATATTGCAGTTTACATGACGGGCAAGGCGTTCTGCTATCCAACATCAGTCCTGCATGGCCACCCGGAGGAAGAACTTGATGTGAAGCGGTGCCTATGGCATCCATGTTAGCTTCCAATGGGGGTCCACGCAAGCGCCGATGAATAACACCTGGTAGCATGAGTTGGTAGAGTACGTGGCCGAAGATGTCGAGCGCCAGCTAAGCTTGTCCGGCTCATCCGAGAGATTTATGTGGCGCACCTGATGCCAAAGGTCAATGTATTGATCCGTGGTCGTGGGTCGTAGTTCCCCGTGGATGTCCTGCACCCAGGAGCGTAGGTGAATGCCATCATGGATGTGACGGGTCTTGCGACGACGTCACGGGACATGCATGAAGATGAGATGGGAAAACTCGATCGGAGATCTACCATCGATGCTATATTCGGTCCAGAATCTGCAGTTGTCACCGAAACTAATATCCCATGCCGTAGAATCTTTGAAGATGGTGCTCACATCCGTGCGTGAGGTATGTGAAGGTGGATCCAAGGGCGGGAGGGTTCTGTGCATTGGAGTCAAAGCCATCGCACACGAAGGGCGATACCTAAGTGCTGAAGGTCCCTAATTCCAAGCACATCAAGAGAGACATGGCGGAAAATAACGAGGCATTGGCCTCCATTAGTCTCCTTGCTTTTAGGCCATAGGAATCCACAGATAATCTGGTTAACCCTCTAGAGAAGAGATTTGTTGAAAGCGATGGCGGTGAGAAAGTGCATTGGGATAGCACAAAGGACGTGGCGCACAAGCACGAGGCGATCGCCTTTCGGTAGCATAGAATGTTAGCCCAACTACAGACTGAAATTGAACTATTGCTGGATAAAATACATTGCACACTAGTGCGTACACTACTGAATCACACGTGCACACACACACTGTAGCAGAACACACACATACTAGTACCACACCTGAGGTTGGATAAATTGCTTTGGAATGGACTAATTTACAATGGATGGAGTGCTCCTTATATAGCACTTTGGGCCAGTTCCTTTCACCCAAGATTCTGGAAAATTCTCCCAGAATTTGGTTCCCCGAGAATCTATCATCGAGTTCTTTTCGGAGATTGTAGTTTGAGATTCTGGAAAGTGTTGTGTATTGAAACGTTTGTACTACCCTTAGACACAAGTTGTTTGATGAATTGTTAACACTTTGTTGTTTCTAACTGTAATAAAAGAGATTTATGAATGTCATAAAAAGTGTTAAATATTAAAATGGATTTAAAGTTTACAAAAAGTCCATAAAATGAAAATATAATAATCTCAAAGTGGCACCCTCGCCGAGTGAGGACGGAGGTAAGGTCCGGCAGCGACACGGACCTGGCCGGCGGCGGCGGGAGGGAGCAAAGGCCAGCAGCGGCAGGACCTCGCGCCGGTTGGAGGAGGGCCTGGCGGTGGCGGGACGGACCATGGTCGGGGCCGGGAGGGCCTCGCCGGCGGCAGCAGGACCTCGCAGTGGCGGGAGGCCTGGCCTATGACGGGAGGGAGCAAAGGCCGGTCATGGGAGGGCCGGATCGGTGACGGGAGGGCCTGGTTGCGGCGGGAAGGCTTGGCCAGGGGCGGTAGGACCTGGCGGCGACAGGAGCTGTGCACGAACCCTAGAGTGGAATGAGTCGAGTGAGTGGCGCGCTCGCTCGGTAAAACTGCTCGGTCTAGCGTGTGTAGACATTGGTGGCATTTCGGGTGTAATTACTTCATATGATAGGGGCATGCTTACCTTTTGACACGTTTTCTTTTGAGGGACTCTCCATAATCTCAAGATTCTGGGAAAAACCAAGTATTTGAAGATTCTGGGATTGCACTAGGATTATCTAGAATCCTGTCGAGATTTTTGAAGCCAAGTCGAGTTTTTTGGCTCAAGATTCTTGATACTAAAATTCTCCAAAATCTAGTATATAAAACTTTTTCTACTACTTTAACTAGGAAAGGCATGCACTAAGGAAAGGCATGCATGGTGCTGCAACGTTCCTTACCTTGATTTAACTACTACTTTAACTAGTAAATAAGATGCAACATTGTTGTTGCGTAGCTATCTAAAGACAGGGGTGACACCCAGAATCTCCCCATCAACCCTGTCGGAGAGGCTTGATGTTGATGATCCCCACCCTGTCGCGTGGTTACTGGAAGTGGTTATGACCAAGTTCCTTTGGCGAGATGTGTGCCTTCTTGGGCTTTGTGTAGCCCGTATGCCCTGCTCGTGCTTTTGCCATGATAGCGAAGACCTCTTGCAAGTACTCCCTTGTAACCTTTCTCGACGAGCTACACCTTGTGCTTGATGATGGTGTTCCGCTCACCCTTCTTGATCTTGGGGTGTTGTGGTTATCCCTTAGGCACGCCGACAAGGTCCCCTAGGCATCGGAACCTGTGTAGAGTGCCAATGTTGTTGTTTGTGTCGAACAGGTCCGAGCGTGTTGTTGGCGGTGACACAAATTAACTGTGAACCACCTCGCTCGTGGGCGTCAGTGTTTTCAAGGTTGTTATTCCAGATGTCACATAGGCCGGGAACTCCCTTCCCGGGGTCCTCTTGTCGAACATGATGCTACCTGGGAACTCCCTTCCCGGGGATGACTTGTCCGACATCGCACTGTCAGGGAACTCTCTTCCTGGGTTCGTTGTGCCGGACGTTGCGCTTGTTGGGGTCAAGCTTAACGGGGTCACACATCCCGACGTAGAGCTTTCCGGGACCATTGTGCCAAACGCCGCACTGCCTAAGAACGCCCTTCCCAGGGTCGATGTGTCGGGCATCGTACTAATAGGACTAGCTCCTTCGAGGGTAGCGGAGTCCTTGTCGCTCTTCTTGTTGAACTTGCTTGTCGGGTTTCCCACGATAGTCATGAGTCGTGCCTCTCCTACGGATTCGATGGACCCAGAGCACGTCGGGGGCACGACATTGCCGACTTGATAGCATCGTGCCTCCTGCACGGCCTCGATGGTCGCTAGAATCATGATCGAGGCCTTGCCACCCCATGACCATATCTTCATACTCTTCAAATTTGTAGGCCACAAAAACAATGTTGTCATGGAGTGGCTTGTTAGAGTTGGTGTTGAGGTGAACGAAGATTGTTGTATTGCCCCCCACGGGCGTGGAAAACCCTATGGGAGTCTAGGATCTACGTCCGACGAACTCTCACAAGAATTAGGGTCGAACAATGGGGCGCTTGGCTTGGCAACCTACACACGACGGTAGACACAGCGAGATCGGTGATAAGCTCACTCCTTCTCACTAGGAACTACGGGGACGCGCAAGCTACCCAGGTTTGGGCCACCGTGTGGTGTAATACCCTAATCCTGCCTCAGCTAGATTGCTCTGTATTGGAGAGATGTGCATGAGGTCTCGGGGGAGAATGGCTTGATCCCCTTACATGGAAGTGGCCCACCCTTCTTGTAATGCCTTGGTCCTCTTCCCCTAAAATATGAGCAGGAAAGGGTGGCCACATGGCAGAAATTTGAAGGGGCAGGTGTTGGTGTCAAAACCGGCTGATCTCAAGTATGGGCCCGAAGTATGGATCTTTGGTCGATGGGTAACAAGAGACGAAAGAGATGATGTTTTACACAGGTTCAGGCCCTCTTGTTAGAGGAAAAACCCTGCGTCCTTCTCTCGTTGGTATTGATGGAGTAGTACGGAGTACATAGTTGATCTACCTCGAAATCAAATGTTGTGGTCTAAACCCTAATCGTAATGAGCTTTTTGTATCCTACGAACTATGCCCCTGGTTTATATAGATACCAGGTGTGCTAGGGTTACACAAAGTCGGTTACAATTGGGGGGGAATATGCCGATTATACGTCGCCTTGGATTGTACACCAAGTCTTCGAAAGAGTCCATATTTATTCCGATACTTCTAGTAACGGCCGAACAGGCCCGGGAGTCCAACCCATGAGAATAGACAAACGGCCCGAGGACCCCCTAGTCCCGGACTTCCTCAACATGCACACATGTTAATCCTTCGAAAACGCAGTCTTCGTCAGATAAAGTGGTCTTCATGACGCGCTTCTGGGCTCGGTGATGACCTCCTTCTTGGCGCACCGATCAGTCGTGATCTCCTTGCACCAAAGAGAAAATGCTTTGGGAATTGCATTGGGGGAGGCAGATGTCGCTGCTCCCTTATCAGCTGAATGGAAACTGGGCTTGGTCACGCCCCATCGTCCATATCTTGACAGCGGGACGTCACTCGTGTGATGGGTATAGAGCCCTGCTTCTCACGACGTACGACCTGCTTCATGACACAGGCTCGCGAGGGGAGCCTCACGAGGCGATCTGGTGTCCGGTTGCCTCGGCGGGGCTTGGTCTAGCGGCAAGGGGCCTCGCGAGGCGGTTTCATTCGGAGCGGACGGGGAAGGGTCGTGTCGCCTCCTGGGCCAGAGGCAAACGGGTCATGGTACCCTCATTCCCACTGGGCCGATAGTAGCCTCCGGGCCCGCGGTATGCACGTTCTGCCCATTAGGGACAAAATGACATTGGGCCCATGCAGGTGACGTGTGGCTTTGATGATTCTCTGCCCATGCAGGAACCCCGAGCTAGCCACCGCGGAGCAAGAGAAGAACAAGAAGAAGAAGACGGAGATTGAAGGATCATCCACTCCTTTGAAGGATGTCTCACGTGCCGTCCCGACTTACTTGGCAGCGAAATCGGCAGGAGGCAGCAAGGAGGGCGATCCTTGGCTCGAGGGCGAGGGCAAGGCCGTTGAGGTTCAAGATGCACTCTCGAGGGGCGTGCGTAGGTGAAGCTCTGTGCGGAGGAGCGGAGGTGCCTAGCGGAGGGGTGGAGCCAGCTTCGGGAGGACACAAAGCTCGACCGTCAATAAGGCGAGAAGGTCCAGGGGCAGTGCGAGCAGCTCGCCAAAGATGCCATGGAGGCGGGAGGGGCTTGATTCCCGCATCAATATGCTCCAAGAGTAGGTTGTAGGTGAGCGCCCTCTCAAAACATGGCAGGAGGCCGTGGAGGCCCACTCGAGCGGGCTCCCGAAATGCGAGGAGGAGGTCCCGAGGCCACCGAAGGCAGTCGCCACTCACAAGGGAAATGCCGAGACCAGATCGAGCGAGTTCGTGTCTTCCGCATCTGCACGGGGGGTTAGAGAACGAGCCCCTGTTGGTGAAGGCACGCGATCTAGTGGCCGCCTAGGCCACTCCTGATGAGTAGAAGAGCCTCACGGCCCAGCAGAGCACACTCCAGGCCGAGGTCGACGACCTTAAGAAGCAGTAGCTGGATGTGGACGCCACTGTCAAGGAGGCGTGCCATGACCTGTTGACCCACGTGACGACGTGGCTCTTCAGCAATCTTCTCTATCTCGACAGTCGCTTCAAGTTTGGGCGGGATGTGACCCCTCTCCCAGCGGAGCTCCACGAAGGCCTCAAGGAGGCCACGAAGGTGCATATGGACGGCTTCACTGAGTGGTATGCCTTCGAGGCTGAGGTTAGCGGCTGCGGTAGCGAGCCCCCTCGCAACGATGGAAAGAGAGATGATAGTGGTGCCTTGCGCGCCTAGACTCTCCTTGGCTCATTGTTGTAATGGAGTAGATGCGGCCCCGTGGGGGTGCGAAAACTTCCGCACGACACTTTTGACTTAAGCACTTGATGTTTTATGCATTTTTGTTTTTCTCTCGAGGCATTTCTTTCCCTTCTATGTTGCCTTTCTGCCCTATGTCGCTAGGATCCATCCTCGAGGCAAGCTACGACTGTTGCTGGTATACCTGGAGCATGCACGCAGCAAGGCCATAGGGTGTAGGGCTCGAGGGCTAGTAGGAGTCCGTGAGGCGCGATGCTCAGGGTTCCCCCTTGACGTGCACGCGGCTCGTGCCAAGGAAATCAGGATGCCTCGAGAGGAAAATGAGGGGGAGAAAACCCGAGGGGTATTTTAGACATAGATCCTTCGATGTGTGCGGCTTGGAGCAAGTCCTCTGGTAGGAGCGACTTGTGAGGCATCCCAGTGATGAGCATGGGGCATCCGCCAATGCTGAGTGTGGGGCATCCGCCAACGCTGAGCATGGGGCTTCCACGAGACTAGGTAGGAGTGACCACCAGCACTGAGCATGGGGCATCCGCCGGTGTGAGCAGGGGCTTCCAAGGGAGTTGGTATGAGTAGGCCGCCAACACTGAGCATGGGGCATCCGCCAACGCCGAGCGTGGGGCTTCCACGAGAGTAGGAAGGAGTAGGCCGCCATCATTGAGCATGGGGTATTTGCCAACGCTGAGCGTGGGGCTTCCACGAGAGTGGGAAGGAGTAGGCCGCCAGAACTGAGCATGGGGTATCTGCCAACACCGCACGTGGGGCTTCCATGAGAGTGTGTGGGGTTATGGGGCGCGGTGCATGAAATGAAGCTGCACTGCGTAATAGAGCTTGCCACCTATGGGTGTAATGAGAACCACACCAGCCCCAGCGCCCTGGCGCGTGAAGACCCCGTCGAAGTGCATCCTCCAGCCCCTAGAGGTGGCCTCCTTGGGCACGAGGGAGTCCTCACGAGGCTCGCATTAGTGCAGGAACGTCCACTCTTCCGTGAATTCCACCAAGGTTGCGCCCTTGATCGTCCTGGTGGTGAGGAACTCCAACCCGAAGGTATGCGACTCGATGTTTGAAACCACTATTGCTCCCAAAGGTGGTTTTGGTAATTAATCAAAACATATGCATCATTGGACTAATGATTTTATCCAAATATGTTTCATAAAAGTTCAAAGATGCTTTGGCTATAGGATTGAGTGGAGATGCCCCTTTGATGAAGGAAGGAATAGGATTGGCTAAATCTTCAAGCAAGAAGACTATTCTTTTACACTTTGTGAGAAATCACATTTGAGTCCATAGAAAAGCCAATACTATTAAAAGGGGATGAGGTGTTATTATGAATTGGTTGCTCAAGTTCTTAAAGTTAGCCACCAAAAATACTCAGCCACCCTTCCATGAAATATATCTATCCCAAGCCAAATATCCAAAATCGGTGCCACCAACATTTATCACTCGGCCCTACCGGTTTCAGACTTAGACAAGTCCTAGCCAAACTCTACCTTTTCGGTGCAACCAAAACTGCATCAGTGCTACCGAGTTTAGGTGGCCAACATTCAGTTGCCTCGGTACACAAAATCAAAATTTTCGAGTTTGAATATCGGTGTCACCGAGTTGTGTCATCTGACAGTTAGTCACCTTTTTGGTTCTAACGAGTTGTGTAAATCGGTCCCACCAAGATTCAACGTTGCTACCTTTTGAGCAAGCCGGTACCACCGAGTTTTTAACTTCGGTGTCACCAAGTTGTTCAATTATGGTGTAACGGTTGGATTTTGAAGGTTGCCTGTATATACCCCTCCACCTACCTCACTCAGAACACACACTTCATTGCCAGATTCATTTTTCTGAGAGAGAGCCACCTACTCATGTGTTGAGATCAAGAGATTCCATTCCAACAATTTGAACCTTGATTTCTAGCCTCCCCAAGTTGCTTTCCACAAGATCAATCTCTCCTACCCGTGCCAAATATGAGAGAGAGTTATTGAGTGTTGAGGAGACTATCTTTAGAAGCACAAGTGCAAGGAGTTCAGGAGAGTACCACATTTATTACCTTTTGGAGGGTGGTGCCTCCTAGATTGGTTAGGTGTCGCATGGGAGCCTCCTACTTCGTGTTGTGGAGTTGAACCAAGATGTTTGTAAGGGCAAGGCGATCACCTACTTTGTGAAGATCTACGGTGAGTGAGGCTAGTCCCACATCGACGGAAGCCGTGGTGGAATAGACAAGGCTTCTTCTTCGTGGACCCCTTGTGGGTGGAGCCCTTCGTGGACTCTAGCAGCCGTTATCCTCCATGGGTTGAAGTCTCCACTGACATGGACGTACGATAGCGCCACCTATCGAAACCATGCCAAAAATCGCCGTATCAACCTCTTGCATTTGATCTCCCTACCCTACCTTACTTTACACATGCATGTTTTACTTCCTCTCCTATACTCTTAGATATGCATGCGTGGGGTGTACTTGAGTAGTCATAGTTGTTAAAACTGGCCCACACTAAAAATTGAGAAAAGGCTAAGTTTTTATCTTATCAAGTACTCTAATCACGCCCCCCCCCTCTAGACATACTTTCGATCCTACATGTGGTATTACAGCTTTGGTCTCCATTGCATTGGTTTCACAACCTAGGAGAGTATGGCATCTAGTGAGGGAAGTTATCACCATAGTGGTACATACTTCGATGGCACTAAGTTTGCTAGTTGGAATCATAAAATGAAAATGCATGTTCTTAGTTATAATCCTGCCGTTTGGGGTATTATTCGTGTTGGTGTGCAAGGTGGTTTCTTTGGAGAAGGTAGAGAACTGGATCGTGATGTGACACTGGAAGAATTGAAGATGTTGCAATTCAATGCACAAGCCTGTGACATCATATTCAATTGCCTATGCCCCGAAGAATTCAACAAAATTAGTCGCCTTGAGAATGCAAAGGAAATTTGGGATACTTTGATTGGTATGCACGAAAGTACCGATTCTGTGAGAGAATCTAAGTTGGATGTGCTTCAAAGTCAGCTTGACAAGTTCAATATGAAGGATGGTTAAGGTGTCACTGAAATGTACTCTAGGCTAGCTCCCATCACAAATGAGATTGCCGGCTTCAGAAACGAAGAGATGACCAACAAATTCATCATCGAGGAGATACTTAGAGCTTTCGATGGAAGATATGACATCGTGTGCACATTAATCCGAATGATGCCCAACTACAAAGATGTTATTGGAAGGATTGTTGCTCATGAAATGTCTCTCAAAGATAAAGATGAGTTGCACAACAAGTCAAGTGGTGCTTACAAAGCTTCAGTCGATGCTCCCGCTACTTCAAGTGACCACCTTGTTACCAATGAAAAGATAAGCCTCGTGGTCAGAAAATTCAACAAGTTCTACAAGAGTAGAGGTAAAGAGAGAAGCTCAAGCTCAAGACATGATGATAAGCGTTCGTCCATTCATGACAGAAACTGCTACAACTATGGGAAGCCCAGACACTACTCCGATGAGTGCTCGGTCTCCTACAAACGAAGATAAGAGTCACCTCAAAGACGAAGCTCAAGAGATGAGTCACCTCACAGAGAGAGGGGTAGAGAAGATCATTATGAATGAAGACACTCCCGGAGAGGCAAGGAATCGGAGAAGAAGGACAAATACACCAAGAGCAGCTCTAGAAGAAGAAATCAAGCTCATGTTGGTGAATGGGTTTCTCGCTCCGAATCTGACAACCAATCCGAGAGAAATTATCACTCCAACTCTGTCTATAGTCAAGATGAAGGTGTTGCCGGTACTGCACTTGTTTCCTCCAACTCCTATGACATATTTGATTCACCAAATGAAGGGGTTGGAAACTGCTTCATGGCAGAAGCCCCCAAGGTATCACACCCTGAGAATTTTAACTTTGATAGTGATGAGGATGAATTGTTAGGAGAAGATGACTTGCTTCTTGATAACACTATGACAATATTGAAAATGAACTTGCTAATTTTCATGCTAGTCAAGAGAAATCGAATGATGATGATAAGAGGGAGATTGAACGACTAGCTAAAGAATTAAACACTCTTAAGTTAGCTCATGAAAGTACTCTAGAAGACAATAGAGAGCTTGCAATAACTCATGATAAGCTACGCTTCGAGAAGATAAATTTAGAGCAAGAGCATGAGTTCCTAAAAGCAATCAATGATGATCTTCCAAAGAAGAGTTCCACTTATCTAGCCAAACGATTACTCTTGTTTACTTTTGTTCCACAAGTTAAACCTAAGGATACTAGTAGCAAAGGCAAGAAAGTTTATTCATCTAGTAACAACAATGCTAAAGCTAAATCAAATGATATTGTTGCTAATAGCTCTATTGGTTCCACTAATGATTCTCTTAGCCAAGTTACACTTGAGCAAGAAAACGATTATTGGAAGAGGTTATATAGGGAGGTGTCTTCAAGAGTCTTGCCGGAAGTAAGCAATTTGAGGAAATTGTGCGCAACCAAGGAGGACATCGGAAGAAGCAAGGTGTTGGCTACTTCAACATCAATGGAGATGTTTGGGAAGAAGGTGCATATCCAATTCCCGAGTTTGTTCCTCAAGAGGATAAGTATGATGCTACTCCTCCCGAGGGAACAAGCACACAAGATGGACTTCTACCACAAGACCACAATGGCAAGGGAAAGCTTCAAGAGGACATTGACTCATTTGAAGAAGAGCCCCAAGCCAAGGTTGAGTGCATTCCCAATGACACTTCTAGTACTACCTCATGTAGTGGTACCACAACTCCATGGATTCCCATCAAAGTGATGTGGGTCCCCAAGAGGAAGAACTAGCAAGTTCTTGAGGGGTGAATCCGCTAATGAATTTCACTCCCATTCATTTTGGCAAGAACTATATGCAATCAATCTCAACCATATGCACTGGTTCACGGAGTCACACATTCCCTCAAAGGTGAGCAAGGGACAAGGTAATTAAAGCATATTTGGACATCACACCCCATGTACTTCACTCCATGTCCATAGATATCTTTGTGTTTGTTCCTTTTGCTTTGGGACTAACCCATGTAGATGAGAAGAGTAAGAAACAAAAAGGATTTCTCCCAACTCAAGATGATCTCATTGAGCATCCACCACTACTTCACCTACTTGAAGTCTTCTACGACAAAACCCAAGGTTAGTTTGTCCCTCTTAGGGGGGATGTCATATCAAGGAGGAGCTTCACTCTAAATCTTGAGTATAAGCATCTCCTAAAGATATGAACACATTAATGCTTTATGTAAAAGTGGTAACCCCACTTGTGCTTAAACGATGAGTATCACCTATGATCAAGTATTCTTACTTGACTCCTAAGTCAATATACTCATATATAGATGACTTCGTCATCGCCAGAGTGCTTGATAGATGCTAGGATGTTTGTGTGTGTTCATCATGATTTCATTTGATATCTTATTGTGTGAGCATGTTGGTCTGCATATATTTTCCCATTCAAAGATATCCAATTGTTGCTATTTCGCTTTTGATTTATCTTATGCCAATTAGATAGACAAGAATTCCTAGGACCCATCTCTAGCTATCTATGCTTTCTCGTCTCAAGTTCTATTCATGCTTCATCACAAAACATGAACAAGCACTTCTCGATCCCTGTGTGTGAAGGAGCACTCGGAGTTCCGTATCGACAAAGGCTGCATTCTAAAACCTCTTTGTGAATCTCGGTGTAACCAACCCCACAATCTTGGTTCCACCGAATTCCCAGAGCTGATCTGCAATCTCGGTACCACTGATACCACCATCCCGGCTTCACCATGTTTCCATGTCAACCGACAAAAGCAGAACTCGGTGGCACCAAAATCTTAGTATCGGTGACACCGACAGTGACGGGTATATATCCTAGCGGATTCGATGTTTTGAAATTCAATCCTTAAACATTTTGTCCCCAACCCTAAACTGCCACACAAGGACCCTTGGTCATCGCCTTTACATTCCCGAGCACGTCCGTCGTTGGGAATCACCTCCGCCGACGGAACCTTCGCCACACTCGTCGCCTAGCGGGTTCATCACTAAATTAGGGTATGAATCTGAAGCCTATTGTGCTCCATTATCTGATTCACGCGCATTAGGATTCCCCATCCACAATCCGCGGTTTCCAAATCTTCCTATTCCACAAGAAATCTTCATAGGTTAGAGAATGAAGGAATTTTGGATCTGATCTCCCCCAGCATGCATCTCGGTGATACCGAGTTGATAAAATCGGTTCCACCATTTTTGTTTGAGGGTTCCTGAGAACCGCTTCGGTGAGACCGAGTAGCTCTTTTTGTTTACACCGAAAAGACTGCCCAAGTTTCTATTATGCAAGTGGTCAGTCTCAGTGACTCCAAAAAACCCAACCCAGTGCTACCGATATTCATTCTACAGTAGATCATACCTGAAGTTTTTGAACTCAAATTTTGAAAAATTCTGTGTTTTATGATGGTCAACCCTTCTCCTCCTCTATATCTATTTCACACGGTTGCTTGTGTGTTGATTTGTTGGTGTGCTTGTCTACTTGGTTTGTAAAGAGGTCAGGTTCTGATGATAGCCAGAACAACTTCACTAAGGACAGTGTTGAGATGGAGTCAGGCACTAGTCCTGAGAGGTCCCCTTCTGATCAAGGCACCCCCAGTTCTCATGACTTGCCCAAGGCTTCTACAAGGACCATAAGAAAACTGAATTCTGATGAAGAAGATTCAGACTTTGTTCTTGTTGTGTCTGCTCTCCAAAAGTAGAAAGAGAAGCCTGTTTTCAAGCAAACTGTCAGGAAGGAGTACTCTAAACCTTCTGACCTCAGAGCTCTAGAATCTGCAAGGCAAGGGATGACACTTACCCTTGAGAAACCTCCTAAGAAGGTTGGTGTGAAGAGAGTCAGGAAAAAGGACCTTTCATGTCATTGGTAGACAAACTTCCATGTATGAAGACCCAGCGGAAACTGCTACTACTTAGGAAGAGGAAGTACCAGCTAAGGCCCCTCCTACAAAGAAGAAAATAAAGCTTATGGCTGATGCTATGAAGCCTTCAGCTCGAAAGACTTCAGCTCCAAAGAAGCATGTAGCTCACAAGAGGACTATAAAGGACATACGTGCAGCTGCTAAAGAGAAAGGCACTGCTTCTAGAGCCTTTGCTACCGAGAAAGATGTTGAGAATGCACCTATTCTCATGAAGTTAAGGCCTCATTTGCCACATCACAATGAGGCTCATCCAATAGCTGAAGACATGATGAAGAGAAGAGATGCCGAGCTAAGGAAGTGAGAGCTATTGATCCTTGTACTATGAGGAGAAGGACTATAGTTGATCGCAGGTTTCATACAAGAGAACAACAAGACTTTTATGGGATAGTTCTTGTCGGTGCACTGAACACTGGGGTCTCCTCTGCCCCAGACTTGTGCACGGGCGCCGGCAACCCCTTTGACGGCAAGGCACGACGAAGGCTGACAGGAATGTTACCCCAAGATCACTAAGGCCACACCCCTCCAAGGGTGTGAAGAACGAGTCTAAGCTACATGGCCCCGGCAAGCCTTCCTTGTCGGGAGGACAGACAAGGCCCCGGCAAGCCTTCCTTGCCGGGAAGACAAACAAGGCCCGGCAAGCCTCCCTTGCCGGGAAGGCAGACTAGGCTACTGGCGAGGGCACTAGCCCGACAAGCCCCTTCCACTCGGTACGTGTTCCCTCTTGCCAGAGTGCCACCGACTACCACAGCTCCGGCGTATCCCTCATGCGTCAGCACAACATCCAGGTGTCGAAACACCGAGGTACGTGTCGATACCATCCTGATGCGGGTCTGGAAACAGACAAAGCATTTACTTCCCCTGACACCGGGGTAGATGGATAATAGTGAACCATGTTCACTGTGTAGCTCGTGAACCCACTGTTGAGCACTATTCGTGACCCCTTTGCCTATAAAAGGAGGCCCAAGGCTCAGTTCTAAGGGGTTACACCCTTTGGGCATTGGCCAGTAAGCAATCACTGTAGCAAGTAATCCTACAGGAGACACCTAATACAACAAACAAAGCAGGAGTAGAGTTTTATGCACTAAGCGGCCCGAACCTGGGTAAAAACGTTCCCGGTGCTGATCGCTAGCTCTGCTCTTGGCGCCACCCCTCTCCCCGCCGAATGATCAAGGGATCTGTGGAGGGTACCATAGGTGTCCTTCCTGACATCTCTGGCATGCCAGGAAGGGGGTGAGAGCATTTGCACTAATGTGAGCAAGCTCTGTGCCGGATTTTTAGAAGTTGAGCGCATGACAACATTTCCCCGAAGCGGGACACAGCGATGGTCGCTCCACTCTGCTATGGCCTCCTAGCGCATGCGCGCACGCTGCTGCGCCAGCGCAGGCCAAGGAAGCGGAGACTCCAAGCCCGACGCATCAGGCTAATGTGCCACTCCAGGATAGTACGTTGGTTGTCGAGGGTGTGCCTGGGAGCTTCGGCAAGGCCTCTGGCGCATACTCCGACGGAAGCACCTCTGCAGAGTGATGCATAGCCGTCGAGGATGCGCCAACACGTCCCGAAGCCCCGGCATGCACTCCAGCAAAAACGTTTTCTCCCCTGCAAGTGTCACGTCGCCGCCAAAGATGTTCTTGGGGGCTCTGTCAGCACGACCCAGCAAAAGAGAAAAAAGGAGTTACACCCCGGCAGACCCCTTTCCTACGCGATGGTCAAAGGCTATCGGCAAGAACCTTGCTGGCGAGGAGGTTGTCGGGGGGTGTAACATCCGGCTTGCCGGGGATCTGAGGCCCCAGCAAAAGGTTCAGACGTCACCAAAAGAAGTTTAGCGGCACGACAATTAAGTGGCAAAAACTCTAGACGAGATTTTTAGTAGATAGATTGTTTCCCTTCTAGAGATCCCAATCTTTGTGTGATAAATCCGCGTGCAGAGGAACCTTGCTAGGATCAGTGTACCATGGTTCTATTTCAAACTCGTTCAACGACCTGAACGGCCATAGAGCGCCTTCACATTGTTTCGAACTTTCTCAACACACCAAGCGGCTACGCAGCACCTTATTTCGCCTCGAGCCGCACACGACGATTTAACGGTTGAACTGAGTGCGCGAAGGAATCTTGCCGGTAACGACCCCTCCGACGAACTGCTAAGGATCCGTTCCTCGAAGCACTAGCGGCAGGAATAGTCAAGCCGGCAATGTTCCAGGAAACGCAAGGGGTGTATCATACAAAAAGAGGGATCAGACAAAAGGGAAACAATATTTCATTCATTTGTGTGAGGCAAACTCACACATATTACATGGATGAATTTTACTACTCTAACCTATGATACTGTCTTTGGCGAGGGACAATGCTTGTCGGATAGAAGTTCAAGAAGACAAAAAATAGCGAGGCCCGCAGCACAACCCAGGCTGGTTCCTCCTGGACCAGCACTGTGCAGAGGAGAACGGGGCCAGAGGAGAGGACAGTCGAAAGGGATGAAGAAGACGGAGCCTGCGAGTGTGCCTCCTCCTGGAACACAAGGCCCCGACACGGGCTCCGGCAAGATATCCATGTTGGCGTGGAAGAGGCATGAGTTGGCCATGGTGGAGCGGTCGGCAATCAGTTAGAGCTCGGGGTGTCGTGCTCCGACTTGACATCCCGAGATCCTGACCCGCTGCAAGCGTCACCACCACCGCTGCCCTCCTCGTCGCTATCGCTTGAGGAGGGACATTTGGCGCCGCTCGAGCTCTCTTCGCAACAGACGAGACGCACACCTGAGCACCCATAAAACTTGACGGATAGCATATTGTCCTCCGTTAGCTTGAAGCAGAGGACATGCTTGTCTTCGAGATTGTGGGCGCGGGCGAAGGCATTCCAACCACACCCAAGCAACATGGAGCGGCATTTCGGGTACTCCACATTCACCTGCATGGCACCATGAGAGCAGCTTTACGCCCGTAGCCACAAGTCGGAAGGCTTGACGGCCTCCATTTCCCTAGCAAAGGGGCAAGGGAGGTGCAGATGGCCTCGAAGAACGCCGAGTAGCTCCACGACGAACTAGAGCACCGTCGCATCCGAGTGACCACTCCATGGAGGAGAGGATGGCGCTGGGGGTGAAGGCGGGGGCGCTGGAGTGGCATCCAGCCTTCCCCGCCCACGGCCTCCGCGGAGACCACGGCCCCTCGCCCCTCCGCTACCTCAGGCGCTCGAGCCGTCCTCCGCAGCTGAGCCACCTGAAGCTGTGGCATGATCAGAACGGGATCCTCTCCCCGCTCTGGCGACTGATGGTGGCTGCCCTCGTCCCCTAGCCATGATTAGGGGCGAGCGCCACCTGAAGCTGAAGAAGATACTGCAGAACAGGCTGGGGGTGTTGTCCGTTTCAAGAGTTGGATGGATGAGCAACACCCCCTCGCAAGCCCCCTAATTTATAGGGCGAGACACAGGGGCGAACAGGGAGCCACCCTGCTGCACCAATGCATGCAAGGGCGGGCCTTGCCATGGCTGCGACTTTTAAGGCCACAATCGCCACTTGCCTCACCATTACTACGCATGCCTCACACGTGGCAGAAACGCTTCGGGTGGTGGGACAGCGTTGTGCGCCTGCCTCTCCACTTCGTGCGCTCAATGCGTGACGTGGGGAAAGACCACAAGCAACGGCTCCAGCCTACAAGATACCCTGTCACACGGGCCCATGCACCACTTTCGGCCTGGACCGACAACGCCTTGCGCGCGTGTGCGGTCTAGGCCCGAGGGCTCCTGTCGGTGCACTGAAGACTTGGGTCTCCTATGCCCTAGACTTGTGCACGGGCACCGGCAACCCCTTTGACGGCAAGGCACGACGAAGGCTGGCAGGAAGGTTACCCCCAAGATCACCATGGCCACACCCCTCCAAGGGTGTGAAGAACGAGTCTAAGCTACAATGCACCGGCAAGCCTTCCTTGCCGGGAAGACAGACAGGGCCCCGGCAAGCCTCCCTTGCCACAAAGGCAAACTAGGCCGCTGGCGAGGGCACCAGCTCGACAAGCCCCTTTCGCCCAGCAGGTGTTCCCTCTTGAGATAGTGTCACCGACTACCACAGCGCCAGCGCATCCCTCATGCACCAGCACAACATCCAAGTGTCGAAACACCTGGGTACGTGTCGATACCATCCTGATGCAGGTCAGGAGACTGACGAAGCATTTACTGCCCATCACATCACGGTAGATGGATAACAGTGAACCATGTTCACTGTGCAGCTCGTGAACCCACTGTTGAGCATTGTTGGCGACCCATTTGCCTACAAAAGGAGGCCCAAGGCTCAGTTCTAAGGGGTTAGATACTTTGGGCATTGGCCAGTAAGCAATCACTGTAGCAAGTAATCCAACAGCAAACACCTAATACAACAAACAATGAAGGAGTAGGGTTTTACGCACTAAGCGGCCCGAACCTGCGTAAAAACGTTCCCGGTGCTCATCGCTAGCACTGCTCTTGGCGCCACCCATCTACCCGCCGAACGATCAAGGGATCCGTGGAGGGTCCCATAGGTGTCCTTCCCGACAGTTCTGTATGACAAATGTCCAGCAGTTAGTGACATGAGATATGTCGACTAGAATTACATCAAAGTCTATGAAGATTTCTTTCCTCATGTGAGAGAAAACTTCAATCTTGTTTACATTGAAGAGTTTGTTTGTGGAGATATGACTGCATCGAATGATGAAATGATTATGAAATTCTACTCAACAGTTCATTTCTATTCAGATGGCACAATTGTGTGGATAACCGATGGCCATGAATCCACAATTGAAGAATGGGCCACTATCATTGGTGCTCGAAAGTCACAAGCAGAGGACTTGGATGTGTATTGAGAACCTAAGAAGAATAACAACTCCATGGCCAACATGTACAAGCCAGTGCCAAATGACTTCCTGCCATCTCACAAGCTTGTGTCCGTCTAATTCTTGCAAACTGGAATAACCACTACCAACACTATCTTGAGGCATACCCTGATGCCCAAACCACGTGATTACAAAATGATTAGAGGATATTCCATCAATATGTTGCATCATTTAGACACCCACACTCGCTTCAGAGTCATGGATTTCATTATTGAGACTATCAGGAGAACTTTTGCAGATCACAAGAGATCTCGTGGATATGCACCATACATTCAGATGCTCATCAATGCCAAGATTGGCAAGCATGCATATCACCTTGATCATGCTTGATGGGGTTGTACATTAGGGGTAGGCCTAAGGACCTGCTTCCATAGGCCCACCTAGGACCCCTTATGGACATTAGTGTCCTTAAAGTCACCAGTGTATCCTCGACCTCACTCGGTTCAGCAACCGTCACTCGGCCTTCCTGGAGTCACTTGGATCACCTTGCGTCAGTCGGATGCATCTTGGCACTCAGACTATAGCAAGGAGAAGGCACCGAAGAGGCTGCAACAGCTAATGACTTAATACATCACATGAAGTGCAGTGAAGGATCGTGTTACCAGTAACGCCGAGAGTTATAACTACCGTTTCTAGAAACTTCCCTGTTTATTAGCATTAATTACCAGTACTGAAGCTCGGTCGGTCGTGGCAGAAACTATATAAGCCACTTCGAAGTTCCAGCTCAAGGGCTCAGCACCTTGTAATCTTTCATACCCCATAAGAAAACATCAGCCTCAGGGCTCGAGATGTAGGGTTGTTACCACTTCCGAGTGGGGCCTGAACTCGTACATCCGAGTGTATCCGTTGCACCTAGTTAGACTCCGCCCCTTCATTCGTACCCCTAGGTTATATTGTGAGAGTCACTCCCACGACAGTTGGCGCCCAACTTAGGGATGCGCGTCTAGGAAATCCAGCGCAGTTAGATATTTATCGCATTTTTTGTCAACATGATGACACTCAGCACAAAGATCCTATTCTCTTCCCTCAGCTTCATCATCGACGACTCAGTGTGGCTGTAGGATGTGCCACTGGACACCGACACCCTCCCTGCACGAGGTACGTCATGTTTCAGCGCACTCACACATAGAGTCCTGATCTGGCAGCCGTCGGTGCCATATCACGCGGCACCCCCGCGTCCCGCTGCTGTTCGCCACAAGTGCTCTGGGCGCTCGTGGATGCAGCGATGGATCAAGCACGCCATGGCCAACCAGGCCATTTCCAGGCAAGCGGCCATGCTCAGCTCTGATGAGACCACCGTCAGCCTCTTCCCTTCATCAAGCGAGGAGTCACTCGGCGACTCCGACTGCAAAAGCAGCAGGGGTGCCGCCGAGATCCTGCTGGCCGACACACCCAGCGGAGGCAAGACAGGTTACGCCACGGAGAATTATCCCGTATGTGTCGGCGGAGAGCGTCGCCACGGCGGCGGCAGCCACCACGTTCCGCAACCTCTGACCGAGCAGCAGCGGGAGGAACTTTTGTGGAGGAGCGATCATGTTCTCCGGACCCCCATCATCGGGAACACCCTGGAGGAGAAAGTGCTAGAGAACGCGCGTTTGGCCAATCTGTTCGAAAGCTAGAGACTCCACGATCGCTCGGCGCTCGGGCCACGAGGGATCATCCGAGATATAGCCGCAACCGTAGGCAGTTGTTTGCAAACGACCGCTAGTGGCACATGAAGGTGACGTGGACACCTGTGCTGAACCTGGCCACAACCACTCAGATCGCTAATTCAATTCAGCCGAGTGACAACGCGGTTGGAGAAGGCCTTCCATAGATTCAAGCTCTGTTGAAGACTACCATGTAACAGAATTTTGTAGTGTCGCAATCACGGCATCACATTCACAGCAAGTCCGTTCAAGCAAACAACATGCCGTCGGCTCATAGCCCACACGTGCACAGACGGCGCCAAAGGCCTCCTCCTCTTCCAAGAGACCCGCTAGATGTCACCGAGCACCAGGCCGTGTGCGCTTTCAAAGCGGGCACTCGGTATCGGGAGTTCATTCTCATGTTTAGCCGATCAGGAGACCTGTCCCTCAGTCGAGCCATGGAGATTGTCAATCGGTACGCGAATGGCGAAGAAGAAGACCGCCTCCGCAATGGCAAAGGCCGAGCCAGCGAAACCCCTCAGTCGGGCAATGCTGCAAAGAAGCACAAGAAAAAAGGCAACCAATCGGGCAAAGACGAAGTAGTTGTTGTCCTAGGGCAGAGCCAAAATAAATCCAAGAACAAAAAGGACTGGGCTACCAAAACGAAGGACGAGTCCAAAAGCAGCCTTTTGGACCATCCGTGTCTGATTCATTCTCTGAAGGAGGATGAGAGGGAGACCATCCCCGCCAAGCACAGAGCTCGTGACTGTCGTCTACTCCAGAAAGAGATGGGCGGAGAGCCCTCTGGGACAATGAGGATGAGGACGACCCAACGGACACCTCCTGGTACCCGAACATTCAGGCAACCCTCTCGATCTTCGCGGACGTCGAGAGCAAGGGCCGATTGAAAGTTATCAATCGGGAGGTGAACATGGCAGCCCCAGCTATCACAAAGTACCTTGACTGGGCGAAGACGCCCGTCACATTTGACCAGTCGGACCATCCCGCCAACATAGCCACCCCCGGGAGGCAAGCGCTGGTGGTCGATCCCGTAGTCAATGGGTTCCGACTGCGGAAAGTCCTCATGGACGAAGGCAGCGGACTCAACATCATCTACGTGTACACTCTCAAAGACATGGACATCCCCTTGTCCCGGTTGAGCAAGAGTAACTTGCAGTTCAACGGGTCATCCCCGGGAAAAAGGCCGAATCACTCGGCCAGATCATTTTGAGTGTTGTATTCGGTGGCGAGATTTTTTTTTTCCAAGGAGAGGTTGACCTTCAAAGTGGTTGACTTTTGCAGCGCTTATCACGCCATCCTGGGTAGGCCCGCCTACGCACGTTTCATGTCCCACCCATGTTACGGGTATCTTAAGCTTAAGATGCCACGGCCCAAAGCCATGATCACGATGACTAGCAATTGGAAGGTTGCCCAGGAGTGCCTCCAGCAAGGCTCTAGGATCTCCAACGAGCAGGTCCTCGCAGCCGAGCTTGATAGGTACAAGAAGGCAGTGGGCACCACAGATCTTCTCAAGTCGAAGCGGTTAGCTATTGAATCTACTTTTCAATCGGCTGGTGAGACGAAGCAGGTTCACGTCCACCCCACTGATCCAAGTGCTTCTGCGACCAACATCTCTGCCTCACTCAGAAATAAATAGGAAGCCAAGCACATCCAGTTCCTCCATGAGAACTGGGATATCTTCGCATGGAAGTCGTCTGACACGTCGGGGGTTCCCAGGGAGCTGGCTGAGAATCGCCTCCGAGTGGACCTGAAGGTCAAGCCCATCAAGGAACACCCGTGCTGCTCCTTGATACGTCTCCAACATATCTACTTTTCCAAACTCTTTTGCCCTTGTTTTGGACTATAATTTGCCCGATTTGAATGGAACTAACCTGGACTAACGTTGTTTTTAGCAGAATTGCCTTGGTGTTATTTTTGTGCAGAAATCAAAGTTCTCCAAATGTCCTGAAAATTTACGGGGAGCAGTTTTGGAAAATATCAAAAATACATGCGCCAAGTTCCACCTCAAGGGGTCGGCCAGTGGGCCACAAGCCCCTGCTCCGCCACCACCCCCTGGTGCTAGTGGGTAGGCTTGTGGGGCCCACACGCACCTTCCGCCCCCAACTCCAGCTCTATAAGTTGTCTTTCGTCCCAGAAAAAATAAAAGAGAAGTTTTCGTCGCGTTTTCGATACGGAGGCGCCGCCACCACCTATTCTTCATCTGGAGGGCAGGTCTGGAGTCCGTCTTGGGCTCCGGAGATGGGAAATTGTCGCCATCGTCATCATCAACCTTCCGTTGACGGGAATTGACAACTTTCGTCAATGCGGCAACGAAGGCGCCATTGATACAATCGTTAGGAATAGTCTGCCGTCAACAGATCGTTTCTGACACCGTTGTTATCATACTACTTTACTGTTACTACTGTGCCTGCAGATACTAATCTTTCAGGTGTGGTTGAATCTGACAATATCAGCTGCTAATACTTGAGAGTATACTCTCACCTCCCGTCGTGCAAACCAACAAATTGGGTCGAATACTCCACCCTCGAAAACTGTTGCGAACCCACGCGCTGGGGGGCCATCAACAACATTCTTCTAGTTTCATTGTCGGGGAGTGCTATCAGCATTCTTCTGGTGCCGTTGCAGGAGAAGGTTAGTTGTTATAAGCATTCGTCTAGCTAACACTAGAGATTGCAGGATCAACCCTTTTCTGGAGCCATTGCCAGGGAAGCACAGCTGACGTCACTCCTCCGTGGAGAAGGTAGGGCAATGGGCAAAGAGATCTCTCGGCTCCTAGCTGCGGAGTTCATTCGCGAGGTCTACCACTCCGAGTGGTTGGCGAACGTGGTCCTGGTGCCAAAGAAGAAAATTCACTCCGAATCTGTATTGACTTCAAGCACCTCAATTGGGCCTGCTCGAAGGACCACTTCCATGTGCCTCACATAGATCAAATAGTAGATCCCACTATCGAATGTGAACGTTTGTCGTTCCTGGATGCGTACTCCGGGTACCACCAGATCCGAATGTATGGACTAGACGAAATAAAGACAGCCTTCATCACCCCATTTGAGAGTTTTTGTTATATCACGATGCCATTCGGTCTCAAAAACGCTGGAGATACATTCCAGCGTATGATTCAAAAATGTCTGCAGGAACTGATCAGTCGGAATGTCGAAGCGTTCACGGACGACAAAGTGGTCAAGTCCAGGAAAGGTTCCGACCTCCTGGCCGACCTCGCTGAAACCTTCGCAAACCTTCGACGCTTCGGGATTAAGCTCAACCTGGAAAAATGCACCTTCGGTGTACCGGCTGGTAAGCTACTCGGTTTCCTTGTTTCTGAATGAGGTATCGATGCCAATCCCGACAAGATCGAAGCCATCGTCCAGATGAGACGTCAGAGCGCATCCACGATATGCAGAGGCTTACGAGCTCCCTTGCGGCCCTGAGCCACTTCATCTCAAGACTCGGTGAGAAGGCCCTGCCTCTATACCGATTGATGAAGAAATCCGACAGATTCGAGTGGACTGATGAAGCACAGGTCGCGTTCGACCAACTCAAAGCTCTGCTTTCCACCCAACCGGTGTTGGATGCTCCGAGCAGCCGGGAGCCCTCGCTCATGTACATCGCTGCCACTATTCGACTGGTTAGCACCGTACTCACCATAGAGCGTGAAGAAAAGGGCAAAGCGTACAAGGTAAAAGGGCCCATATATTACATTTCCGAAGTGTTGACCCTTGAAAACAAAGGTATCCACACTACTAGAAACTAGTCTATGGGATCTACCTGGCTATGAAGAAGGTGGTCCACTATTTTCAAGATCACTTGGTCACTATCATCAGTGATGCTCCCCTGGCGAAAATTCTGCACAATCGGGACGCAACCGGTTGAGAGACCAAATAGGTGATTGATCTCCTACCACTCGAGATCAAGTTTGAAGCCAAAAAAGCAATCAAGTCTCGGGCCCTGGCAGATTTTCTTGCTGGGTGGGTAGAGCAAGAGCAGCCGGCTCCGGTCGTCCCCGAGCATTGGACCATGTTCTTCAATGGATCCAAGATACTCCATGGCTCGGGGGATGGAATGGCTCTCGTTTCCCCCAGGGTAGATTGATTGAGCTACGTGCTCCAAATTCACTTTGATTCATCCAACAATGAGGCCGAGTATGAGGCCCTCCTGTATGGGCTCTGCATGGCCATCTCACTCGGCATATGCCGATTGATGGTTTATGGTGACTCGGATCTCGTTATCGACCAAGTCATGAAGGCATGGGACTTCCGAAGCCCAGCAATTATAGTCTACTGCAACGTGGTCAGAAAGCTGGAGAAAAACTTCGAAGGGTTGGAACTACACCATGTGCCCCGAGCCAGGAACCAAGCGGCCGACGACTTGGCAAAGATCGGGTCCACTCGAAAGATCGTTCCAAAGGGTGTGTTCCTCGAGAACCTATGTGCCCCCTTGGTCAAGGAGGTTCCCTTCACTGAAGAGCCCCCACAAGAAATCGGCCCATCTAATCCGACTAAGATCGAAATCCCGGCCGTAGTTGACCTCATCCACGAGATGCTGGTCATCACTCCTGAATGGACACAACCTTATCTAGCTTACTTGTTCCGGCAAGAGCTTTGTAAGAACAAAGAGGAAGCCCGTTAGATAGTTTTGCGATCTAAAGCTTTCGAAGTACTCGGAGACAAACTGTCAAGAAGAGTGTTACAAGAGTCAGCCAAAAGTGCATCTCTCCGGAGGAAGGGCTACAAATACTACACGAGATCCACTCGGGAACCTGTGGACACCATGCGTCCTCTCGGACCTTGATGGCCAAGGCCTTCCGGGCAGGTTTTTGTTGGCCCGAAGCCAATGAGGAAGCAAGGGACTTGGTGGACCTATGTGTCGGTTGCCAGTTCTACAAGAATGAGTCACACAAGCCTGCATCCACACTGAAGACGATTCTGCTCACTTGGCCATTCGACGTATGGAGCCTCGACATGGTCGGCCCTTTGTGCAACGGGTCGAGCGGTTCACCCACCTACTAGTCACGGTGGATAAGTGCACCAAGTGGGTCAAATATAAACCCATCAAAAACATGGACGCGGCAACTACCATGAGCTTCATTCGGTAGATTATCTTCAGATTTGGAGTCCCTCATGACATCATCACCGACAACGAAACCAACTTCGACTCAAATGAGTTCCGCAAGTTCTACCACTCCCAGGGCACTGGATTAACTACGCCTCCATGGCGCACTCGCGGTCGAATGGGCAGGGGCAACACGCCAATGGAATGATACTTCAAGGGTTGAAGCCCCGGTTGACGAGAGACCTCAAATATGCCGCTAGTGCTTGGGTTGAAGAATTACCATCCATCCTGTGGGGAATGCGAACGACTCTGAATCGTTCAACCAGGTGTACTCCATTCTTCACGTTGTATGGGTCTGAAGCCGTCCTACTGAGTGACTTACGTCACAACTCTCCCCAAGTGGAGTAGTACAATGAAGCCGAAGTTGAAGCAGCATGCCAAGACAACTTGGATCTTCTAGAGGAAGAGAGTGAGCTAGCCCTCCTTTGATCCATGACGTACCAGCAAGACCTTCAACGCTACCATGACAAACAAGTTAGCGGCCGAGCGTTTCAAGAGGGGGATCTAGTCCTCCGACTCGACGAACAGAACCCCCACAAGCTCGCACCCCCGTGGCAAGGGCCATTCGCCATCTCCAAAGTCCTGCACAATGGAGCTTATCAACTGTACAACATCGATTACAATGCAGAGCAAGCCAAAACCTAGAACGCGGACCTGCTCCGCAAGTTCTACACATAGAACTTTCCTTCTATAATGAATTCGAATGAATAGAAGAATAAAGTGCTTACTTTCTTCCACTATATTCACACAGTTAACCCTGGTCAAACACACCCAGAGTGGGTGGAAAATCCTTAATTGTGAACCTGTTTTTGCCTATCATCTTGGTAGCGAATCTATTTCGCCTAAGGTAGACCCTTCCCCGAGTGATCGTGGAAACCTTCATACTCACGGGCTTAGCTGTGAACCAGCTTTCGCCTAAGTTAAAGTGGTTCCGAATGAAGGCAAGATCTCCATTCGGGCTCCAAGATGAACAAAACAAACATTTCTTGGTAGCGAACCTATTTTGCCTCAGGTAGACCCTTCCCCGAGTGATCGTGGAAACCTCCATACTTGGGGGCTTAGGTGCGAACCAGCTTTCACCTAAGTTAAAGTGGTTCGGAATGAAGGCAAGATCTCAATTCGGGCGCCAAGATAAACAAAACAAACAATTCTTAGTAGTGAACCTATTTCGCCTAAGGTAGACCCTTGCCCACATGATATTGGAAACCTTCACACTCGGGGGCTTAGCTGTGAACCAGCCTTCCCTTAAGTAAAAGTGGTTCCGAATGAAAGCAAGATCCTCATTCGGACGCCAAGATGAACAGGACAATCATCCCAAATGATCCGAGGAAGGACAACCTCCACACTCGGGGGCATAGCCGCGAACCATCTTTCGCCTAAGACACAAACAATCCCGACTGAGGAGAACTTACACACTCAGGGACTTGGACGCGAACCAACTTTCGGCCGAGAATAAACAACCCCAAACAAAGAAAACCGAGCGAATAAGATCCAAAATCAATTGTGGATAAATGGGATCAAGTTCGGCTAAAGGCATTGTTCAAGAATTCATCCGATTAATTAGTTAATTTGCCAGTTAATCACTACTCCTAGGGTGGCCGAATCTAATAGTACCTATTCATCGTGTTAACTTGCCACGCCGATTAATTGATCGGTTAGACCAATTAATCTGTTACCACACAGATTAATCACTACTGGCTCGCTAATTGGTGGTCAAACAAATCCCAAAATATTGGCCAATTACCCCTCCCACCCCCTATTGCTACCAAGTTGATACTGTTTGGCCCTCCTCCCGCCCCCTCATGCTCCTTTCATTCCTCATAACCTAGATGTTGGCTAGCCAGGTCCTCCCCGGTGCCAGCCACCACACTACACCTCCAAGGTCTAGCTGCTCCACCACTCTAGACGCCTACATGCATCCCACCCCACCTTCATCCTCTCCCATTGGTTGATCCCCATCGCCTGACCCATGGGATGCTCCCCGGTCTCTTCCTTCATGGCATCACCAGCATGCATGATACTACCATCTTCTTCCCCTATATTAGTGCAGAATCCATAATTCATATATTAGTAGATTATAGATTACAATTTCGTACATTTCTGGATGGAACTATTGGTTTTGGTTGTTACTTGTAGTATATTGTGTATTGTATGTTAGCAAGTATATGGACAAGTTTAAATGTTTAACTGATATTTGAATTTTGAGATTTTGTAGCTTTGGATGCATAACGATTATTGATGGAATTATTGATTTTACCTCTAGGTGCATGGAAGTATGGTGTAATACATAAAAAATCTAGATATAAGTTGGCAAGTTCCTATTTAATCTACTAATTAACGGTCGACCGATTAATCCAGTAAATAGGTCGATTCACCGATTAATCGCTACTCCCAAGCCGACGGAGCAGCTACCAGTTACCGATTTTGTGAACATTGGTTAAAGTTATGCAAAAGAGAGGGCCAAGAGCCCACTCGAAGTTTGAGGTTACATAAAATCACTCGGCATATCAAGGCAAGTTAGAGCTTAAGTGTTTTCCTTTGAGCATCACTCGGAGGTTGAAGATTCCACCGCTTAGATGAAGGTGTCAAGATCGATTCCCGGTGCGATTCGCGTGGCCTTAGCCATGAACATCTCCATGAAGTCTTCAAACTTGGCGCTTTTGTGGTTGACAACCCGAAGATTCTTCAGCTTCTCTTCATCCATCCCCTTGCAATGGATGCGGACGAGCGAAAGGTCAATGTCAGCTCTGGCCATTGCTGATGACTTCTTCCACGACTTGAGTTCACTCGGAATGGCCTTCACACGGTTCACAACAGACTGGGCATCCTTCACGGGAGCATATTCAGGCACCTTCTCCTAGTCAATATCTCATCCGGCCGACTGAAGCAGCTTGAAGCAAGCCATTACATAATCGACACGATCCTCCAGCCTGAGAAGAGTGAAGGCAGCGCTGTCCTTCAGAAGCCCTCTCTTGGGATCAAGCTCCTTCTCTATTCACGTTGTCTCTTCTTCAACATCGGCAGCAAAATCTACACTCAACGGAAAACGGAGGGTGAGAAACGTCAGTCGGAAATTTCAGAATGATCATGGCGAAGTATTCGGATGCTCGACATACCTTTGAGCTTCTCACAGTGCTCCACGCTGAAGTCCTCGACGAACTTCTCTAGCTCACCTTTCTTGGCAGTAGCTTTCTCCAGGTTGGTTTCCACTCGTCTTAATGTTTCTTTAACTCGGCAAGCTCCGTCGTGGTCTTCGCCGCACCAACTTTCAAAAGTTGATTCTCTTCCTACAAAGTGCTAACGTCTTGAGCTTGGCCTCAGCTGCCAGGGTTTTCTGCTTGACATCCTTGAATTCTTCGGCCTCTCAGAAAGGCGATCTGACAAGACAGCCTCAGTCGGATAAAAAAGACAACCTACTGGAGTGTAAGTCGGATGGCGAGCACATACCTTCAGTTGTTTGCTTTTCCTGCTCCAGTAGCTTGCTCTTGGCTTTCTCCACATTAAGGGTGAGTCAGAGTTCCCGTAACTCTTTTTCCATGGCGTCATCGCGGCCCATGGGCCCACAAGCAGTCTGTAATCAACAAATACAAGAAAAGCATAACATTATGTCACGACTCTAAGACTACCGCCGATTACCACAGTCGACGGTAGCCTCGGGGACTACACCCAGTGGGTGCACTCAGCGCGCCCCCACTAGAATGATAGAGGATAAGGGATATGTACCCGACCGACCTCTATCAATTAAAACAAAGAAACTGAGACTACTGCCGACTGCTCTAGTCGATAGTAGCCTCACGGACTACACCCGTGGGTGCGCTCAGCGCGCCCCCACTGGAAAGATGGAAGAAAGAAAAGGGTTTCTCACCCTACTGGACTCTGTTGAACATACAAAGAAAAAAGACTACCGTCGACTCACACAGTTGACGGTAGCCTCGGGGACTACACCCAGAGGGTGCGCTCAGAGCGCCCCCACTAACACCCAGTGGTTGTGCCCCTGGGCATGCCACTCAAGATTCCTACCAAGGATCAGATTCAAAAACAAATACATGTGTAAAGGACTTACCCGAATATTCTTTGCCATGGCTTCACTCGCGTCGTATGCCTCCTTCAATCGCCCAACCATCACGTCCAGCTGAGACAAGGCCTCCTTGCACGCCCCCTCCTGGTCCTTCGGGGTTAGGTGGAGCTGGAAGATGTTACGATCGTGGTGGTCAGACGATGAAGTGATCAGCAGATATTGTACGAGTGACGCCCCAACCCAAGCGACCTCCTGCACCACACGAGTCTTGGCCTTGATGTTCACTCGACTCAGAGTCGGATCCTGTCATGCGGCTTCGAGTTCAATCATGTCATGCGGCTCTACACATATCCACAAGACAGTAAAAAGATCACTCAAATATCCAAAGCTCGAATTCCAAATGAATTACTCGGAAAGCTCAAGGGTTACCTTTTGATGAAGCGACATCAACGTTAGATCTACCTTTGTCAGAGGTCTTGGGATCCGGTGAAGCAGTCGAACTATCAAGCCTACAACATAAACATCAAAGCCTGATCATCACTCAAAAGACATTGTTCAAACTGAGACAAATCACTCGGTAAAGATACTTACGCCGAAGCCACACGCACGCCGACCTTGATGCGCAGCAAAACAACCTTATGAGGTTTGGAGCTCGAGATCTTGGGTTGCTTGGGGGCCTGGTCCGGTAGCGCCTAGGGCTCACTCGGACCCCGCTTGGAGCTGCGAGTTGGCATGGCTGATACACTCGGCTTCACTATCAATGGAGTCTTTGGGGCGCCCGTGCGGACTCCAAGGTCCTGGCGCACCTTGGAACGGGTCTCGGTCTGTTTCTCTACCTGGGTTCGTCGGAGGGAGAATATTATGCCTCGTCTCCGCACTCCTCCTCGCTCTCCTCCGCCTCCTCATCGTCGCCTTCATCGTCTTTGACATCCTCCGAGCCCTCTGGGACCTTGGCATCCTTGTTTTCTGTGTCACTCTCCATGTTAATGGGTGAGCGGTCAATTGCCGGTATGGAACTGACCAGCCTCGTGAATGCCTACCAAATGAAGGAAGAAAAATCACAAGTAGGAACTGAAACAATGAATAAATTCACTCGGTACAGATGCTCAATGACTCACCTCATTCGGTTGATTGTCCGCCATGAAGGAAGCACCTTCCTGGAACCTCTGGGGTTATCTCTCACTCGGGTAATGGCCTTGAGTTTATTCTCCACCGCCTCTTCCTCGAGCTCCTCAGGATGGACTCGAGTTGAAGCATCCAGCCCTTCATATTTCCACAATAGGTGCACTCTAGCCTGAAAAGGCTGGATTCTACGCTAGGAGATCCATCTCGTTCACGCCCTTCCGAATCAAGGAAACCACCGCTATCATCAAGATATGTGTGTCGGTCTTCTCCTCCTTGGACAAGGTCAAGGTAGGGGTTAGGTGGATCCTATCAATAGTTTAGGGCGGGAGGCCCGAGTGATCCTCACCGACTAGGACGTCTCAGCAATAAAACCAAGAGTCCTGCCAGTTCTTCACCGAGTCCGGTAAACTCATCTGGGGAAAGCTACTCGTGCCCGTGAGTTGAATACCTAAGCCACCATAAATCTGTACTACATTGGTTCTTCCCCCCGAGGTGGAATACTTCTTCGCGGTCATTGATACATCCATTTTGCATCATGTTTTCATGTTGATATTTATCGCTTCTTGGGCTATTATTTCACTTCACGGTACAATACTTATGCCTTTTCTCTCTTATTTTTCAAGGTTTACATGAAGAGGGAGAATGCCGGCAACTAGAATTCTGACCTGAAAGTGGAGAAACTTTGAGATACCAATTCTGCGGAACTCCAAACGCTGTAAAAATCAACGATGATTTTTTTCTGGATTTATAAAAAATATTGGGCCGAAGAAGTGCCAGAGGGGCGCCAGAAGGTGGCCACAATCCTGCTAGGGGCGGCCACCCCCTGGCCGCGCCTAGGGGGCTTGTGGGCAGCCTGCTGGCCCACTGGCCCCCCTATTCTGCTATATGAAGGTTTTCATCCGGAAAAAAATGAAGGAGGAGCTTTTTCGTGGATTTGCCGCCGCCACGAGGCGGAACTTGAGCAGAACCAATCTAGAGCTCCTGCAGGACGATCCTGCCGGGGAAACTGCCCTCCCGGAGGGGGAAATCATCACCATCGTCATCACCAACACTCCTCTCATCGGAGGGGTCTCGTCCCCATCAACATCTTCATCAGCACCATCTCATCTCCAAACCCTAGTTCATCACTTTTAACCAATCTCCGTCTCGCGACTCCGATTGATACTTGTAAGGTTGCTAGTAGTGTTAATTACTCTGTAGTTGATGCTAGTTGCATTACCTAGTGGAAGAGTTTATGTTCAGATCCTTGATGCTACTCATTACCTCTCTGGTCATGAATATGATTATGCTTTGTTAGAACTTACTTTTGTTCCTGAGGACATGGGATAAGTCACGCTAATAATAGTCATGTGAATTTGGTATTCGTTTGGTATTTTGATGTGTTGTATGTTGTTTTTCCTCTAGTGGTGTTATGTGAACATCGACTACATAACACTTCACCATTATTTGGGCCTAGAGGAAGGCATTGGGATGTAGTAAGTAGATGATGGGTTGCTAGAGTGACAGAAGCTTAAACCCTAGTTTATGTGTTGCTTCGTAAGGGGCTGATTTGGATCCACTAGTTTAATGCTATGGTTAGACTTTGTCTTAATTCTTCTTTCTTAGTTGCGGATGCTTGCAAGAGGGGTTAGTCATAAGTGGGATGCTTGTCCAAGTAAGGGCAATACCCAAGCGCCGGTCCACCCACATATCAAACTAACAAAGTAACGAACGCGAATCATATGAACATGATGAAAACTAGCATGACAGAAATTCCTGTGTGTCCTCGGGAGCGTTTTTCCTCCTATAAGACTTTGTCCAGGCTTGTCCCTTGCTACAAAAGGGATTGGGCCAGTTTGATGCACTATTGCTACTTTAGTTACCTGTTGCTTGCCACGAATCATCTCACCACACAATCACTTGTTACCGATAATTTAAGTGCTTGCAGAATTTACCTGGCTGAAAACCACTTGTCGGATCCTTCTGCTCCTCGTTGGGTTCGACACTCTTACTTATCGAAAGGACTACGATTGATCCCCTATACTTGTGGGTCATCAAGACTGTTTTCTGGCGCCGTTGCCGGGGAGTGAAGCGCCTTTGGTAAGTGGAACTTGGTAAGGAAACATTCATATAGTGTGCTGAAATTTATTGTCACTTGTCACTATGGATACTAATCCTTTGAGGGGCTTGTTCGGAGTATCTTCACCTCGAGCGGAAGCATAAATAGTTGCTCCTCAACCTGCTGAACCTACTGAAAATATTTTCTTTGAATTTCCTTTGGGTATGCTCGAGAAACTGCCGGCTAATCCTTTTACTGGAGATGGAACATCACATCTAGACTTGCATCTAATCTGTGTAGATGAAGTTTGTGGTTTATTTAAGCTTGCAGGTTTTCCCGAGGATGAGGTCAAGAAGAAGGTCTTTCCTTTATCTTTGAAGGATAAGGCGTTGACATAGTATAGGCTATGTGATGATACTGGATCATGGGACTACAATCGGTTGAAATTGGAATTTCATCAAAAGTTTTATCCTATGCATTTAGTACATCGTGATCGGAATTATATTTATAATTTTTGGCCTCGTGATAGAGAAAGCATCGCTCAAGCTTGGGGAGGCTTAAATCAATGTTATATTCATGCCCCAACCATGAGCTCTCGATAGAAATTATCAGTCAGAACATCTATGATCGACTTTCTCATGATGATTGCACCATGCTTGACACTTCTTGTACCGGTTCTTTTATGAAGAGAGATATTGACTTCAAATGGAATTTATTGGAGAGAATTAAATGCAACTTTGAAGATTAGGAGATTGAAGAAGGTAAGGAGTCAGGTATGAATTTCAAGTTTGATTGCGTTAAATCCTTTGTTGAAACAAATACTTTTTGTGACTTTAGTGCTAAGAATGGACTTGACTCTGAGATAGTAGCTTCACTGTGTGAATCCTTTGCTGCTCATATTGATCTCCCCAAAGAGAAGTGGTTTAAATATCATCCTCCTTTAGAAGTCGATGTAGTTAAACCCAATCCAGTTGAAGAGAGAGTCATTTCCTATAATGATCATGTTGTTCCCAGTGCTTACATTGAGAAACCACCTTTCCCTGTTAGGATAAAGGATCATTGTAAATCTTCAACTATGATACGTAGAGGCTACAATAGAACACCTACACCCCCTGAGAAAATTAGAGTTGAACCTAGCATTGCTATCATCAAATATCTTCTATCCAACGATGTTGAGGGACATAATATTCACTTATGTGAAGATGCTGCTAGAATTGCTAAACCTCACGCTAGAGCCAAACATAGGCCTGTTGTTGGCATGCCTGTTGTTTCTGTTAAGATAGGAGATCATTGTTATCATGGTTTATGTGACGTGGGTTCTAGTGTTAGTGCAATACCTCAATCCTTATATGATGAAATCAAAGACGAGATTGCACCTGTTGAGATAGAACCTATAGATGTCACTATTCAGCTTGCCAATAGAGATACTATCTGCCCTATGGGAATTGTTAGGGTTGTTGAAGTCTTGTGTGGTAAAACGAAGTATCCTGCTGATTTCCTCGTTCTTCCTACTGCACAAGATAGCTTTTGTCCCATCATATTTGGCAGACCCTTCCTTAATATTGTCAATGCTCATATTGACTGTGAGAAGCAAACTGTCACTTTGGATTTGAAGGTGTGTCACATGAGTCCAATTTCTCCAAGTTTGGTAGACAACCTCGTTAAAAGGAGTTGCCTAGTAGGGATGAAACTATTGCCTTAGCTTCTATTGTCTTGCCTCCTACTGATCCCTTAGAGCAATACTTGCTTGAGCATGAAAATGATATGCATATGGATGAAAGGGATGAAATAGACAGAGTTGTCTTAGAACAATATCCCATCTTTAAGAATAATCTGCCTGTTGAACTGCTTGGGGATCCACCCCCACCAAAGGGTGATCTTGTGTTTGAGCTTAAACAATTGCTTGATACTCTTAAGTATGCTTATCTTGACGAAAAAGGGATATATCCTGTTATTATTAGTGCTAGCCTCTCAGAGCGTGAAGAAAATAAGTTACTAAAAACTCCGAGGAAGCACCGTGCTGCTATTGGATATACTCTTGATGATCTTAAGGGCATTAGTCCCACTCTATGTCAGCACAAGATTAAAACTGATCCTGACTTCAAATCAGTTGTTGAGCATCAAAGGAGATTAAATCCTAAGATGAAAGAGGTAGTAAGAAAAGAAATACTAAAGCTCCTGGAAGCAGGTATTATCTATCATGTTGCTCATAGTGATTGGGTGAGTCCCGTGCATTGCGTCCCTGAGAAGGGAGGTATTACCGTTGTCCCTAATGATAAGGATGAATTGATCCCACAGAGGATTATTACTGGCTATAGGATGGTGATTGATTTTAGGAAATTGAATAAAGCCACTAGGAAAGATCATTACCTTTGCCTTTTATCGACCAAATGCTAGAAAGATTGTCTAAACACGCACACTTCTGCTTTCTAGATGGTTATTTTGGTTTCTCCCAAATACCAGTTGCACAATCTGATCAGGAGAAAACCACTTTCACCTGCCCTTTCAGTACCTTTGCTTATATACGTATGCCTTTTAGCTAATGCAATGCACCTGCCACCTTTCGAAGATGTATGATGGCTATATTCTCTAACTTTTGTGAAAAGATTGTTGAGGTTTTCATGGATGACTTCTCCGTTTGCAAGTCTTTCTTTGATGATTTCCTCAACAACCTTGATCGAGTCTTGCAGAGATGTAAACACACCAATCTTGTCTTGAATTGGGAGAAGTGCCACTTTATGGTTAATGAAGGCATCGTCTTAGGAAATAAAATTTCTGAAAGAGGTATTGAAGTCGATAAAGCTAAGGTTGATGTAATCGAGAAAATGCCATACCCCACAGATATCAAAGGTATAAGAAGTTTCCTTGGTCATGCTGGTTTCTATAGAAGGTTCATTAAAGACTTCTCTAAGATTTCTAGGCCTCTTACCAATCTCTTGCAAAAGGATATTCCTTTTGTTTTTGACGATGATTGTGATGAAGCCTTCGAAATACTTAAGAGGGCTTTGATAACTGCACCTATTGTTGAACCACCAGATTGGAACTTACCTTTTGAAATCATGTGTCATGCTAGTGATTATGCTATTGGTGCTGTCCTAGGGCAAAGAGTTGATAGGAAGTTGAATGTCATTCACTATGCTAGTAAAACTCTAGGCATTGCCCAGAGAAACTATGCTACTATGGAGAAGGAATTTTTAGCAGTCGTGTTTGCATGTGAAAAGTTCAGGTCTTACATAGTTGATTCCAAAGTCACTATTCACACTGATCATGCTGCTATTAAGTACCTCATGGAGAAGAAAGACGCTAAACCTAGAATTATCAGATGGGTTCACTTGCTACAAGAATTTGATTTACACGTTGTCGACAGGAAGGGTGTTGATAACCCAATAGAAGATAACTTGTCTAGGTTGGAGAACGTTCTTGATGACCCACAACCTATTGATGATAGCTTTCCGATGAGCAATTGAATGTCATCAATGCTTCACGTAGTGCACCTGGTATGCTGATTATGCAAACTATATCGTTGGCAAATATATACCACCTAGTTTCACATACCAGCAAAAGAAGAAATTCTTCTTTCACTATAGACATTACTTTTGGGATGTTCCTCACCTTTATAAGGAAGGAGTAGATGGTGTTATTAGACGTTGTGTACCTGAACATGAACAGGGACAGATCCTACAGAAGTGTCACTCTGAGGCCTACGGAGGACACCATGAGGGAGATAGAACTGCACACAAGGTATTGCAATCAGGTTTCTATTGGCCCACTCTCTTCAAGGATGCCCGTAAGTTTGTCTTGTCTTGTGACGAATGTCAAAGAATAGGTAATATTAGCAAACGTCAGGAAATGCCTATGAACTATTCACTTGTCATTGAACAAGTTGATGTTTGGGGCTTTGATTATATGGGACCTTTTCCAAAATCCAATGGGTATACTCATATCCTAGTTGTTGTTGATTACGTCACTAAGTGGGTAGAAGCTATCCCCAATAGTAGTGTTGATCACAACACCTCTATCAGGATGCTTAAATAAGTTATTTTCCCTAGATTTGGAGTCCATAGATATCTAATGACTGACAGCGGTTCACATTTCATTCATGGTGCTTTCCTTAAAACGCTTGCTAAGTACGATGTCAACCATAGAATTGCGTCTCCCTATCACCCTCAGTCCAGTGGTCAAGTAGAGCTAAGCAATAGAGAGATTAAACTAATTCTGCAAAAGACTGTCAACAGGTCGAGAAAGAATTGGTCTAAGAAGCTTGATGATGCACTGTGGGCTTATAGAACTGCCTATAAGAATCCCATGGGCATGTCTCCATACAAAATGGTGTACGGCAAAGCATGTCATTTACCACTTGAGCTAGAGCATAAAGCTTATTGGGCAATCAAAGCGCTCAACTTTGATTTCAAACTTGCCGGTGAGAAGAGGTTATTTAACATTAGCTCGCTTGATGAATGGAGAACTCGGGCATATGAGAATGCCAAGTTGTTCAAAGAAAAGGTTAAGAGGTGGCATGATAAGAGGATACAAAAGTGTGAGTTCAATGTAGGTGATTATGTCTTACTATATAACTCTCGTTTAAGATTGTTTGCAGGCAAGCTTCTCTCTAAATGGGAAGGTCCCTATGTTATTGAGGAAGTATATCGTTCCGGTGCTATCAAGATCAACAACACGGAAGGTAATTGTCCGAGAGTTGTAAATGGGCAGAGAATCAAGCATTATATCTCAGGTACTCCCATAAATGTTGAAAGCAATATTATCAATACCATAACTCCGGAAGAATACCTAAGGGACATTTATCAGCCTGTTTCAGACTCTGAAAACGAAGAGGTATGTGTTTCAGTAAGTAAACAGACTCCAAAACTTTTCCAGTAGGAATTTCTCTCCGTTTTGGAATATTTGAAAAAATACAAAAATTGGAAGTTGTCCGGAAAGTGCGCGAGGAGGCGACAAGCCCGCCAGGTGCGGGCCCACCCCCTGGCCGCGCCTGGAGGGCTTGTGGCCACCTCGTGCGCCTCCCGGACACCATTTTCGTGCGGAGTACTCCTTCTGGTTTGGAAAAAATCAATATATATTCTCCCATGAGGTCTGACCCCTGTATAACGCGATTTTCCTCTGTTTTCGTTTCGAGCCTGTTTTCTGCCGCAGATTTAGGGCAAGATGTCTTCTCAAGATTCAGAGGGGGAGAGCTATGTGGCGGATTACCTTGCTGACCCCAAGATCTATGGAGACATGGATCCTTATGGCGGGACCACTAATGAGGAAGAATATTATGATCCTAAGGAGAAAGAACAAACAAGTTTCGATGAAGAGGAGGCTCCTCTACCTCAACCTGGACACACGCATGTGGAGTTCAAGAAGTCGAGCCTCCCTGAGTCAAGGAAGAAGCCTAAGACTTTGTTTATCCCTTCTCGTTTCTTGCAGGAGAGTAAGCAGGAATTATGCCAAAGGGTGTTGAAGCTTGAAGAGGAAAATGATGATCTGAGGGAGCAGAATTTTATGCTCAAGTGGAAATTAAACAAGCTCAATACCTATGCAACAACTCCACCACCATCACCTCCAAAGGAAGACAACTGAGCATGGGTATTGGCAATCCCCTTGGCTTGTGCCAAGCTTGGGGGAGTTGCCCCGATATCGTATCACCATCACATCTTTTGCCTTTACCTTTGTTTTAGTTTTCCTTTTCAGTTTTCTCTTTCTCTAGTAGATTAAAGGTCTTAGAGTTTTAGTCTTGAGTTTTTCTTTGAGTCACCCCCGATGTATTCGAGCTCGTGAGCCATATAATAAAGAGTGTCTTAGTTGAAGGGATTTGCCTCTTGCCATGATCAATAGATTGAGAAAAGAAGAAAAGTATGTAAGATCATGTAATGATCTTATGGGAAATGATGGCTTCACATATAAAAAGAATGATGATTGAAACTTGTTGAGGGTAGACAAACATAGACCTTGGTCATGGTTGCAATTAATAGGAAGTGATAAAGAAGGAGAGGTTCACATACAAATATATCATCTCTGACACCATCTATGATTGTGAAGACTCACTAAACTATTACATGCCTAGAAGTAGATGTTGGACAAGGAAGACGACATAATGAATTGTGTTTGCTTGGTTCCGAACAATGTTATATGATTAGAGATCCCTTAGCATGTGACTATTGCTTCCACCTCATATTAGCCAAAACTCCCGCACCAAGTAGAGATACTACTTGTGCATCCATAAACCTTCAACCCAGTTTTGCCATGAGAGTCCACCATACCTACCTATGGATTGAATAAGATCCCTCAAGTAAGTTGTCATCGGTGCAAGCAATAAAAATTTCTCCCTAATATATATGATATATTAATGTGTGGAAAATAAGCTTTGTACGAACCTGTGATGAGGAAGACATAAAAGCAACAGACTGCATAATAAAGTTTATTATCACAGGAGGCAATATAAAGTGACGTTCCTCCGCACTAAGAGGACACGCATCCAAACCTCAAAAGCGCATGACAACCTCTGCTTCCCTCTGAGAAGGACCTATCTTGTACCTTCACTTTTTGCCCTTGAAAGAGTCATGGTGATCTTCACCAATTCCTTATTTCCCCTTTATCTCGGCTAACGTCATATGCTTGGGAAAGATCTATATTCATATGTCAACTTGGAAGTACGTATTCATGAATTATTATTGTTGACATTACCCCTGAGGTAAGAAGTTGGGAGGAAAAACTATAAGCCCCTATCTTTCTCTATGTCCAGCTGAAACTTTGATCTCATGAGTACCACGTGAGTTGTAGCAATTGTAGAGAACGAAAGGATGATTGAATATGTGGATTTTCTTTACAAACTCTTATTTCACTCTTTCTTATGTTGTGATAAATTGCAATTGCTTCAATGACTAAAGGCTATCAGTTGTTACTTCTCGGTAAGGTTCTTGATCCATGCTTTACTTTGTGAAGGAATTATCACTTTAGCATGAGAGATTATATGTTGGTATTGCTGTTCTGATCATGATCATGATGCCTGCATGTTCATATCTTGTTTTGTCGACACCTCTCTCACTAAACATGCGGACATATTTATTGAGCTAGGTTTCTCTTGAGGACAAGCGAGGTCTAAGCCTGGGGGAGTTGATACGTCCATTATGCATCATGTTTTCATGTTGATATCTATCGCTCCTTGGGTTATTATTTCACTTCACGGTACAATACTTATGCCTTTTCTCTATTATTTTGCAAGGTTTACATGAAGAGGGAGAATGCCGGCAGTTGGAATTCTGGCCTGAAAGTGAAGCAAGTTTGAGATACCTATTCTGCGCAACTCCAAACGCCGTAAAAATCAACGATGATTTTTTATGGATTTATAAAAAATACTGGGCCGAAGAAGCGCCAGAGGGGCGCCAGCAGGTGGCCACAAGCCTGCTAGGTGTGGCCACCCCCTGGTTGTGCCTAGGGGGCTTGTGGGCAGCCTGCTGGCCCACTGGCCCCCCTCTTCTGCTATATGAAGGGTTTCGTCTGGAAAAAAATCAAGGAGGACCTTTTTCGTGGATTCGCCGCCGCCACGAGGCAGAACTTGAGCAGAACCAATCTAGAGCTCCGGCAAGGCTATCCTGCCGGGGAAACTTCCCTCCCGGAGGGGGAAATCGTCGCCATCGTCATCACCAACACTCCTCTCATCGGAGGGGACTCGTCACCATCAACATCTTCATCAGCACCATCTCATCTCTAAACCCTAGTTCATCACTTGTAACCAATCTCCATCTCGCGACTCTGATTGGTACTTGTAAGGTTGCTAGTAGTGTTAATTACTCTTTGTAGTTGATGTTAGTTGGATTACTTGGTGGAAGAGTTTATGTTCAGATCCTTGATGCTACTCATTACCTCTCTGGTCATGAATATGATTATGCTTTGTGAGTAGTTAATTTTGTTCCTGAGGACATGGGATAAGTCATGCTAATAATAGTCATGTGAATTTGGTATTTGTTCGGTATTTTGATGTGTTGTATGTTGTTTTTCCTCTAGTGGTGTTATGTGAATGTAGACTACATAACACTTCACCATTATTTGGGCCTAGAGGAAGGCATTGGGAAGTAGTAAGTAGATGATGGGTTGCTAGAGTGAGAGAAGCTTAAACCCTAGTTTATGCATTGCTTCGTAAGGGGCTGATTTGGATCCACTAGTTTAATGCTATGGTTAGACTTTGTCTTAATTCTTCTTTCGTAGTTGCGGATGCTTCCGAGAGGGGTTAGTCATAAGTGGGATGCTTGTCCAAGTAAGGGCAGTACCCAAGCGCCGGTCCACCCACATATCAAACTATCAAAGTAACGAACGTGAATCATATGAACATGATGAAAACTAGCATGACAGAAATTCCCGTGTGTCCTCGGGGGCGTTTTTCCTCCTATAAAACTTTTTCCAGGCTTGTCCCTTGCTACAAAAGGGATTGGGCCACTTTTCTGCACCGTTGCTACTTTTGTTACTTGTTGCTTGTCGCGAATCATCTCACCACACAATCACTTGTTACCGATAATTTCAGTGCTTGCAGAATTTACCTTGCTGAAAACCACTTGTTAGATCCTTCTGCTCCTCGTTCGGTTCGACACTCTTACTTATCGAAAGTACTACAATTGATCCCCTATACTTGTGGGTCATCAGCCATCGCTTGACACATGAACAGGCGCTTGAACATGTCGGGGAACATCGCATGGGAAACAAAAAAAAATCCTACGCACACGCAATACCTATCCATGGTGATGATCATCTACGAGAGCGCAGAGTGCATCTGCGTACCCTTGTAGATTGCTAAGCGGAAGCGTATATAACGCGGTTGATGTAGTGGAACATCTTCGCGATCCAATTCGCAGCCCGTCCCGTGATCTCATCATGATTCGTCCCGCGATCCCATCACGATCCATCTCGATCTAGTGCCGAACGTACGACACCTCCGCGGTAAGCACACGTACAACTCGATGATGATCTCCGCCTTCTTGATCCAGCAAGAGGGGCGAAGAGGTAGATGAGTTCTCTAGCATGGTGGTATGTTGGTGGTGGTGGTGGAGCTATTCCAACAGGGCTTCGCCTAATCACCGCTGAAACTAGACTAGAGGAGAAACAGATCTACAGAGAGCGCAACACGTGGATGTTTTTCCGTGTATCAAAAACCCTCAATACCTCTAATATATATAGGAGGGAGGGAGGGGAGGAGGAAGCCCAAACCCTCAAGGTTTGGCCGAAATTGGAGGTGCAGGAGTCCTACTCCAATCCTACTAGGAGTAGGATTCCTCCTTTCCACTTGGAAACCCTTTCCCCCTTTTCCACCTTTTGGGGGTATTGCCTCTCGAACCTCATGGGCCTTAGTGGGAGGTTATGTCAGCCCACTAGGGGCTGGTTTGTATCCTCCCACAGCACATAAGGCCCCTCCGGGCGTGAAACCCCTCCCGATGGTCACCGGTACCCTCCCAACACTCACGGTACACTACCGATGAGCCAGAAACTTTTTCAGTGACCAAAACAGGACTGACTATATGTAAATCTTTACCTATGGACCATTCCGGAGCTCCTCGTCACGTCCGAGATCTCATCCGGGACTCCGAAAAACTTTTGGTTACCAACACCTATAACTCAACTATACTCAAACGTCACCGAACCTTAAGTGTGCAGACCCTGCGGGTTCGAGAACTATGCAGACATGATCGAGACACCTCTACGGTCAATAACCAATAGCGGGACCTGGATGCCCATATTGGCTCCTACATATTCTACGAAGATCTTTATCGGTTGAACCTTTGTGTCAAGGATTCTGTTAATCCTGTATGTTGTTCCCTTTGTCCTTCGGTATGTTACTTGCCGAGATTCGATCGTTGGTATCTCTATACCTAGTTCAATCTCGTTATCGGCAAGTATCTTTACTCGTTCTATCATACAAGATCTCGTGGCTAACTCCTTAGTCACGTTGCTTGCAAGTCTTATTGTGATGTTGCATTACCGACTGGGCCCCGAGATACCTATCCGTCATATGGAGTGACAAATCCCAGTCTCGATTCAAGCCAACCCAACAGACACCTTCGGAGATACCTGTAGAGCACTTTATAGTAATCCAGTTACGTTGTGACGTTTGATACACACAATGTATTCCTTTTGTGTTCGGGAGTTGCATGATCTCATGGTCATAGGAATAGATACATTGACTTGCAGAAAACAGTAGCAATAAACTGACAGGATCATATGCTACATTTATAGTTTGGGTCTTGTCCATCACAGCATTCTCCTAATGATGTGATCCCGTTATCAAGTGACAACACTTGTATATGGCTAGGAAACCTTAACCATCTTTGATCAACGAGCTAGTCAACTAGAGGCTTACTAGGAACAGTGTTTTGTCTATGTATCCACACATGTATTTGAGTTTCCAATCAATACAATTATAGCATGGATAATAAACGATTATCATGAACAAAGAAATATAAGAATAACAAATTTATTATTGCCCCTAGGGCATATTTCCAATAGTCTCCCACTTGCACTAGAGTCAATAATCTAGTTCACATCACTATGTGATTTTGATGAATCTAACACCCATACAGTTGTGGGGTTTGATCATGTCTTGCTTGTGAGAGACGCTAGTAAACGGATCTGAACCTTTCAGATCTGAGTGTGCTTTACAAATCTCTATGTCATCTTGTAGGTGCTGCTACCAACGTGCCATTTTGGAACTATTCGAAATGACTGCTCCACTGTACGAATCCGGTTTACTACTCAGAGTTTTCCGGATTAGTGTCAAAGCTTGCATTGGCATAACCCTTTACGACGAACTCTTTTAACACCTCCATAATCGAGAAAAAATTCCTTAGTCCACTAGTTACTAAGGATAACTTTTGACCGTTGTCCAGTAATCCATTCGTGGATCACTTCCGTACCCCTTGACAAATTCATGGCAAGGCACCCATCAAGTGTTGTACACATCATAGCATACTATAGAGCCTATGGCTAATGCATAGGGGATGACCTTCGTCCTTTCTCTTTCTTCTGCCGTGGTAGGGCTTTGAGTCTTACTCAAATTCACACCTTACAAACAGTCAAGAACTCCTTCTTTGTCGATCTATTTTGAACTCCTTCAAAAACTTGTCAAGGCATGCATTTCATTGAAAGTTCTGTTAAGCGTTTTGAACTATCTCTATAGATCTTCATGCTCAATGTTCAAGTAGCTCTATCCAGGTTTTCCTTTGAAAAACTCCTTTCAAACAACCGTTTATGCTTTCCAGAAATTCTACATTACTTCCGATCAACAATATGTCAACCACATATACTTAACAGAAATTCTATAGTGCTCCCACTCACTTCTTTGGAAATACAAGTTTCTCATAAACATTATATAAACCCAAACTTTGATCATAGCGTATATTCCAACTCCGAGATGCTTGCACCAGTCCATAGAAGGATCGTTGGAGCTTGCATACTTGTTACCATCCTTAGGATCGACAAAACCTTCTCGTTGTATCACATACAACCTTTCCTCAAGCAAACCGTCGAGGAAACAATGTTTTGACATCCTATCTGCAAGATTTCATAAATAATGCAGCAACTACTAACATAATTCCAACAGACTTTTAGCATCACTACGAGTGATAAAGTCTCATCATAGTCAACTCCTTGAACTTGTCAAAAACATCTTTGCGACAAGTTGAGCTCTCTTAACTCTGACTTCTCATCATCATCGTTTGTCTTCCTTTTAAAGATCCATTTGTACTTAGCAGTCTTACGACCATCAAGTAGTTCGTCCAAAGTCCACAATTTGTTTTCATACATGGATCCTCTCTCGGATTTCCTGGCCTCCAGCCATTTGTTAGAATCCGGGTCCACCATCGCTTCTCCATAGCTCGTAGGTTCATTGTTGTCCAGCAACATGACCTCCAAGACAGGATTACCGCATCATTTTGAAGTAGCGTGTATCCTTGTCAACCTACGAGGCTTGGTAGTAACTTGATCCTAAGATTCATGATCACCATAATTGGCTTCCACTTCAAATAGTGTAGGTTCCACAGGAACAGCTTCCTGCGCCCTTCTACTCTCTGGTTGAAGTGTTGGTTCAATAACCTCATCAAGTTCCTCCATCCTCCCACTCAATTCTTTCAAGAGAAACTCTTTCTCAAGAAAGGATCCGTTTTCTGAAACAAACACTTTGCTTCTGGATCTGAGATAGGAGGTATACCCAACTATTTTGGGTAACTTATGAAGATGCATTTATCCTCTTTGGGTTCGAGCTTATCACACTGAAACTTTTTCACATAAGCGTCGTAGCCCCAAACTTTTAAGAAATGACATCTTAGGTTTCTCCAAACCATAGTTCATACGTTGTCATCTCAACGGAATTACGTGGAGCCCTATTTAAAGTGAATGAAGTTGTCTCTAATGCCTAACCCAAAACGGTAGTGGTATTTCGATAAGAGACATCATAGTATGCGCTATATCCAACAGGGCGCAGCTATAACGTTCGGACACACCATCACACTGTGGTGCTCCAGGTGGCATGAGTTGCGAAACAATTTCCACATTGTCTTAACTGTGTACCAAACTCGCAACTCAGATATTCATCTCTATGATCATATCGTAGACATTCTATCCTCTTGTCATGACGATCTTCACTTTGAACTAGCTTGAACTTTTCAATATTTCACACTTGTGATTCATCAAGCAAATACTCTTGTATCTACTCAAATCGTTAGTAAAGTAAGAACATAATGATATCCACTGTGTGCCTCAGCCCTCATTGGACTTCACACATCAAAATGTATTACTTCCAACAAGTTACTTTCTTGTTCCATCTCACTGGAAAAACGAGGCCTTCAGTCATCTTGCCCATGTGGTATGATTTGCATGCCTCAAGTGATTCAAAATCAAGTGAGTCCAAACGATCCATCTGCATGGAGTTTCTTCATGCGTTTATACCAATATGCATGGTTTGCATGTCTCAAACGTTTCAAAAATGAGTGAGTACAAAGATCCATCAGCATGGTGCTCCTTCATGCATTTTATACCAATAAAACTCAAGTGGAAGTGCCGCAAGTAAGTGGTACTATCATTACTACTTTGTATCTTTTGGCATCAATATTATGAACATGTGTACCACTACAATCGAGATTCAATAAACCATTGAAGGTATTTATTCAAGCAAATATAATAACCATTATTCTCTTTAAATGAATAATCGTATTGCAATAAACACGATCTAATCATGTTCATGCTCAACGCAAACACCAAATAACAATTATTTAGGTTTAACACTAATCCTGTTGGTAGAGGGACTGTGCGATGTTTGATCAAATCAACCTTGGAAACACTTCCAACACATTGTCACCTTGCCGTTAGCTTGTCTCCATTTATTCCGTAGCTTTTATTTTGAGTTACTAACACTTAGCAACTCAACCAGTATCTAATACCCTCGTGCTACTAGGATTACTAGTAAAGTACACATCAATATCATGTATATCCAATATACTTCTGTCAACTTTGTCAGCCTTCTCATCTACCAAGTATCTAGGGTAGTTCCTCTTCAGTGACTGTTCCCCTCATTACAGAAGCACTTAGTCTCGGTTCTGGGTACAACCTTGGGTCTTGTACGTCCATTTTGCATCATGCTTTCATGTTGATATTTATCACTTTATGGACTGTTATTATACTTTGTGTAACCTTACTTATGCCTTTTCTCTCTTATTTTGCAAGGTTTATTTGAAGAGGGAGAATACCGGCAGCTGGAATTCTGGACTGGAAAAGGAGCAAGTCTGAGTCCTCTATTCTGCGCAACTCCAAATGCCCTGAAAATCAACGTGGATTTTTTTGGGAATATATAAAAAATACTGGGTGAAAGAAGTGTCAAAGGGGAGCAACCAGGGGCCCACAAGCCTGGTTGCTGCGGCCTACCCCCCCTTGCCGCGGCAACAGGGCTTGTGGGCACCCTGGTGGCCCACTGCCCCCCCCCTCTTTTGCTATATGAAGGGTTTCGTCCGGAAAAAAATCAAGGTGTCGCTTTTTCGTGGATTCTCCACCGCCACGAGGCGGAACTTGAGCAGATCCAATCTAGAGCTCCGGCAGGACGATCCTGTCGGAAAAACTTCCCTCCCGGAGGGGGAAATCGTTGCCATCGTCATCACCAACACTCCTCTCGTCGGAGGGGAGTCATCTCCATCAACATCTCCATCAGCACCACCTCCTCTCCAAACCCTAGTTCATCTCTTGTAACCATTCTCCGTCTCGCGACTCCGATTGGTACTTGTAAGGTTGCTAGTAGTGTTGATTACTCTTTGTAGTTGATGCTAGTTGGATTACTTGGTGGAAGAGTTTATGTTCAGATCCGTGATGCTATTCATTACACTGCTGATCATGATTATGATTATGCTTTGTGAGTAGTTACTTTTGTTCCTGGGGACATGGGATAAGTCATGCTGATAATAGTCATGTGAATTTGGTATTCGTTCGGTATTTTGATATGTTGTATGTTGTTTTTCCTCTAGTGGTGTTATGTGAACGTCGACTACATAACACTTCTCCATTATTTAGGCCTAGATGAAGGCATTGGGGAGTAGTAAGTAGATGATGCGTTTCTAGAGTGACAGAAGCTTAAACCCGAGTCTATGCGTTGCTTCGTAAGGGGCTGATTTGGATCCACTAGTTTAATGCTATGGTTAGACGTTGTCTTAATTCTTCTTTCATTGCTGAGGATGCTTGCGAGAGGGGTCAATCATAAGTGGGATGCTTGTCAGAGTAAGGGCAGTACCCAAGCGCCGGTCCACCCACATATCAAACTATCAAAGTAACGAACGTGAATCATATGAACATGATGAAACTAGCATGACAGAAATTCCCGTGTGTCCTCGGGAGCATTTTTCCTCTTATAAGACTTTGTTCAGGCTTGTCCCTTGCTACAGAAGGTATTGGGCCACTTGCTGCACTGTTGCTACTACTTGTTACTTGTTACTTTTCTCTTGCTACGTTTCACCTCACTACACCATCACTTGTTACCGCTACTTTTAGTGCTTGCAATTATTACCTTGCTGAAAACCATTTATTAGAGCCTTCTTCTCCTCGTTGGGTTCGACACTCTATTTATCGAAAGGACTACGATTGATCCCCTATACTTGTGGGTCATTAAGACTCTTTTCTGGCGCCGTTGTCGGGGAGGGAAGCGCCTTTGGTAAGTGGAATTTGGTAAGGAAACATTTATATACTGTGCTGAAATCTGTTGTCACTTGTCACTATGGAAACTGTTCCTTTGAGGAGTTTGTTCGGGGTATCTTAACAACGAACTGAAGCACGAGGATTTGTTCCTCAACCTGAGGTACCTACTGAAAATATCTTTTATGAATTCCTTCGGGTATGCTTGAGAAACTACTGGCTAATCCTTTTACAGGAGATGGATCATCACATCCAGACTTGCATCTGATCTATGTAGATGAAGTTTGTGGTTTATTTAAGCTTGCAGGTTTGCCCGAGGATGTGGTAAAGAAGAAAGTCTTTCCTTTATCTTTGAATGATAAGGCGCTGACATGGTATAGGATGTGTGATGATACTGGATCATGGGACTACAATCGGTTGAAATTGGAATTTCATCAAAAGTTATATCCTATGCATTTAGTACATCGTGATCGGAATTATATTTATAACCTTTGGCCTCGTGAGAGGGAAAGCATAGATCAAGCTTGGGGAGGCTTAAATCAATGTTATATTCATGCCCCAATCATGAGCTCTCGAGAGAAATTATCACTCAAAACTTTTATGCTCGGCTTTCTCATGAAGATCGTACCATGCTTGACACTTCTTGTACCGCTTCTTTTATGAAGAAGGATATTGATCACAAGTGGAATTTATTGGAAAGAATCAAACGTAACTCTGAAGATTGGGAGCTTGAAGAAGGTAAAGAGTCAGGTATGAATTTCCAGTTTGATTGCGTTAAATCTTTTGTTGAAACAAACACTTCTAGAGATTTTAGCGCTAAGTATGGACTTGACTCTGAGATAGTAGCTTCTCTATGTGAATCTTTTGCTGCTCATGTTGATCTTCCCAAAGAGAAGTGGTTTAAGATAGTTAAACCCAATCTAGTTAAACCCAATCTAGTTGAAGAGAAAGTCATTGCCTTTAATGATCCTATTGTTCCTTGTGCCTACACTGAGAAACCACCTTACCCTGCTAGGAAAAAGGATTATTTTAAAGCTCCAACTGTGATACGTAGGGGTTACATTAGACCACTTGCACCCCCCTGAGGAAATTAGAGTTGAACCTAGTGTTGCTATTATCAATGATCTCTTAGCCGAAGACATAGATGGGCATGTTATCAAATTCTGCGAGGACTCCGCTAGAATAGCTAAACCTCACGCGGAAGACAAATACAGACCTGTAGTTGGCCTACCCGTTGTTTCTGTCACGATAGGAGACCACTGTTATCATGGTTTATGTGATATGGGTGCTAGTGTTAGTGCAATACCCCGGTCCATATATGTTGAAATCAAAGATGAGATTGCACCTGCTGAGTTAGAACCCATTGATGTCACTATTACGCTAGCTAATAGAGACACTATCTGTCGCCTGGGAATTGTGAGAGACGTAGAAGTCCTGTGTGGTAAGACGAAGTATCCTACTGATTTCCTCGTCCTTGCTACTGCACAAGATAGCTTTTGTCCCATCATATTTGGTAGACCCTTTCTCAGCACTGTCAATGCTCACATTGATTGCATTAAACAGACTGTCAATGTTAGTTTTGAGGGTGTGTCTCATGAATTTAACTTCTCCAAGTTTAGAAGACAACCCCATGAAAAAGAGTCGTCTGGTAGGGATGAAATCATTGCTCTTGCCTCTATTGTCGTACCTCCTATGGATCCTTTAGAGCAATATCTGCTTGAGCATGAAAATGATATGCATATGGATGAAAGATATGAGATAGATAAAATTGTCTTAGAACAATATCCTATTCTCAACAATAATTTGCCTATTGAACTTCTTGGGGATCCTCCCCCACCAAAGGGTGATCATGTGTTCGAGCTAAAACAGTTACCACATACTCTTAAGTATGCCTATCTTGATGAGAAGGAGATATATCCTGTTATTATTAGTGCTCACCTCTCGAATCACGAAGAGAAGAAGTTATTAAAAACTTTGAGGAAGCACCGTGCTGCTATTGGATATACTCTTGATGGTCTTAAGGGTATTAGTACCACTCTATGTCAGCACAGGATTAAAACCGATCCTGATTCTAAGCCAGTTGTTGATCATCAACGGAGACTAAATCCGAGGATGAAAGAGGTCGTGAGAAAAGAAATATTAAAGCTTCTGGAAGTAGGAATCATCTATCATGTTGCTCATAGTGATTGGGTAAGTCCAGTACATTGCATACCTCGGAAGGGAGGTATGACCGTCATTCCTAATGATAAGAATGAACTAATCCCATAGAGAATTATTACTAGCTATAGGATGGTGATAGACTTCCGGAAACTGAACAAGGCAACCAGGAAAAACCATTATCCTTTGTCGTTTATCGACCAGATGCTAGAAAGGCTATCTAAACACACACACTTCTGCTTTCTAGACGGTTATTCAGGTTTCTCGCAAATACCTGTTGCACAATCTGATCAAGAGAAAACCACCTTCACATGCCCCTTCGGTACCTTTGCTTATAGACGTATGCCTTTTGGCTTGTGCAATGCACCTACCACCTTTCAAAGATGTATGATGGCTATATTCTCTAACTTTTGTGAAAATATTGTTGAGGTTTTCATGGATGATTTCTCCGCCTACGGTTCTTCCTTTGACGATTGCCTCAGCAACCTTGATCGAGTCTTGCAGAGATGCAAAGATATCAACCTCGTCTTGAACTGGGAGAAGTGCCACTTCATGGTTAATGAAGGCATCGTCTTAGGACACAAAATCTCAGAGAAAGGCATTGAAGTTGATAAGGCTAAGGTTGACGCAATTGAGAAAATGCCTTGCCCCACATATATCAGACGTATACGAAGTTTCCTAGGTCATGCTGGTTTCTATAGAAGGTTCATTAAAGACTTCTCTAAGATTTCTAGGCCTCTTACCAACCTCTTGAAGAAGGATGTTCCTTTTATTTTCGATGAGGATTGTGAGGAAGCTTTCTATATACTTAAGAAGCCCTTGATAACCGCACCTATTGTTCAACCACCTGATAGGAACTTGCCCTTTGAAATCATGTGCGATGCTAGTGATTATGCTGTTGGTGCTGTTCTAGGACAAAGAGTTGACAAGAAGTTGAATGTCATTCACTACGCTAGTAAAACCCTAGACACTGCCCAAAGAAACTACGCCACTACTGAGAAGGAGTTTTTAGCAGTCGTGTTTGCATGTGAAAAGTTCAGATCTTATATAGTTGACTCCAAAGTCACTATTCACTCTGATCATGCTGCTATTAAGTACATTATGGAGAAAATGGACAATAAGCCTAGACTAATCAAATGGGTTCTCCTGCTACAGGAATTTGATTTGCACGCTGTTGACCGAAAGGGTGGTGATAACCCTGTAGCAGATAACTTGTCTAGGCTAGAGAATGTCCTTGATGACCCACGACCTATTGATGACAGATTTCCCGATGAGCAATTGACTGTCATCCGCACTGCACATAGTGCACCGTGGTATGCTGATTACGCAAACTATATCGTAGCCAAATACATACCAACCAGTTTCACCTACCAGCAAAAGAAGAAATTCTTCCTTGATTTGAGACACTACTTCTGGGATGATCCTCACCTTTATAAGGAAGGAGTAGATGGTGTTATTAGATGTTGTGTGCCTGAACATGAACAGGGACAGATCCTGCAGAAGCCTACGGAGGACACCATGCTGGAGACAGAAATGCTCATAAGGTATTGCAGTCAGGTTTCTATTAGCCCACTCTCTTCAAGGATGCCCGTAAGTTTGTCTTGTCTTGTGAGGAATGCCAAAGAATTGGGAATATCAGTAAGCGTCAGGAAATGCCTATGAACTATTCACTTGTCATTGAACCATTTGATGTCTGGGGCTTTGATTATATGGGACCTTTCCCGAGTTCTAATGCGTATACTCACATCTTAGTTGTTGTGGATTATGTCACTAAGTGGGTGGAAGCTATCCCCACTAGAAATGCTGATCACCACACCTCTATTAAGATGCTTAAAGAGGTCATTTTCCCAAGATTTGGAGTCCCTAGATATCTGATGACTGATGGCGGTTCACACTTCATTCATGGTGTTTTCCGAAAGATGCTCACTAAATACGATGTCAACCATAGAGTTGCATCTTCTTATCATCCTCAGTCTAGTGGTCAAGTGGAGTGGAGTAATAGGGAGATCAAATTGATCTTACAAAAGACCGTCAATAGATCTCGAAAGAATTGGTCTAGCAAACTTGACGATGCACTATGTGCTTATAGGACTGCTTATAAGAATCCCATGGGCATGTCGCCGTATAAAATGGTTTACGGTAAGGCCTGTCATCTACCTCTTTAGCTGGAACACAGAGCTTATTGGGCAATCAAAGAGCTCAACTTCGATTTCAAACTTGCCGGTGAGAAGAGGTTGTTTGATATCAGCTCATTAGATGAATGGAGGGCCTAGGCATATGAGAATGCCAAGTTGTTCAAGGAAAAGGTTAAGAGATGGCACGACAAAAGAATACAAAAATGAGAGTTCGATGTAGGTGATTATGTCTTGCTATACAATTCTCGTTTAAGATTCTTCGCACGCGAGCTTCTCTCTAAATGGGAAGGTCCGTACGTTGTTGAGGAAGTATATCGTTCCGGTGCCATCAAAATCAATAACACGGAAGGTAATTTTCCTAGAGTGGTAAATGGGCGAAGAATCAAGCATTATATCTCTGGTATTCCCATAAATGTTGATACCAATATCATCAATATCATAACTCCAGAGGAGTACATAAGGGATGTTTATCAGCCTGTTTCAGACCCTGAAAACAAAGAGGTATCTATTTCGGTAAGTAATTGGACTCCGAAACTTTTCCAATAGGAGATTTTCTCTGTTTTGGAATTTATGGAAAATTAGAAAAATAAAAAGCAGTCCGAGAGCGCATGAGGCGCCCACAAGCTTGGTTGCCGCGGCCTCCCCCCTGGCCGTGGCAACAGGGCTTGTGGGCACCTCGTGTGCCACCTGGACTCCGTTTTCTTGCGGAGCACTCCTTCTGGTCCAGAAAAAATCATTATATATACGCCCGAGGGTTTTGATCTCCGTATCGTGCAGTTTTCCTCTGTTTTCGTTTCAAGCCTGTTTATGTTGCAGATCTAGATCGTCATGACTTCCCCAAAAGTTCTTAAGGACAAGATCTTCGAGAAGGTCATCAATCCCTACCTCACGGAAGTATTGCAGCACCCCCAATCTATCAATATGGGTGAGGGGATGTTGCACATCCGTGATGTTGAGGGGCCTAAGAAGACCGGAAGCGTGGAGACGAGGCTCGAAGCAATGGAGCAACAAGTCTTCAAGTTCCAAGGGATGGTTGAGCGTGGACTCAACGCCAACCACATGATGATCACGGAGTTCACCAGCAATCACAAGATGGATGCCATTGACATTGGGAAGCACCTCTCTAGGCTCTATGACAGGGTTGATCAACTCCAGGGCCAGATCTATGACCTGCAGAACTAAAACTGTGAGTATGAGTATAGACTTAAATCAATACGGTTAGCTGCAGATTTGAGGATTCCGGCGACTCGTTCATCCTGCCACGATGGAGCACCTATTCCTAGGAAGACGGAGGACCAGACTACTTCAACAACACCACCACCATCAGCACCAAAGGAAGATAACTAAGCATTGGTATGGGCAATCCCCTTGGCTTATGCCAAGCTTGGGGGAGTTGCCCTGGTATCGTATCATCTTTATATCTTTTGCTTTTACCTTTGTTTTAGGTCTTTCCTTTTCTGTTTTATTTCTTCTGTTAGTGGTTTAAGTCTTTACTTTTTAGTTTGAGTCTTTTGCCTTGTGTCTCCCCCGATGTATTTGAGCTTGCGAGCTATATAATAAAGAGTATCTTAGTCAAGGGCTTTGTTTTGTGCCGTGATCAAAAGTATGAAAAGAACGATAGCATGAAAGATCATGAGATGATCTTATGGAAAGTGATAGCTTCACATATAACAAGTATGATGATTGAAACTTGTTGAGAATAGACCAACATAGACCCCAGTCATTGTTACAATTAATAAGAAGTAATAAGGAAAGAGAGGTTTATATATAAATATATCATCTTAGACACTTTCTATAATTGTGAGCATTCACCAAACTATTACATGCTTAGAAGTAGATGTTGGACAAGGAAGACAACATAATGAATTGTTTTGCTTGGTTCCAAACAATGTTATATGATTAGAGATCCCTTAGCATGTCCAACTAAAACTTTGATACCATGAGTACCACTTGAGTTGTAACAATTGTGGAAAACATAAGAGATGATTGAGTATGTGGATTTGCTTTGCAAGCTCTTATTTGACTCTTTCTGATAATATGATAAATTGCAATTGCTTCAATGACTATGGACGGTTGTTGGCTACTTCTGGTAAGGTTTTTGTTTCATACTTTGCTTTGTGAAGGAATTGTTACTTTCCCATAAGAATCTCTATGATGTATTGATGTTTTATGTGTGATCATGATGCCCTCATGTCCGTATTATGTTTTATCGACACCTTCATCCCTAAACATGTGGACATGTTTTGGATCTTGGTTTTCGCTTGAGGACAAGCGAGGTCTAAGCTTGGGGGAGTTGATACATCCATTTTGCATCATGCTTTCATGTTGATATTTATCGCTTGATGGACTATTATTATACTTTGTGGAACCTTACTTATGCCTTTTCTCTCTTATTTTGCAAGGTTTATTTAAAGAAGGAGAATACTGGCAGCTGGAATTCTGGACTGGAAAAGGAGCAAGTCTCAGTCCTCTATTCTGCGCAACTCCAAATGCCCTGAAAATCAACGAGGATTTCTTTGGGAATATATAAAAAATACTAGGCGAAATAAGTGTTAGAGGGGAGCAACCACGGACCCACAAGCCTGGTTGCCGCGGCCTACCCCCTGGTCGCGGCAACAGGGCTTGTGGGCACCCTGGTGGCCCACTGGCCCCCCTCTTTTGCTATATGAAGGGTTTCGTCCGAAAAAAAATCAAGGTGTTGCTTTTTCGTGGATTCTTCGCCGCCACGAGGCGGAACTTGAGCAGATCCAATCTAGAGATCCGGCAGGATGATCCTGCCGGGGAAACTTCCCTCCCGGAGGGGGAAATCGTCGCCATCGTCATCACCAACACTCCTCTCTTCGGAGGAGAGTCATCTCCATCAACATCTCCATCAGAACCACCTCCTCTCCAAACCCTAGTTCATCTCTAGTAACCAATCTCCGTCTCGCGACTCCGATTGGTACTTGTAAGGTTGCTAGTAGTGTTGATTACTCATTGTAGTTGATGCTAGTTGGATTACTTGGTGGAAGAGTTTATGTTCAGATCCTTGATGCTATTCATTACACCTCTGATCATGATTATGATTATGCTTTGTGAGTAGTTACTTTTGTTCCTGAGGACATGGGATAAGTCATGCTGATAATAGTCATGTGAATTTGGTATTCGTTCGGTATTTTGATATGTTGTATGTTGTTTTTCCTCTAGTGGTGTTATGTGAACTTCGACTACATAACACTTCACCATTATTTGGGCCTAGATGAAGGCATTGGGGAGTAGTAAGTAGTGATGGGTTTCTAGAGTGATAGAAGCTTAAACCCAAGTCTATGTGTTGCTTCGTAAGGGGCTTATTTGGATCCACTAGTTTAATGCTATGGTTAGACGTTGTCTTAATTCTTCTTTCGTAGTTGTGGATGCTTGCGAGAGGGGTTAATCATAAGTGGGATGCTTGTCCATGTAAGGACAGTACCCAAGCACCGGTCCACCCACATATCAAACTATCAAAGTAACGAACGCGAATCATATGAACATGATGAAACTAGCATGACAGAAATTCCTGTGTGTCCTCGGGAGCGTTTTTCCTCTTATAAGACTTTGTTCAGGCTTGTCCCTTGCTACAAAAGGGATTGGGCCACTTGCTGCATCGTTGCTACTACTTGTTACTTGTTTCTTTTCGCTTGCTACGTTTCACCTCACTACACCATCACTTGTTACCGCTACTTTCAGTGCTTGCAATTATTACCTTGCTGAAAACCGTTTATCAGAGCCTTCTTCTCCTCATTGGGTTCGACACTCTTACTTATCGAAAGGACTAGATTGATCCCCTATACTTGTGGGCCATCAGGTCTCTTCACTGGAACAGCAACTGGTTTGTCGTTTCATGAAGTATCCCTTCTTGCCCTTGCCCTTCTTGAAACTAGTGGTTTTACTAACCATCAACAATTGATGCTCCTTTTTGATTTCTACTTTCGCTGTGTCAAACATCGCGAATAGCTCAAGGATCATCATATATACCCCTGATCTGGTATAGTTCACCATGAAGCTCTAACAGCTTGGTAGTAGTGACTTTGGAGAACCATCACTATCTCATCTAGAAGATTAACTCCCACTCGATTCAAGTGATTGTAGCACTCAGACAATCTAAGCACATGCTCAGTGATCGATATTTTCTGCCTTACTTTGTAGACAAAGAATCTTGTTGGAGGTATCATACCTCTCAACAAGTGCACGAGCATGAAATCCCAATTTCATCTCTTGGAACATCTCATATGTTCCGTGATGTTCAAAACGTCTTTGGTGCCTCAATTCTAAGACGTTAAGCATTACGCACCGAACTATCACGTAGTCATCAAAAATGTGTATGTTAGATGTTCGCAACATCCACAGACGATGCTCAAGGTTTAGCACACCGAGCAGTGCATTAAGGACATAAGCCTTCTGCACAGCAGTGAGGACAATTCTCAGTTTACGGACCGAGTCCGCATAATTGCTACTATCATCTTTCAACTAAATTTTCTCTAGGAACATATCAAAAACAATAGAGCTACAGCGCAAGCTACAACTTAATTTGCAAAGACCTTTTAACTATGTTCATGATAATTGAGTTTAGATAATCATATTACTAATAACTCCCACTCAAATAGACATCCCTCTAGTCATTCGAGTGGCGCATGATCCAAATCCACTAACTCAAGTCTGATCATCGTGTGAGTAGAGTATAGTTTCAGTGGTGAACATCTCCATGTTGATCATATAAACTATATAATTCATGCTCGACCTTTCGGTCTCTTTTGTTCCGTGGCCATGTCTGTACATGCTAGGTCGTCAAGTTTAACCTGAGTGTTCCGCGTGTGCAACTGTTTTGCACCCGTTGTATGTGAATGTTGAGTCTATAACACCATATCATCACGTGGTGTCTCGAAACGATGAACTGTCGCAACGGTGCACAGTTGGGGAGAACACAACTTTATCTTGATATTTTAGTGAGGGATCACCTTATAATTCTATCATCATTCTAAGCAAAATAAGGTGCATAAAAGGATTAACATCACATGCAAATCATAAGTGACATGATATGGCCAAGATTTTGTGCTTCTTGATCTCTGTCACCAAAGCACCGGCACGATCTTCATCATCACCGGTGCCACACCATGATCTCCATCATTGTGCTGCCACCGAGGTTGTCGTGCTATCTATGCTATTACCACTAAAGCTACTACCTAGCAATATAGTAAACGCATCTGCAAGCACAAACGTTAGTTTAAAGACAACCCTATGGCTCCTGCCGTTGCCGTAGCATCGACGTGCAAGTCGATATTTAACTATTACAACATGATCATCTCATACATACAATATATCATATCATGTCTTTGTCCATATCACATCACATGCATACCCTGCAAAAACAAGTTAGACATCCTCTAATTTTTTGTTGCATGTTTTACGTGGCTGCTATGGGTATCTAGTATGATCGTGTCTTACTTATGCAAAGCCACAACGGTGATATGAAAATTGCTATTTAACCTTCTCCAAGGACTGCCTCGGTCAAATCCGATTCAACTAAAGTTGAAGAAACAGACACCCGCCAGTCATCTTTATGCAACAAGTTGCATGTCAGTCGATGAAACCGGTCTCTCGTAAACGTACAAGTAAAGTTGGTTCGGGCCGCTTCAATCCAACAATACCATCGAATCAAGAAAATACTAAGGAGGGCAACAAATTGAACATCAACGCCCACAAACTCTTTTGTGTTCTACTCGAGATATCATCTACGCATGAACCTAGCTCATGATGCCACTGTTGGGGAACGTCGCATGGGAAACAAAAAAATTCCTACGCACACGCAATACCTATCCATGGTGATGATCATCTACGAGAGGGGAGAGTGCATCTGCATACCCATGTAGATCTCTAAGCGGAAGCGTATATAACACGGTTGATGTAGTGGAACATCTTCGCGATCCAAATCGCAGCCCGTCCCGCGATCTCATCACGATCCGTCCTGCGATCCCATCAAGATCCATCCCGATCTAATGCCAAACGGACGACACCTCCGCAGTCAGCACACGTATACATCGATGACGATCTCCTCCTTCTTGATCTAGCAAGAGAGGAGAAGAGGTAGATGAGTTCTCCAGCACGGCGCCATGGTGGTGGTAGTGGTGGAGCTATTCCAGCAGGGCTTTGCCTAAGCACCGCTAAAACTAGACTAGAGAAGAAACATATCTAGAGAGAGAGGGCAACACTTGGCTATTTTTCTGTGTCTCAAAAACCCTCAATACCTCTAGTATATATAGGAGGGAGGGATGGGAGGAGGCAGCCTCAAACCCTCAAGGTTTGACCGAAATTGAAGGTGGAGGAGTCCTACTCCAATCCTACTAGGAGTAGGATTCCTCCTTTCCACTTGGAAACCCTTTCCACCTTTTCGGCCTTTGGATTTTTTGCCTCTCAAACTTCATGGGCCTTAGTGGGAGCTTATGTCAACCCACTATGGGCTGGTTTGTATCCTCCCACAGCCCATAAGGCCCCTCGGGGCATGGCACCCCTCCCAATAGTCCCTGGTACCCTCCCGGCACTCACGGTACACTACCGATTAGCCCGAAACTTTTCCGGTGACCAAAACAGGACTTCCTATATATAAATCTTTACCTACGGACCATTCTGGAGCTCCTTGTGACGTCTGTGATCTCATCCGGGACTCCGAACAACTCTCGGTTACCAACACCTATAACTCAACTATACCGAAACGTCACTGAACCTTAAGTGTGCACACCATGCGGGTTCGAGAACTATGCAGACATGACTGAGACACCTTTATGCTCAATAACCAATAGCGGGACCTGGATGCCCATATTGGCTCCTACATATTGTACGAAGATCTTTATCGTTTCAACCTCTATGTCAAGGATTCACTTAATCGCGTATGATGTTCCCTTTGTCCTTCGGTATGTTACTTGCTTGAGATTCAATCGTCGGTATCTCTATACCTAGTTCAATCTCGTTATCGGCAAGTCTCTTTACTCGTTCCATAATACAAGATCTTGTGGGTAAATCCTTATCACATTGCTTGCACGGCTTATTGTGATGTTGTATTACCAAGTGGGGCCCGAAATACCTCTCCGTCATACGGAGTGACAAATCCCAGTCTCGATTCACGCCAACCTAACAAACACCTTCGGAGATACCTATAGAGCACCTTTATAGTCACCAGTTACGTTCCGACGTTTGATACACACAAGGTATTCCTGTGGTGTCCGGGAGTTGCATGATATCATGGTCATAGGAATAGATACATTGACATGCAGAAAACAGTAGCAACAAACTAACACGATCATATGCTACATTTGTAGTTTGGGTCTTGTCCATCACATCATTCTCCTAATGATGTGATCCCGTTATCAAGTGACAACACTTGTCTATGGCTAGGAAACGTTAACCATCTTTGATCAACGAGCTAGTCAACTAGAGGCTTACTAGGAGCAGTGTTTTGTCTATGTATCCACACATGTATTTGAGTTTCCAATCAATACGATTGTAGCATGGATAATAAACGTTTATCATGAACAAGGAAATATAATAATAACCAATTTAGTATTGCCTCTAGGGCATATTTCCAACAGAACAAACAACAACGCGGGTGACACCCGAGGAAATTCTCGCACAGAGACACGAACGTGGCTAGATAGGAGACAACATTGGGGGGGGCAGGTGATGGAGCTGAGCCCCGAAGAAAGCAAGAAACGCTCAAAAAAAGGGGTGCGGAGGTAGAGCAAAATCTCTCTCGATGTGGGTGACCAAGAGCACTCGCTCGTCCTTATAGGTCACCGGCTCTATCTTGCTATCCCCGCGCAACCTCCAGCTCCCGTGGGCGATCAAGCCTTCACCCTCCAGCTCGAGCAGCTGCCCCTTCGAGAGTCGGGACAGCATCTAGTCATCCTGGATCCATCCTCGCGGGAGCACTCCAATGCTCGAGGAAGATCCACATGACCCTTTCTTGGCCCGGTCGGCCTTCAACGTCGCTCCCTTCACCATGGTGGGTGGCAGAGAGGTCGGGGCCGGGAATCGATAGAGGCAGCCGGCGGTTCTTGTTTTTGTGGCAAGAGGAGGAAGCGGAGACGGAAATAACCTGATTCTGGTGCGCGGTCTTCGCCCTCTTCTGCCTCACGCCTTAAATACCCAACATCAAGATTCCCCATCGAGTGATTTCGTATCCCCATCGAATGAAAAAATTGTCCCACCTCATACCCCGAATGGATTTCGTATCCACGGCGTGTGACGAGGAGAGCCGAATGTTCTTTTCGTTCATCCCCCCACGGGACCCTGATCATTCGGGAAATCAGTGAGGATGACTTGATCATCCTTGCCTCGATGCGAGTGGGGATCCGTCCAACTCGCCAATTGAGCATGCAGAGTTTAGAGCTCTCGTTCACTCAACTCATGGAATCCATCTTCCCAAAAGATAGTCGATCACTACCGACTGCGTACATACCCGTATGACCGATCATTTGAAAGTCGTCATTGTTGAATCCATGGAGGTTTGCCGAGAGTCTGAATGACGCAACCCTGAGCTACTGCCCAAGAATCTCCAAAACACTTGAGACATCGAAGCAAGTCATTCACTCGGTTTGCAAAACCTCAACCGATTCGGGGGCTATTGATGGGGTTGTACATTAGGGGTAGGCCTATGGACATGTTTCCCTAGGCCCGCCTAGGACCCCTTATGGACATCAGTGTCCTTAAAGTCACCAGTGTAGCCTCGACCTCACTTAGTTCAGCAACCGTCACTCGTCCTGTCTGGAGTCACTCTCATCACCTTGGGTCAGTCGGATGCATCTTGGCACTTGGACTATGACAAGGAGAAGGCACCGAAGAGGCTGCAGCGGCTAAGGACTTAATCCATCACATGAAGTGCGGTGAAGGCTCGCATTACCAGTAACTCCGAGAGTTATAGTTGTTGTTTCTAGTAACTTCCTTATTTATTAGCATTAATTACCTTGTAATGATGCTCGGCCAATCGTGGCAACAACTATATAAGCCACTCCCGGGCTATATCTCAAGGGTTCAACACCTTGTAATCTTACATACCCCATAAGGAATTATCGGCCTCTCGGTGCGAGACGTAGGGTTGTTACCACTTCTGATTGGGGCCTGAACTCATACATCCGAGTGTATCCGCTGCGCCTGTTTAAACTCTGCCCCTTCGTTCGTACCCCTTGGTACTATTGTCAGGGTCACTCCCACGACAGTGCTCATTTTCCACTACAGCCAGAGTTCAAGGATAATCAAGTTGTGATGGATGACACTCATCCAAGCTTAGCTACAGCTAGAGAGGCTGCAGAGGCAGCTGCTGCGGAGGCCCCTAAGAATGCTCCAGCTCCACCACCGCATCTTAAAACCAGAGAGGAACAGATGTCGTTCTTGATTTGCACCATCCGAGGGATGGAGAAGAATATTTTTGAGATTCTGCAAAACCAGAAGAGCTTATAGAGGATCGTGGAAACAAAGTTCCATGACCTGGATGTAAAGGCTACGGAATTGACTAATACAGTCAAGCAGCTTCAGCATGAAGTTGACTCAATACGGATACCACGCTCAAATGATGAAAATGATGATGATGATGATGATGATGATGATTCACCTCTTTGTACTACCACATGTTTCTCGACCCAGACCAGGTCAGCAATCGTGCCAGTACCAGAAGATAGATCATCTTCATCATCTCAAGCTTCAGCTCCTGCTCCGCCACCTCGAGTGTCTACACCCCCAGCTCCGGCTCTAGCGACATCAACCGAATCCTTCGTCGATGCTCTCTTCTCTACTCCAACATCTAGTACCAGAGGAGATCGTTCCCACAGAGACGCTTAGATTAGACCTTTGAACTTTTTGGTACTTGCTGCCAAAGGGGGAGAAGTGTATAGATCAGTAGGGCTTCGAGAGAGGGAGAGCTTTTGACTTTATTTGCTCTCATTTGGTTTTCAAAACTTTATTTGGTCTTTTGGATGACATTATCTGCATAGATGTGTGTTTGACCATACACGTTGATTGTATGATACTAGTATATTATTACCTTTGAGCTATCTACATCATGATCATTCATTTGTTTTTGGTGCTATGTGCATTGCTATTCATTCTTATCTTTTATGTGCACCACCAAGTCGTATGTGACATGGAAGAGTAACCCATATTCATAATCAATTATGCATTTGCATTCAAACGCAAATTTAGAAATAATGTACAAATTTAGTGGGACCTCTTGCTTTTCACATACCTCTGAAACCATCGATGTTAATCATTGACTACATCTTTTGTCGAAGCTTTGATCTATATGTTGTCATCAATTAACAAAAAGGGGGAAATTGAAAGCACAATTGCTCCCTAAGGTAGTTTTGGTAATTAATCAAAACATATGCATCATTGGACTAACGAGTTTATCCAAGTATGTTTCAGAAAAGTTCAAAGATGCTTTGGCTATAAGATTGAGTGGAGATGTCCCTTTGATGAAGGAAGGAATAGGATTGGCTAAAGCTTCAAGCAAGAAGACTCTTCATTTTACACTTTGTGAGAAATCACATTTGAGTCCATACGAAAGCCAATAGTATTAAAAGGGGATGATGTGTTATGATGAATCGGTTGCTCAACTGCTTAGAGTTAGCCACCAAAAATACTCAACCACTCTTCCACAAAATGTATCTGTCCCAAGCCAAATATCCAAAATTGGTACCACCAACATTTATCACTCAGCCCTACCGATTTCAGACTTAGACATATCACAGCCAAACCCTACCTTTTTGGTGCAACCGAAACATCATCGGTGATACCGAGTTTAGGTGACCAACTTTCTATTGCCTCGGTACATCAGAATTTCTGAGTTTGAGTATCGGTGTCGCCGAGTTGTGTCATCTGACTGTTAGTCACCTTTTCGGTTCTACCGTGTTGTGTATACCGGTCCCACCGAGATTCAAAGTTGCTACCTTTTGAGAAAGTCGGTACCACCGAGTTTGTAACTTCGGTGTCACCGAGTTGGTCAATTATGGTGTAACGGTTGGATTTTGGAGGTTGCCTATATATACCCCTCCACCTACCTCGCACTCGTAGAGGAAGCACTCAGAACACACACTTCATTGCCAGATTCATTTTTCTGAGAGAGAACCACCCACTCATGTGTTGAGATCAAGAGATTCTATTCCAACCATTTGAACCTTGATTTCTAGCCTCCCCAAGTTGTTTTCCACAAGATCAATTTCTCCTACCCCTTCCAAGTCTGAGAGAGAGAGATTGAGTGTTGAGGAGACTATCCTTAGAAGCACAAGAGCAAGGAGTTGATCATTCTACCACATGTATTACCTTTTGGAGGGTGGTGCCTCCTAGATTGGTTAGGTGTCACTTGGGAGCCTCCTAGATTTGTTAGGTCTCGCTTGGGAGCCTCCTACTTAATGTTGTGGAGTTGAACCAAGATGTTTGTAAGGGCAAGGTGATCGCCTACTTCGTGAAGATCTACTATGAGTGAGGCTAGTCTTGTGTGGACGGAGGCTGTGGTGGAATAGACAAGGCCACTTTTCCGTGGACCCCTTGTGGGTGGAGCCATCCGTGGACTCTCGCAGACATTACCCTCCATGGGTTGAAGTATCCACTAACATGGACGTAAGATAGCTCCATCTATCGGAACCATGCCAAAAATCGCCATGTCAACCTCTTGCGTCTGATCTCCCTACCCTACCTTACTTTACAGTTGCATGTTTTTCCGCTGCTATACTCTTGGATGTGCATGTGCAGGGTGTACTTGACTAGTCATAGTTGCTAAAACTGGCCCATACTAAAAATTGGGAAAAGGCTAAGTTCTTATCTTTTCAAGTAGTCTAATCACCCGCTCTAGACATACTTTCGATCCTACAATGTTCCATTCAGTGATGCGGCCCATGGCGTTTGGGCTCCACGGGACTTGGGAGCTCACGCAGCAGCGCTGCGGGGGCCTCCGAAGGTGTGACCCTAGAGGCCTCCTAAGGAGGGCCCTCGGCAGGCGCCGACATGGCCTTGAGGGGCTTCGGTGATGCCTCTGCGAGGGTGGCATGTGCAGGCCCAGACTAGGTAGGCTTCTTTTGGGTGCAGAATCGCCCCTCATGCTCAACCACAAGGGTCGAGCAAGCCGTTCGAGGAGTGGCCGCCAGGCTTAGCAGCACGGGCTCGCGAGGGCCTGCGTTGCGCCCTTCTTATTGCAACAGTTGGTGAGGGTGCAGCTGCATCCGGGCATCTCGATGAGGCCGTAGGCGTGGTGGGTCGTAACCATGAACTTGGAGAACGCCGGGTAGCCCAAGATGGCATTGTAGGGCAGGCCGATGTGAGCCACATCAAAGACGATAAACTCCGCATGCTAGGTTGATACGTCTCCAACGTATCTATAATCTATGATTGTTCCATGTTGTTATATTATCGTTCTTCGATGTTTTATAATCATTTTATCACAATTTTGTATCATTTTTGGGACTAACCTATTGACATAGTGCCTAGTGCCAGTTACTATTTTTGCTATTTTTTCCTTCACATAAAATCCATACTAGATGAAGTCCAATTGCCACGAAACTTTACAAAGATTTTCTTTGGACCGGAAGGAAACTTGGGAAACAAGAATGAGCAGCACACAAGGCCCAGTGGGCAGTAGACATCAGGGCGCGCTAGAGGCCCCTCGCACGGCCTGGTGTCTAGTGGGGCCCTCGGGATGCTTTTCCACCGCCTCTGGGCTCTATAAATACCCCAATATTCAGAAAATCCTAGAGGAGCAATGAAACATCTTCTCAACCGCGGCAAGTTCGAGTGCCACGAAAACCAATCTAGAGCCCATTCCAAAGAGGAACACGATCACGGAGGGGTTCATCATCCTCATTGGTGCTCCTCCGATGATGCGTGAGTAGTTCATATCAGACCTACCAACGTGTAGGCATTAATTAGAGGGCTTTCACTCCCGTTTATTTTCTGAATACAATGGTCTCTTGGAGATCCATATGATGTAAGTCTTTCTTTTGCGGTATGTTTGTTTTCATCCGATGAATTGTTAGTTTATGATCAGATCTATGAAATCATATTCATGTTTGATTATTATAGCCTCGTATTTCTTCTCTGACATTTGGTTTTTTTCTGGCCAACTTGATCTTTTATCTCGTAATGGGAAGAGGTGCTTTGTGATGGGTTCGATCTTGCGGTGCTCAATCTCAGTGACACAAAGAGATATGACACGCATGTATCGTTGCTATCAAGGATAAAACGATGGGGTCTATTCCTACATGAATAGATGTTGTCTACATCATGTCATCGTTCTTAAGGCATTACCTCATTTCTCCATGAACTCAATACACTAGATGCATGCTGGATAGCGGTCGATGTGTGGAGTAATAGGAGTAGAGTCAGGCAGAAGTCGGTCTACTTATCTTGGACATGATGCCTATATACATTATCATTGTCTTGAATATCTCATAATTATTTTCTATTCTATCAATTGCCCAACAGTAATTTGGCTACCCACCGCTTGCTATTTTATCGAGAGAAGCCACTAGTGAAACTTACGGCCCCCGGGTCTACTTCACATCATCTATTTGCAATATCTAATTTGCTATTTGCGTTTGTACTTTTTTGCTCTTTTTTTAGATCCTTATTATCAAAAAAACCAAAATACCTTGATGTGTTCTATTTTCTATCACTCTTATTTGCATCTACCAATCTATCCTTACTTTAGCCACAAGCAGTTGACAATGCCTCTACGCGTTGGGTTGCGAGGATTTGCTATTTTGAGTGTAGGTGCTGCTTACATAGTCTTGTGGATCTTCCTACTGGATTGATACCTTGGTTTCTTAACTGAGGGAAATACTTGATGTTGTTGTGCTACATCACCCTTTAATCTAGGAGGTAAACCAACGCACCTGCGAGGAACATCAAGATTTCTCGCGCCATTGCCGGGGAAGATCAAGTCAAGATCTATCAGGTTCCTACACACAAATGTCATCTCCTTGAAATTACATTATTTGCCATTTGCCTCTCGTTTTCCTCTCCCCCACTTCACAAAAATATTTGCCTTTATATTTTCCTTCTTTCTGTTTGCCTTTTTTTTTGCTTGTTGCTTCTATTGCCTTCATGTCGATACTGGAAAACAGAAAAATAAAGAGAAAAAGTAAAGACATATGGATCCTGATACACTTGCTAATATTTCCAAAAGATATAATCATCTTGAACCAATTGCTAGTGAGTTGAGTGCTCATGACTATTTTTGTGAAGTTTTGCTTGAAAATCGTGAATCTGAATATCGTGATGAAGTGTTAAAAGAAGAAATTATTAAAGTGATTCATGATATCTCCTTGAATGGAAAGCATGATTGCAATGATGTTATTATAAATTCTATTACTTTCAATTGTGCTAATAATATGAAAAACTACAAGCTTGTGGATGGCAATTTTGTCATGTCCACAACTCATTGTAATGATCATAATTGGGGTGATGCTGCTTATGATCTTGAAAATTTATTTAATCCTCATGATGAATATGATATTTATAATAAAGTTTGCAATAGTATTGAAACTGGGATTGGAAGAGTGTCAACTTTAGGTAATAATGATCCCACTATTTTGCAGAATTGTCTATCTCATGAATTTTTCGACAAAAGTGGTTTGGAGAGGTCATGTCTTTGGTTAATGTTAATCCAACTACCTTGGAAGATTATAAGACTTTTATGTATGTGGATCATGAAGATAATATTTTATGTCATAGCTATATTGTTGAATTTGAATATGATCCTACATGTAATTTTTATGAGAGAGGGAAATATGGTTATAGAAATATTCATGTTACTAAATTATCTCTCTTCATGTTGAGATTGCGATTGTTTCTTTCTTCTTCCATGCATATGTGAGATATTTCTTATCTTGATGATTTGTTTGTTTACGAGATGTGTGTGCATACGAAGTATATTAGACATAAATGGGTTTGTCTTATGCTACATGATGCCCTCTATGTGTTTCAACTACTATCTTTCATGTGAGCATAAACAAAATTTAAAGCCTATGTTAATGGATATAAAGAAAGAGCTTGTTGGGAGGCAACCCAATGAATAAAATTTATTTTCACTTTTTCTTTATGTTCTTGAGTGTTTGCACAATAATGCTAGTGTTATAATTGTGTTTTGTTTTATTTAGTGTTTGTACCAAGCAAAGCCTTTGGGATCATGTGGGGTATTGGTTGCTTTAATCCTGCTGTAAAACAAAAACTTTTGCGTCCAGTAGAAAAAATCCTAAAAAACATAGAACTGTCAAAAGTTCCTGAATATTTTACACAAGATTAATATAAAATTTCTCTATGTTGTCCTAATTGTTCAGAATGTTTGGAGTTACAAAAGTATAAGTAAATTTTGAATCTTTACAGACTATTCTGTTTTTAATAGATTATGTTTCCTTTGCATTATATGCTTATTTCAATGATTAAATGGTTTATATCGGGGGGCATAAGCCATGGTAAAGTTACAATATAGTAGGTATAATGAAAAAACAAAATTGGAATAGGTTTTCAATAGTATCTATAGTAAAGTTTGTTTTTCTTATACTAATGGATCTCACGAAATTTTGTTGAGTTTTGTGTCATTTAAGTTTTCAAGTTTTGAGTGAGATCGCGATGGATGATGGAATAAAGAGTGATAAAACCCTAAGCTTGGGGATGCCCCATGGAACCCCAAGGCAATATCTAAGGAGTACCAAGCAACTAAGCTTGGGGATGCCCAGAAAGGCATCCCCTCTTTCTTCTAGAAACCATCGGTAATTTTACTTGGAGCTATAATTTTATTCGTCACATATCATGAGTTTTTCTTGGAGTGTCTTGTATCATTTGCATCTTTTCTTTATTCTCGTTAGTTTGTCATAATAAACCTTGCTGGACACACCCATTTGAGAGAGCTAAATTATGCTACGATTTGTTAGAATCGTTCTTTATGCTTCACTTAATTTATTTGAGCCATGGAATTGCTCAAGTACTTCACTTATATTTTTTAGCATGGTGGTGCTGTTATTTTCAAGAAATTTACTCTAATGCTTCACTTAGATTATTTTGAGAGTTGCTGAAATTTTGAAGAAATCCTGTCTTGCTTCACTTATATAATTTTGAGAGTTGAAAATTTTAAAGAAACTTGTGCTCTCGTGCGTCACTTATACTTGTTTGAGAGCTTGTTATTTGCATTTGCAATTTGCTTTAAATGGAAATTAGTTCCAAAGTGATGAATGTCCAAGAAATATATAATAAAAACTTTCATGAAGATCATTGGATATTAAACTTGATTATTTGCAATAGTTTTGCGATATGAAGATAGTAATATGTGAGTTATGTTAATGAGTAATTATGCTCTACTAAGAATATTCATGTTAAGGTTTGTGATTCCCTATGCATGCACATGAAGTCAATAATTATGCTATGACATTACATCCTACTTGTGTAGCATTATTCGGTGTTAGTTATGTTTAATGTTCACTTATGATGGTTTTTGTTTCTTGGTTGGGCGCTTATCAATCTATTTGTTAGCCGTCACTTGTACTAAGCAGGAATGCTGCTTGTGCATCCAAATCCTAGACCAAAAGTTTTGCCAAATGAGTCCACCATACCTACCTATATGTGGTATTTCAACGTCGTTCCAAGTAAATTTGCAAGTACCAACTCTAATATTCAAAATAAATTTTGTTTTGTGTTCCCGTACCGCTCATGAAGCGACAAGGGGTGGCCAGTATCTTCCATGTTAAATAGGTTTTTCTCAAGATGAGTGTTTATTCACTTATCATTGTACGAGAGTATGGCGGTAATAGGGATGTCAAGTCCGAAAAAGAAAAAGAAATCATGTTGTCAAATAATAAGTTCCTTGGATAGTGTTGGTATGGATGACACTGTGGGCACGACTAGCCATGGAATGTGGAAGAATGGTGGAAAAGGAATAAACTTTACTTTCGGTTTGGGAACCGTCTATAATTTTTTTAGCATGGATGATATTGGAAACTCTTAGTAGTTCTCGTTGATAGGAAAATCATGCCACCCTAAAAAAATTATCTCTAAGTTTTTCACTTTGAGCTATGGCACCTCTACAAATCCCTGCTTCCCTCTGCGAAGGGCCTATCTATTTACTTTATGCAATATTTATTATTGAATTTGAGTCTCCACCTTCTCTTATAAAGCCCAACTAAGGAACACCATTATCAAACTTGAGCATTGGATGTAGTTAATATTTGAGTGTGTTGCATGAATGGATCAATGATAGAGCATGATGGGCTAGGGATAACATTCTTTAGTGTTGATATTTTGAAAGACTTAGTTGCTTGTTGATATGCTTGAGTATTGAAATTTTCATGTCAAATCATAGACTATTGCATTGCATCATCTACAAGTCATATGTCCATGCTAAAATAAAAAAACATGATGAACATGTGAGGAAGCATTCCACAATCAAAAAAATTGTTTTTATCATTTATCTACTCGAGGACGAGCAAGAATTAAGCTTGGCAATGATGATACGTCTCCAACCTATCTACATTTTTTATTGTTCCATGCTATTATATTATCATTCTTGGATGTTTTATAATCATTGTATAGCAATTTTATATCGATGTTTTGGATTAACATATTCACATAGTGCTTAGTACTAGTTGTTGTTTTTTGCTTTTTTTTCCTTCGCAGAAAATCCATATCAGATGAGGTCCAATTGCCACGAAACTTTACCAAGATTTTTTGGACCAGAAGGAAACTTGGGAATCAAGAATGAGCAACACAAAAGGCCGAGGGGGGGGCCACTAGACATCAGGGTGCTAGAGGCCCCTCGTGCGGCCTCTTGTCTAGTGGGGCCCTCGAGAAGCTTTGTTGCCGCCTCTAAGCTCTAAAAATACTCCAATATTCAGAAAACCCTAGAGGAGTCGACGAAAAATCGTTTAAGTCGTCGAAGTTCAGGAGCCATGAAAACCAATCTAGATCCCGTTCCAGAGAGGAACACGATCACGGAGGGGTTCACCATCTTCATTGGTGCTCCTCCGATGATGCGTGAGTAGTTCATATCAGACATATGGGTCCGTAGGCAATAGCTAGATGGCTTTCTCTCTCGTTTTTTTCTCAACACAATGGTCTCTTGGAGATCCATGTGATGAACTCTTCCTTTTGCGGTGTATTTGTTGGGATACGATGAATTGTGAGTTTATTACCATATCTATTAAAACATATTCATGCTTCATTATTATAGCATCGTATTTCTTCTCCGACATTTGGTTTTTGTCTGGCCAACTTCATCGTTTATCTTGCAATAGGAAGAGGTGCTTTGTGATGGATTCGATCTTGCGATGCTCAATCTCAGTGACACAACGAGACATGACACGCATGTATCGTTTCTATCAACGATAAAATGATGGGGTCTATTCTACATGAATAGATCTTGTCTACATCATGTCATCTTGCTTAAGGCGTTACTCTATTCGTCATGAACTCAATACACTAGATGCATGCTGGATAGCGATCGATGTGTGGAGTAATAGAAGTAGATGCAGGCAGAAATCGGTCTACTTATCTTGGACGTGATGCCTATATACATGATCATTGTCTTGAATATCATCATAATTATTTTCTCTTCTATCAATTGCTCAACAATTATTTGTCTACCCACCGCTTGATATTTTCTCGAGAGAAGCCACTAGTGAAACCTACGCCCCCGGGTCTACTTCACGTCATGTGTTTGCAATATCTACTTTGCTATTTGCGTTTCTAATTTTTTGCTCTTTTGCTTTCTGATATATATTATAAAAAAACAAAAATACCTTGTTGTGTTCTATTTTTCTATCACTCTTATTCGCATCTATCAATCTATCCTTACTTAACCTATGAGGGATTGACAACCCCTCTACGCGTTGGGTTGCGAGTATTTTCTATTTGTGTGCAAGTTCTACCTACATGGTCTTTTGGATCTGCCTACTGGATTGATACCTTGGTTTCTTAACTAAGGGAAATACTTGTCATCGTTGTGCTACATCATCCTTTAAGCTTGGAGGGAAACCAATGCACCTGCAGGGAACATCATAGGTCTTGCGGGTGCCGAAGGTGACTGGAAGGCACACGTGCCCGAGGGGGGAGTGGAGCCGCTGGTGATGCCAAAGAAGGGCCTGGTGGACCCCATGCGCTCATAGGACAAGTGGAGCGCCTCGATAGTCTCCAGTGAGAGCGTATTGGGGCCACACTGTCGTTGATGAGCGTCTTGGCAACAGGCCATACAGCTGATGGTGGTAGTGCACAAGAGAGGGACATCACCCGTAGCCCTACTAGACCTGGAGTGGTCGCTGGTGTCGAAGGCGACGGGGAACTCGGAGCACTTAAGGCGGCCAGCAGACCGAGGCGCCTTAGGGCTGCGTTCACCTCGTGCGAGAAGAACTTGAGGTGGTAGCTGGATGGAGGGGCCTGGGCCCACCTGAGGACACATGCCACCCTGAAAGGTTCTTGGGAGCCCCCACTAGTGAAAACGCCCCTGGTTGGAGCTGTGAGGCCGTCGTGGCCAACCGCATCAGTGACGCAAGAAAAGCGCCAAACGATTTGGTGGCGGCAGCCGGCGCTGCCTGGCATGACGAACCATGGGTCAGCTCCAAGGCGCACACCACGCGGCACCACCCAGCTAGTTCGCGGCCCAGAGGAGGAGTAGAAGCGGTGCGTCGGGGTCGCTCAGCGCACACATGTGAAGCGGGCGAGGAGCAAGGGACGCCCAGCCACCGTGTTCGATGGAGATGAGATCGATGACACGTTTGAGCCATCCACCGCGACCATCCCTCGCGAGGAGACAACGCAACATCCCCTCCGCCATGAGCAGCACGATGTGCACAGCGGGGGGCTGCGACTTGTGGGCGAGGAGGCGGTGGCGGGGTGTCCAATAGCTTGTTTGCCCAGCGACGGGTGGACGGAGGAGGCCATCTGCTCCTCATCGGTCTTGGTGGCAGCGCGAGGGCGCCACCCACGGGTACCACGGGTGGCGGGAGTTGCATGGACCCGGGCGGCATCTCGATGCACGGCGGTCCCGACAAGCGACGGCGTTGTCCATGCTGATGCTGACATCGAGGTCGAAGGCACGAATACGGTAAGTCCCCGTAACCGACGTGCCAAATGTCAAAGTCTCGGATCTACGTCCGAGGAACTCTCATAAAAACTAGGGTTCAAACACTGGGGGACTTGGCTTGGCAACCTGCAACACGACGGTAAACACAGCGAGATCATCCACGATCTCACTCCTCCTCACATGGAACTATGGGGGCACGCGAGTTACCGATGTTTGGGGCACCGTGCGGTGTAATACCTTACTCTTGCATGTGCTGGATTGCTCTGTAATAGAGAGCTGTGATCGAGGTACACGAGGTGTGGGGGAGAGAATTGCTTGATACCCTTACATGGAAGTGGCACATCCCTTCTTGCATTTTTATGGGTGGATTAAATAGAGATATTTAGACTATTTTAGAGTATAAGGTGTATAACACTATCACTCGTTTATTCCATCTTGCTTGCAAAGTTGAATGTGAAGTGCAGGATCGACATGCATTGGCGAGAACTACCTTTTTTGTAGGTCACACTTCATCTTCTATGCCATGAACCTCATATGCTTCCACACTTCATGCACTCTTGCTGCAGCACCGCCTACTTCGGCCACCAACTCCAACCGAGATACAAGGAAACAGGCACATGTCCCACCTCCGCCAAGAGCACACCTTCCAGGACTGCACAGAGCTCTTCTTAATCCATTGCATCCACGGGGCAAACACATGAGGTTATATGTTGTCAGTACCAGGGTGGAGGTCACTATGCGAGAGACTACCCATCCAAGCGTGTGATGATTGTTACTGAGGATGGTGGATGTGACTCCGCTAGTGATTATGATGAGGAGACTCTGGCTCTTATAGCAAGTGAAGAACAGGGTGTCAATGATACCGAACAAGAGACACAATACATGGCTGCTGACTACATTGATATGTACGAAAATTTAGGTTCTCAACATGTTTTGAGTGTGCAGGTAACACAAGTTGAGAAAAATCAAAGGCACAATTTGTGTCATACAAAGGGAGTTGTGAGGGAACGTTCTGTTCGCGCCATCATCGATGGAGGGTGTTGCAACAACTTGGCTCGCATGGAGATGATGGACAAGCTATCTCTCACTACCAGACCACATCCTCATCCTTATTACATCCAATGGTTCAACAACAGTGCAAGGTTTAGGTAACATGTATTGTTCATGTGCATTTTACCATTGCTACATATTCTGGTTATGTTGACTGTGATGTGGTACCCATGCAAGCATGCTTTGTTTTACTTGGCAGACCATGGCAATTTGAGAAAAACTATGTACACCATGGTAGGACAAATCAATATACTCTTGTTCATAAAGATCAAAATATAACTTTGCTTCCTATGTCTCATCAACATATTATGAAATATGACATTGCTAGAGCTAGTAAAGCAAAACGGGAGCTAAATAAGAGTTAAAATCTGATTGTGGCAAAGGAATTTGAGCAACACAATAGTCATAATAAACCATCATCTAGTGTTGCATCTGAAATAAAATTGAAGAGTGGATGTTTGCTTGACACTAAATCTGATATTACTGATCTGGAGTTTACTACATCTATTTGCTATGCATTTTTGTGCAAAGAGGTATTATTTTCATTTGAGGACATGCCTCCCTCTTTGCCTCGTGCTGTCACTAACATTTTACAGGAGTGCGCTGACATCTTTCAAAAAGATGTGCCACCGGGATTACCACCTATTCGAGGTATTGAGCATCAGATTTACTTAATTCCCGGTGCATCGCTACCCAACCGTGCACCATACCGTGTCAATCGAGAGGAGACAACAGATTTTATGTGTAACATAAAGGAGCTACTTGACAAAGGTTATATACGCGAATTCCTTAGTTTATGTGATATTCCTATTATTCTAGTGCCAAAAACGATGGTACATGCGTATGTGTGTGGATTGTAGAGGCATTAATAATATTACTATTCGTTATCGTCATCCTCTTCCTAGGCTAGATGATATGCTTGATGAACTAAGTGGCTCTACAATTTTCTCCAAAGTTGATTTGCATGGTGGATACAATCAAATTATTATGAAATTGGAAGATGAATGGGAAACAACATTTAAAACTAAGTTTTGATTATATGAGTGGTTAGTCAGGCCTTTTGGGTTAACTAGTGCACCTAGTACTTTCATGACATTAAGGAACGAGGTATTACGTGCTTACAATGGATGATTTGTGGTAGTCTATTTTGATGATATACTGATTTATAGTAGGTCCTTGGGGGAACACTTGGAACATTTACGTGTTGTTTTTATTGCTCTATGTGATGCCGGTTTGTTTGGTGACCTTGGGAAGTGCGGCTTTTGCACCGACCGAGTAACTTTTCTTGGCTATATTGTTACTCCGGGGCGAACTGAAGTTGATTAAGCCAAGATTGAATCTATTGATAATTGTCCGCATCCCAAAACGGTCACACAAGTCAGGAGTTTTCTGGGCCTCGCTAGTTTCTATAGGGGTTTTGTGAGTGATTTCAACACCATTGGTGCACCTCTCAATGAGCTTACCAAGAAGGATGTGCCTTTTTTCTTGGGGTAACGCACAGGAAGAAGCCTTCACGGTGTTGAAAGATAAGTTAACACATGCTCCTTTACTCCAATTCCTGATTTTAGTAAGACTTTAGAGCTTGAATGTGATGCGAGTGGAATTGGATTAGGAGGTGTGTTATTACAAGATGGTAAACCTGTTGCATACTTTTCTAAAAAATTGAGTGAGCCTAGTCTGAATTATTCTACTTATGATATGGAATTATATTTTCTTGTTCGGACTTCGGAAACACGACACCATTATTTATGGCCCAAACAATTCGTTACACATTCTGATTGTGGGGACCCTGACTTACGAGTCGAGATCACCGAATGAACGTGCTGAGTGATCCCAGAGATCAATGCTCACCGAACACACAGAAACTGAATAATAAGAGTCTTACATCCATACATACCGCTTGATACAATAAATGACCATTGCAGTCAAGTCTTAAATATATAGGGCCTTGAAGGCCAACAGACCAAACTGGACCAATAGCGGAATTATTGGTTGAAAGTGTGAACCATGCCATCAGCCTTAACCTACAGGCATTCTCACTGGGAAGCGTCCTAGCTTGCAAGAATGTCACCGAGTTACTCTTCATCAATTCCTATTCTCACATACCTAGTCTATGAAGTAACCAGTGGCAAGCCAATGAGTACTTTTGATTGTACTTGCAAACAACCCATGATGTGAACAATGCAAGTGAAGGTTAACAATAACATGCTTCTTTGGTGGATATCTCTTGGTGGTAAATAAACATGATCATAGGTATGCATCATAAGTAAACTACTTTTGAAGAACAGGTTACATATATCAACATATTTGACGAGGGTTGAACCATCCGGGTTCACCCTATATGCCAAGTCACCGAACTTGGTCATATCGCTACTTTCATAATAACTCCTTTTTCAACACAACTCACACACACTTGGTTTATGCAGAAATAACTGGACGTAGTTTAAGCAGGATTACCCAACTGTCCTTGACCGTGGACATGGCTATTCGAATAGTTTTACACTCTGCAGAGGTAGTACGCTGGACCCACGAGATCCGGGAAACTTCCATGTCATCCACGACTCGCGGTATATAACATACCCGAGGTAAGTACCCGATCAATGCCTTTCCCCTGACGATACTAGACAAATACGTACACTCGATTGGTACCCAGCCCACATGTTGTATGTCTTACGAGCACCGACTCTGGACAGTATCAACCATGCGGGGACCAACGGTGTGCCTGGAACTCTAAAAATGGCATAGTCGTCCTACCTGGCACGACCCCATCACGAGAGTGACCACACATCACTCCCGCCACTAGTAATGTGGCTCTTTGCTAGCACCGACTAGAGTAATTAACATAGCCCCGTCCCATAAGGGGTAACGTGGTCGTACTGGTAAGGTTGGGACGGTCGGCACATCATAAATCTAATCCCATTTCCGAAACCATACTCACACAAATACCTGGTGCACCACTTCACCAAAAGTGTCCACCTAACTCATCATCACCCTCGGGCATTAGTAGCACCCGACGGGGTTTTCATACATCTTTGATTTATACCAACAACATTCTCATGCTAATTATTCTAGCATTACTTGTCAACATGATAATAGCATGATCCTCAAAGGGGGTAGGATCAAGCTCAATGCATGTGCTCCGGAGGAGCCATCGGTAACATCACCTTAGTGATCTACCGGCACTTATGATCATATGCAATGGATATTCTTGCTATCTTAACATGCAATATAACATATGCTCAGTCATGGTTAAAGGGTTGTTTGCCTTTGCTCACATAAGCCCTCGGGGTCTTCGAGGTCTTCCGCACCAACTCCGAGTACTCCGTCTACCCGTCAACTATCGTCGGAAACAACCACGGTAAGCCACACAGCACGCAGAAATAAAAGTGCTACATAAATAGAAGTTATATTTTTCTTGGACCTCTCTGGTCATAAGAAAATACCTGAAGCTTGCCCTAGGAGGTATGGACCATCAGGGATTTCTGATTGGAGGAAAGGAGGAGTAGGGATTCTTTATGAAGCCCATAGAAACTATTATGATAAAAATGAGTGGAGGCACTCTTTTAACACAGAACATCTTCAAAAATATTTTGGAAGTTGTTTCACAGGATTTGGAGTTGAAATGAATATTCTAGGAATTTTCTAATACGGAACAAATAGGAATAGGAAGCTATTTATTTAATGCAACAGAATAAAGCCTGACAAAAATGTTGACCAACGCTTAAATAATAGGGCATGATATTAGAAGGCTCTGGAATTTGGAATCACTCCAATTGGAGTTGATTTGAGTCCTCTATGATTTTCACAAAGTGGGGCTCAATATATCCAGATTTGTATTTTAATAAATACACCACAAAAAGTTGTTGTAGAAAAATGTGCAAATCACATATTTGGATAGCCCTGAATTTTAGGAACCTGCGGGAGTTTGAATCAAAAAATTTGGAGTCATAATGTTTTCTGAATGGATTTTTGAAGTCAATCAAAATAGAAAAAAATAAGAAATGGAGCTGAGCCTCGGGTTATCTTGCGCCCAAGGCGTTAGATAGTGCAAGGTTTAGGTAACAAGTATTGTTCATGTGCATTTTAGCATTGCTACGTATTCTGATTATGTTGATTGTGATGTGGTACCCATGCAAGCATGCTTTGTTTTACTTGGTAGACCATGGAAATTTGAGAAAAGGAGGAGTAGGGGATTCTTTATGAAGCCCACAGAAACTATTATGATAAAAATGAGTGGAGGCACTCATTTAACAGAGAACATCTTTAGAAATATTTTGGAAGTTGTTTCATTGGATTTGGAGTTGAAATGAATATTCTAGGAATTTTCTAATATGGAATAAATAGCAATACGAAGATATTTATTTAATGCAACAGAATAAAGCCTGACAAAAATGTTGACCAAGGCTTCCAAAATAGGGCATGATATTAGAAGGCTCTGGAATTTGGAATCACTCCAATTGGAGTTGATTTGAGTCCTCTAGGATTTTCACAAAGTGGGGCTGAATATATCCAGATTTGTATTGTAATAAATACACCACAGAAAGTTGCTTCGGAAAAATGTGCAAAGCACATATTTGGATACCCCTGGATTTTAGGAACCTGTAGGAGTTTGAATCAAACAATTTGGAGTTAGAATGATTTTTGAATGGATTTTTGAAGTCAATCAAAATAGAAAAAAAAATGAGAAATGGAGCTCAGCCTCGGGTTATCTTGCGCCAAAGGCGTTAGATAGGCCTTCGGGCCGGCCCACTGGCTCGGCTTGGCCAGTCGTGCCACGCAGGAGGCGCCTTGCGCGAAATGCGCCTTCCGCGCGAGGAGACGGCCTTCCACCAAGGCGTAGCCACTTAAGTGGCGCGGCCCACCTGGTGGCCTCCTTATTCGGCTGACGCGCGGGCCCGCTGGGCTTCTTCAACCTCTCACCACAACTTGCTGCAGACGAGCAGAGGGCGCCGGTGTCGCTCGAGCTAGCGCCCAGCGCTGCGTCCGGCGAAGCCCGGCCACCCGTAGCCCGAGGGGGGGCGGCCTGGAGGGGAAGGTGTCACACCCTGTTTTTCACCACCAATGTTTTAAGTTGCAAAAATCAGAGCTTGTTAAAACTTTTTCTAATGATGTTGTGAATGCTATGAATTCCTTGTATGAATGTATGCTTGTTTGCTTGTTGATCCAAAACCCATGATAAATTTATTTTTAAATGAATTTCCAAAACTCTTTTTCTTTGATACGAGATCACCTCTACCTTGCTTGGGTTACACTACTAGCTCATGATGCCTAGTAGCACTCCCAACCAAAGTTGGTGATGTGAACTCAAATACTATTATTATTTACCAAAAACATTAATTAATGATTTAAAACATTATTTTTCTATTTTAAATACATGTCTGTTTCAAAGGCCAGAAATGATATTCCCACAATGAAAAATGCTTCTCTGCCTTAGAAAATTCTGAGTATAATCATGGAAACTCAGAAGGACATATATTTTCCATATATAAGATTTTCAACCCTATTTTATATTATAATTATTTGAATAAAACACTGAAAACCATTCCTGTCTGTTTTAACCTTTTTAGATATTTCCAAAGGTAATACTCTCAATAAAATTCCATTAAATTACAGGAGCCTCCCCAAGCCATATTCGGTGCCCACATAAAATCTCACCTTGATCCAAGATGGGGAAGGTCACCAAATGAGCCTAAAACCCTCTCTGTCCAGAATAGAGTTGGAACAACTCTACATAGCAAAGTTTGTCCAATGGGGCTGAAACTTTGCAGGGGTGTTTGGCACCTCAAATGAGGACTTCACACCAAAAATGAGATTTGTAAGACTCTGTTTAGTCACACTCCCTTTGGAGGGGACAGATCTGGCCACTTTGATGCACTTTCCAGTTTACAAAGCTAAACTTGTTCAATGGAGCTCAAAATTGGTGAAACCCCCTACTTTAACCCCAAGACCAAACCTGTTAAGTTGCAGTTCCAGTGGTGGAGTGGAAGCACCCCAAACCACTATCGAATACCTTCTGATAGGAAGGTAAAAACCCACCTAGCCACTGTTTTACCCAATGGCAAAGCCTCAAACTTGGTGTATTAGTGCCTCAGATCAACCTAAACACCCAGTCAACTGACCCCTCCGTAGTTCAAAGCACAAGTGACAAGAACCTCAATTTGTGCCACATATCAGGGCTGACAGCACTAGTGAAACCTGTCCCCCTTGACCAGTCAGTGCTCTCACTAGCACACAATGGCTAGAAACACTCCCAGCAACACCCAGGACATGAGGGACACGTCTAAAGTGCCCCAGAGCGCGCCAGTATGCCGTGGCATGCCAAAACTACGCTCTGGACGCGCTACAGGGAGCCACCGAGAAGGGGATGACGCTCCCGGCCGATTCCAACCTCCCCCGCCAACCCCTCTGTGTAAAGCAAATGCTAGAGACCCTCCTCTCCCATGCTAGAGCTCGGGCGACACGTGCCCGCGCGCACCCAACTCGGTCGAGCATGCACAGACGCTGCAGCTCGACCCCACGCCTTCTCCCTCTCCGGCCGATGCTTCAGAGCGTCCCAAACCACATCCGGAGACCGTGGTTTCGCGGTTAGCTCCTCACAGTGCACGCACGCGCGCCACGGTGAGTCACCGGCGCACCGAGTCGGCTAACCGTCGCGAGCCTATAAATAGGCCTCCCTGGCGCCTCAGCACCCCTCCAGCAGCCTCTACACGACCACTAGCTCCTCCCTAGCCACCCAATCGAGCTCGTAGAGCCCCGGTGCTCGAGATCGACCGAGGCCCCTCCGCCTCGGAGCTCCGGTCGATCTCCGGCTACACGCCGGCTCCTGCGACACTCGACCCCCCCCCAGAGCACTCCCCTCGACACCAGGAACCTTTCCCCCAACTACCCCGAGCGATTCTGTACCCCTAGCTACCAGTTCAACCACGTCCCGAAACCCCTCCGCCATGGCCACCTCGTCGCCGGCGACTCCGAGCCTCTCCGGCGCTGTCCCGACCACCTGCATGTAGGCGGAGGCACGCTGAACCCATTCCTTCTCTTAGCTAGGCCCAACGATGACGGTAGCCTCGCCGGAGTTCATCTCCTCCTCCCTGGCCGGAGGTAGGGGAAGAACCAAACAGGTGGGCTCCACGTGTCGGCGTCCTGGAGCAGCCCCCGCGCACAGCCACAACTGCTGACCCCAGGGGCCCGCACGTCAGGTTCAAACCTGGCGCGCGCGTGAGCCTGGCAGCCTGCTGGCTAGTTGGGTCGGCCTGCTTCCGAATCCAGGCTTTGGCCTTTTTCTTTTATTTTTAAAACAGAGACTAAAATGATTTTTGTAAAAATAACTACCCAGTGGAAAAATATAATTCTTCCACTGATATTTTTCTAAAAATGAGTAGTATTTGATTCTTCCCTTCTTGACATTTTTCAAAAAACAGAATCTATTTTATAATAATATAAAGGCATTACAGGTAATAGTTTGCCCCTGTTTAGTAATTATTAAAAATTCTTAGCTAGTAAATACTAAGAGAAGATATTTTTCAAATTAACAACCTGAATTTAACCAAGTTTTGCAACATTTTTAAAAGTGATTTCTGATCTATTTTTGTGTGAGCTATTTCTTATTTATTCTATTCTCGACGATAGAATTACCGAGTGACGAAGGATTCAGAGCGGAAGACCTCGAAGACCCCGGATACCTAGCTGACCAAGGCAAGCAGCCCTTTGACCATGACTTGAGCATATCAATTGATGCATGCTAGAATAGCAAGTACTTTTCCGTTGCACGTGATCATAGTGCCGGTTCATCATTGGTGTGATGGTACCGAAAGCTTCTTCGAAGCACTTGCATGATGGTGATGTTATACATATGGCTCCTCGGAGCACAAGCATGATGAGCTTGATCCTACCATCTATGAGGATCATGCTACTATCATGTTGGCTAGTTGACTTAGAGAACCATTGCATGAGCATGATGATGAGTTAAATCAAAGGTTTATGAAAAAACCCGTCGGGTGCCACTATTGCCCGAGGGTGATGATGAGATGGGTGGCCACTTTTGGGGAAGTGGTGCACTCGTGTTTTGTGTGAGTATGGTTTCGGAAATGGGATTAGATTTATGATGTGTCGACCGTCCCAACCTCACTTGTGCGACCACGTTAGCCCTTTACGGGACGGGGCTTTGTTGATTACTCTGGTCAGTACTAGCAAGGAGCCACATTACTAGTGGCGGGAGTGATTGTCGTCACTCACTTGATGGGGTTGTGCCAGGAAGGGCGACTATGCCATTTTTACGAGTTCCAGGCACACAGTTGGTCCCCGCATGGTTGATATTGTCCAAAGTCGGTGCTCGTAAGACATACAACATGTGGGCTGGGTACCAATCGAGTGGAGCTCCTTGTTTAGCACCGTCAGGGGAAAGATAATGATCGGGTACTTACCTCGGGTATATGTGATATAGCGCGAGTCGTGGATGACACAGAAGTTTCCCGGTTCTCGTGGGTACAACGCGCAACCTCTGCAGAGTGTCAAACTATTCGAATAGCCGTGTCCACTGTCAAGGACAGTTGGGTAATCCTACTTAAACTACGTCCAGCGTTTCTGCATAAACCAAGTGTGATTGTGTGTGTATGTGTGGTAACTGGTGTTACAAGATGAATTGATATGACCAAGTTCGGTGACTTGCCACATAGGGTGAACCCGGAGTGTTCAGCCCTTGACAGATGCGATGGCATCTGTAACCTGTTCCTCAAGAGTAATTCTTTAGCTTGATGCGTATACATGATCATCCCACCAAGTTGCATTTCATCAAAGCTACATGTTATTGTTGTACTTCACTTTCATTGTTCATATCATGGGCTGTTTGCGAGTACATTCAACGTACTCGTTGGCTTGCCACTGGTTATATTATTGACCAGACATGGAAGGACCGGAGTTTGGCGATGAGTACGTCTTCGGAGACGGACCTACGATCTAGGACGCTTCCAAGTCAGAATGCATGTCGGTGTAGGCTTGATGGCATGGGCAACCTCTTAGCCCTTATGAGTTTCCGCTACCCGTCGTACCCGTTTTAATTGGCCTTAGGCCCTCCTTGTGAACCTGACCCTTCGGTCATTTGATGTAATATTCGGTATTTGGACGTAAGACTCTATTATTCAGTATATGTGTTCAGTGAGCATTTATCCTTGGGATCACTCGGCACGGCGATCTTGACTTAGTAGTCGGGGTCCCCACAGAAGGCCCCACGTGCCCAGGGAGGACCTGGTCGCGGCCAGCCTCTGCCATGGAGGATGCGGCCTGCAGCGACGGGGCATGGCGCCGTGGCCACCAGGGAGGAAGGGGAGCTGCGGGGGAGGACTCGCGGATGCAAGGGGAATCCCATGGCATGGCTCAAAGGAGGAGGGGACGCCTGACGTGCTCAAATTTGAGTCGAGGTTGCCGGAGCTCCTTCGGCCATGGCGGGGAAACAAGGGCATGGGAGCGAGACTGGGGGCACGGGGTCATTTGAGGAAGAGAGGAGGATCTGGGGAAAACCATAGAGGGCTCGGGGAAGAGGAAATAAGAGGGGGAGTGAAGAGAGAGCTCGGGAGCTCTTGGAGCTTCCTGGTGCATGGATGCCACGCACCCCTGGAAGAGCTTGGAAGCTAGATGACGATGGGAATGACTTGGACCAGTCACCACCCCACTTGGTGTCCTGGGCCACCATGGAAGGACTACATTTCTGCAAAGTTTTAGCTCAAGCAAGGGAGGGTACATACTAGTTGTACAAAGCTATATTTCAGCCACAATTCCACTTGAGGATGTGCTGCTCATTTTCTCCACATGAGCATGCCATCTCTTGGCTTTAAACAATGCTTTGGGTTGCTAGGTACCCTCTGGAAAGAGGTGGGGCTTTGGCTTAGGCAGAAGTGAGGCAAGAGGGTAAAGATGGCGATTCCAAGGGTAAAATGTGGAGTAGTTACATGGAGCCTCTCTCCAATAATTGACCATTGGCCATGGAAATGTTACTAGAGGTAAAATGTAACTATATGAAGCTGTGGTAGAAAGTTGAGCTCAAGGGTTAAAGTGGAAGGGGCCAAAGTAGCCAATAAAGTGAATGCACACAAGGTGTTTGATGAGTGGCAGGGCAACCAGATGGACTTTAATGGACATGAAACTTAACAGGGTCAAATAATAAATGAAAATAAGCTTGAACACCAAATTTGGGATTTGGTGGAGAAGGTTTCCAATGTAGACTTGCAAAACCCATGAAATGGGCGGAAATGGCTTTCTGCTTACAAAATTATTCAAATCAATTCCTACAAATACAATATTTGGTGTGGGGCATTAATTGAGCATTAAGGAATGCACAAAAAGTTTGGGGTCAAATGGATAAACTTTATAATGTAAAGTTTCCCAAAGTCAGAAATCAACACACAGGGTTTTGAGGGGCTTGGGACAAGTTCCACTATTCTCCTTGATGCACCTTGGTGTGGATGCATTATTAGAGTATCAGAACATGTCCACCAAATTTGAGCACAATTGGAGACACTTGACAATGTAGAATTTATCAAATTTGAATCTGGACACATAGGGTTTTAGAATAATTAGGGGAGTCAAAACAACTTGGATTGAGATGAAACTTGGCAAGATCATCAAACATATCATAGGTGACATGCTGGAATTTTACTGGAATTTATTGAGATATTCCAAAAGATTGAAATAGGCAGGAATGGTTTTGGAGGGGTTTTCCCAATATTTTGAACATGACCATGTGTTGAAACTCCTATATATGGAATAAATATATCCACTGAGTTTCCCTAAATTTTCCTAAATATTTTGAAAGCAATAAAAATAACTTTCCTTCATAAAGACCATTTTTTGCCTCACGGGAAGGCATTTAAATAAATTAGTAAAATAACTTTTAAAATAATAATATGGTGGTTTTGGGAAGACGTTTTGATAATAGGTTTTAAATAAAATAATTGGTGCAAAATAAATTCCCTAATTTGAGGACTTGTAGCAAAAAAACCTCATCTCACGGGTTTTGAAGGCTTAATCCAAAGAAATGCATTTTGGTGAAAATAATATTTGGTAGAAATAGTTTTTGGTTCTAAACACATGGCGTGGTCATTAGACAGGAGAACATGGGCTAAGGAGGTGAGTTGTAGAATAACAGGAATGAGAACCAACACAAGCATACCAGCAAGCAAGCAAACAACTGTCACTTCAAGCATCACAATCATTCACAAAAAAATTTAATTGGTCCTAATTTTTGAAATAAGTTAATTAGTTAGGAAAGCTAAACACAGGGTGTTACAGACCTTACCCCCTTAAGAAAATCTCGTCCCCGAGATTTGTTAAGGGGAAAACAAGGGCCTGCTCCTGCTATGCTGCTGGATACACTGTTATCAATAATCTAAACACGCGGTCCGGCGTGGTCACTTCAAGAGTGCCACTTATTGGTGCATCTGCGTTCTATGAAGATCTTGGAGGAAGGAAAGATTGTAAAACCTGGTTGCTAGTCGTACCTGGTGCTCGGCACCCACTCCGGCTGACAGGTGGGCCCAGGGGCCGCCGTCACCCTCTTCTTCTTCCACTGATTCTTCTTTCCTGAGTGAGTCCCATGTGCTGCCTCCACTTGCGGTGCCTAGGGCGTAGGGTGTCCGGGGCCGCCCTGTGGTGGTGCACGGTGAGCCAACAGTCGGTGCAGCGAGCACTCACCTCGCGGGCATGGGCATGTCGGCACTCCTTCGGGATTCCCAGCGAGCACCGACAAACGAGCGGCAAGCGAGGCTGGTGGCCTTGCTAGTGGCCCTCCGAGCCTGGCTATAAATTGGCCAGGGAGTCCTTCTCATTCTCCCACCCGGCCTCATTCCTTGCTGCTGCTCCGGTCCTCTTCCTCCTTCTTCTTATTCTTGCAGGTGCCCGAGGAGGGATGCCAATGGCGGACGAGACCCCGGGGTGGCTCATAATGTTCCTGTCCGGGATGGTGGCGTTGTTGGTCGGGGTCTCGACGTTGTATTGCGCGATCGTCCATGATGGTCATCATGATGATGTCGCTCGAACGACAGCTCTCCGCGGTGGCAAGGTTCATGACAATTAGGCATCAACTCAGTGTATGTGTGGTGTTAGTGTGCTAGTGGTGTCTTCGTGAATAAATATATGTGCAGTTTCCTCTTATGAAGGAACCGATGTGTGTCATTGTGGCAAGTGGTTAGGTGTTGATGTGTGTGTGCTGTGAACGCTGTCGTGGTTCAGGTGGAGGTTGCTCCGGGTGCGTCTGTCCTTGCTGGTCTTATTGGCTTGCCCGTCGTAGTTGGCGTAGTTGACGTAGGAGCTACAATAAAATGTGTGGTTTCTTCTCCGTCGTCGTGGCTCCTTGATCGTGTTGATGCTTCATCATGCTTGCGGGAAATCGACTTCGGTTGCCGAAGGGTTGCAGTTTGCGGAGTATGAGACTCATTAAACAGGGTTGAGCGTTCATCCTCTTGCTGGGGAATGAGCATGTCATTCGCGAGGACAACAACATATCTTTGCCAAGCATCTCATAAGTGCAGTGCGCATGAGACAGGTGAGGGGAACGGGATCTTTCTATGGGCGGGTACTGGCCATATTCCAACAACTTAGAGTCGTTTTCTATGGTCGTAATCCATCCATCTTGTGACTCGGTGAATCTTAGGGTCTCAAGGAACTTAGGATATGGGTGAACAGTTATTATCTTATCTCTAAGCACATTCCTTAGATGCCAGTAGTTCACCCTCTAACTCGGGACGACATCACCTTATCTCATCAAGGATGCCATCTCACATGAGTCAACTCCATACTACTCATGCTAGTCAACTCCGGGGTTGAGGGAAGAACTAAACCCAAACACTACAAGTATGGTGTAGCTATGAGGCACATGCATTCCTAAGCCAGAACATCGGGGAGGCATACAAGTTCCCAAGATTGAATTTAAGGCACCACAATCCAAATGTCCAGCTAGATCATTCAATGGACAGGGTACTGCATTACTATATTACGGAAACACACAGTATACCAATCCAATATCTTGTTTCCTTTCTACGTTTCCAATGAAGTGATCCATCCATACGATCAATCATTATTGAACCCATCATTCCTGCAAATCCAATATCGTTGGGGTCCTACATAATTGCTTAAGGTCCTCATAATTCACATATTACTGCAAGGATTGCGTCATAGTATATCCACCAACTTCAAATATCATGTTCATCTAATCTCCTGGGCAAATCCATGTAGGTTTGTAAATCAATTTGACAACTCCAAATATACGCACTCACTATCCACCGAGAAACATGGTATCACGATCGAGATTATCGGGCTAATTCCAATTTACTCTGAACCATGTGGCCTCATATATCATTAATAGTCTGGCGGTCTACCTATTTAAATCCATCACAAGTCCAATAAGAAATCTTGTTTGATATTCCAAGTCATTTTGGTAAAAGCAGCAAATCATGCCAACTACGTTCTAAAGTCAGGTATACCACGAAGAGTTTATTGTTCGTGATCATAATCGTCCTACTAAATCCAACCTTACTTCAGGAACATGTAAGTTATGCTACTATATGACTTGTTTCACCAAGTTCATCTACCTTACAAGGGTATTATGATCCACCAAGATAATCAAGCTATATCTTCAAGACAACTATCATCATCACAACAATCTTTAGCCTAATACTCTTATATCAGAGAACGGTCCTATTATGGCATCAGGGTTATGGTGCTAGATTGAGAATGAGGAATAATCATTCACCGTGATCGCTTATTCCATAAAGAACTCGGTGCTAAGCAGGGTTTATCGGGGATCTACACGTGTTCTGGCAAATCCGTGTACTAGACACGTGACCATAAAATTTGAGCCAGAAAGGCTTGTAGAGGTTAGTCTTGTCTAGTGTGGTTTTCCAATCTTGACGGAAATGCATAACTACTATGGGCTGCGTGTGGTTAAGCATAGCACAGTCACTGTCCTCAGTGTTAGTCGTCCTTTGAAGTGGATCCTTGGTGCATCTTGTTTGCTGTCTTTAGTTGTCGAGAGGGGTGAGAGAGAGAGAGTCTAAGGGTTCTTAGTGCAATCAAACAAGCGTTGGAAAGTCAACTCAAACAAGTGCCAAAATCGTTTCGAACATCAAAATAAGACAGGTGATATAATCGCATGCTTGTTTCTTAAGCAAAAGTGCGACTTACAGCATAGCACAAACAACAAAAACAACAACACACAATATGGTCCATCCGAACCATTTCACGGACTCGACTTCGCATAGGGGATTTACGACTCATACCACCCTAGGGTTCTCGGACTCAACAGTCGTGCTTGCTTATACCTCGGACAGGAGTCCCCTAAGTCTTCTGGACCTTCTCATGGTGTTGCACGTATCTTGTTGTTGCTCGTCGAACGTCTCGGGTTGAGTTGAAAGAATCATTGATGACTTTTCGTCTGGGAAGTTGCTGACGAAGGTATTTCTTCATTGCTATCATTGACAGGGTCTTCCTTGTCTTCATAATCTTGTCATTGTCTTCTTGTCTTCTGAGGCTTCGAGAGTCTCAAGTAGACGACCTTTATGCAATGACGTCAGCAAGGCACGATAGAGTTCCGATCTATCAGCCATACTGATCGTGATATCGACACCAAGAGCGGGGATGAAGAGAACCGTTTTCTTGCTCACTAAGGTGAGGCAGACCAAATGGCGAGGTTCTCATCCACCGATGGTAGTCGACACAACCTTAATGTTGACAGGGTCACTCTTTTAGCGATGCAGATCATGGCCTTGCACATATTATGTCCTTATCATCGTAGGTGAAAGTGGCGTCACTCTAGAACACTCCCGAGGGTGTTGTCATCTTCTAAGCCTCGATATCCTTGTTCCTCTTGGAGGTACTTCTGTTAGTGTCGTCTGGTCGTAGAGTTGTCTTCTTTGTCCTTCAGCACAGGGGTGATTGTTTGGAAATGTTGCTTCCTTCCAAATTGCCCACGAGGATTTCAAGTAATCCCGTGGTCAGAGGGCATAAGGGTGCTAGCGACCATTTGCAAGTTTTGGAAAAGTATGCGTGGAGTGTCAGAGAATATGGGTGGAAGGCTAAAGTATATCCTTCATTTCCTTTGAAGATTTAGGAGAGGCGATAAAATATATAGGTTTTGCAAGTACTTTTGAAAAGTTTGGAAAACAGTTTTATCCTAACTAACGTCCATGCTAACTAAGGGCTTCCTACAGTTAGGATGGCTCTGATACCAGCTCTATGGGGACCCTGACTTACGAGTCGAGATCGCTGAATGAACGTGCTTAGTGATCCCACAGATCAATGCTCACCAAACACACAGAAACTGAATAATAAGAGTCTTACATCCATACATACCGCTTGATACAATAAATGACCATTGCGGTCGAGTCTTACATATATATGGCCTTGAAGGCCAAGAGACCAAACTAGACCAATAGCGGAATTATTGATTGAAAGCGTGAACCCATGCCATCAGCCTTAACCTACATGCATTCTGACTGGGAAGCGTCCTAGCTCGCAAGAACGTCTCCGAGTTACTCTTCACCAATTCCTGTTCTCACATACCTGGTCAATGAAATAACCAGTGGCAAGCCAATGAGTACTTTTGATTGTACTCGCAAACAGCCCATGATGTGAACAATGCAAGTGAACGATAACAATAACATGCTTCTTTTGTGGATATCTCTTGGTGGTAAATAAACATGATCATAGGTATGCATCATAAGTAAACTACTTTTGAAGAATAGGTTACAGATATCAACATATCTATCGAGGGTTGAACCATCCGGGTTCACCCTATATGCCAAGTCACCGAACTTGGTCATATCGCTACTTTCATAATGACTCCTTTTTCAACACAATCACACACACTTGGTTTATGCGGAAATAACTGGACGTAGTTTAAGCAGGATTACCCAACTGTCCTCGACCATGGACATGGCTATTTGAATAGTTTTACACTCTGCATAGGTAGTACGCTGGACCCACGAGATCCGGGAAACTTCTGTGTCATCCACGACTCGCTATATATAACATACCCGAGGTAAGTACCCAATCAATGCCTTTCCCCTAACGATACTAGACAAAGAGGTCCACTCAATTGGTACCCAACCCACATGTTGTATGTCTTACGAGCACCGACTCTGGACAGTATCAACCATGCGGGGACCAACGGTGTGCCTGGAACTCATAAAAATGGCATAGTCATCCTACCTGGCATGACCCCATCACGAGAGTGACCACACATCACTCCCGCCACTAGTAATGTGGCTCTTTGCTAGCACCAACCAGAGTAATTAACATAGCCCCGTCCCATAAGGGGTAACGTGGTCGTACTCGTAAGGTTGGGATGGTCTACACATCATATATCTAATCCCATTTCTGAAATCATACTCACACAAATACCTGGTGCACCACTTCACCAAAAGTGGCCACCTAACTCATCATCACCCTCGGGCATTAGTGGCACCTGATGGGGTTTTCATAAATCTTTGATTTATACCAACAACATGCTCATGCTAATTATTCTATCATTACTTGTCAACATGATAATACCATGATCCTCAAAGGGAGAAGGATCAAGCTCAATGCATGTGCTCCGCAGGAGCCATCGGTAAATCACCTTAGTGATCTACCGGCACTTATGATCATATGCAACGGATATACTTGCTATCTTAACATGCAATATAACATATGTTCAGTCATGGTCAAAGGGCATCTTGCCTTTGCTCACATAAGCCCTCGGGGTCTTCGAGGTCTTCCCCTCCAACTACGAGTACTCCGTCTACCCGTCAACTATCGTCGGAAACAAACACGGTAAGCCACACGGCATGCAGAAATAAAAGTGCTACATAAATAGAAGTTATATTTTTCTTGGACCTCTCTGGTCATAAGAAAAATACTTGAAGCTTGCCATAGGAGGTTGATGACCCACAAGTATAGGGGATCTATCGTAGTCCTTTCGATAAGTAAGAGTGTCAAACCCAACGAGGAGCAGAAGGATCTGACAAGTGGTTTTCAGCAAGGTGATATGTGCAAGCACTGAAATTATCGGTAACAAGTAGTTGTGTGGTGAGATGATTCTTATCAAGTAGCAAGTAACAAAAGTAACAACAGTGCAACAAAGTGTCCCAATCCCTTTTGTAGCAAGGAAGAGGGACCATTGAAGAACTATATTCTTTTGTCTATTTTGCTCTACGTTGTTGAACAAAAGAAAAATGGCTTTGCTTACTTCTGGTACAATTACTATTTTTATACTTGCATTAATCATAGAAGTACATATGAATATATTAGGCCATGCCTTTATTTACGACAAAGTTGTTGCAACTCCATATGTAGTACGCGAGCAGCTAAAGTGAGGAAGTGGATATCACACTTAACTATTTATCTTTTCAACTTATCATGAAATTGATTCAATACTATTGTCATGTTTTATTTACACAAGAAAATTTGCTTAAGCGTTCATGTTAAATTTTCTCTGCAGATTGTTTTAGTGATCAAATCGTTACTACTCTTGCGAGTCAAAATGTGCAAAAGGATGGATCAAAAGCCACCATGGTATCAGACAAATATTGACATTGATCTTGGTCTCTCATTTTCTTTCTTTCTGAATCCCTCAAGCCATCAGTGGAGCACAAGTCCAAGCAGAGGTAGCTCATGGACTACTCAATAAAGTGAGTGAGCAAAGAATCCCACAATGGTGAGTGGCGTACCTATCACGTCCAGTTCATTTGTAAGACCCCATAGTGATTTTGGCACTGTGAAGGTAAGTATTTTCTATATATATAGTCACTTGTAATTCTCTTGTTAAATTCTACTATATGTTTAGTTGATCTTCCAACATGTTGTAATCTAAATTTGTTTATGCAGATTCTTTACTACTATTTGTTGAATTGATCTTCCAACATGATTGAAACTAAATTGGTTTATGCAAATTCTCTACTAATATTTGTTGAATTAATCTTCCAACATAATTGAAACTAAATTGGTTTATGCAAATTCTCTAAGTTAATCTGGTGTAAGCACACCATTATCACTGCTAGGGACCATTGATTCTCTAAGTTATTTGATTTAAGCAGACCATTATCACTGCTAGGGTACCATTGATTCTCTAAATTAATCTCGTTTAAGCACACCATTATCATTGCTAAGTTAATCTTGTTTAAGCACACTTATCACTGCTAAGAGGTTTTAAATAGCACGCTAAAGTCTCTTAGCGGCGGACCTCTTCTAAACACTATAGAGTGCTATAGCGTGCTATTTAAAATGTTTGTTCATGTGTTTGGACCAAAGACTCTTAGCGCATGACCTTTTGTAATCGCTATAGCATGCTATAGCGGGGCTATAGCATGCTATTTAAAACCATTAAGTCAACACATTATTTATAATGTTATGGGTATCTAGCTAGCTAACAATGCTGAACTTAGTCAACCTTGTTATGAAATCAAGTGTCAAGTTGTGTTTGTTATTTTGCAACTAGCACGCAAAGAACGTCAACCTTGTAACTGAAACTGCTTTTTTACTTAGAGAACTACTGGCTAAAACACAAAATTTCTACAGCAGCAACATATATGGAAAGTTTTGTTTTTCAATGTTTATCAGGGGAAGCTATATATCACTATCCAGTAGTGACTTTCATGTTCTAGTACTCTTTTTTGGTTCTGTCTTGAGAGCATACACATTGACGTGACTTGGAAGTATATAACCTTTCCCAAAAGCAAAGGTAAAATTCAAGGATAGAAGAATATCAGTACATTTGTTTAAATGTCAACACATGAGCTCCTTTGTTCATTTGAGAAGTACTTGAGTTGATTTAGTGTAATCGTTCTTGAGGTGTCCACTAGACATGTGTATGAATGGAAGGTATTTTGTATCTCCACTTATAACACAACACAACCATTTGGCTTCTTAGAATAATAGACATCACAAAACAACCATTCTAGCATTTTCACAATAGTTGATGTCCATTCTAAGCTTTACAAAGATATATTTCCTTTAAATAAAAAAGTTAATATATGATAATTTGAAACAAGTCCATCATAAAGGAGGCTCTACACCTAGCAGTCTTATTTCCATAGACTGGAGAGTTGTTTGGAAAACCTTTATTCAATTTAACTTGTACGTATAGTACTTTTTCAATTGTTCCTACTGTTTTCTATAATAATTTCCCCTTGTTACTTCGATAGAAATTTTAATTATGTGTTAGCTTCACCCACACTCGAAGGGTGTTTGGGACACGATCAAGTTGGAATTTGGCTTTACTTCCTGTGATAAATTTCCGATTTCCACTAAAGAATCTCACTCCTAGTACCAATGACTATTTATTTTTGATATACTTCATATCAATGTCCCTTCATATTTGTAAGTAAATAATATTTCTAGCCAAAATGTCACCCCTATAGATTTATAATTAGAATGTTTATAACACACAAACAAGACTTACCCTTCAATAACTTGGTAGGTGTCAACTTGCTTGGAAGCTACCTTTCATGCATACAACATAGATACTTTATTATGGTTGTTTCACAATAAGTTTACATTAGTGCACGATTATGGTGGTGATAATGCAGATAGTGGAACATGTAGCTAGCACAAGAATGATGTGGGGCTGCTTGGTTTTATGACTAGAAAGTTTTAGTAGGACCTATGCTAATTTATTGTGAGATTGTTTTATAATTTTTGTTACTATTTTATTTTATTTTGCACCAAACAATTATAGTTTGTTTATTAAATGATTTGCTTTGGATTTTGTTGTTTTTGAATATTTGGTGTGGTCCACCTGATGTCGACTAGCACACTAACCATTATGAAGCATCAAGTATTGGATTGAAAAATTCATGCCATGTTTATCCATTTCACACTAACCATATATGTCTCCCAAATATGTATATTGTTCCATCAAAATAAAATGAATAGCTATATTGTTACTTTTTGAAATATTAGAAATATAAAGTGCCTTTACTACCTCCATATATAGTGGAAATCACTATAATCTCTTGGAAAAAAGGACGGGCGCAGCAACACGCCCCATCAATGATCTAGTCCTTCATATGGCAGACCCTTATAGTGTTCCGTATAGCGTTTAAAGTTCGCGGTTGTCTTTGAAAACGGCCAAAAACAACCGCAAGAGAACAACAACCAAATATGAACTCGCAGAATTTAAAATCACACATTCACACAAGAACTTGAACTAGTTCGATAGAACTGGTAGCACTTGATCATCTTAAAATTCACACAAAGTAGAATTTTTACAACTAATATTTAAAGAAGCACGCGCCACCATGACCCTAATTACCAAATTTGGGTCACCGGAGCCGGGGGGATTGAGGCGGTGACGCTGCGGCGGCGGAGGAGCTCAGTCCTTGTCATCAGAGACAAGGTCGACGTAGACCTCATGCTGCTTCTTGGCTACGAGGCGCCACTCTTCCATGTTGGTCGCGGCGATCCCCTGCTCGAGGAAGATTATGATAGAGTCAAAGGTCTCCCGTCTTTCGATGAGATGGTGGCTATCATTTTTGGTGGAGTATATTTTGACGATCCAACTAAGAACGTGCAAGGACGTCGCGCCTTAGCAATCGCTAAGACAATTTTGAAAGGTTATTGACCACACCGGAGGATGATCAACTTGACCATGAAGGTCTATTTACTGCATGCAAACGAAGAACAAGTAATAAATTGAAATTGCAATCTGAATATTGCAAATATAAGAGGGAAGCTTTATTGATGAAACTGGGGGTTCTGTGACGTCTTTGTCTGGTCGTAGAACACAAACAAAGGATGTGAAGTTGCAGCTACGACGAACTTCTAATCTAAACAAAACCCAAGTCTAAACAACTCCCTAAGGGATGTATATATGGAGAAAATAGGGGAATTTCATGACCCCTTGGAGGAGGGGTCCGAAACCAACCTAACTCAGTTTCCCCATGCATACGAACTCTAAAATTCACCTATAATGTGATATTTTGAAATTACATGGACCTGGCCCAAAAATAAGGTGACGCAACACCTATTATTATCATATGGACAAAATTTATGAAGTGGCATCTCGAATATTTCGTCCAAGGCTTCATGATCTTCGTATGGTGGCTTCAAAGTGCGAAAACCACCACTAGAAACTCCGTCGTTCTTTCCCGCATGCGCACCTTCTTCTCCATGCTTGCTCCCTCTCCAATGGCCATTCTTCTTGTTCATGCTAGGACCTTTATTCATAAGTAAAATAAAAGTATTGAATTTAGGCAGTATTATATGTTCATGAACATTAGAAGGATTTCCAAAAAATGAAAGTACCTTGTAATTCAATTGGCGTGCGCGAGCTCTAGGAATTGCTCCAGTATGTATAACAGCACAGGTTGTGGGTGTAATGATGGTATTGATGTCCTCGTCATCCTCCCCTTCTTGAAATGAAGTCATCCATGACGGAAGCTCATCTTCCTCACCCAAATAAGGCTTTAGATCTGCAACGTTAAAAGTGAGACTAACCCCAAACTCTACAGGAAGCTCAAGTTTATATGCATTATCATTTATTTTCTCTAACACCTTAAAAGGACCATTAACACGTGGCATTAGATTTGACTTGCGAAAATCAGGAAATCTATCCTTACACAAATATAGCCAAACAATATCTCCAAGTGCAAAGACAACATGTGTTTCTACCCTTATCTCCAGCAAGTTTGTACTTAGTTACCTCATGCATTTTTAATATCAATTCCGCATGTTGTTTAGCATCAAAAACAACCTTCTCCGAAGATGGAAGATGCAACAAATCAATAGGTGCATGAGGTATGAAACCATACACAATTTCAAAAGGGCACATCTTAGTAGTAGAATGCAATGAACGATTATAAGAAAATTCACTATGAGGCAATCATTCTTCCTACATTTTCAAGTTATTCATCAAAACAACTGTAAGCATAGTAGACAATGATATATTGACTACTTCATTTTGTCCATCAGTTTGGGGGTGACATGTAGTACTAAAAGTAGTTTTAGTCCCCTACTTAGCCCATAATCATTTCCAAAAGTGGTTAAGAAAATGAGAGACCAAGATCAATGTCAATATTTGTCTGATACCATGGTGGCTTTTGATCCATCCTTCTGCACATTTTGACTCGCAAGAGTAGTAACGATTTGATCACTAAAACAATCTGCAGAGAAAATTTAACATGAACGCTTAAGCAAATTTTCTTGTGTAAATAAAACATGACAATAGTATTGAATCAATTTCATGATAAGTTGAAAAGATAAATAGTTAAGTGTGATATCCACTTCCTCACTTTAGCTGCTCGCGTACTACATATGGAGTTGCAACAACTTTGTCGTAAACAAAGGCATGGCCTAATATATTCATATGTACTTCTATGCTTAATGCAAGTATAAAAATAGTAATTGTACCACAAGTAAGCAAAGCCATTTTTCTTTTGTTCAACAACGTAGAGCAAAATAGACAAAAGAATATAGTTCTTCAATGGTCCCTCTTCTCCATGTATGCATGAGGTGGAGTGGATTCGTGAAATAAAATGCATGCTAAACAACACGATTTTTTAAGTCCTAACTGAACGAACCTATCAAAAAGTCATTCGAGTCCCTGCCCCTCAAAGCTATGCATGCCCTGAGCCCCTCCCAACGTACAGTCCCCAACTGAAACCGGCCCGACGCATGTGCGCATTGGGGAACATCGCATGGGAAACAAAAAAATGCCTATGCGCACACAAGATCTATCCATGGTGATGATCATCTACGAGAGGGGAGACTGCATCTACATACCCTTGTAGATCGCTAAGCGGAAGCGTATATAACGCGGTTGATGTAGTCGTATGTCTTCACGATCCAATCACGATGTGTCCCGCGGTCTCATCATGATCCGTCTCGCGATCTCATCACAATCCGTCCCGCGATCTCATCATGATCCATCCCTATCTAGTGTCGAACGGATGGCACCTCCGCGTTCAGCACACGTACATCTCAATAACGATCTCCGCCTTATTGATCCAGTAAGAGGGGTAGAGAGGTAGATGAGTTCTCCAGCACGGTGGCGTGGTGGTGGTGGTGGTGAGCTAATCCAGCAGGGCTTCGCCAAGCTGTGCTAAACTAATCTAGAGGAGAAAACGACCTAGAGAGAGAGGGCAGCACATGGCTTATTAGGGTTAGAGCTGTTGTCAAATCCTCTAGTATATATAGGACGGAGGGAGGGGAGGAGGCATCCTCAACCCTAAAGGGTTCCGCCGAAGCGGAGAGGAGGTGGAGGAGTCCACCTCCAATCCTACTCCAAGTAGGATTCCACTTGGGCTCCTCCTTCCCTTTTTCCCTTTTTCCCTTTTTTCTCCTTGGCCGAAATAGGACCTCTTGGGCTAGCCTCACCAGCCCACTAAGGGCTGGTGCACCACCTTTAGGCCTATTAGGTTCTCTCCCGGGTGGGTGTCCCCTCCCGGTAAAACCCGGGAACCCATTCGTCACTCCTGGTACTTTACCGGTAATGCCCGTAAACTTTCCGGAAGCCAAATGCAGCTTCCCTATATATCAATCTTTACCTCTCGACCATTCTGGAGCTTCTCGTGATGTCCGAGATCTCATCCAGGATTACGAACAACTTTCAGTCATCTGACATCCCCGGATTAGGCTACAGTAATCTCGGTAGTTGAACTACAGTAAACCTATGCAAAGGATGCCACATCACCGTGTTTCCTATCGTTGATTCTCGGGATTGTTTGAGACGGTTCGAATTTAAATTTAAAATTAAAATCAAACGAGAAAAAAATTCAATTGTTAAATTAAAAATGTCGGATGAGTTCCAAATGTTCCTTAATTATTTACAGAATTTAAACGAGCATTTTTTAAATTAGTTAGAACCCGTATATATTTAAAATATAAAATGTTAAAAAATAACAAAAAATAAATAAATCAAAAGGCAGACCCCCCCGGCCCAACTGGGCCACCGGCCCAGCAGGCCGGCCCACCCTAACCGCGGCCTGGGGCACTGCAACCCTAATCACCAACCCCTTCCCCTCGTTCCCCTGACGCCGTCACCAGGGGCGACCCCCACCTACCCCCGCTCGCCGGCAGCCCCACCAACCCATCGACCGAGCCCCTCCACTCCACCTACCGCAACCCACCTCCCACCTAAACCCACGAGGGGCCCCCTCACCTACCGCACCCACCTCGCTTGCCAGGGCCTCCCTCCACTCCCCCTTTCCCCACGAGACCCCTCCCCACCGACCTCCAGATGTCCCTCTCCCCGCTCGCAACCCTCTCCCAGACCGCGCACCTCGCCCCTCCTCTCGGCTTCCCCATCCACCTCGCCCCCCTGTAGCCCCACGCCGGTCGAGACCTCCCGTGCAACTCCTCCCGCCTCGGTATCCCTCCCCACCCCCCCCCTCCCCCACCGGCCGGAGCACCTCCCCCCCTCCGGATCCGGCCGGCCCCCTCCTCCTCGACGAGCACCTCCCCGGTGGCCGCCCCTCCTCACCTGCGCCTCGCCCGGGGCCCCGCCGGCCACGGCGGTCCCGCCACCGGGCCCCTCCCCGCCGGTCATCCTCTGGTCCGCCACCGGCGCCCGCGCCCTGTGATGCCACCGCCGCTTCACCAGCGGCGCCCCTATGTCACCGGTCAACACCTAGACCACCGCGCCGGATCCTCCGTTGCCCCGGGCTTCTTACTACACCACCGCACTGATCTGCAATCTCTGGCATTAGCTAGACGAATGCTTATGACAACAAACCTTCTCCTGCAATGGCACGAGAAGAATGCTGATAGCACTCCCCAGTAATGAAACTAGAAGAATGTTGTTGACGGCCCACTAGCGTGTGGGTTCGCAGCAGTTTTCGACAGTAGAGTATTCGACCCAATTTGTTGATAAGCCACAGGAGGTGAGAGAATACTCTCGATTATTAGCAGCTGAATTTGTCGGATTCAACCACACCTGAAAGATTAGTATCTCCAAGCACAGTAGTAATAGAAAGTGGTATGATAACAACGGTGTCAGAAACGATTTGTTGACGGTAGACTATTCCTAACGATTATATCAATGGCGCCTCCGTTGCCGCGTTGACGGAAGACCAACAGTGTAGCAGGTAGTAGAAGTGTAACGAGCAATAGCAGTGGCAAGGAACAGCAGTAGCAAGTAGCAATAGTAGCGAGCGACAATAGTAGCAACAGTAGTAGCAGCAGCAGCAGAGCAAGACAAGTAACAGCAGTAGCAACAGTAGTAGCAGCAGCAGCAGAGCAAGACAAGTAATAGAAGTAGGACAAACTCGTAGGCAATGGGTCGGTGATCTGTTTGGATGATATTCATCATGCAACAGCTATAACACGGAGAGATATGTGGCTAGCTCCTTTTTGTCAATGTGATGTAGGCATGCATTCTGTGTGTCGTCATACAAGCTTAGGGAAAAGAACTTCCATGACATCTATTGTCCATCCCTCCCGTGGCAGCGGGGTCCAAAAGGAAAGTATGGGATAGTAAGGTTCTCCTTTTAATAAAGAACCGGACCAACGATTAGCACTTGATGAACACATGAACTCCTCAAACTATGGTCATCACCGGGAGTGGTTCCGGTTATTGTCACTCCGGGGTTGCCGGATCATAACACATAGTAGGTAACTACAACTTGCAAGATCGGATCTAAAACACACATATATTGGTGACAACATAATAATTTCAGATCTGAAATCATGGCACTCGGCCCCTAGTGACAAGCATTAAGCATGGCAAAGTAGTAGCAACATCAATCTCAGAACATTGTGGATACTAGGGATCAATCCCCATCAAAACTAACTCGATTACATGATAGATCTCATCCTACTCATCACCGCCCAATGAGCCTACGAATAGATTACTCACGAATGACGAAGAGCTTCATGGAATTGGAGAGGGAAGAAGGTTGATGATGACGATGGCGACGATTTCCCCTCTCCGGAGCCCAAGACGGATTCCAGATCTGCCCTCCAGATGAAGAACAGGTGGTGGCGGCACCTCCGTATCGAAAACGCGACGAAAACTTCTCTTTTTATTTTCTCTGGGACGAAAGGCAACTTATAGAGCTGGAGTTGGGGGCGGCAGGTGCCTGTGGGCCCCACAAGCCTGCCAACCGCCACCAGGGGGGTGGCGGAGCAGGGGCTTGTGGCCCACTAGCCCACCCCGTGAGGTGGAACTTGGCGCAGATATTTTTGATATTTTCCAAAACTGCTCCCCGTAAATTTTCAGGACATTTGGAGAACTTTGATTTCTGCACAAAAATAACACCAAGGCAATTCTGCCGAAAACAGCGTCAGTCCAAGTTAGTTCCATTCAAATCATGCAAATTAGAGTCCAAAACAAGGGCAAAAGAGTTTGGAAAAGTAGATACGATGGAGACGTATCAACTCCCCCAAGCTTAAAACCATGCTTGTCCTCAAGCAACTTAGTTGACAAACTGAGAGAGAAAGAAAAACTTTGACAAACTCTGTTTGATCTTGTTGTTGCAACTATGTCTAACTCATAACCAGAATTTCAGCAAGATCACAAGTTAACCACATAAGCAAATGACACAAAGGTCTCACGGTAAACTAATATCAATGGCATAATCAGCTAACGAGCAAATAATAATTAGTTTCAAATACCAACACTTCAATCAAAACAAGCATGAAGCAATATGAATAGGTGGTATCTCGCTAGCTCTTTCTGAGACCGCAAAACATAAATACAGAGCACTTTCAAAGATCAAGGGCTGACTAAACATTGTAATTCATAGCAACGAAGATCCAGTCATAGTCATACTCAATATCAATCAAAAGCAAAGCATTAAAATGACACAGGTGCTCTCTAATTGGTGCTTATATAAGAGGAGGATGACTCGACAGGAAAATAAATAGACATGCCCTTCGCAGAGGGAAGCATTGATTTGCAGAGGTGCTAGAGCTCAAGCTTTTGAAAACAGAGATAATAATTTTGGGTGGCATGCTTTCGTTGTCAACGCAATGACCAAGAATTCTCAATATCTTCCATGCTACTCATGCTATAGGCGGTTCCCAAACAGAAAAGTAAAGTTTTAACTCCCCCACCACCAATCAATCACACTCCATGGCTAGCCGAATCCTTGGGTACCGTCCATACTAACATCAATCCGGGGGAATCTTGTTTTACAGTTATGTTTTCGATTTAAGCGTGGAACTGGGCATCCCAAATACCATCCCCTTTCTCGTGAATGACTGTGAATAAACACATGTCAAGGATAACACTCCTAGCATGGAAGATACCAATAGCCCTCTGTCACCACATGAGCGGTTCGGGCATGCAAAACAGATTATTTCTTGAAGGTTTAGAGAATGGCACATGCAAATTTACTTAGAACGGCAGGTAGATACTGCAAATAGGTAGGTATGATGGACTCTCATGGAAAAACTTTTGGGTTTATGGAGGTGGATGCACAAGCAGTATTCCCGCTTAGTACAAGTGAAGGCTAGCAAAAGACTGGGAAGCGACCAACTAGAGAGCGACAACAGTCATCAAGATGCAATGAGTTTGACTAACATTGAATGCAAGCATGAACAGGATATAAATCACCATGAACACGAACATCATAGAGGCTATGTTGATTTTGTTTCAACTACATGCATGAACATGCGCCAAGTCAAGCCACTTGAAACATTCAAAGGAGAATACCATCCTATCATACTACATCATAGTCATCTCAGAATCTATGTTGGCATCCAAGACAAACCATTATAAGCTCTCAGCTAAATAAGCATGGCATCAGAAACTATGATCTTTAAGTTGTCATTGCAAACATGGTTCTCTCACAACAAAGCTAAATCTGGGTCGACAAGCTAGTCATATTTACAAAAACAAAATAGATAGAGTTCATACCAGCTTTTCAGTATCAGTCACTTCATCATATATCATCATTGTTCCCTTTCATTTGCACGATCGAACGATGTAAACGATAATAAGCGTGCTCGTGCATTGGACTAAGCTGAATCTGCAGGCAAACACAAAGGAGAAGACAAAATAATATGGCTCTTTGAAAGCTAAACAGGTAAGCATGCAAGAACCAATAAACATTGTAACCAATATCTTCTACCTTGACACAAAGAAAAAGAAAACTATTTACACGGGAAAACTCCCAACAAGCAAAATAAGAAAGAAAAATCTTTTTGGGTTTTCTCAAAAGGACACAAAACAAGAAAACAAGAAAACGAAAAGAAACTAGCATGGATAATACAGTAGCAAAGTGTAAACACCGGCTAACAGAGTGAAAGCATAAGCATGAATGTAAAGTCGGTGAGAACACGTACTCCCCCAAGCTTAGGCTTTTGGCCTAGCTTGGTCTACTTCCATGGATGATCCTAGCGAAACACAAAGTCATAATGGGTGTTATACGGGAGTGCTGCGGCCACTGCCTGAATAGCTGCCTCACGAAGTCGAGCAGCCATCGCCTCCCTCTCATACTCCTCTGCCTCTCCTATGGTTATGTAGTATCTTCGTTTAACCTGAAAATCAAAGAAAGCGGGAGCAGGAAGGGTAATATGGAAAACACGCTGCCGGTTAAATATCAAGCGGTATAGGAGAGATCCATGATCTCTCTCAAAGAACTGGTAGCGTGTTAGAGCGACACGATCAAGGTAGGATGTACGGACAGGAGGGTCTTCTGGACGGATGGATACCCCAAGAAAATTTGCTAAGCGTGTAGCATAAACTCCACCAAAGAAATCCCCCTCACTGGCATTTTTATTCAGCCTCCTTGTTATAATAGCTCCCATATTGAAGCTCGTGTCACCTGTTACTGCGCTCTTAAGGATACTAAGGTCGGAAGCGCATAGGTGACAATGTGCACCCTTGCCGTTAATGCACCTACCTATGAAGAGGGCAAGGTAGTGCAAGGTCGGGAAATGGATGCTTACTATGGTGGCTTGCATGATATCTCTGGTTTCTCCAACAGTTATACTCGAGACAAAGTCTCTGACCGAAGACTTAGGAGGATCATTAACACTACCCCCATCGGGTATCTTGCATATCGTATTGAAATCCTCCACATCCACGGTATAGGATTTATGGATGATTCACAGCCAGCTAAAAATTTAAATCTACGCACGAAAGAGGCAGTGAGCATAGCATACTGATCACATTTATCTGAGAGGAATTCTTCTAACCCGGCATTGCGGACAAGTGCATCGAACTCATCCTGGAAGCCTTCTTCGATCATGAACTCATCGGAAGGCCATTCACATGGTTGCACCGGTGCGTCCCTTAGTTGAAAAGGTTCGGGCTCCCAAAAGGAGAGACGAGGACCCTTCTTACTTGAGGAACCACCATGAAACTTCCTCCTTAACATAATTTCCTTATGCTGAAATTTTTGAAGCTCAAGAGAAAAGTGAATAAAGACCCACCACACCTTGTAGCAACTACTCCTAATAGTGCCAAGAGACCGTATCACGCGCTAAAACTACTTGGGACCAATTAAAATCAACTTTTCCAGCTCAAGAACAGGGTCACCAAGGTAGCAAGAATTCAAGAAGGATAAAGCACTAGAGCAAAAACTAATTGGACCAATGGAGGAGTCACTTACCAAGGAGTAATTTCCCCAAAATGGTTCGGAGAATGGTGCTTTGAGCAAGGAGATCGAAAATCACAGCCAAATGAGCAAGAACACGGGTTTGAGCTGCGAAACAATTTTTTCTGGAGGTGGAAGAAGAGGCTGGGAGATGGAATGAGTGGAGGGGGTGCCTGTGGGCCCCACAAGCTTGCACCCCGCCACCACGGGGGTAGGTGGCGGTGGCAGGGCTTGTGGCCCACTGGTCAGGCCCCCAAGCCAGCTCTCAGGCCCAGAAATTTTCAAAAATTCCATAAAAAATCATACTAAATTTTCAGGACCATCGCAGAACTTTTATTTTCGAGGTATTTTTCTCCGGGATGCTAAAACAGAAAACAGGAAAAACTAAACTAATTCTACCATTTTTCTTCTAAGCAAAAGAAAAATAAAACTCAAAACAGAGGTATGTAACTCTTTGATTCATCTGTCTCATGGTCATCGAAAGAAATCCGTGAATGGGATTGATCAAGTCCTTATGACAAAACCTTCTCGAATCGCAAGAGAGAACGGAGAATTTTCGAATAGCCACTAAGTCACCTCAATGGGGATATGAATCTCCCCAACAAGCAAATCATACTTCATCTTGACACGAGGAATAGGGCATTCAAAAGTCCCAATGAGAATCGATGAAGTCTTTTCGATAGCATTGATGCAATGTACTAGATATCGTTTCTTCGGAAAGTGCACTGTGTGCTCATTACCGTTGATGTGGAAAGTGACATTGCCTTTGTTGCAATCTATAACAACCCATGCAGTGTTTAAAAAGGGTCTTCGGAGGATGATAGCCATGGCATCGTCCTCGGGAATATCCAAGATAACAAAGTCTGTTAAGATAGTGGTATTAGCAACCACAACAGGCACATCCTCGCAAATGCCGATAGGTAAAGCAGTTGATTTGTCGGCCATTTGCAGAGAAATTTCAGTGGGTGTCAACTTATCCAACTCAAGTCTACGATAAAAAGAGAGTTGCATGACACTAACACCGGATCCAAGGTCACATAAGGTAGTTCTTACATAGTTTCCTTTAATGGAGCAAGGTATAGTGGGCACTCCGGGATCACCAAGTTTCTTAGGAGTTCCACCTTTGAAAGTATAGTTGGCAAGCATGGTGGAGATCGCAATATCTGGTATCTTCCGTTTATTAGTCACGATATCTTTCATATACTTGGCATACGGAGACATCTTGAGCATATCAGTTAACTGCATCTGCAGAAAAACGGGTCTTATCATCTCAACAAAGCGCTCAAATTCCTCATCATCCTTTTTCTTGGATGGCTTAGGAGGAAAGGGCATAGGTCTCTGAACCCATGGCTCTCTTTCTTTACCATGCTTCCTAGCAGTGAAGTCATTCTTGTCGTATTTCTTAGGTTGTGGATTATCAGGATTAACCATAGGTTCAATCTCCACATCCTCATCATGGCTAGGTTGAGCATTATTATGAACATCACTGTCCACATTGTCACCAGGTTCATGTTCATCACCTGACTGTGTTTCTGCATCAGATGCAGAAATATCATTAGGTTCTTTAGGTGTGATAGTATTTGGTGAACTGGCGTGCAGGTTTCTATCATCCTTCTTCTTCTCCTTAGGATGACTAGGTGTATCAGCATTGATTCCTTGAGAATCTTGATCAATTCTCTTAGGATGACCTTCAGGATACAAAGGTTCCTGAGTCATTTTGCCTCCTCTAGTAATGACTCTGACAGAGTTGTCATTTAATTCATTGAGCAGGTCATTCTGAGCTTTAAGTACTTGTTCTACCTGAGTAGTGATCATAGAGGCATGTTTACTCAGAAGCTTCAGATCATTGACATTTCTGTCTACACAAGCACTTAGATGGCTAAGCATACGAGCACTTTGTTCCAAATGTCTGCTAACATAATAATTGAAACTCTGTTGTTTGGCAACAAAGTTGTCAAATTCATCAAACCATAGGCTAGCACGTTTATCAAAAGGAATATCACTCTCATCAAACCTACGCATAGAATTCACTTCTACTACCTGTATCGGGTTATCGAGACCGTGGATCTCTTTGATAGGTGGTAGATTTTTGACATTTTCAGATATAATGCCTTTCTCTTGCATAGATTTCTTGGCTTCTTGCATATCTTCGGGACTGAGGAACAAAATACCTCTTTTCTTAGGAGTTGGCTTAGGAGGTGGTTCGGGAATAGCCCAAGCATTATCGTTGATCAAGAGGTTATTCAGTAGGGTCTTAGCTTGTTCTACAGTTCGTTCCCTAAAAACACAACCGACACAACTATCTAGGTGGTCTCTAGAGGCATCGGTAAGTCTGTTATAGAAGATATCAAGTATCTCGTTCTTCTTAAGAGGGTGATCAGGCAAAGCATTCTGTAGCTGGACGAGTCTCCCCCAAGCTTGTGGAAGACTCTCTTCTTGGAGTTGAGAAAAGTTGTATATTTCCTGCAAGGCAGCTTGCTTCTTATGGGCAGGGAAATATTTCTCACAGAAGTAACAGACCATCTCCTGGGGACTACGCACACATCCAGGAGCAAGAGAGGTGAACCAGGCATTAGTGTCATCCTTTAGAGAGAAAGGAAACAGCTTAAGGATATAGTAGTGGTGGATCTTCTCCTCATTAGTGAAGAGGTTGGCTATTTCGGATAGTTTGGCAAGATGGGCTATGACCGTCTCAGACTCATAACCGTGAAATGGATCAGATTCGACTAGAGAGATTATCTTAGGGTCGACAGAGAATTCATAATACTTATCGGTGACAGAGATAGGCGAAGTGGCAAACTTTGGGTCAGTTTTCATCCTAGCTTCCCGAGATTTTTCCTTCCACTTGAGAAGTAATTTCTCAGCGTCATAGGCATCCTTACACGCAAGAAAATCCTCAGCTATCTATCCCTCCATAACATAACCCTCAGGTATATCAGGCAATTCATATCTAGGAGAGCTAGATCTAACAGGAGCAAAAGCAGGTTCTATCTCAATAGTATCGGTAGTTTCAGAAGCATCACGAGCATTGGCAGTAACTCTAGCAATATGAGCATCAAGGAACACTCCTAGTGGAACATCAGGCAAAGGAGTATCTCTAGCAGTATCAAGCATAGCATCATCAGGAAAATAGCATCTCTAGCATCATCAGGCAAAGCAGTATCAAGCATAGCATCTCTAGCAGTATCAGGTATAGTATCAAGCATAGTACCATCAGGCATAGTATCAAGCATAGCATCTCTAGCAGTAGCATCATAAGCATCATCAAGCACATGCAACATATCAATATTTCTAGCAGGAGGTGATGTCGCAAACTTACTCATAACTGAAGGTGAATCAAGTGCAGAGCTAGATGGCAATTCCTTACCTCCCCTCTTAGTTGAGGGCAAGACTTTGGTCTTTGGATCCTTCAGATTCTTCATAGTGATCAGCAGATATAAATCCCAAGTGACTTAGAGAATATAGCAATACCTCTCCGGCAACGGCGCCAGAAAAATGTTGATCTGCAATCTCTGGCGTTAGCTAGACGAATGCTTATGACAACAAACATTCTCCTGCAACGGCACCAGAAGAATGTTGATAGCACTCCCAGTAATGAAACTAGAAGAATGTTGTTGACGGCCCACCAGCGCATGGGTTCGCAGCAGTTTTCAAGGGTAGAGTATTCGACCCAATTTGTTGATAAGCCACAGGAGGTGAGAGAATACTCTCGAGTACTAGCAGCTGAATTTGTCGGATTGAACCACACCTGAAAGATTAGTATCTGCAAGCACAGTAGTAACAGCAAAGTAGTATGATAACAACGGTGTCAGAAATGATCTGTTGACGGCAGACTATTCCTAACGATTGTATCAATGGCGCCTCCGTTGCCACGTTGACGGAAGTTGTCAGTTCCCTTCAACGGCCAGCGAACCAACAGTGTAGCAGGTAGTAGCAGTGTAACGAGCAATAGGAGTGGCATGGAACAGCAGTAGCAAGTAGCAACAGTAGCAAGCGACAGTAGTAGCAACAGTAGTAGCAGCAGCAGCAGAGCAAGACAAGTAACAACAGTAGCAACCGTAGTAGCAGCAGCAGCAGAGCAAGACAAGTAACAGCAGTAGGACAAACTTGTAGGCAATGGGTCGGTGATTTGTTTGGATGAGATTCATCATGCAATAGCTATAACACAGAGACATATGTGGCTAACTCCCGTTCGTAAATGGGATGTAGGTATGCATTCTGTGTGTCGTCATACATGCTTAGGGAAAAGAACTTGCATGACATCTATTGTCCATCCCTCCCGTGGCAGCGGGGTCCCAAAGGAAACTACGGGATATTAAGGTTCTCCTTTTAATAAAGAACTGGACCAACGCATTAGCACTTGGTGAACACATGAACTCCTCAAACTATGGTCATCACCGGGAGTGGTTCCGGTTATTGTCGCTCCGGGGTTGTCGGATCATAACACATAGTAGGTAACTACAACTTGCAAGATCGGATCTAAAACACACATATATTGGTGACAACATAATAATTTCAGATCTGAAATCATGGCACTCGGGCCCTAGTGACAAGCATTAAGCATGGCAAAGTAGTAGCAACATCAATCTCAGAACATAGTGGATACTAGGGATCAATCCCCATCAAAACTAACTCGATTACATGATAGATCTCATCCTACTCATCACCGCCCAACGAGCCTACGAATGGATTACTCACGAATGACGAAGAGCTTCATGGAATTGGAGAGGGAAGAAGGTTGATGATGACGATGGCGACGATTTCCCCTCTCTGGAGCCCAAGACGGACTCCAGATCTGCCTCTAGATGAAGAACAGGTGGTGGCGGCGCCTCCGTATAGAAAACGCGACGAAAACTTCTCTTTTTATTTTTTCTCGGACGAAAGGCAACTTATAGAGCTGGAGTTGGGGGCGGCAGGTGCATGTGGGTACCACAAGCCTGCCCACCGCCACCAGGGGGTGGCGGAGCAGGGGCTTGTGGCCCACTGGCCCAACCCTTGAGGTGGAACTTGGCGCAGATATTTTTGATATTTTCCAAAACTGCTCCCCGTAAATTTTCACGATGTTTGGAGAACTTTGATTTCTGCACAAAAATAACACCAAGGCAATTCTGCTGAAAACAGCGTCAGTCCAGGTTAATTCCATTCAAACCATGCAAATTAGAGTCCAAAACAAGGGCAAAAGAGTTTGGAAAAGTAGATACGATGGAGACATATCACGCACCTCCGTTCATCATCGACGTGTCGCTCCATCGAGCCCCCCTCGAGCCCACGTTGCACACCTATAGGGCTCGGTGAGCTACCCCGTTTCCTTCTTTCCCCGCCCCGGTTCCATTCCGGAAACTATCGCCGCGTTTCGACGCCGTTAGGTTCCTGTAGGAGGAGGTGGAATTTCCCTCCTCTCTCTCTCTCTCTTTGTTGAGAGGCTACTGTGAGACATGTCCACGAGGTTGGAGTTGAGAGAGATGTTTGGAAGAAGAAGAAAAATGAATTATGTATAATGCCTGTATGTATTGCGTATGTATGTATCCCGTATTGATGTATGAAATATTATGTTGTATGCATGTATATAAGGGAAATACTTTATGTATATGTGTGGTTTGTGGCCTATGTCACTTACCGGTGGGGCCGACCACTACTCGAAAACAGTTTTTTACCATCTGCCTAGTCTTTGCCGTCTGCTAGCTGATGGCAAAGAGTGTCTTTGCCGTCAGCTTCAGCAAAACAGATGGCACAGTACTGGCTGATGGCATACAGTCTTTTTGCCATCTGTCACCTCTTTATCGTCTGCTAGCGGACGGCAAATAGTCCAGAGGCAGACGGCAAAGATGTCGATAGGCCCACCTGACCGCGGGGTGGCTAGGTCAAACAGGAGTCGGACCTTTGCCGTCTGCTAGCGGACGGCAAAGAGTCCGGAGGCACACGACAAAGAGTCTAGACTCTTTGTCGTCCGCCGGCAGACGACAAAGCGCTAACTCCATTAACGGCTCCTTCCCCCCCCCCCCACCCCGCCCCTCTCTCTCTCTGTAACGGCTCATCCCCGTGCGCCCCTCGCTCTCTCTCCCCACCCCGCGCGCTCCTCTCTCTGTAACGGCCGCCAGGACCACCGTCGCGCCGCCGCCCCCGTCGCGTCGCCGCCCCTATCGCCCCCCCTGTCGCGCCCCACTGCCGCCCCCGCCGCCGCCCCTCTCTCTCTCCCCACCTCGCCCCCGCTGCCGTTGCCGCTGCCCCACCACCATCGCGCCGCCGCCCCTGGCGCCCCCGGCGCCGCCCCGCCACCCCCGCCACCCCGGCCCCTCCACAGCCGCCCCTCTCGGTGAGCCCCCACACCCCCACCCCCACCCCCCACCCGCATTATTTTTTACTAGTTTTATTATTTTTTAATAGTTTTAGTAGTTGTTATTGTTAGTAGTTTTAGTGGTAGATTTAGTTAGGTTAGTAGTTTTAGTTAGGTTAGTAGATTTAGTTAGGTTAGTAGTTTTAGTTAGGTTAGTAGATTTAGTTAGGAGGAGAAGAGGAGAAGAGGAGGAGGAGGAGGACAAGAAGAGGAGAAGAAGAAGAGGAGTAGGAGGAGGAGGAGGAGGAGAAGAAGAAGAAGAAGAAGAAGAAGAGGAGAAAAAAATTAAGAAGGAGAAGAAGAAGAAAAAGAAGAAGAAGAGAAGAAAAAAATAAGAAGGAGAAGAAGTAAAGAAGAAGAGAAGAAGAGAATAAGAAAAAAATAAGAAGGAGAAGAAGAGAAAAAAGAAGAAGTTGATTTTTTATTGTTTGGTATTTAGTGATAGCTAGATTCTTTTTTAGTTACTTAGTGGTAGATTCTGTTTTTATTATAGTGGTAGATTTAGTTTTTGTTATTTTTTTTGTTGTTTAGTGCTATCTAGGTTTAGCGATAGGTTTAGTTAGCTTGGTTAGTTAGGTTAGTTAGTTAGTTGGCTTACTAGAAAGAATAGGAAGAAGAAGAAGAGGAGGAGGAGGAGAAGAGGAGAAGAGGAGGAGGAGGATAAGAAGAAGAAGAAGAAGAATAGGAGGAGGAGAAGACAAAAAGAAGATCACATGTTTGGTATTTAGTTGTTTGGAATTAATTAGTAGTTTTAGTGGTAGATTCTGTTAGTTAATTAGTAGATTTAGTGGTAGATTCGCCCATCATTATTGCTTAGGTTAAAGACTACTTCAAAGAAGATCACATGTTCTTTTGTTGAAATCAAGTCTGTCAAAATAATGTATCGTCTATATTTATTGGTACCCGAGCAAAACAGGACAACTTAAATAAAATTGCCATCCTCAAATGTAGAAAATATCGAAAAGTTTTATATAAACTGAAAAGTAGTATAGGTAACCTGAAAAGTCTTCTTCTTCTCCTCCTCCTCCTCTTTCTTCTCCTCTTTCATATTATCCTTGCTTTAATTAACCCAACAATGACATAATTAGCCCATTTAGCTCCAAAATACCATAATAAGCTCAAAATGGCATAAGAACCTTGGTTAGCTCATGAATATTATATACTTAGCTTGTTTTCCTCTAAAATGACATAATTGGAATATTTGTGTTGATCGGATGGATTTACATGTGATAGTTGTCTCGTCGCTGTGAGGTCTGCTGTGCGAAGACCTGCCCGTGCGTTGTACGAGCGCCGCCCCTGCATTCGTGGGTCAGTACAAATTTCATCTCCTCCCCGCCCCTTCATTTACTGTGGCTCGGTTTCCGGATGAAACTTTCTAGATTTAGGTAATTCAATTAATTTATCAGTATGCGTGACCAGTATGCGTCTCCCGTTCGAAAGGGCGACATCTATAAATATGCATGTCTTTGCATATTTATAACCGCCATCCTTTCGAATTGTCCAACATTATGCATGGACAGCCCGAGTATGTGTAGATTGGGTTCGTTTTCCCGTATGCTGTGCTCTGGATCCGATGCGGAATTTCGTCAGTGCCTCCCTGTTGTTCTCCGGATGCACATCCTCTCTGTTTATTGCGGAGACGTGTATCAGGAGAATAGCGGGGAGGTTCTGCCGAAATTTTGCGTTGGACCCGGAGCAGAGCATGGGAAAACGAACCCAATCTACACATACTCGGGTGGGATTAGGACCTATCTTTACCTATTAGCGTGTAGGTTGCCTGGACGTAATAAAAATGGCGAACCTGATTAACCGATGAATATAAATGCTAAATTATATATAAATATATTTCTTCTGTCTTTAGTAGCTACGCAAAATGAGTGATCGTGCGTGGATGTATACTGGTCACCCTAGTCAGAAAGAGATGACGAAAGAATAGTTTTTAAAAACAAAGGAATTTGTGAAAGCCGCATTCGCAAATGGCCAGGAAAGAAACTATTGCCCCTGTCCTGGGTGCGACAACTATAAAAAGACGACAGAGGCTGTAATGATTAAACACCTGCAGAGGAGGGGTTTTAAGACTAATTATATGGTGTGGACATTTCATGGTGAGTCTATACAGCGCACAAGAGCTGAGGTGGTCCGTCGTCGCACGGACGAGCATGGTACCGGGATCGAAGACATGGTGCAAGACTTTGATGATGCTCGGGATTCGGAAGATGAGATGGAGGAACCTGCAAAGGCCTTTTATGAAATGTTGGAGTCTTCAAAAAGTCCTCTCCATGAGCACACTGAGCTCTGTCAGCTGGATGCAATTGCACAAGTAATGGCTCTGAAGGCTCAGTTCAACTTGGGAAGAGAATGCTACGACGCGATGATGACACTATTTGGACGTTTCCTACCCAAAGGTCATGTCATGCCTGCAAACCTGTACCAGTCGGACAAAATACTTCGTGTACTTAAGATGCCCTATGAGAAGATAGATGCATGTGAGAAAGGATGTGTCTTATTTAGGAAGGAGTATGCACACTTGGACTATTGTCCAAATTGCGAGTCTTGCAGGTATCTTGTGGTAGACAACGGTATGGGTGAGAAGAGGCAGACCAAAATTGCAGTTAGTGTTCTTCGGTATATGCCAATCGTACCAAGACTTCAACGTCTTTTCATGGTCGAAGAGACAGCCAGACAGATGACATGGCACAAATTGGGCAAAAGAACCGAACTAGATGTGGATGGGAATAAGATGATGGTACACACATCGGATGGGGAAGCGTGGAAACATTTCGATGGATTGCATCAGGATAAAACGGTAGATCCAAGGAATCCTCGAGTCAGCGCCGCCACGGATGGTTTTAATCCCTTCGGCATGACGGCAACCCAATACAGTTGTTGGCCTATATTTGTCATTCCACTCAATCCCCCCCCCCCGGGGCAGATTATGCAAAGAAAGAACATATTTCTGACGTTGATAATTCCAGGGCCCAACTATCCGGGGAAGAATATGAATGTGTACCTGCAACCGCTTAAGGATGAATTGGAAGAAGCTTGGGAAAATGGAGTCAAGACATATGATGCCGCTAGAAAAGAAAACTTCAAAATGCATGTGTGGTACATGTACTCTATGCATGACTTGCCAGCGTATGCGCTATTCTCTCGATGGTGTGTGCATGGAAGGTTCCCGTGCCCCCAATGCAAGGCAGCTCTTAAGTTTCATTGGTTGCAGGAGGGTCGGAAGTATTCTTGCTTTGACTTGCATAGACACTTCCTGGATCCTGACCATCAGTTCAGAAAAGACAAGAAGAACTTTACCAAAGGTAAAGTTGTCAAAAACTTGGCACCACCTGCGTTCACAGGTCAACAGATCCTGGATCAGTTAAACGCCCTCGAGACTGATCCAGAGCGTCCAGGGTATTTCAAGGGGTATAATTCAAAACACGCCTGGACTCACAAGCCATGCTTCTGGGATCTGCCTTACTTCAAAGACCTCCTTCTTCCACACAATATCGACATGATGCACACTGAAAAGAATATCGGAGAGGCTATTTTTGGTACATTGTTCAACATAGATGGGAAGACAAAGGATAATATTAAGGCTAGAGTCGATCAAGAGACACTATGTCATAGACCGTTACAAAACATGCGAGAAGGCAAAGGAAAGCAGAAGTGGTCGAAGCCAAAGGCCTGGTTCAATCTTGGAAGGCCAGCTATGAGGGAAATTATATTGTGGGTCAAAATTCACTTGATGTTCCCCGATGGGTATGCAGCGAATCTAAAGAGGGGAGCGAGTCTTGAAAAAAAAAAAATCTTTGGTATCAAGAGTCATGATTGGCACATATGGCTAGAGCGGGTAATGCCGGTGATGTTACGTGGCTTTATTCCTGAGGATGAATGGCTAGTACTGGCGGAGCTGAGCTATTTCTTCCGTGTTCTTTGTGCGAAAGAATTGTCACCTGGCGTGGTAGAAGACATGGAGGAGTTTGCACCGGAGTTGTTGTGCAAGTTAGAGAAGATCTTTCCACCGGGCTTCTTTAATCCAATGCAGCATTTGATTTTACATCTACCGACCGAGGCAAGATTGGGTGGGCCCGTGCAAGATTGTTGGTGCTATGCTACTGAGAGGATGCAGAAGACCCTTCGAGCTAAATGTAAAAATAAGCGTAGAATTGAAGCATCGATGGCTGAGGCATTCATTACTGAGGAGGTGGCAAACTTTGTGACAGCACACTACGAAGCCAAAAATCATCATTTGCATAATCCGAAGCCTCGGCACAATGATGGAGACCCTAAAAAAGGTGGGTCCAACCTCAGCCTATTCAAAGGGAAGCTCGCACCAACCGGTGCTTCGAAACCAATAACGTTGGATACCGAAGAATGGCGGAACATTTTGTTGTATTTCTTCAACAACCTAACAGAAATGCGGCCGTACATCGAGTGAGTTCACGGCACATTTTCCCGTAACTTCTAATTCATTTGAACTGCTCTTATTCCCGGATATTTCAAACAGCCGATACGTCGTCAAATTCTTGGATGGAGCGTTGATCGAAAATGATTCCGTCGAAGAGTATGAGCTTCTGTCAAAGACAGGAGGCGGCTATCCCGGTTTCATCTCTTGGTTCAAACAAACGGTAATTATCAATAATGGACCATTTCATTCTTGGTCTAACTTGCGGCTAATGCAACAACCGTTTCGTATTAAACTTGTAGGCTAATTTAGAGTCTATGGACGCCGAATTGAGACAAGTCGCTAATGGTTTTGACTACAAGGTCCGTTCATTTGAGAAATACAACATCAACGGGTATCTCTTTCGTACCTTTGGCAAAGAGCTATCTATGCCCGACCGGAAATCTACAAATTGTGGTGTCTCTGCTATCGGCGAAGGTGTTATCGAGTATTATGGAAGAGTTGAAGCAATTTATGAACTTTAATTCTATGGTGCAAACCCACCGAACGCCGTAGTCTTCAAATGTTATTGGTTCCAGCCGAAAAAGACTAGAAGGACTCATGAACATATAGGACTAGTCGAAATCAATCCAAACACCCATTTAGATGTTCCCGATGTCTATATTACGGCTCAACAGGCGAGCCAAGTTTTCTATCTACCGTGGGCATGCCAAACGGATAAGAATCTGGAAGGTTGGTATGTTGTTTATGAAGTGCCGCCACATGTCAGACCACCTCTCCCAAATGAACAGGATTATGAACCTCACATTAACCCAGACACATATGATTGAGAATTCTTCCAAGAAACACGTCTTTCCAAGAAGCGTTTCAAGAACCGCCATGCTTCATCCAAGAACTTGGAAGTAGACATCGACAATGAATCCGACTCCAGCCCTGAGCCGAAACCAGAAGACCTGGAACTCGTAGAGGTTACTGATGCGGATGACCTGTCAATGCTTCAACGATTAAAGGAAGGCCTTTCACAACTTCACGCCGTTGAACCCGATGAGCACGTCATTCATGAAGACATGCGTGATAGTGTTGATGATGACGCATTTATTGATGATGATTATTAGTTTGTAAGATTCACAACTTAAATTATATATTTTTTTAATCTTTATTATTCATGTACATATTATTATTCATGTCAGTCATTCAATTTTTTTATGTTGTACTAATTTATTTCAATCTTTAACATGGCAGGTGTTGAAAGATGGTGGGCGCGGGTCCAGAGCGCTCGACGGGTTCTTCCCAGGCGCCCCGCACGAGGGGTGGTACTTCCCTTCCACCCCTATCTCTCCGTAGAGCCTTGGCAGACAGTCTTTCGACACCAGCCGGGGGTTCTTCTTCGTCAGCGGCATTGCCCACTTGGAGAGGTGCTGGTCGGGTAGGGAGGAAGGGGAAGGGTACAGGGAGAGGTGGTGGCCGCGGAAGATCCAGGAGGACTGTTGAGCCGTCCTCGCCACGACCACCATCTCATTCACCCGAGCATAGGACTAGTATGGTCGAACCGTTTGCGGAGGAGGCTATGGGGACTCCGGTCCAGGAGCCTGGTGTTCACGGGCATTCGTCCCATGAGACTCCGGTCCAGGAGCAGCCTCGGGTCGAGGTGCATTCGGCCCAGGAGCAGCCGGAGGAGACTACGGTTTCGGAGGCTTCACCCGACGTGGAGAGGCCCGGATGGGAGCCTTGGCCGGATCGTACCGAGTTGCCGGATTGGACCGAGGGTCCGGGTGGCTCAGGGGGCGGGGATGGCAAGGATGAGCTTACGGATAGTGAGGGCGATGTGCAGGTGGATGGGGCCACCGTGTACAAGCGTGGTAGTACACGTCTCCCGGTCGCCCCGGCTACCCGCGAGCAAAGGCCGGTGATTAAACCTGAAGGAGATAGGTAAGAACATTTACCCTTTTTTTAGCTTTTGCCTTCAAGTTTGTTCAAATATCTAATGCGCTGACCTTATCATACTGCAGGGGATGGGTACACCCTCTTGGAGTCCGCAGGCCGAACTCCGTCCTTGGTGTGCTTTGTCGGACAAATTTCCCGGGGTTTGTCACGTTGCCTGGTGAGGGTCAGGTTCCTACACTAGGCTTTACCTGGGAGCACTACCAGGCTGCGCAGGCCCCGACGGAGGAGATTATAGATGGTGTCTTGTGCCACACGAGGGCCGAGATGGTGATCAAGAGCTTTTGGGTAAATTATCCTTTTACAGAATCTAAAATTAACAATATACCTAATTATTGTACTAATCGTTGTTTTCACATTTGATTGCAGACCTTCTATAGGTGTGAGGATGGATATGAGGAGGAGGCGGCCAGGGTTCTCGAGGTCGAGTGTAGGCGGTTACTACAGAACTTGCGCCACAAGGCTCGGCCGCAGGCTATTCGAGATTACTACGCCACGCGTGGTATTAAGAAGGAGAAGAAGGATTGCCGCGGAAAGTTTCTGAAGAAGGAGCAATACATGAAGGTAATTACCTATTCTTAAGTCCTTCTACGTAGTTTTCTTGATTTCGTTCATAGGCGTAGCGCTGAAAATTCTTTCTAATAACTTACAGGTGCCCCCGAGATGGTGTGCGGATAAGATGGATTGTTGGGAGGCGTTGGTTGATGAGTGGTGCACAGGCAGCTGGCGAGCCGTCCACGAGAATGCGAAGGATCGGCGTAGCCAAATGGTTGGTGTGCCACACCATCAAGGCAGCGCCAACTTACTTCAGTTTGGAAGAAACTGGGTATGTGATTTGCTTCATGATTCATTGAATTCATTCTTGATGCTAATATTTTATTCCTCTCTTTTAGGCGCATCACAATAAGACTGAGATGCCACACTTGTACGACCTTTATGACATGGCCCATACTTCCTCGTACAAGAAGGCGAAGGCATTCTCTGAGTCTGGCCTGGATGATCCCAATAACTTCACCAACATATCATCCCACCAGAAGCTCGTGGCATACAGGGACGCGGGGAAGGCTACGAAAGGGGATGACTTTAACCCTAGCCAGGAACCTTTGGATCCAGAGCTGGTGATGATATCTGGTGGCGGGAGGCCCCATGGCTCGATAGCCATTGGAGATGGGATAATACGTTGTCCACTCACTCTTCCGGAGATCAAGGCGCACCAGTCGAGCAGCTGTCCTGAGATAATGCATCGTCCACGGCCAGTCGAACTTGCCATTGAGGTTAGTTGTACGGACTAAGAACACTTTCATCCATTTCATTATGTGTGTCACCATAAATCATTACTGTGGTAACGAGGAATGGTGTTTCAGGCTGCTCTTCAGAAAGAGAGAGCGGCAAACCAGGCTGCTCTTGAGAAAGAGAGATTGGCAAGCCAGGTTGCTCTTCAGGCTGCTCTTGATGAGAGGGACCAGACCACGGCACGATTGCTTGAGGACGAGAGGGCCCGGAATGAGGCGGGTCAACGGGACCTGTATGAGCTTTTTGTGGTATGTTTTTTTTCACATTAGCCAAATCATGTGTGTAATGTCTATTTCAATACTAACTAATACGACCCACTCTTCAGGGTCTGTGTGAGAAGAGCGATCAAGTCCCTCCGCCGATGCCCGTCTTCTCTTCGATTGGCACGGTGAGTTTCATTATAAACTAGTATTAATAATTGAGTGTCATCATGCTAACTGAGACATTGCAAAATATCTTTTCTGCAGAATAACTCCCGAGCGGCATCGCATGACCCTTCTCCAGGGCAACCGTCTCCAAACGAAGCCGGCGCGAGCAACCGTGGTGTTTCTCCTCCTTGATGACCACTACGGTAAGTTTCTCCTCCAAACTTAGCTTGTTTTCCTCTAAAATGAGATAATTAGCCCATTTAGCTCCAAGAAGACATAATTAGGTAATTTAGCTCCAACAAGAGGAGAAGAAATAGGAAAAATGAAAAGAAAGAAGAAGAAGAAGAAGAAGAGAAGAAGGAGAAGGAGGAGAAGGAGGAGGAGGAGGAGGAGGAGAAGGACAAGGACCTTCTAGTCCTTCTCCTCCTCCTCCTTCTCCTCCTTGATTTCTTCTTCTTCTCCTCCTCCTCCTCTTTCTTCTCCTCTTTCATATTATCCTTGCTTTAATTTCCCCAACAATGACATAATTAGTCCATTTAGCTCCAAAATACCATAATAAGCTCGAAATGGCATAAAAACCTTGGTTAGCTCATTAATATTATACACTTAGCTTGTTTTCCTCTAAAATGGGATAATTAGCCCATTTAGCTCAAAAAATACATAATTAGGTAATTTAGCTCCAACAAGAGGAGAAGAGGAGAAGAAATAGGCAAAATTAAAAGAAAGAAGAAGAAGAAGAAGAAGAGAAGAAGGAGGAGGAGGAGGAGGAGGAGGAGAAGGCCAAGGACCTTCTATCCTTCTCCTCCTCCTCCTTGTCCTCCTCCTCCTCCTTCTTCTTGATTTCTTCTTCTTCTTCTCCTCCTCCTCCTCTTTCTTCTCCTCTTTCATATTATCCTTGCTTTAATTAACCCAACAATGACATAATTAGCCCATTTAGCTCCAAAATACCATAATAAGCTCAAAATGGCATAAGAACTTTGGTTAGCTCATGAATATTATATACTTAGCTTGTTTTCCTCTAAAATGACATAATTAGCCCATTTAGCTCAAAAAAGACATAATTAGGTAATTTAGCTCCAACAAGAGGAGAAGAAGAGAAGAAATAGGCAAAATGAAAAGAAAGAAGAAGAAGAAGAGAAGAAGAAGAAGAGAAGAAGGAGAAGGAGGAGGAGGACGAGGAGGACGAGGAGGAGAAGGCCAAGGACCTTCTAGTCCTTCTCCTCCTCCTCCTTCTCCTCCTTCTTCTTGATTTCTTCTTCTTCTCCTCCTCCTCCTCTTCCTTCTCCTCTTTCATATTATCCTTGCTTTAATTTACCCAACAATGACATAATTAGCCCATTTAGCTCCAAAATACCATAATAAGTTCAAAATCGCATAACAACCTTGGTTAGCTCATGAATATTATATACTTAGCTTGTTTTCCTCTAAAATGACATAATTAGCCCATTTAGCTCAAAAGAAGACATAATTAGGTAATTTAGCTCCAACAAGAGGAGAAGAGGAGAAGAAATAGGCAAAAATGAAAAGATAGAAGAAGAAGAAGAAGAGAAGAAGGAGAAGGAGGAGGAGGAGGAGGAGCAGGCCAAGGACCTTCTAGTCCTTCTCCTCCTCCTCCTCCTTCTTCTTGATTTCTTCTTCTTCTCCTCCTCCTCCTCCTCCTTATCCTTCTCCTTCCCCTTCCCCTCCTCCTCCTCCTCCTCCTCCTTCTTGTTTTTCTTCTCCTTGTTCTCTTCTTGCTTCTTCTCTTTCTTCTTCAATTTAGCTTATTTGTCATATATATGTTGTTGTTCTTCTTATTCTGACTTTCTTATTCCCATTTTGCAGATTGGACGTACTACATGCATGGAAGCTGGCGTTGGAGTGCTTTAGTTTCCGTTTTTATTTGAGTTGATGAACAATGTGGAACTATATGTATATGTATATATGGATGAACAATATATGTGCAACTATATGTATGTATATATGGATGAAAGTTTGTATGTGTTGGTTCTTTTGATATGTGGGATGTACGTCGATGAACAAATGGCATTGATGAGATTTATATGTATATCATATATGTGTTGTGACCTATTTATCATATACGTGCTATGAATTATATGTATATGTGCTGTGAAATAGAAAAAATAAACAAAAATGTGACAATATAGGCTCTTTGCCTTCTGCCAACTGATGGCAAAGGCCTTTGCCGTCAGCTGACCGACGACACAGGTGCCACGTGGCGCCCAGCTGTGCAACCTAGGCAGTAGCAGCTGGCCATATAGTCTCTTTGCCGTCAGCCTCTAGGGGGCAGACGGCAAAGAAGAGGGAACAGAGGCGGGGGGAGGAGGAGGCAGACGGCAAAGAGTGGAGAGAGGGGGGAGGGGAGGAGCCGGCAGACGGCAAAGATGGACGGGGAGGCAGACGGCAAAGATGGAGGGGGAGGGGAGGGGAGGAGAAGGCAGACGGCAAAGGCTCCGACAAAGGCAGACGACAAAGATGGATGGGGAGGCAGACGGCAAAGGCTCCGTTAACCCCTAACGGAGGCAACGCGTGTCGGCTGCCGTCTCAAGCGCTTTCCCGACTGCTCCTAAGGAAAGCTGACAGCAAAGAGCTTTGACGTCCGCCTTGTGCGGGCAGACGGCAAAGAAGGTCCTATGCCGTCGTAGGCTGACGCAGAAATTTTGCCGGTCGTGACAATCTTTGCCGTCTGATATATTGTCTTTGCCGTCTGTGATGGCACACGGCAAAGAAGCTGATTCCTGTAGTGGACCCCTCACTCCCACTTACAAGGAGGCCCCACACGCTATAGAGAAAAATGAAAATAGAAATATAAAAATAAAAATATGTTTTTAATAAATAAGTAAATAGATATATTAATTAATTAATTAGGTAATTAGAATAATTAGAGTATGCCACGTGGGTCCCCCACTAAATTAATCTGGTTAATTGATAATTAAAACAAATTAAAAATGTGTGTGTATGACGCACGGGACCCACTGGTAAGTTGACCAGTCAACTGCTGATGTCAGCATGACATCATGCTGATGTCGTAATTTCTTTTAACCAATTTAATTAAATCTATTTTTAATTCCTAATTATTGAATAAAACTTTAAAAATTAATATAAAATAATCCGTAAGTCAGATCAAAATATTTTCAACATGAAAGTTGATGAGGAGAACGAGACGAACCCGGATATACGGTCCATTCGTCTGTCACGCGTCCCTAGCATAGCAAACCTGAAACTTTTCCATCATTTTCCATCTGACCGGTAGTAGTCAGAGACCCGGAAAATATCGTCAGATATTCTTCCAACCCGTCTATGATGGATGTTGTTGCGTTAGCTCATGTCTAGCCTGCATATTGCCATGTCATGCATTGTGTTGCACCGCTGCTATTATTTATTGTTTCTTCCCCCTATTCTTACCGGTAGACCCCGAGGCTAACGTTGCTGCCGGGTACATCTACGACCCTGCCGATCAGTCCTTTGCCGCAGAGCAGCAAGGCAAGCAAAACCCCCTTGATCATTCCTATATCGCATATGTCTTTCTTCCTACTGCTTGCATTAGTATTTTGCTACTGTTGTAGTTAGCTCCTATATCGGATGCATAGCCTGTTTTTTATGAACTGCTACTTTCAGCATTGTACTTTAAATTTGTTTAGTATAGTTGGAGCAGTCTTCCCCTCCGACCCCCTAGTCCAGTTGCCCCGCTTGTTTTCAAATCTCGATCCCTGATCGACGGGCCAGACCCGACACATCACATACCCCCCCCCCCCTTAGTTGTATGACGCTACAGAGATACTATCGGGTACCGAGGGTGACACCTCGCTAAGTACTCTTGATGATATCTTTGTAGTATAGCTAGTCGGTCATGGTTATCGAGGGTGATTCCTCTTTCACCATTCCCGACGATGTGCGACACCCCGATGCCGACGCCCCAGAAGATTCCACTTTATTTCCATTTCCGTCGTGTGGTTATTTTATTTTGTGGCATCATCATGTAGTTTGCATCATGGCATCTTGCATCATCTCTTGCGTGTGGTGTTTTGAGTCTGTGTGCTTCAAGTGCTCTCGGTGTCTTTGGTGCAATAGGAACTCCCCCTCTCTCCTCTTTTATTTATTTTGTAGCCGCGTTAAAGTTTCAGTTTTAACCCCCTTTAAAAAAGTTAGTCTTCTTTAAAAAATCCTTTTATTAAATGTGGGGGCAACCCCTTGGGTTTCCTTTATTTTTTCTTTTGTTTTATTTCAAAATTATAGTCTCATTTTATTTATAAAAAGGGTTTTATTTTATTCTTCAAAAAGGTTTCATTTTTATTCTTTAAAAAATGCCCAACCTATTTTTATAGTTGGGGTATATTTTTCAAAGAGCCCCAAAAGCATTTTTTATTATTTTGTTTTGGTTAATTCCTTCTTTGTGTGTGTTTCTGTTTATAAAAGAAAAATCAAAAGAGGGAGAGGGAGCCTGCCAAGGGCCAAGGCCCAGCCGGCCCCTGGCTACCATAGCGAGCCAGGGAGGCTCAGCCCGATCCCTCTCCTTCCCCCTCGCGGCGTCCTCCCCCTCCTCTCGTTCCCATCTTCCCCTCCAGCCCGATGCCCGTCCCCCTCTCGACCTCAGCTGTGCCGCAGCCTCCCCGCGCACGAGCTCGTCGGCCCTGTGCTGTCGCCCCACCTACATGAGCCCCTCCAGGCCCTCGCCGACCGCGCCTCCCTCGTGCTCCTCGTTGCGCCGCCTCGTGCGCCAGCCCTGCGCGCCGACAGCCCCATGACGCCCCGCCGGTGCCCGACCTCGCCCTGGCCGCCAGCTCGCCTCGCTGCTCCCCTCGCCGCCTCGCCTCGTCGTTCGCTGTGCTGCGCCCATGTCGTCCTCGCCTCCCTGCCCAATCCCGGTGGCCGGCCCTAGGTCCCCCTCCAGTGCTCGCCCCGTCGCCGGCTTGCGCCTGCTGCTGCTCGCCGGTACCCCGCGCCCGCCGTGCTCTGCCCGCAACGCCCGCCGTGGTCGCCGCCTCCAGGACCCCCAGCCTCCTCCTCTTGCCTGCTGCGCCGCCTTGCTATGGCCGCATGATGTTGCTGTGCCGAAGCTGCTCCTTGCCGTTTTTGCTTGCATGCGCTAGTTGTTGTTGCTGTCGAGCTAGATGCTCTTGCTGCTGCCATGTTGTTGTGCATGCTGCCGCTGCTTGCTGTGCTTGCTTGCCTGATGGTTGTTTAGCTGCTAACCGCTGCATGCTGTTGTTGTTTGTGCTTGCTGTCGCTGCTTCTTGCTTGCCGCTGCTTACCGTTTTGTTGTTGCGTGCTAGCTGTTGTCGTTGCCTTGCCGCTGCGTGCCATTGCTTGCTAGCTTGCTTGATGTAGTTGCTGCTGTAGTATGCTAGCTGGTTGCCATCGCCGAAGTCCGCGAGGACCATCCCGGCCACCGTGGGTCGTCGACAAGTTCGCCAAGTCCACGACGTCCTCGACGACCCCGGACATCTTCGGTAACGTGTTCGACTACCGGCGAGAAGAACCGTGTACCGACGCCAAGAGTACGACTACCATCGACGAGACCCGAGTACCACTACGACCACGACGATCCTTGTTCTCCTTCCCCGCAATGTACCGATTCTCCTGAACGCACCTCTTCGAAGGTATACCGTTAGAACGTGTGGTGTGCCGTGTGCTTATGATGTATGAGATGTATCGTATGTTTGCCCGTTGCATGTTGTCTTCCTTTTCGTCGTGCCCTCGACACATGGGAACCCGATAAACGGGATCACCCCATCTTTATTTAGCGTTCCCGCACGTGCTCCCTATTCGTTGGCATCGATATCCCGTTGAGTTATCGGGATAAGAACATTGTCATGGCATCGCTTCCGTTTTGCCGCCATGGTTCCCTTTCGCTCGCCATGGCGACACATGCTTCTTTCTCATCTTGCCTGTGTTGTTGTGAACTCGCATGCATGACGCATTCATGGCATGATATCTTGTGTGGCATGTTTCCTGTGACGTAGCGACTTCCTAAGTCCCGCGTGTTAGCCGACTAGGATGACATGTAGGATCACCGCTTCACCCCTTGCCAAGTTAACAACAATTTAATATTGTCGTGTAAATAACCGGGAGTGAACTGAACAAGTAAATGTGGAGTTTCGTCGATATGCAACCCGTTGCATATCGAGCTTCACTTAATGTGTAGTGTCTGCGTGAGGTGAATTGCCATGCCATGCCTTGCATCATTGAACTGATCATGCATCATATTAGGTTGTGCATCATGTTGTGCATCGTGTGCTGAATATCTGTGTTGATGTTTGTTTCCGGTTTGCTCCATCTCGATAGAGTTCCGCAAGCGTGTCAGAATGTGAGGACCCGTTCGTCTACGTTGGTTCGCCGACTTCGCGGAGTCATTCTTCTTCCAAGCGGGATCTCAGACAAGATGACTATTTCCCCTGATACCATTACTATCATTGCCATGCTAGTTTTATCGCTTCTACCGCTTATGTCTCGTTGCCTACCACATGTTAAATATCAGCCTCTCAACAATGCCATGAAAACCTTCAACCTGTTCAACCTAGCAAACCACTGATTGGCTATGTTACCGTTTGCTTAACCCTGTGTTAGTGTTGTTAGTTGCAGGTGCAGTTGCTTCCATGTGATAACATGGGTTCCTTGTTATATCACCATACTAATGTTATTAAAATTTAATGCACCTATATACTTCGTAAAAAGTGGAAGGCTTGGCCTTTCTAGCCTGGTGTTTTGTTCCACCTTTGCCCCCTTAGTTTTCGGCTACCGGTGTTATGTTCCATAAATGAGCGCTCCTAACACGATCGCGGTTGTTATGGGGACCCCCTTGATAATTCGTTTTAGATTAAAGCTGGTCTGGCAAGGCCCAACTTTGGTACTACATTTGCTTAACAACTAATGAACTGCATAGGGAGTAATTAACCCGAGGAAATTTAATCAACCCCCGGGCCAGTGCTCCTCATGAGTGTTGGTCCAAAATGGACAGACTGCGGGGCCACCACTGGGGAACTTGAGGTTTGGTACCTGTAGGCTTTTCCATCCGTTGTGTCCTGAGAACGGGATACGCGGCTCCTATTGGGATCGTCGACATGTCAGGCGGCCTTGCTGGATTAGTTTTACCTTTGATGGAATATCTTGTGCATCGGGATTCCGGTGATGCTTTGGTAAACTCAGAGTTGAGGTTTTACACTAGGGAATCCGACGAGATCGCGAGCTTCGTGATTGAAGATTTCTATGCGGCTTGTGGTAATTTGTGATGGACTAGTTGGAGCACCCCTGCAGGGTTAAATCTTTCGGAAAGCCGTGCGCGCGGTTATGTAGCAACATGAAAGTTTTGTTTAACACTGGTTCTAGATAACTTGAAGTTAACTTAATTAAAATATGCCAACTGTGTGCGTAACCGTGACTGTCTCTTTCGTGGGTTCCTTCTCCGATCAAGGACACGGTGGGGTTATGTCTGACGTAGGTAGGTGTTCCGGATCATTCATTTGATCAACCGTAGTTCACGTCCGCTATGCGTAGATCTTCCCCTCTCTATTTCTTGTACTCGTAAGTTAGCCACCAAATATATGCTTAGCCGGTGCTGCAACCTAACCATTTAACCTTACCTCACCCATTAAGCTTTGCTAGTCTTGATACCTTTGGAAATGAGTTTGCTGAGTCCCCTGTGGCTCACATATTACTACAACAACAGTTGCAGGTATAGGTAAAGGTTACTTGACGCGAGCGCATTGATTGTTCATTTGGAGTTGCTTCTTCTTCTTCTTCTTCATCGATCTAGGATGGGTTCCAGGCCGGCAGCCTGGGATAGCAAGGATGGACGTCGTTCTTCTTTTCTCGTTTGTTTTCGTCCGTAGTCGGACCCTGCTCTTACTCTTGATGAATATGTAATGTACTGATGTGACTGATGTAGCTTGTGGCGAGTGTAAGACAATTCTATATGTATATCTCTTCTTTTCAGTATATGTACTTGTAACGATATCCATTCTTGCGACACGACGAGATGCGCTTCTATCCCTGACGAGGTCCCTCGTGCCAAATTGAGGATAGGGTCGCATGTTGGGCGTGACAAGTTGGTATCAGAGCAGTACCGACCTAGGAGCCCCCTTGATTGATCGAACTTGGTCGAGTCGAGTCTAGTGAAAAACTACTTTGAGTCTAGTTATATATCGGAGAGTAGGCTTCTTTTTTCTCCTCTTCTATGCTCTGGTGAGGAATCTTGACGTAAAAATTTAATTCTACTCCTCTTCTCACTCAAAAAAATTTAGGGTCATGCGGATATTTCTGGAATCTATATGATGCTGATGTGACGGAGTTCTGTCTTGGTGCCTCCTGTCTGACTTGATTTCTTCCGGGGAGTTGAGCTCCAGGGGATTCTTGAGCACATCATTATCATTCAAATTTCTTACTATGTCAGAACGAAGGATGTTCGTAATTGCTTCAATACTAGTAGTGGCGAGATAACCCCGATGTCCCTAGTACTAGTGCAGATTGTTCGGGAGTACTGCCATACTTTGTATGGTTGTGATCACGAGAGTCTGTTGTAGATGAAGGACCGAGATTCTGGTTGTGTGTTGACGGATGTGATACAGGTGACGGGTTAGTATAGGAGTTGTGTGATATTACTCCTTGTATCCGTGTACCAGATTGCATGACCAGACATTTCGGGAATTCATATGTGGAAATTCAAGTAGTCACTTATAGGACAATCTTCCAACAAATCCATGATGTTAGGTTGGGGTTCGACATCTAGTGGATTCGTTTGTTGACGGTCGACTTACAGCGGTTCTCGTTGTGTCTTAAAGAGTCCTTGTAGCTTGCTACAACTCGGGGACGCTTGGTATGTCGGGTGCACTGCCTTGCACTTGATGGCTACTGTAAGGATCGTGCCCGTGCGATCCTGTCCACGAAAATATCGGACGAAATCTTTCTCATGAGTTTGTTCTGGCTTGTTTCATAAGCCTCTCCCTTTGTCTTGTTGATTATGGTAATGCAAGTTGCTTTGATGTCAAGTGGTGATTTCAGATCTTTTCTAAGCAGTGTTCTCATATTCATATGAGAGTGCTAATCCTTTTGCTTAATCAATTGTCTTATCAATTCTTGTCAATCGGAGTTGTTATATCAATTCTTTTCAACCGGTGTGTCTCTCTTCCAGTAATTCCATCCTTTCCAATGTTGCAAGATCAATCTCTCATGTCTTCCGGACTTCATCTCATCTGTTCCAAGTTGTCTTTGTTTTTCCCCGCCCTCCCACCCTTTTTCTTCAGTGATTCAATTTTCTTCCAAGAGTTTTCTTTTCATTGTGCTTCCAATGTTTGTTCTTTTCTCTCTTACCCGGTGATTCATTGTGAATGTTTTCAGGAGTTCTAGTTCATCATTCCTTCAACCTGGTTATCTTTTTCCGGTGAATTTAATTTAGTTGTCCGTGTTCCTCATATCCTTTTCATCCTTGTTAATTCTTTCCCATGTTGAAGATTCTTATCAGCCTATCCTCTTATTCGTTAATCTCTTTTCTATCCAGAGTGTTGAAGATATCCTGAATTTCTTATTTTCAAATTTTCATTATTTCGAGGTTTTTAACCTCATCTAGTTCTCTTCATACATGTGCAATATCAATCTTTTCAACGGTGGTTTCTTTGAGTGGTCACATAACCCACAGGTTCTTTCCCAGGATCTCTCCTGGCTCTTTTAATCTTTTCCCGGAGATCTCTAAATCTTTTCAACTATAACGTAAGTATGAATTTCATCAGTCATATCCCTTCGTCAAGATCTATTTGAATTAATTCTCATATTGGCTCAACCTTTCATTCTTCTTTATTCCGGAGTGTCTCAACTATTCTTGGTGTTGTTCCTCGTCATCATTCTCAGCTTTCAAATTCGAAGGAGTGTTTCTCTCAAATCTTTGTCCATTCTCTTGGAGATTCATCATTTCAGCTTGGTGTCGTCATCTTATTTGTTCCAATCATGAGTAATTCCTTTGTTGCTATCCGGTGCTTCTCTGAGTTGTTTTCATTCTCGATCCTCTGAAGGCCATCATTTCAGAAGATTTGTTTGTTCTCACCTTTCAGCTTTCATCCTCAATTCTTCTCAATTGTTGTTTCTTTGTTCGTCTCTCGTTTATCTGGTGCCTTGCTCTAGTTTTCTCTCAGGTGGCTTATGATCTCTTCATTCTCATGTATCTCCATTAATTCGTGGTGTTCCCATTCAATTGTGAATTCTTACCAGTGCTTCCTTCAATTATACTTCATGCGGTGCATATTTCCCTCTTTCTTAAAGTTCTTTCTATAAGAATAAGTTGTATGCTAATCCGTTGCTTGTCATCAATTAAACTTGATGAACGATAAGCATAACATAACTCTTATTCTTGTTTCATCAAATGATTTCAATTCTTCTTCCGGAGTGGCTCATGATATCAAATCCTTTTTCTCAAGTGTTCTTATATTTTGTTTTCCGGAGTTCCAAGTTCTATCAAGTATCTCCTTGAGTAGCTTCATCGAAGACTTTGCAAGGCTTCAATCTTATTCTTTCATCCTTCATATCTTGCATCATCCTTTTGATACGGAGGCTCATCATGCTGGTTCTTCAAGGATGTGATTTTTCTTAAAGTGTTCTTCAAGATTCTTGTTGGAATACCTCAAGTATTCTTTCTCTTGCATCTCTAGTCCATTTGTTCTTCCTTCATCCTTTGAGGTGGTATTATAGCATTCATGTTAGTGTAGGAGCCTCGAAGAGTTTTCCTTTCAAGAATAAGATAATTAAATCCACCAATTCTTTGATCATGAGATAGTTCAACCCATGATTTCTTCATTGAGCTATTTTGGGTTGGATTTCACCTAAAGCTTTTCCTATGGATTGTTGCTATCATGGTGCTTGTCATTAATCCAAGTTCTAAATGCACCCTCTTGGTGTAAGAAGTTTTGGTATCTTTGCTTTCAACTACCCTTGTTTCTTTTGGTGGTTGGTTGTCACCTCATATTTGTTGAGATGATTTTCATAAGCCCACTACTATCTTGTTCTTTTCGTTGTTGGTTTTCCAACTGCTATGTCAATTCTCTGTCCGGAGGCTCTTCCATTCTATTGCGGTGATAGTTGTCATTGTTTTCTTCATTCTCTTCTTCCGTATGAGCTAGTTCATATTCTCTTGTTCCAGAGGCATTGTGATGTTGCTCTTTTGGGTCTATTATGTTGTTCTATCAAGATTGTGGTGTTCCCTTGTTTTATTTAGTTGTTTTTTATGAATATTGTCTAATTCTCTCTTCTTATCGAATTTTTTTGTCCAATTTTTCCTATCGAAGTGCTGCCGAAATTTTCCGTGAATTCTTGCTTGTTTCTCATATCACTCCTCATCTCTTTGCAACTTTCAAGGATTGTTGGTGTCACTCGTTTGTCAAAGAAGCGACTAAGTTTTTACCTCTTGTTCTTTCTCATCCTCTCCCCCTTTCATTCTTGGATGTCGGGGAGAGATCCTCTTGTAGTGTAGGAGAGTTGTGATAGCCCGATGCCGACGCCCTAGAAGATTCCCCTTTATTTCCGTTTCCGTCGTGTGGTTATTTTATTTTGTGGCATCATCATGTAGTTTGCATCATGGCATCTTGCATCATCTGTTGCGTGTGGTGTTTTGAGTTTGTATTCTTCAAGTGCTCTCGGTGTCTTTGCTGCAATAGGAACTCCCCTTCTCTCCTCTTTTATTTATTTTGTGGCCGCGTTAAAGTTTCAGTTTTAACCCCCTTTAAAAAAGTTAGTCTTCTTTTAAAAATCCTTTTATTAAATGTGGGGGCAATCCCTTGGATTTCCTTTATTTTTTCCTTTGTTTTATTTCAAAATTATAGTCTCATTTTATTTATAAAAAGGGTTTTATTCTATTCTTCAAAAAGGATTCATTTTTATTCTTTAAAAAATGCCCAATCTATTTTTATAGTTGGGGTATATTTTTCAAAAAGCCCCAAAAGCATTTTTTATTATTATTTTGTTTTGGTTAATTCCTTCTTTGCGTGTGTTTCTGTTTATAAAAGAAAAATCAAAATAGGGAGAGGGAGCCTGCCAAGGCCCAAGGCCCAGCCGGCCCCTGGCTACCCTAGCGAGCCAGGGAGGCTCAACCCGATCCCTCTCCTTCCCCCTCACGTCGTCCTCCCCCTCCTCTCGTTCCCATCTTCCCCTCCAGCCCGATGCTTCTCCCCCTCTTGACCTGAGCTGCGCCGCAGCCTCCCCGCATAGGAGCTCGTCGGCCGTGTGCCGCCGCCCCGCCTGCATCAGCCCCTCCAGGCCCTCGCCGACCGCGCCTCCCTTGTGATCCTCGCCGCGCCACCTCGTGCGCCAGCCCCGCGCGCCGCCAGCCCCATGGCGCCCCGCCGGTGCCCGACCTCGCCATGGCTGCCAGCTCGCCTCGCTGCTCCCCTCGCCGCCTCGCCTCGCCGTTCCCCGTGCTGCGCCCATGCCGTGCTCGCCTCCCTGCCGCATCCCGGTTGCCGGCCCGAGGTCCCCCGCTGGTGCTCGCCCCGCCTCCGGCTTGCCCCTGTTGCTGCTCGCCGGTACCCCCGCGCCCGCCGTGCTCTGCCCGCACCGCCCGCCGTGGTCGCCGCCTCCAGGACCACCGGCCTCCTCCTCCTGCCTGCTGCGCCGCCTTGCTATGGCCGCATGCTGTTGTTGTGCCGAAGCTGCTGCTTGGCGTTTTTGCTTGCATGCGCTAGTTGTTGTTGCTGTCGAGCTAGATGCTCTTGATGCTGCCATGTTGCTGTGCATGCTGCCGCTGCTTGCTGTGCTTGCTTGCCTGATGGTTGCTTAGCTGCTAACCGCTGCATGTTGTTGCTGTTTGTGCTTGCTGCCGCTATTGCTTGCTTGCCGATGCTTGCCGTTTTTCTGTTGCGTGCTAGCTGTTGTCGTTGCCTTGCTGCTGTGTGCCATTGCTTGCTAGCTTGCTGGTTGTAGTTGTTGATGTAGTATGCTAGCTGGGCTGCATGCCGATGCCGCCGATTGCTGATGCTAGTTGCCGTAGCTGTAAGCTGTTGTTCTTAGATGCCTTGCTGTAGCTGTTGTACTCGTGTTGCCGCTGTCGCTGGTTGCCGTCGCCGAAGTCCGCGAGAACCATCCCCGCCACCGTGGGTCGTCGACAAGATCGCCGAGTCCACGACGTCCTTGACGACCCAGGACATCTTCGGTAACGTGTTCGACTACCGGCGACAAGAACCGTGTACCGACGCCAAGAGTATGACTACTGTCGACGAGACCCGAGTACCACTACGACCACGACGATCCTTGTTCTCCTTCCCTGCAACGTACCGATTCTCCCGAACGCACCACTTCGAAGGTATACCGTTGGAACGTGTCGTGTACCATGTGCTTATGATGTATGAGATGTATCGTATGTTTGCGCCATATGTTTTCCTGTTGCACGTTGTCTTCCTTCTCGTCGTGCCCTCGACACATGGGAACCCGATAAACGGGATCACCCCATGTTTATTTAGCGTTCCCGCACGCGGTCCCTATTCGTTGGCACCGATACCCCGTTGAGTTATCGGGATAGGAACGTTGCCGTGGCATCGTTTCTGTTTTGCCACCATGGTTCCCTTTCGCTCGTCGTGGCGACACATGCTTCTTTCTCTTCTTGCTTGTGTTGTTCTGAACTCGCATGCATGACGAATTCATGGCATCATATCTTGTGTGGCATGTTCCTGTGACGTAGCGACTTCCTAAGTCCCGCATGTTAACCGACTAGGATGACATGTAGGATCACTGCTTCACCCCTTGCCATGTTAACAACAATTTAATATTGTCGTGTAAATCACCGGGAGTGAACTAAGCAAGTAAATGTGGAGTTTCGTCGATATGCAACCCGTTGCATATCGAGCTTCACTTAATGTGTAGTGTCTGCGTGAGGTGAATTGCCATGCCATGCCTTGCATCATTGAACTGATCATGCATCATATTAGGATGTGCATCATGTTGTGCATCGTGTGGTGAATATATGTGTTGATGTTTTTTTCCGGTTTGCTCCATCTCAATAGAGTTCCGCAAGCGTGTCGGAATGTGAGGACCCGTTCGTCTACGTTGGTTCGCCGACTTCACGGAGTCATTCTTCTTCCAAGCGGGATCTCAGGCAAGATGACCATTTCCCTAGATACCATTACTATCATTTCCATGCTAGTTTTATCGCTTCTACCGCTTATGTCTCGTTGCCTACCACATGTTAGATATCAGCCTCTCAACAATGCCATGAAAAACTTCAACCTGTTCAACCTAGCAAACCACTGATTGGCTATGTTACCGTTTGCTTAACCCTATGTTAGTGTTGTTAGTGGCAGGTGCAGTTGCTTCCATGTGATAACATGGGTTCCTTGTTATATCACCATATTAATGTTATTTAAATTTAATGCACCTATATACTTGGTAAAAGGTGGAAGGCTCGGCCTTTCTAGCATGGTGTTTTGTTCCACCTTTGCCCCCTTAATTTTCGGCTACCGGTGTTATGTTCCATAAATGAGCGCTCCTAACACCATCGGGGTTGTTATGGGGACCCCCTTGATAATTCGTTTTAGATTAAAGCTGGTCTGGCAAGGCCCAACTTTCGTACTACATTTGCCTAACAACTAATGAACTACATAGGGAGTAATTAACCCGAGGAAATTTAATCAACCCCCGGGCCAGTGCTCCTCCTGAGTATTGGTCCAAAATGGACAGACTGCGGGGCCACCACGGGGCAACTCGAGGTTTGGTACATGTAGGATTTTCCATCCGTCATGTCCTGAGAACGAGATACGCGGCTCCTATCGGGATCGTCGACACATCGGGCGGACTTGCTGGATTAGTTTTACCTTTGATGGAATATCTTGTGCATCGGGATTCCGGTGATGCTTTGGGTAAACTCAGAGTTGAGGTTTTCCACTAGGGAATCCGACGAGATCGCGAGCTTCGTGATTGAGGATTTGTATGCGGCTTGTGGTAATTTGTGATGGACTAGTTGGAGCACCCCTGCAGGGTTAAATCTTTCGAAAAGCCGTGCTCGGGGTTATGTGGCTACGTGGAAGTTTTGTTTAACACTCGTTCTAGATAAGTTGAAGTTAACTTAATTAAAATATGTCAACTGTGTTCGTAACCGTGACTGTCTCTTTCATGAGTTCCTTCTCCGATCGAGGACACAGTGGGTTTATGTCTAATGTAGGTAGGTGTTCAGGATCATTCATTTGACCAACCGTAGTTCACCTGCGCTATGCGTAGATCTTCCCCTCTCTATTTCTTGTACTCGTAAGTTAGCCACCAAATATATGCTTAGCGGCTGCTGCAACCTCACCATTTAACCTTACCTCACCCATTAAGCTTTGCTAGTCTTGATACCTTTGGAAATGAGATTGTTGAGTCCCCTGTGGCTCACAGATTACTACAACACCAGTTGCAGGTACAGGTAAAGGTTACTTGACACGAGCGCGTTGATTGTTCATTTGGAGTTGCTTCTTCTTCTTCTTCATCATCGATCTAGGATGGGTTCCAGGCCAGCAGCCTGGGATAGCAAGGATGGACGTCATTCTTCTTTTCTCGTTTGTTTTCGTCCGTAGTCGGACCCTGCTCTTAATCTTGATGAATATGTAATGTACTGATGTGACTCTGATGTAGCTTGTGGCGAGTGTAAGCCAATTCTATATATATATATATATCTTCTTTTCAGTACATGTACTTGTAACGATCTCCATTCTGGCGACACGACGAGATGCGCTTCTATCCCTGACGAGGGCCCTCGTGCCAAATTGACGATAGCGTCGCATCTTGGGCGTGACACGATGCCTCTGTCGTGCAACCCCTCAAGTGTGGGACCCCCGAGGGTGATTCCTCTAAGCCCACCTTGACGGATACATCGTTCGGAATCCAACGAGGGTGATACGTCAGATTCCCCCCGATGTTACAACCACACAGTTACTCGACCATGTTAGTGGGATCATTGCTGATGAGAAGTTACTCGGGTGGATTCCCGCGAGATTGTGTTGATGGCCTAATTAAAATGATAATGGATTTGGGTATTTGATCTGGGTTGGTTGGAGACCTTTTCGCACTAACCGGCTACGCGGGAAGAATTATGGGTATTCGGCGTCGCGAAATCAGCCAAAGCTTTTCAGATGTCAGCAACGTAGCGGCGCGCGCCCGAGTGGTCCCGAGATGCATCGCGCTTGTGATTAAGGGATGCTAGGACTGACGTCGGCCGCCCACGCATCATGCAGGAGCGTGGAGGGGAACTGGGCCCATGAACCCTTTGTGCTTACAAGTTAGACCAGCGGCCTGGCCTCTCTGTTGAGTATTAGGTGGGGCTGCGACGTCTCGATATTCCGAGGCCGGGCATAACCCAGAAAAGTGTGTCCAGCCAGAGTGTTATCGAGCGTGACGGGACAAGTGGTGCACCCCTGCAGGGATGAAAATTAACTATTCGAATAGTCGTGTCCACGGTTACATGACGACTTGGAGTAGTGCCCTGATCTTATACAACTACAATTGTTACTTCACTGGAATTAGTTGCCTCGGGATTGTTTCCTCGCAGGGAGTCGAGGGAGGATCTCTGGGCGTGACCTCACTTTAATATTGCTGAACAATATGACTTTTATTTGTGTTACCTTGTTCTATTCTCGTCTTTTGCTACAAGACCCTGAAGATGCTAGTCTTCGATAGGACTAGACCTTCTCTCTATTCTTGCATTGTTGCAGTCAGTCCACATATAAACCCCCCCACCCACTTTGATACTGATGCATACTTAGCATAGCTGTGATGTAAGACTTGCGAGTACTTTGGATGTGTACTCACCGTTGCTTTGCTCCCCCCTTTTTCCCCTTGATCCGTGGCTGCGACCGGATTATGGAGCCCAGGAGATGGAGTTTCCTGCCGACGTCCGCCCCCCGTTGGTGTCTTCTACGTGGAGGCCGCTGATGACCAGGAGTAGTTTAGGAGGTTCCCAGGCAGGAGGCCTCGCCTCGTTTGATCGTTGTATCTTTTGTGCTAGCCTTCTCTAAGGCACCCCATGTTTTATGTCTGTACTCAGATATTGTTGCTTCCGCTGACTCGTGTGTTTATCAAGCTTTCGTATTCTAGCCCTCGAGGCCCCTGGCTTGTAATATGAAGTTGATATTGTTTTATTTGTTTCTAGTGTTGTGTTGTGATATCTTCCCGTGAGTCCTTGAGTTTGATCGTACGCATTTGGGCGTATGATTAACGTACGATTAAACCGAGGGCATCACAAGTTGGTATCAGAGCCGACTCCCTGGAGGTAGCCCCCTTTCCAACTCCTTGGCCGAAGTTGAGTCTAGTGTTTGAAAAACTTTACTAACACTCATGTTGTGGCTTACGAGCCCACGTCTCAATTGGGTGGTATTAGTATCTTCTACTCCTTTCCTATACTCTGGGTTCTACTCTCTCTTCTCTTTCGGGTTAAAGAATTTACTAACTCTAACATTAGGTTCTCGTAATTACTTTCTCCCGGAGAGCCCCGCATTCTACACGGTCTTGATTCATCAGAAGACTCCGAATATACTCTTCGATGTTCTCTCAAGAGCTGTTGCTCATCGCTTCTGCGATTTCCCTTCCTCTGTCAACCCTTATGGATGACGACATACAAATGTCGCCCATACTTCCTTTTCTAGTTGCTCTTGTTTTATGAGATGCAACAAATTATCTTACCGGGGATTCGTTCGTCCTCAGTTTTCGTGGGTTTCGAAAGTTCTTCAAACTGTTATTCGATCTTTCGGAATCCCAGTAGCCTTTTGCTTTTGACCTTTCTCACCAGCTAGTGTTATGGTTAAATCCATATGTCTAGCAACAATTCATTAAAATCCTTTGTGATTTTCCTGTGATCTTATTGATTCTACCTTTGTGGGGATGCACACAATCATCTGTTGCGACTCATAAATTATCTTCCGGCTTAGACGTCCTTCCATACAGAGCTGGTTCTCGACAAATCAACTTTGGTTGATTGTGCACCTAAGTCCTTTCAACTTTCTTGTATTTGATTGGAGCATCTGATTATGATACACCAACCTGTAAATCTTAATTCCTTTGGTAATTAAGTATCAATATTTTTCAGATGTTCTATAACCCGATGCATTGCATCATATCTCCCTCTGATTGAGTACCGATACTCACGTCAGGTCCTTGTGGATTGCCAGACCCATCACTGGGTTATTATCCGACGACATCCCTTACATTCAAAAAAAAATCTTGTGATTGCTTCCCCTGATACATAATGCCATTGGTAAATTGTGTCTTCTCCTTCTGATGAAATGTATCCTATGCCTTTGTCGGCCATGCTCTGTTTTCAAGCATGTGCTAATTACTATTGCAGTTTGTGGTATATGTTCCTAAGATGCCCAATGGGTTGAACCTATGCCTTCCTAAATCAATATGACCCGAAGAGTTTTCACGAGTCTTGCTCTTCCGGTGTTTTGCCAGATAATCTTTTTAAGCTACAACCTGATCAAAGGCGAGGAATAAATGGCAGGTGATGCATTGATGAAGTGGGAGTCGACCTTGAACTTTATTTTCATGCCCATGGAAATGACGTGGATCTTACCATAGAAGCTTCTCGTATCAATAATCATTCCTACTGTGGTTTAATCTGGTACATGTGGTCTTGTCCTTTGCAGTCGTGGTTCCGACCATGTTGTCCTACCTTGATTTCATTCTCAGACGAGTTAAAGTACTTGTCTTCTTCAGGTCAATACATCGGTCCAAGCCTTAATGTTGATCTACCTCCGAGTATTATTCCTTGTAGCTCGAGGATACCACAGAGCTATATAACTTCTTGTGAGCTCCTCATCAACTAGGATATTTTCATTAATTCCAGTTTCCTCGTGTTTGAGTTGTTGGACACGCGAGTACATCGATAACTGGATTGAGTATGCATTGCGATTCAACAATGTTTAGTAACCTTCCTTGTTTATGAGTTTGTACTCGATCATGTCATTCCAAGCTGTTAAGCTACATCATCATCTTCATGTTGGAGCTCGACCATGCTATCTATACCCTTCATCCCTGAAACACAAATTTCAACTGTGCGTTAGGCTTGCATCGAGCTTTCCACATCATGTTCGTTGTCCTGAAAGGCAATCTCAATCCTAAAGCTAGCAACCTTACCTGTGATTCGAACAACCTCTTGCTTCACCATTCCCTTGCTTGATGTCGTTGCTGATAGATTACATCTTCGTGAAGCTTCTCGACAAATGTGTCATGATCATCATCAGCATCCCGAGCTCTTGCAGGGTATCGACTGAATGCATGATGAGAAATACCATCCTTGCCCCTCGATGATATGTGTTATCGTCGACAACCTTTTTGCCTTCCCTCCTACACAAACATGTTTGTGTTTTGTGTTGTCCCCTGTGTTCCTTGCTAATTCAGCTTATGTTATCTTCTACCTTGGAGTATTACTATCTGGTATGTCAAGAATGTCGTAAAAATTGCACACGTCTTAAGAATTCTTGATATAGTAATACTTCCCGCCATCACCATTCATTTCTTGGTCCCGTGTTGTTTCAAACCGGAATACCAACAAGTGAACTCTGATGTGTGATCCCAATACTTCTGGCAACCCTATTGCCTTGAGGTTAACAACTAATGGTTTCATTCTTAGTGTGTTGGGTGTTGACTCATCATTTTTGACATTGGTTGTGCTAATCCGTTTGTATTTCCGAGCGCACCATTCAACCAGTGTCTAATTGATGTTGTTCCCTCGAGCATACGACATTATACCATTTGACTTGACAAATGTTATCTCCTTGATATTATAAATTTTGGAAATTCATACCTGTCAAAATCTTGAGAGATTGTTGCTGAGCCCATCAGCCACACCCTCAACTTCTCCATGTTCTACGATGAAGCTCTTGCAAGCATTATCCTTGTGCCTAGCTCATGAAGAATATGTTGGATAGAAGGAGTGTATTTTCCCAAAGTTCACGTGCACTCTTTCCACCGTGAATATGTGAAAGTTTTGTTTCGCTTCCTCCCGGGAAATACCAAATCATTCACGCTTGTGCGAAGTGTTATATGTTTTGAAGATTTGTTATCTTCACTTCATATAACTTCTCTTAGCACGTGAAGCCACTGACTGATTTGATCAAGGAAAAGAAGTTCCTTCATAAGAGCTAATCGAGGCTTACACAAAGACCTCGATATCCTCGATGATGGTTCACAAATCAGAACTCAGTTACATTTTGACATAAGAATTCTATGTGGGCACGAATGTCTTGACATTGTGTTCATATGTCTTACAGTCGAACTCATGATTCAAAGATTGCTTGTGTAGTTCATATCCCGAGACTCCTTCATCATCATCTTTTCTTCTCAGGTATCTTGATCCTGAGGTGTCCTGACACCAATCAGATCTGAATCTCGAGCAGATATGATGGTTGGAACATTTTCTAATAATTATAACTTTGGTCTTATGTAACCCGGTACGGTGATGTCTTGTCTGGCACACCGGGCCGAAGGACCTATTGTTATAAATTCTTCCATATGTAAGATTCGCCATCCTTTCATGTGGAAACTATATGACTTATTTCATAAGTTGTTCCTCATGGATCCTCTTCGTATACCCATAGGTCCAACCTTTATCTAATGACCATGTCGATGCTACCCAGAAGCACGGATGTGGTACTTCAAAATTCAATAGGAACATTGGAAGCGCAGTGCTAAATTGTTCCTGATCAATTATCCAAACCATGTGGTATGGGTAAACATCATGATTCCTCTTGCCTCTTTATCCAGATGGATAGGCACTTAATGACCTATCATGTATACCATACTCTATGTTTTCCTCGGGAATGGTATACTCTAATACTTGTGTGTGTGAACACATTTTGCCTTCCCATTGATCTGTTTGACCTTCTTGTGGCATAACTTATCTAAGAAGTGTTAATTCCCTACTTAGGTAAAGTTCTCGGTATACAACTCTGTCAGTAAGACCCTGTTACTATTGTGGGTAACATTCCGGTAGCCGCCGGTGGACGAGAGCCTTACCTATTGGTTTGCCTCGTTTCAATGAGCAGAAAAATGGTTCTATTCGTTCCCCGCCCTTGGTATCGACGTTGTTGCCAACATAACTCACACGTTAACCCCTGACATGTCTTGCTACCAAGACCGTATAATATGTCACCCCTCTGCCTACTCCCGGCCCACATGGTGGACCCATAACCCAAAGTTCCACATAATTGAAATCTGACTCTCCTGTACATCCTTGCTTCCAAGGTACCATTTACACTTGGCTTCGTATGGAATTCCAGAGCCACCGTTCAATGGACCAATCACTCTTCAGTCCGGATATTATCCAACCTACTAAAGATCAAGTCTGCATTATTCATGATAATCTGAAGGCTGCTCAATATCGCCAGAAGAGTCAATATGACCGTCATCATCAAGATATGGTCTATCAACCTGGCGAAAAGACTTATCTTCGTGTCACATTAGTGAGAGGTGCACATCATTTTGGAATCAAGGGCAAGTTAGCTCCTCGCTATATTGGTCATTTCACTGTTCTCGAAAGGCGTGGAAAAGTGGCTTATCAATTGAAACTACCGGCAAACCTTTCTCAGGTTCACGATGTCTTCCATGTGTCTCAGCTCCGCCGCTGCTTCAAGGATCCTATTCGAGCACTGGATCCTGGTATGCTTGAGCTACAACATGACCTCTCTTATAAAGAGCATCCGGTCCGCATTCTCGACCAAGCTGAACGTCAGACTCGTCGCAAAGTCACCAAGTTCCTTAAAGTGCAGTGGTCAAATCATTCGGAAGATGGAGCCACTTGGGAACGCAAGATTCATCTTTGTGATGAATACCCCGAGCTTTTTCCTGCTACCTCTTAATTCTCGGGACGAGAATTCTTGTTAGTAGGGGAGAGTTGTGACATCCCCGGATTAGGCTACAGTAATCTCGGTAGTTGAACTACAGTAAACCTATGCAAAGGATGCCACGACACCGTGTTTCCTATCGTTGATTCTCGCGATTGTTTGAGACGGTTCGAATTTAAATTTAAAATTAAAATCAAACGAGAAAAGTTTTCAATTGTTAAATTAAAAATGTCGGATGAGTTCCAAATGTTCCTTAATTATTTACAGAATTTAAATGAGCATTTTTGAAATTAGTTAGAACCCCTATATATTTAAAATAACAATTGTTAAAAAAATAACAAAAATAAATAAATCAAAAGGCAGACACCCCCCCCCCCCCCGACCCAACTAGGCCACCGGCCTAGCAGGCCGGCCCAGCCCAACCGCGGCCTGGGGCACCGCAACCCTAATCACCGACCCTTTCCCCTCGTTCCCCTGCCGCCGTCACCAGGGGCGACCCCCACCTACCCCCCCTCGCGAGCAGCCCCACCAACCCATCGACCGAGCCCCTCCAACCCACCTACCGCAACCCACCTCCCACCTAATCCCACGAGGGCCCCCCACCTACCGCACACACCTCGCTCGCCAGGGCCTCCCTCCACTCCCCCTTTCCCCGCAAGACCCCTCCCCACCGACCTCCAAATCTCCCTCTCCCCGCTCGCAACCCTCTCCCAGACCGCGCACCTCGCCCCTCCTCTCGGCTTCCCCATCCACCTAGCCCCCTGTAGCCCCACGCCGGCCGAGACCTCCCCTGCAACTCCTCCCGCCTCGGTCTACCTCTCCCCCTCCCCCACCGGCCGGAGCACCTCCGCCCTCCGGAACAGGCCGGCCCCCTCCTCCTCGGCGAGCACCTCCCCGGTGGTCGCCGCTCCCCACCGGCGCCTCAGTCGAGGCCCCGCCAGCCACGGCGGCCCCGCCACCGGCCCCCTCCCCGCCAGTCCTCCTCCGGTCTGCCACCGGCGCCCGCGCCCGTGACGCCATCGCCGCTTCATCGGCGGCGCCCCTACATCACCGGTCAACACCTCGACCACCGCTCCGGCTCCTCCGTCGCCCCGAGCTTCTTACTACACCACCGCACCTCCGTTCATCGTCGACATGTCGCTCCACCGAGCCCCCCTCGAGCCCATGTTGCACACCTCCAGGGCTCGGTGAGCTACCCCGTTTCCTTCTTTCCCCGCCACGATTCCATTCCGGCAACTATCGCCGCGTTCCGACGGCGTTAGGTTCCTGTAGGAGGAGGTGGAGTTTCCCTCCTCTCTTTGTGTTGAGAGGCTACTGTGAGACATGTCCACGAGGTTGGAGTTGAGAGAGATGTTTGGAAGAAGAAAAAAATGAATTATGTATAATGCATGTATGTATTGCGTATGTATGTATCCCGTATTGATGTATGAAATATTATGTTGTATGCATGTATATAAGGGAAATACTTTATGTATATGTGTGGTTTGTGGCCTATGTCACTTACCGGTGGGGTCAACCCCCCACTCCCACTTACACGAAGGCCCCACACGCTATACAGAAAAAATGAAAATAGAAATATAAAAATAAATATATGTTTTTAATAAATAAGTAAATAGATATATTAAGTAATTAATTAGTTAACTAATTAATTAGGTAATTAGAATAATTAGAGTATGCCACGTGGGTCCCCCACTAAATTAATCTCGTTAATTGATAATTAAACCTAATTAAAAATGTGTGTCTATGACGCACAGGACCCACAGGTCAGTTGACCAGTCAACTGCTGATGTCAGCATGACATCATGCTGATGTCGTAATTGCTTTTAACCAATTTAATTAAATTTGTTTTTAATTCCTAATTATTGAATAAAACTTTAAAAATTAATATAAAATAATCCATAAGTGAGATCAAAATATTTTCAACATGAAAGTTGTTTAGCAGAACTAGACGAACCCGGATACACGGTCCATTCGTTTGTCACGCGTCCCTAGCATAACAAACATGGAACTTTTCCATCGTTTTCCATCTGACAGGTAGTAGTCAGAGACCCGGAAAATATCGTCAGATATTCTTCCGAGCCGTCTATGACGGATGTTGCTGCGTTAGCTCATGTATAGCCTGCATCTTGCCATGTCATGCATTGTGTTGCACCATTCCTATTATTTATTGTTTCTTCCCCCTCTTCTTACGGGTAGACCCCGAGGCTAACGCTGCTGTCGGGTACATCTACGACCCTGCCGATCATTCCTTTGCCGCAGAGCAGCAAGGCAAGCAAAACCCCCTTGATCATTCCTATATCGCCTATGTCTTTCTTCCTAGTGCGTGCATTAGTATTTTGCTACTGTTGTAGTTAGCTCCTATATCTGATGCATAGCCTGTTTTTGATGAACTGCTACTTTCAGTATTGTACTTTATATTTGTTTGGTATAGTTGGAGCAGTCTTCCCCTCTGACCCCATAGTCCAGTTGCCATGCTTGTTTTCAAATCTCGATCCCTGATCGACGAGCCAAACCCGACACATCACATACACCCCCCCCCTTAGTTGTACGACGCTACAGATATACTATCGGGTACCGAGGGTGACACCTCGCTAAGTACTCTTGATGATATCTCTGTAGTATAGCTAGCCGGTCATGGTTATCGAGGGTGATTCCTCTTTCACCATTCCCGACGATGCCTCTGTCGTGCAACCCCTCAAGTGCGGGACCCCCGAGGGTGATTCCTCTAAGCCCACCTTGACGAATACATCCTTCGGAATCCAACGAGGGTGATACCTCGGATTCTCCCGATGTTACAACCACATAGTTACTCGACCATGTTATTGGGATCATTGGTGATTAGAAGTTACTCGGGTGGATTCCCGCATGATTGTGTTGATGGCCTAATTAAAATGATAATGGATTTGGGTATTTGATCTGGGTTGGTTGGAGACCTTTTCGCACTAACGTAGCAGCGCGCGCCCGAGTGGTCCCGAGATGCATCGCGCTTGTGATTGAGGGATGCTAGGACTGACGTCGGCCGCCCACACATCATGCAGGAGCGCGAAGGGGAACTGGGCCCATGAACCCTTTGTGCTTAGGAGTTAGACCGGCGGGTTGGCCTCTCTGTTGAGTCTTAGGTGGGGCTGCGACGTGTCGATATTCCGAGGTCGGGCATAACCGAGAAAAGTGTGTCCGGCCAGAGTGTTATCGAGCGTGATGGGACATGTGGTGCACCCCTGCAGGGATGAAAATTAACTATTCGAATAGCCGTGTCCACGGTTACATGACGACTTGGAGTTGTGCCCTGATCTTATACAACTACAATTGTTACTTCACTGGAATTAGTTGCCTCGGGATTGCTTCCTCGCAGGGAGACGAGGGAGGATCTCTGGGCGTGAGCTCACTTTAATATTGCTGCAACAATATGACTTTTATTTGTGTTACCTTGTTCTATTCTCGTCTTTTGCTGCAAGACCCTAAAGATGCTAGTCTTCGATAGGACTAGACCTTCTCTCTATTCTTGCCTTGTTGCAGTCAGTCCACATATAACCCCCCTTCTTTGATACTGATGCATACTTAGCATAGTTCTGATGTAAGACTTGCGAGTACTTTGGATGAGTACTCACCATTGCTTTGCTCCCCCTTTGTCCCCTTGATCCGTGGCTGCGACCAGATGATGGAGCCCAGGAGATGGAGTTTCATGCCGACGTCTGCCCCCCGTTGGTGTCTTCTACGTGGAGGCCGCTGATGACCAGGAGTAGTTTAGGAGGTTCCCAGGCAGGAGGCCTAGCCTCGTTCGATCGTTGTATCTTTTGTGCTAGCCTTATCTAAGGCACCCATGTTTTATGTCTGTACTCAGATATTGTTGCTTCCGCTGACTCGTGTGTTTATCGACCTTTCGTATTCTATCCCTCGAGGCCCCTGGCTTGTAATATGAAGTTGATATTGTTTTATTTGTGTCTAGCGTTGTGTTGTGATATCTTCCCGTGAGTCCTTGAGTTTGATCGTACGCATTTGCGTGTATGATTAGCGTACGATTAAACCGAGGGTGTCACAGGTCACCAACATACATAACTCAATAATATCGAAACATCACCGAACTTTAAGTGTGCAGACCCTACGCGTTCGAGAACTATGTACACATGACCTAAGACAATCTCTGGTAAATAACCAATAGCGGGACCTGGATGCCCATATTGGCTCCTACAGATTCTACAAAGATGTTTATTGGTTGAACCTCTATGTCAAGGATCCAGTTAATCCCGTATGATATTCCCTTTGTCCTTCGGTATGTTACTTCCTCGAGATTCGATCATCGGTATCTCTATACCTAATTTAATCTCGTTACCGGCAAGTCTCTTTAGTCGTTACGTAATACAAGATCTCATGACTAACTCCTTAGTCACATTGCTTGCAACGCTTATTGTGATGTTGTATTACCGAGTGGGCCCCAAGATACCTCTCCGTCACACGGAGTGACAAATCCCAGTCTTGATCCATGCCAACCCAACATACACCTTCAGAGATACTTTAGAGCACCTTTATAGTCAACCAGTTACGTTGCAACGTTTGATACACACAAGGTATTCCTCCGGTGTCCGGGAGTTGCATGATCTCATGGTCATAGGAACAGATACATTAACATGCAAAAAATAGTAGCAATAAACTGACACGATCATATGCTATATTAGTAGTTTGGGTCTTGTCCATCACATCATTCTCCTAATGATGTGATCTCATTATCAAACGACATTTCATGTGCATGGCCAGGAAACCTTGACCATCTTTGATCAACGAGCTAGTCCTTAGAGGCTCACTAGGGACAGCGTGTTGTCTATGTATCCGCACAAGTATTTGAGTTTTCAATCAATTCTAGCATGGATAATAAATGATTATCATGAACAAGGAAATATAATAATAACAAATTTATTATTGCCTCTAGGGCATATTTCCAATAGTCTCCCACTTGCACTACAGTCAATAATCTAGTTCACATCACTATGTGATTGTATTGAATCAAACACCCATACATTTCTAGGGTTTGATCATGTCTTGCTTGTGAGAGATGTTTTTAGTAAACGGGTCTGAAACATTCAGATCCGTGTGTACTTTATAAATCTCTATGTCATATTGTAGACACTTCTACCAAGCTTCACTTGGAACAATTCCACACAACTACTCCACTATACGAATCCGGTTAACTACATAGAGTTATCTAGATTAGTGTCAAAGCTTGAACCAATGTAACCCTTTACGACAAACTCTTTTACCACCTCCATAATCGAGAAAATTTTTTCCTTAGTCCACTAGTTACTAAGGACAACTTTGACCGCTGTCCAATGATCCATTCCTGGATCACTCTTGTACCCCTTGACTGACCCATGGCAAGTAACACATCAGGTGCGGTACACAACATGGCCGTTCTGAGCCCGACTGCACAAGCACGCGCCCGCGGCATCGTCAAACCCTGTTTTAAAAGTGTGCTTAAAACTTTCTCTGATCGAGGTGAAACTTGTCACGCGGTCGTGATTAGATATAGCTAGCCCGCCTGTCGAATTTCGTCGCGATCGGAGTTCGTCTGGTACCCGAACGATCGACCGTAGCGGCACCGTCTTTGGTTTATCGGCGGACGTCTTTTTTTGGTGTTTTAAATCGCATGTAGCCGGGTGCCCAGTTTCCCTTTTGTCTTAGACCCCCCTCTACACGGCCTATCTTAACACCAGGACGTTTCCAGAGCCGTCCGATCGAGATCGGAGGGTCCGAAAACGCCTGAAATCGGCAAACCCTAGCCATTATCTACAAATACACAGCAAATCCCCTCTCTTCCTCGTTTTCTGTGCCTCCCCAACCCTAGACGCCACAGCCAGCCATCTCCCACCTCCAGCGCACAGGCCGTGCGAAGCCCATCTGAGGCCCGCCGAGGCCCGGATCACACCGCGCCCCAAGCTGCTACCCGAAACCCTAGCACCCTCGCCTCCTGTGCTCCTCCCGCTGCAACCTCATGGCGCCATGGGCCAGCCCACACTAGAGCAGCCACCTCGCGTGGCCATCGGTTCCCCACGCCGGTGCGCCAGCTCCGCCGCCCTCAGGGTCGCGCTGCCCAAGCTCCCGTCGCGCCATCCCTTCCTCTCCCCTGTCCTCCATGGCCGCCGCTTCGCTTGTCGCGGCCATGGTGCCGCCCCGCGCCAGCCGCCGCCGCCGTCGGCCGCGTCCCGAGGCCCGCCTCCGGCCGGATAACGTTGCCCCTCGGCCTCCCTCGTGCACGCATGCCTTGATTCAGCCGGCACCGTTGCCTCCCTGCGCCACCTCACGCTCTGGATCGGATCGATCCAGATCCCACCGCGTGCGTTGACTCGCCAGGTGGGCCGCCGCCTTGACCCAGCTCCGCACCGGAGCCGGCCCAGCTCCTCCTCCCCACCAAGCCGACCTCTCTCCCAAGGTGAGCCAGCACCCCCGACCCCTCTATTGAGCGTCATGTGCAATGATTTGCTATCCTGCGCCATGCCATGTTAGGCCCATATACAATTCGGCCCATGCACTATCTTTTCGTCTTATGATTTTAGCTAATTACCTCGGATTTCAGAAACTTGCATTTTTTAAAACGCCCGTAGATTAATAACCGTAAGTCAGATCGCGAAGATTTAGATATGTATCTGATGTAGAATTTCGCGTAGAATACGATTATCCAACTTGCATAATTGTTTGACGTCGTTTAGCGTGCCAGATGCCTAGAATAATGTGCTGTTCGCGCAAGTCCGGATTGCTCGGATGCCGTAGTATAAATGCCCATATTTTAGGAACCGTTTTTTCATCTAATTTAGAGCGGTCATTGGTATTTTTGCACGTAGGGTTTGCCGGTAGTTTATTTTCCCGTGTATAGGTTATTTATCTTGCATTTATGTGTGGCTATATTTTGTGTTGCAACCCCACATATTTTATATGTTTTTGGGGTTTTGTTTGCAATTAGTTTTAGCTTTTAAGCAAGTTAGTTTGCGCGATATTTTATCGTGATGCCCTTTTGTTTAATTTGTAGGATTTATTTCGTGCGTCGTTTGACAGAGTTGTCAACTAGGGAGTTGTTCTTGGTTGTTTAGACTAGCCCCTGATATTTTTGGTTGCAATAGAAAAGCATGTTTAGGTGTGGTTTTCTTGCTCTCAAGTTGCTAGAAATAGTGCTGATTTGGAGGAGCTGAAATATTTGTAAGTCTGAGATCTGTTATATTTTATTGCTGACTTGTCTTGCTTGTAACTTGTGATCTGTAGATCTTTTGAGGTTGGTGCAATGGAGTTAGTTGTACCCCTTGTGTTTCTCTAGCATGCTGTAAATTTTCATGCCATTTGAAGTCCTGTAGCTATAGGTTTTGTTGCTGTCAATATTGCTTTAGATCGAAAACTGCACTTTCATGAGGTGTAATTTTCACTAAGTCTGAAATAGTGTGTGAGATGCCATTTTATGTCTTCTTTCCCTAGTGATCCATGATGCCATGCTAGTTGTTGTTAGTTGTTTGTAGTAGTGCTTCTTGCCCTCTTTCGTGCCATGCCTTGTTTGAGTTTATCGGAGTTGTGTAGCCCGTAGTTGCGGGGTGTAGAAAATGCTATGTGGCTGATTTTGGCAGATTGTAGTGATTTCTTGTTTTGCTCGTAGTTCACTTAATGTGTAGTGTTTGATTGTGTGAATTGTCATGCCGTGACTTGCATGTATTCAACTGCTCATGCATCATATGTGGTGTGCATCGTGTGGTGAATTCCGGGTGTTGATTTGTGTTTCCGGTTTGCTTCGTCTCGATAGAGTTCCGCAACGTGCCGGATTGTGAGGACCCGTTCGACTACATCGGTTCGTCTGCTTCACGGAGGCATTCTTCTTCCAAGCGGGATCTCAGGCAAGATGATCATTTTCCCAGATACCATTACTACCATTGCCATGCTAGTTTTATCGCTTCTATCGATTATGTCTCGTTGCCTACCACATATTAAATATCAGCCTCTCAACAATGTCATGAATACCTTCAACCTGTTCGACCTAGCAAACCACTGATTGACTATGTTACTGCCTGCTTAACCCTGTTGATAGCGTTGCTAGTTGCAGGTGCAGTTGCTTCCATGTGATAACATGGGTTCCTTGTCATATCACCATATTAATGTTATTTAATTTAATGCACCTATATACTTGGTAAAAGGTGGAAGGCTCGGTCTTTCTAGCCTGGTGTTTTGTTCCACCTTTGCCCCCTTAGTTTTGGCTAACGGTGTTATGTTCCATAATTGAGCGCTCCTAACACGATCGGGGTTGTTATGGGGACCCCCTTGATAATTCGTTTTAGATTAAAGCTGGTGTGGCAAGGCCCAACATTGGTACTATTTGCCCAACATAATAATTCTGTTAAATTGAAATGCATAGGAAGTTAGCGCTACCCGAGGAGTAATTCTACATAATACAGGGGGGCCAGTGCTGTTGGTGCTGGCCTAAAACTAGAGCCGTTTGCGGGGCCAACCCGGGGCAACTCGGGAGATTTCTATCAGGCCGCCGTACGCTGTGCTTATCCGTCGTGTCCTGAGAACGAGATACGCGGCTCCTATCGGGATCGTCGACACGCCGGGTGGCCTTGCTGGATTAGTTTTACCTTTGACGAGATATCTTGTGCATCGGGATTCCGGTGATGCTTTGGGTAATCTCAGAGTTGAGGTTTTCCACTAGGGAATCCGACGAGATCGCGAGCTTCGTGGTTGAGGATTTCTATGCGGCTTGTGGTAATTTGTGATGGACTAGTTGGAGCACCCCTGCAGGGTTAAATCTTTCGGAAAGCCGTGCCCGCGGTTATGTGGCAACGTGGAAACTTTGTTTAACATTGATTTTAGATAACTTGAAGTTAACTTAAATAAAACTTGCCAACTGTGTGCGTAACCGTGACTGTCTCTTTCGTGAGTTCCTTCTCCGATCGAGGACACGGTGGGGTTATGTCTGACGTAGGTAGGTGATCAGGATCATTCATTTGATCATCAGTAGTCACGTCCGTTATGCGAAGATCATCCCCCTCTTATTTCTTGTACTCGTAAGTTTAGCCACCAAATACATGCTTAGCCGCTGCTGCAACCTCACCACTTAACCATGCCTCACCAATTAAGCTTTGCTAGTCTTGATATCTTTGGAAATGAGATTGCTGAGTCCCGTGTGGCTCACAGATTCCTACAACACCAGTTGTAGGTACAGGTAAAGGTTATTTGACGCGAGCGCGTTGATTGATCATTTGGAGTTGCTTCTTCTGTTTCTTCTTTATCGATCTAGGATGGGTTCCAGGCCGGCAGCCTGGGATAGCAAGGATGGACGTCGTTCTTATTTTTCTCGTTTGTTTTCGTTCATAGTCGGACCCTGCTCTTACTCTTGATGATTATGTAATGTACTGATATGACTCTGATGTAGCTTGTGACGAGTGTAAGCCAACTCTGTATACATATCTCTTCTTTTCAGTACTTGTACTTGTAACGATATCCATTCTTGCGACACGATGAGATGCGCTTCTATCCCTGACGAGGCCTTCGTGCCAAACTGAGCATAGGGTCGCATCTTGGGCGTGACAGGGTTCCAGGGCGGTAGCCGGGGATAGCAAGGATGGACGTCGTTCTTTTATCGTTTGTTTTCGTCCGTAGTCGAACCCTGCTCTTCTTCATGATGACTGTATATTGTTGTATATATGTGATATTGATGTAGCTTGTGACGAGTGTAAGACAACTCGTTATACTCATCTTTTTCAGTACATAAACTTGTAACGATATCCATTCTTGCGAAACGACGAGATGCGTTCCTATCCCTGTCGAGGCCCTCATGCCAAAATAAGGATGAGACCGCATCTTGAGCATTACACCCTATCACATGGTATTACAACGGAAGAGGATTGTCCAGCTGAACCTTTGTGTGTAGGATTGTGTAATGGCAGGGGAGCCAATAGCTCCGGGTTGGCTACATGTTTGGTGTTTTTCACGTGGAAGTGGTAGCAATGCATCATACTTAAATATGGAAAGTTTCAGGCAATATATTGGACAGGGAGGAAATACATGTGCTCTAAAGAGGAAAACACAAGTTGAATAACAAAATTTAACGAAACTTCGGTAGATCCAAGAGAACCCCTAGAAATAAGCAATCCCCTTTGAACTTTCTTACTCCTGTAACATGGTGTGGTGAATTCTGAATCAAGGCTATGATGCAGGAGTAAAAAGGATGAAACTTTTAGATTTTACCATGTCTTTATCAAGCATGCAGGTAGAGCCCCTTTTCACCTCTAATATATATGATATACACATTTTGCATCTAGACAAAAATAGGCTATTCGACTACAACGACATAAGTCGATGGCATCGCTCGAGCGTCCAAGCTGAGGTGCGAGAGCATCATACCTTCGTGTTGTTGTAGTCATATGTAAAGGGGTGATTCCCGATGGAAAAACATGTGAAAGGGCATGTGCGAACAGTCACCGAGCTACCGCCAGGGAGTTGAGAGATCCAGCCCCCCTCCCCTCTCTTTTTTCTATCCCGCAAAGTGTAAACTTTAACCAGGTATCTAAGTTAGAAAGTGATAGCAAGTCAATAAACATTCACGGTCAGAAATTCATACTCAAATGTTTCTAACTTTGTACTGATTGTATGTATGAAATAATAAAAATCTGAAAATGAATATAACATGAATACTTAGCTGGGGTTCCTTATGGTGAAACCGATCCATAATGGATGAAATTAGAGCCTGAACTTTTTAGCGGATGAGTTTATTTTACTGATACTTTCGAAACTTAGGGCCTCAACTCTTTAATCACATCATGCATACTGCCATCTCCAATTTGATTATGGCGTGAACAGAGAGAGGTTGTGTTGGTACCTGTTACGACAAGACGCTAAAATTTCAGTATATTTCCTCAAATTGGGAGTGCTAATCAATGAATTAAACTTGCAATTGCGTGAGCAGTGCTGAAATCACCTAGAAAATTTAATCAAGATCAATGTATAACATAGATAATCAGAATCAAAATTAATTAAATGGCAGTTAGAGCTGAAGGCGAGTTTCGAGCTCATCTAATTAGTTCAACTTTAGGCAATATATCCTTGTGGGGATTAGATAGAAACACACATCTTGTAATTAAAGGTTTTGCCAACCAAAGAAACTAGTGATGGAAGAGCAGGGAAGCATCATGAGATGAGCGACTAACCAGATGTGGCCACTCCCAACAGTCGGTTCTTCGGTAGAAAATAACACCACGGTACAGAACCCGTGCCACTACCGTGTCCTGTTGACACTTGACAGGCACCACGCCACCACCCTCTACCGCAGACCAACATTCGTATCCTACGCTGGACACGGTAGACCCGCTCAGGCCCATCCTCTCTGTTGAACCAGAGCGAGGTCAAGAAGGAAGCCCAGGGTTTACAACTACGGGCCCATGGTTGATTAGATTTCGAACAGGGTTCTCATTGGATGCAGCTAAATTTCAGAAGAAAAGGAAAAAATGTTGAGTACACAAAGCGTCGAGCACCTTGTAGGCATATACAGAAAATAATCTGCACAAACAAAATTAGAAATTCTAAGGGTTAAATCAAATGAGAAAAGTGGATGAGAGAGGAGCATGCTAATCGAGAGGAAGAGAAAAGGTGTGCGTGCGTGCAAGAGAATGGCAGAGAAAAAGGGAGGAGGTCTCCTTCTTATTCTCATGTTCTTCACCGAAGCGATGATGGTAGTAGGCAGGGAGCGACGGTAGATGGCCAGCATATGCGAGAGAGAGAGATGCGTGGACTTGCAAGTCAATAAGCATTGACATCGGGCGTGGAGAAATTAGTGCAAGCTAGGTCCGCTTGTGACTGGAGGCGTCGCTCCTCGTGCGTTGCTGCCGATGTCGTTATGCCGTTGTTGCCGTGCCGTAGACTAAGGCAATCCCTTTATCTAGGAAGGGCTTTGGAGACGGGGGTGATTGAGGCACTCATGGACTTGCGGCGGCCGCCGGTCGCGGGTGGGGCAGGCCGGCCTGCTGTCTTTTTTCTCCCTCCTCTTTGTCTCTCTAGAAGAATGAAGAAAAGGAAGGATATAGGGATTTGTAGGTGGATGGCTATCGTGACCTTCGGCGGTAAATCTCTCGGGAGCAGTAAAAAGAAAAGTCAAAAAAATCAGAAAAAGCAAACGCTTCGTCCTTTAGGTTGCTCATAGTGACAAGTAACATATAATAGTATCGTGGATATATTATTATTGTATGATACTATCTTCGTAACATATAGAACATAACATTTTACATGATACGGTATCTATTTATGTTACTCTAACCCGTCTTTTTTTTTCAATTACTTGCCACATCAGCATGTTTGCTACTTTTAAGACTATAATACCAGGTATGATACCCCACTATGGCCAGGCTTAGTATAGTAACTTATACGTACTCGTATATGTCATATGTTTTCTGTAATTATGAGAACCCTAGACACCAAAATAAAATGGACGGGCTGGATCTTCAAGCCTAAGGCCTCGTTTAGTTAAGGGGGATTGGGGAGGTTTTGAGAGGGAGGGATTTCACGGGATTGGGTGAATCCCTTTGTTCCATCCAATACTCTCAAATCTCTGGGGTTTTGCTTCCACTAGTCCTCCGAGGAGGGTTTTGAAACACATGGATAGGAAGGAATTGAAGGAGAACGGAGGGGATTGGGCTAAGCAAACCCCTCCTACCAAATGAACGCGGAGGGATTTATGGGGTTTCTGACTTCTTAGGGATTTTCCTCTCAAACCCTTCCCAATCCCCCCTAACCGGCCGTACCTGCGAGTCCCCCGTGCTCAAATTGGGGGATTTTCAGGTTATATAGCCTCAGCGGAGCGTCTCGGAGGATGCGCAAGAAACGTTCGGGCGGCGGAATGGACGCGACGGTGGACGAGCTGAGCGCGGCGTATAAGGAGTTCGTGGCGGCTGCGGTGGCCGTGATGGAAGCTCGCGAGCAGTCGGGCGGCCAGAAGACGGCAGCCACGGACACGGCGCTTGAAGCCTTCAAGCAACGCTGGGAGCTCTTCCGCGTGTCCTGCGACCACGCCGAGGAGCTCGTTGAGTCCATCCGCCAGCGCATCGGCTCCGAGTGCCTCGTCGACGAGGCCACGGGATCTTCCTCTTCCTCCTCCGCGCCAGCAAGCGTCGCGCTGGCTGCCCCCGGCATCAAGCCAATCAGCGCCGTCCGCCTCGAGCAGATGAGCAAGGCCGTCCGCTGGCTCGTTATCGAGCTTCAGCACGGCGCCGGAGGGCCCTCAGCTGCGGGACCTGGCGGTGGCGTCTCAACCCCAGCTGCCGGCGCCGGAGGGCATCATGTGCACGGCGGGGTCGAATCGCGCTTCCCCGAGGATGGCACCCAGTAGGTACTGTTGTTGCTTATTAAGTACTCCCTCCGTAAAGAAATATAAGAGCGTTTAGATCACTGTGATCTAAACGCTCTTATATTTCTTTACAGAGGGAGTGGTAGTATCATGTTTTAGAAAAAGAAAACAAGGAATTTATGTGATATGTTTGTTAAGTTTTTAGATTGGAAACATTACAGTTTGCTATCCTCAGCATAGTACCTGATGAGTAAGGTGCGAAGTTTGGGGAAAGAACCACCAAATGATTGGCATTATGACTGCTAGCTTTTCCCCTTTGCTGGCTGATATTTTTCTCGTGTCTTAGTGTGCGATGTTGTACAATGTTTGTAGTTAGTTATTTGTCTTTTGTACTTCCTCAGTTTTTATTTACTCCGCATATTAGGTTTGTATGAAGTCAAACCTTATATACTTGTAACAAGTGAATAGAAAAATATATTAACATATACACCACCAAATCAGCACCATTGAATTCGTCATTGCATATATTTTCACATCATATAAATTTGTTAATGTAAATGTTCATATTGTTATCTACAAATTTGGTCAAACTTTATAAAGTTTGACTTCAGTCAAAACTAATATGCGGAACAAATAAAAACTGAGGGAGTAACTAAATTGTGCTAGTCATCAGCTCACTGCCTTGCCTTAGGTTTAAGTTTCTCTTCGTCATTTTTTGCGGTCACGGACAGTGTTCGGGCAACGTAGCTAACAAAATGTCCTAGAAAATAATGCACGATGTCACAGCCTACAAGAATGTCAGCCTATCTCAACTGTACTAAGATAGGACTATCGACCTATGATATCTTCGAATATTAGTTTTGGGTCATTCTGGATTTCTTACTGCTCTTGCATATGATATGTCACAAGTGCTTTCCAAGATTTCCAATTTTCTAGCGAATCCTTTCGCGAATACGCTAAGATAGCGTATCTTTTTATTGATAGGAGAATTGTAGCATGGGGTTACAAACACTTATAAAGCCATGTGCACAAGGAGGCATGGTAGGAAGCGAAGGAGCAGAACAAAGGACAAGGGGTTGCTCAGCCCCAAACACACTAAGTGTCAGGTAGGATATTTCTAAGCCCGGTGGCGCCAGCCTTAGCCCATAGGCACGCCTCATCTTTGATGACACCCGAGATGTGGGTGACCAAAGGCCGGTCGCCGTCGAAGATGCATCCGTCGCGATGCTTCCAAAGCCACCAAGCGGTGAGGATAAGTAGGGATGACAGACCCTTGCGAGTTGATACCGGAGCGTGGTCGCTTGACACCGTCCACCATGACTCGAAGGGCATGTCTGAGCTCGGTAAGTCAGCGGTAGTCCTCACCCTATCAAGAATCACATGCCTGGAGAATGAGCAGCCTTCAAGAAGATGTTGCATGGTTTCGGGTTCTTGATCGTAGAAGGCGCATGTCGCTTCACGGGGTAGCCCGTGGCGGGCAAGGCATTCCGCCGTCCAACATCAGTCTTGCATGGCCAGAGGAAGAACTTGATGCGAAGCGGTGCCCATGGCTTCCACGTTAGCTTCCAATGGGGGTCCTCGCAAGCGCCGATGAACAACACCAGGTAGCATGAGCTGGCAGAGTACGTGTCCGAAGATGTCCAGTGCCAGCTAAGCTTGTCCGGCTCATCCGAGAGACTGATGTGGCGCACCTGACGCCAAAGGTCGATGTATTGGACCATGGCCGTGGGTCCTAGTGCCCCGTGGATGTCCTGCACCCAGGAGCGTAGGTGAAGGCCATCATGGATGGGACGGGTCTCGCGACGACGTCGGGGGACATGCACGAAGATGAGAGGGGGAAGCTCGGCAGCAGATCTACTGTTGATCCTATATTCGGTCTAGAATCTGCAGTTGGCACCGGAACCAATGTTCCATGTCGTAGAAGCTTTGAAGATGGCGCTCACGTCCGTGCGTGAGGTATGTGGAGGTGGCTCCAAGGGCGGGAGGGGTCTGTGCGTTGGAGTCAAAGCCATCGCACACGAAGAGCGCGTTGGAGTCAAAGCCATCGCACACGAAGAGCGATACATGTGCGCTGAAGGTCCCTAATGCCAAGCCCACCAAGAGAGACATGGCGGCAAATAACAAGGCATTGGCCTCCATTAGCCTCCTTGCTTCTAGCCCGTAGGAAGCCACGGATAACCCGGTTAACCCTCTTGAGAAGAGATTGATTGGACGCGATGGCGGTGAGAAAGTGCATTGGGATGGCACAAAGGACGTGGCGCACAAGCGCGAGGCGATCGCCTTTCGGTAGCATAGAATGTTAGCCCAGCTACAGACTGAAATTGAACTACTGCTGGATAAAATACATTGCACATAGAATGTTAGCCCAGCTACAGACTGAAATTGAACTACTGTTGGATAAAATACATTGCACACTAGTACGTACACTAGTGATCACACACACACACTGGAGCAGCACACACACGTACTAGTACCACACCTGAGTCTGGATGAATTGCTTTGGAATGGCCTAATTTACAATGGAAGGAGTGCTCCTTATATAGCACTTTGTCTACTACTTTAACTAGGAAAGACATGTACTAAGGAAAGGCATGCACGCTGCTGCAATGTTCCTTACCTTGCTTTAACTACTACTCTAGCTAGGAAAGAAACTACTACTTTAGCTAGGAAAGAACATGCACCGTTGTTGCTGCGTAGCCCTATGAAGATAGGGGTGACGCCCAGAATCTCCCCATCAACCCTGTCGGAGGGGCTTGATGTTGATGATCCCCACCCTGTCGCGTGGTTCTTGGAAGTGGATATGACAAAGTTCCTTCGGCAGGATGTCTGCCTTCTCGGGCTTTGTGTAGCCGATAGGCCCTGCTCGTGCTTTTGCCACGAGAGCAAAGACCTCCTGCAAGTCTTCCCTTGTAACCTTTCTCGACGAGCTGTGCCTTGTGCTTGATGATGGCGTTGTGCTCGCCCTTCTTGATCTTGGGGTGTTGTGGTCGTCCCGCAGGCTCGCCGACAAGGTCCCCTAGGCGTCGGAACCTGTGTAGAGTGTCAATGTTGTTGTTCGCGTCGAACAGGTCCGACTGTGCTGTTGGCGGAGACACGAATTGCCCGTGAACCACCTCGCTTGGGGGCGTCACTGTTGCTAAGGTTGTATTTCCTGATGTCACATAGCCTGGGAACTCCCTTCTCGGGGTCGTCTTGTCGGACATGATGCTACGGGATGACTTGTCGGACATCACACTATCAAGGAACTCTCTTCCTGGGGTCATTGTGCCGGACGTTGCGCTTGTTGGGGTCAAGCTTAACGGGGCCAGACGTTCCTGCTGACACTTATGGCTCGCCTCGGCGAGCCCCGAGACACTTCGAGCGGAGAACTCTGGGTTCTCAATACTGAAGTGGGCCTCGACAGTAGTATATTTTTGTCTTGCTTCTGGCAGAGAGCCTTGAGGTCCTCGATGTCGGGAAGGCTTTAGGGTTCGACAGAGAACTCTGGGTTCTCGATGCTGGCTTGTCGGCGAAGAACTTATGCAAAGTTCTCGACGCTGACAAGGCTTTAGGCTTTTGGCTGAGAATTTTGGGAATCTCAGTGCCGGCTTGCCGGCGAAGAACTTATGCAAGGTTCTCAACGCTGACAAGGCTTTAGGGTTCAGTAGAGAACTATGTGGTTCTCGATGTTGGCTTGCTGGCAGAGAGCCCAGAAGTTCTTGTCGCCGGCAAGGCTTTAGGGTTCAGCAGAGAACTCGTCGGCAGAGAACCCGGAAGTTCTCGAGCTAGCAAGCCTTTTAGGGTTCAGTAGAGAACTCTGGGGTTCTCGATGCTGGCTCGCCAATAATAATGTTAGACTTTTCAGCCTGAGCATTGATAGTTGTGGATGACACTAGGAGAGTTGGGACAATTTTCGTTGGTTTATTTCTCACACAATGCCATGCCAACCTGAGGGGTTGGGGATACATATTTATAGGTTGCTAGCCAGCCAAGCATATGCGAAGATGCTAGTCTAAGATGCTGGTCTAAGATGCTATCCTAACTGCCAGTCCTTGATGGTCAAGGATTCTATCCTAACAGCCACAAGGACCAAGTGCTGCAGCCCCACAAAGGACTATGTGATGCACACGCCAGCCCTCCTGGGCAGCTAGCGCAAGGAGAAGTCGCACGGACTCCATCCGTGCCACGGGAGCGAAAGCGTCGTCGAAGTCGACTCCTTCCTGCTGCAAGAAGCCTCGGGCCACCAAGCGAGCCTTGTGCTTGATGATGGCGCCGGCTGCATCGCTCTTCAGCTTGAACACCCACTTAAGGGTGATTGCGCGGTGACCATGAGGGAGGTCAGCGAGCTCCCAGGTGCGGTTCTGCTCGACCGCATCCATCTCCAACTGCAACGCGGCGCGCCATGCCGCGTCTCGCTCGGCCTCTGCAAAGGACCGAGGTTTGCCGTCCTCACACACGAGTTGTAGCTGCGCCTTCAGGTCGCGTGGCACCAGTCCCGGCACCGACTGGTCGCCGAGTAGATTATCCATCGTACGATTCCGCAGCGGTTCGCCGCCATGATACGCGTCGATGCGCTCCTCGTCGTGAGTGAGCGGGGAAGCGAACTTCATCGGGTTGTGCTTTGCGTGAGCTGGTGCTAATGAAGACGAGCCAGAGTGGTGACTGCCGGGGCTGGAGTATGCGTCGTCGCCGGTTGTGGTGCCGTCGGCGTAGCAGGCACCGGAGTCGATGTAGTTTTGGAGGCTGGGGTAGACGTGCTCGGCGAAGAGGAGCTGCTTGCTCCCCCGACTTCCTTGAAGTGGACGTACTCGACAGTGAAGTTGTCATACGTCGGCGTCGAGCCGTCGTCCACCGCCTTGTCCCATTTCCACCCTCGCCCTTCGTTGAACACGACGTCTCGCGCCGTGCGCACACGCTGTGTCTCTGGGTCGAGGATGCGGTAGGCCTTTGAGCCCTCCGCATAGCCGATGAAGACTCTCGGAGTACTCCTGTCGTCGAGCTTACCGATGTGGCCGAGCTCTTTGGCGAACGCAAGGCAGCCAAAGACCCGCAAGTGGGAGACCGCCGGCTTCCGCCCATGCCAGGCCTCGTACGGCGTCCTGCCGTCGAGTGCCTTAGTACGCGAGCGGTTGAGGATGTAGACGGCCGTTAGCACCGCCTCTCCCCAGAAAACAGCCGGCATCCCTCTCTGCTTGAGGAGAGCCTGAGCCATCCCAACAACCGTCTGGTTGCACTGCTCGACGACGCCGTTTTGCTGCGGGCTGTACGACGCGGAGTAGTGGCGCTGGATGCCCTCATCAGCGCAGTACGACCCGAATTCAGCCGCCGTGAATTCGCCGCCGTTGTCAGTGCGCAACACGCGCAGTTTGCGGCCGCTCTCTGCCTCCACAGCAACCTGCGCGCGCCTGATGGCGTCCGCCGCCTCTCCCTTACTGCCGAGGACCATCACCCACATGTAGCGAGAGAGGTCGTCGACGAGCAGCAGGAAGTAGCGTCGACCTCCTGGTGTGGCTGGCGTCACCGGGCCGCACAGATCTCCGTGCACGAGCTCCAGCCTCTCCTTGGCCCGAAAACTCGCCTGCTGGGGAAAAGGGAGTCGTCTCTGCTTCGTCAGCACACAGATGTCGCAGAACTGCTCCACATGGTCGAGGCATGGCAGGCCTCGCACCATCTCCTTGGCACTTAGACGCTTCAGGGCCTCAAAATGAAGGTGCCCAAAGCGCTCATCCCATTGCCACGCCTCGTCGTCCCGACGGACAGCGAGACAGACCGGTTGTGCCACCTGCACATCAAGGACGTAGAGTCGATTTTCACCTCTGGGTACCTTGGCGAGAAGGCTACGCTGGCGATCCCAGATGCGTAGGACCCCTTGCTCAATCAGCACGCGTGAGCCGTTCTCATCCAGCTGTCCCAAGCTGATGATGGAGTTCCTTAGCGCGGGGATGTAGTAGACACCGGTGAGCAGCCGGTGCTCTCCCGTCTTGGTGGTGAAGATGACGGAGCCGACGCTCTTAATTTCCACAGCTGAGGCATCCCCAAACTTGACGGAGCCTCGCGCGTCGGAGTCGAGCTCGGCGAAGAATTCCCTTCGACCGGTCGTGTGGTGGGTGGCGCCGGTATCGTGGCACCACCCCGCAGTCTTGTCCTTCCCGGAGCCATCGCCGAGAAGAGCGTGTGCTTTTGGCTCGTCGAGGTGGAAGAGAGCCTTTGCGACTGGTGTCGCTGAAGGTAGCTCGATGCTTGCATGCGCCATGAACAGAGCCGTCTCCTCCTCCGCCTGTGCGACGTGAGCCTGGCCTTGTCGTGGTTGTCGACACTCATTGGCCCAATGGCCAAGCCGGCCACAGTTGTGACAGCTGTTGTCCTGTGCCGGCTTGGGCTTGCCAGCGACGCCGTCCTTGGCGCCTCCGCGGGCGTCACCTTCGGCACGTCCTTGTGCCTTGCCGCCCCTTCGCGCCTTGCGCTGCTTGCCGCGCTTGCGGCCGCCCGTCGTGGAAGAAGGCCCCCCCTTCTTCTTGTCACCAAGGCTGGCATCCCACTGCTCCCGAGTTAGGAGCAGCTTCCCGCCGGTGGTGATGGGCCCCGAGGGAGGTTGTGGCTCGTCGGTGTCGACGACCTTGAGGCGACCTATCGCCTCCTCGATCGTCATCGTGGAGAGGTCCAGCAAAGACTCGATCGAGCGAGCCATTTGCTTGTACTTCTTGGGAATGCATCAGAAAAGCTTCTCGACAGCTCTCTCCTCGGTGTAGGTGGCATCGCCGAACTTCACCATCTTCTGCAGCAGAGTGTTGAGACGGAGAGCAAAGTCATCAACGTCCTCACCTGGCTTGAAGGCCAGGCTCTCCCACTCCTTACGAAGTGCCTGCAGTGTGGACTTGCGAGCACGGTCGCTGCCGATGCGTGCCGCGGCGATGGCGTCCCAAGCCTCCTTGGCAGTCCGCTTGTTGGAAAGTGAGAACCGCATCTCGGGCGGGACTGCGGCGATCAGGGTGTCCAGCGCCCGTCGATCCTCTTGGTGGTCGACGTTGCTGTCCTGGACTGCCTCCCACAGCCGCCGCACCTGGAGCCTGATCTTCATGATCGCGGCCCACTCGACGTAATTGGTTTTAGTGAGGGTAGGCCACCCAACACTGGGACCAACATCCCTGACCACAGTCCGGACCTCGTAGAGGCCGCGGTCTTGGTCGTTGTAGCCGCCGTCGCCGTGCGCACCTCCACCTGGAGCACGGGCGTGCTCGGCTGCCCACTGCGCCGTAGCCTCACGTGCTGCCTCCGCTGCTGCTGCTTCTACCTCCGCCCTGGCTGCTTCTACCTCCGCTCTGGCTGCTGCCAGCTCCGCTACAGCCAGCCTTGACACCCTTGCTGCCGCAGCAGCTGCTCGCTCACGCTCCTCTGCTACGGCGCGCTCGGCCTCCTGCCGGCGCCGTATGCTCGAGGTAGCCGTGTGCTCAGAGCGACCTGCAGACATGGCTCGCTGCATGGGGGCTGTTGCGTGAAGAGGAGGCTGTTGTTGACGAGCTGCTGCTCGACAATCCAGAGGGAGGGAGGTAACTAAGGGTAGTCGGAGCAGCTAGTTAGAGAGGTGAGCAGGAAATGCTCAGGGTACAAGATAACGAGGCTCTGATACCACTTGTTAGACTTTTCAACCTGAGCATTGATAGTTGTGGATGACACTAGGAGAGTTGGGACAATTTTCGTTGGTTTATTTCTCACACAATGCCATGCCAACCTGAGGGGTTAGGGATACATATTTATAGGCTGCTAGCCAGCCAAGCATATGCGAAGAATATGCGAAGATGCTAGTCTAAGATGTTGCTAAGATGCTGGTCTAAGATGCTATCCTAACTGCGAGTCCTTGATGGTCAAGGATTCTATCCTAACAGCCACAAGGACCAAGTGCTGCAGCCCCACAAAGGACTATGTGCTGCAGCCCCACAAAGACCATAGTACATAGACTTATCCATCAAATAACTCGTAAGTTCTTGACGCCGGCAAGACTTTAGGGTTCAACGGAGAACTCTGGGGTTCTTGATGCTGGCTTGCCGGCAGAGAACCCAGAAGTTCTCGACGCCGGCAAGGCTTCAGGATTCAACGGAGAACTCTGTGGTTCTCGATGCTGGCTCGCCGGCAGAGAACCCGAAAGTGCTCGATGCCGGCAAGGCTTTAGGATTCAGCAGAGAACTCTGGGGTTCTCGATGCTGGCTCACCGGCAGAGAACCCGGAAGTTCTCGACGTCGGCAAGGCTTTCCGGGATAGGTAGCCCCTGGGAGCGCTAACACAAGCATCATCGAAAGGAAACTTCTACCGGAATACCTGCAAAACTTATCCGGGCATATAATGCCGCAGTAGTGTTTCAACGCAACAAGATGGTCACCATCTAATGTGGACTCAGTTGTGCGCATATTCCAGTCGACGACGCTTAGGATCGGGTCCTAGTAGCAGTCTATCAGGAACACCGCCTCCCTAAGAGCTTAACGATCCAGAAACAAAAGCAAGTGCACAGGTGTTGCCGGGCGGATCCAAAACGAGGAGCGCGTAATGTTTCGGGAACGCTCCTTTGCACGCAGGTTATGTACAAAAGATTTCATTTAAGGATAAAAACTGAGGGGCAGGAAGTAATGAAAGTACTAAGACTTGGCCCTTTCCGCGCAGTGGTGATGAAGAAGCTCGCACGTGGATTGCTGATTCGGGTTCGCGCATGCCGGGAACGACAATCTATGCGACCTATAGGGCCCCTATTCGGTTCGACTGCGGGGATCGTCGTGCATGAAGAGCGGAACCAACAAACAACACGTAAAGGGTTTAGACAGGTTCGGGCCGTCTCGAGGCATAATACCCTACGTCCTGTGTTTGTGGATTATGTGGGTGGAAGTCCAAGTTACAAGGAGCGCTACTTGCCGGCAAGATGCTCGGGAAGTGCGGCTACGCGTGCAAAATGGACCGGGAGTCCCCCTGTAAATGTTGCGATGGGCCTCCTTTTATAGACGAAGGGGTCATCACAATGGCTAAAATGGTAATTACATGGGGTGAATGCTGGTGGCAACACGTACCGGGACGGGTGTCGATAAAGTTGTCCGCCATGTAGCCTACAGGCTCTACCTAACTGTCTGCGCGTCTGCCACTTGTCGGCTGAGTTCTACGTGCGCACCACCTGTCGGGGGACGGTGTGTGTTCAGGGCGGTAGGGAGCTAGCCGGCTTCGAGCCTGCCCGCCCGCCTGGAAGTCTTGTTTTGCCGGCTTTGCCTTGTCGGGTCTTGTCTTGCCGGTTCCGTCTTGCCGGGAAGATGTGCCGCCGGGAGAAAACTCCCCTCTAGTGAGCTCTTGCTCTTGCTAGTTGATGTTGTGCTTGCCGACAAGATTGGCTTCTTGTCGGGACTGCCTTGCAACAGCCCTAGATTGACAAGACCCCATGCCTAGAAGGTTTGTGAGACCCTGGTTCTGACTACACCGTCACATGCCGTGCATCTCCATTGGCATGCTAGGCATAAATGCCATCACGACTTTCCTATCCTCCTTTCTTTTGACCATGTAATCCTCCACGGGAACCCAGAGGCTCGCCGGATGAAGGTTGTACTCCATGATCAACGCCCACTCGTTGTAGTTTGAGCTTGTGATCATCGGAAAGGTGATGGGTATGCTACCGTTGACTATGGTCTCGTGCACGATCTCCCTAACCACGACCTCACCGCTATGGCCGCGCCGCCTGGACTGGCTACGCTCTCACCATTCCTGTGGAGGCGGCGATGGGGAGCCGTCCTGTGATGGCTGCGACCGGGAACTACCCAAGGTGGTGCGCTGCTGCTCTCCCTCTATATCGGACATGGCTACGCAACCTGAGGCTCTGATGCCAATTGTTGGCCCAAAAGCTATTAGCTAGTTCTCTTTTCTCTTTGCTCGTATAGGATTTGCTCAAATCAAAGACATCTACACACTTAGCTAGCTGTGAGCACACACACATTGGAGCAGCACACGTACTAGTACCACGCTTGAGCCTGGATGAATTGCTTTGGAATGACCTAATTTACAATGGAAGTAGTGCCCCCTGTATAGCACTTTGTCTACTACTTTAACTAGGAAAGGCATGCACTAAGAGCATCTCCAACAGCCGCGCTACGCGCCGCGTCCAAAAAAGGCGTTTGCCGCGCGCGCTTCGGCTGGTTTAGCACGGGGATAGGCGCGGGCTCCAACAGCCGCGCTATAATGCAGCGCGCGCACAATTTTTTTTAATAAATAGATTGCATTATATAAAAAAGATACTAAGTTATTTTACATAGATTGCAACTAGATAGGTAGTTCGAAAACATAGATAGATAGTTCGGTGCTAGATAGTTCGAAAAAAAAAACTATCTAGGTGCGCCTTGTCGTAGGTGCCGAGGCTCAGCCGGAGATCGCCGGAGCGTATCTCGGCGTATAACCCGCCGTTGGGGCGCTGGCGAACGACGCGGTAGCCCGACGCAGAACGGCGGCGCGGCGGCATGGTGTTTCGTCGGCGGCGGCGGCGCGAGAGGCAGAGAGAGCGCGGCGCGAGAGGCAGAGGGAGAGAGAACGCGGCGGCGGCGCGAGAACGCGCGCGCGCCTTTTTGCGCGGCTGTTGGAGATGCTCTAAGGGAAAGGCATGCACGCTGCTGCTGCGTCCCTTACCTTGCTTTATCTACTACTTTAACTAGGAAAGAACATGCGCTGCTGCTGCTGCGTAGCCATCTGAAGACAGGAGTGACACCCAGATGGAAGCCCGCCAGGTGGACAACTTTCGTCCAAGCCTCTTGATGATCGGCAGCAAACTCGTCGTGGAGGCCTTGTGGGCGGGGAGATGAAGCCCATGGTAGGTGATAGGGAATTGTGCTACCGGGTCATGATCGTCGTTGATCGTTGCGGTCTGGTCGTCGTTGCAATGCATAGGAGTGGCTGAGCATTTTCTATAGTTTGTGTGAAGCCAGGAGGCCACACCGAAGACATGAAGAAGTGCAGGAGGCCACACCGAAGACATGAAGAAGTGCACGCACGGTGGCAATGTCGTGGCGGTCCGGGTGGCAGAAGATGACTACGTCGTCCGTGTATAGGGATATGGTCGAGGTTGCATGGCGCCGGGTGGCAGAAGATGACTACGTCGTCCGTGTATAGGGATATGGTCGAGGTTGCATGGCGCGTAGTGAGGCGCTGGAGAAGGCTGAGGTCCATCGCTCGTAGAAGCATGGAGTTAAGCACAATATCGAGCTTGAGGAGCATGCGCGGCACCTTGAGATTGTGCAGGAGGCGAGCTGTTTGTTGCACCAAGAGGAAGTTGTCGTGGATGCAACGCCCCGCAATGAATGTGCTTTGTTTAGTGGACACCATGGATCCCAATCATGGCGCGAACCTATTTGAATATCAAATATACTAGATGGTCATTAGATGTTCCATTTTCCATGTAATGTTCTCTATGTTACTTATCTAGCTGGATATAGGCAAAACTTTTACTGGATGGCGTGTCATTTATTGTCTAATCAGTTGAATTTATGTAACATATGTTGGTCATATTCGCTCTCGACAATGTTCTAACTATTTCAGTGTTGTAAGTCATGGTCTCTGAGCACTTATGCTGCCACCTACGCGTTAGCAGGAGGCTATAAATAGTGGTTAGTTTTTTGTTTTGTTTTTATAAATGGTTGTTAGTTAGGCGGCCACCTACCTGTTCACAACCTAGCCCTGAAGTGGTTACGGTCTATCTATTTGCACGTAATATTGGTCCAGTTTCTATGGGATGTTACATACTGACAGTATTATTTATGTTGGACGGTAAAATAGGCTCTGTGCAATTGAACATAGCATGCAACAAATATGAAATTGATGTAGCAGCATACCATTAAAGTTACTGGAGGAAATCTAGCCTTATCCTAGCATGACCAACGCCTTCTATATGTGGTTTTATATTATTATAAAAACAACACACGCTAGCAAGTTATTGGTCTATTTTTTATAAGTTGTATGCTAAACAATGGTTGTATCCTTTTATATAGGTGCTATAAAGCTCTATGAACTAGTACAATGTTACCTGTTGGCCCAATATACTCTGATATGCCATGCGGCCAGTTATCTGATCCTTATTTTGGAAACAAATGTAAGATTTCCTGGAAACGCATCAGGCCATTCTGAGTTTCACATTTAAAAAAAAAATTCTTGTGCATGTAAGTTATATTTAGTGTTCAAGGCCTTCCCTAATAAAAATCACAAATGTGTAAGAATTTGTTAGTAGAGACGGTAAATCACAAGTTGTCGTCGAAGAGTTCCTCCCCTTCACTAAACAGTGGTCTGTTGGTTCTAGGTTTGCCGTGGAGGCTGTTTGGTGTGACTTGATTTTCCCAATGTCTGGCGAAGTTGTTGTTGATGACTCTGGGTGAAAGCCTTGGTTCGATGGGGGTCGAAAGATACCGGCGACGATGCTTCTTGAAGGCGTCATCGTAGAGTCCTCACACTTCTTCAGGTTGTGGGCATTTTGGCGGTGACGTTTGAGTTGACGTCGGTAAGGGTTGCACGATTGGGTTGCACGATTGTGCTTTGTTCAATCTTGTGTTGTAAGTTTTTTTGACCTAGTTTTTCTTATAAACCGGGCCACTTTGTCTTCTTTCTTCTCTCTTAATGAAAATCGGCAGCGCTCCTGTCTTGCATGCTAAAAGAACCATACAAAAAAACAAGCTGCATGCAAGTATATGTTCGTACATCTGTATTGAACAACATGTGTTCCACTCACATAGTACTCCCTCTCTACCTAAATAATTATAGTTAGGAGTAGTATCTAAAATAGTCGCAGACATGTTTTCTTTTGTCACGTGACTACCTTACTGTGTTTACGTGTAGATGGTTGTGCTTTGGCACAAAAGCTTGGTTATAAACTTTGCTTGAAAAAATATATTTTGTAGAAGTCAAGGACCAAAGTTAATAATACCCAATCAACTATATATACAATTTTTTCATTCCTTCAAAGTGTAATGGCTATTTTATATTTTACCAAACCTAGTTGTACAGTTTTGATGTTTTTAGTAATCCTCCGGGATTGACAACATTGAGCACATAATCCTCTGAAGTAACCAGATGTATTGCAACGTAGATATTTGAGAGTACAATTTATTCCCTTGTTGCTAGATTTTGCTCTGCTTGGACTGATACGGTCTGTTCTTGTCTATGAATCAGTCTAGCGCGTTGTCTTGTGTAGTGTTTAGTTACAAACGTTTTTCTTTGCTGGATATCGGTTGACATGAATGACTTCTTTTTATTTTTACAATTTCCATACGACCGTACAACCTGTTATTCATGTATTGTGCACAAACCTGTACATCTTCTAAGCTGTTCAAATATGAGGCGGGCCTGGGCCCATTTAACAATTTGAGAAAATCTACAAGGGCCTGTGTGGGTTAAATGGATCAGGAGTGATGTGAAGATTAATACCACCCCGTAAGTTGGAGAGGAGTTGGACCTCATTATAAGGGATTCTCTTTCACATGCTATTGGAGCTTAAGAAGAGAAGTGACCCTCGCGCACTCCTTTGCTTTGTCTAGTCGTTCCTTTTGTTCTTGCTGCCGTCGGCGACTCCATCCCGTTGATCGCGTACACGGTTGACAGGAGAGCAGACTTCTGAAACCCCGCCTCTCTGGATCTTGTATGGGAGAGGGGCAATTAGATTTTTGGGGAGCGATCCTATGCAACTGTTCATCGCCATTCGTCCACGTCCACTGCATCGTCTACGTCCGTGTCATCTCCATCGTCACCATATCCACCAACGCCGAACGTGCCATCGTGGAGAAGACTGTTGCTGATCAGAAGGCGACCGTTCATCATTGTGTTAGAAGGCGACCGTTCATCACTGTGTTAGCCGTACTAGTGATCTACGTAGATATCATGATCAAATATCGGTATGCGTTTAACACTGTTTACATCGTGCTCATGATTTATTCTTGGATTAATTTAATCAAAAAATTGTCTAGTGACCCAACAATCTGAAAACCTAATGTGTAGAAATTTTTTGAATCATGGTTTTGCTGCTGCACTGAAACCGGATAAGTTTATTGGTAGATCAAAACCACCTTATGACTCATAATAATGAACGTGTTCTGGGTCGTTGGTGTTATTCCCGTGGGAAAGATTACTCGTGATAACGAGAAGACGTTCAAGGAGGCCACCGTTTAATTTCTCGGAGTAGTTCTGAGGGTGATAAGAGATAAGTTGGTTGACACATATTTACATGTACGGGTTACCAAGGATTTGTAAGAGGCGCTTGAATCTAAATTTGGGGCCACCGACGTTAGGAGCGAGATATATGTCATGGAGCAGTTCCACGGTTATAAATGAATATTGGAACATGCTCATGAGATAATATGCATCGCTAAGGAGCTTGAGCTTCTTAAGTGCGAATTGTCGGGCAAATTTGTCGTGGGGTGTATAATTAGGAAGCTTCCTAACTCCTGGAGGAACTATGCTACCACTCTGAAACACCAGAGGCGTGAATTCTGAATAGAGGATGTCATCGGCCATCTGAGTGTTGAGCAAAACTCTAAAGCAAATGACTTGAATGGAAAAGGGGACGAAAGTCCCTTTGCTCCAATATAGTACATTAGAGGAACTTCAATTCCCACGAGCTCAAGGGAAAGAAGTTTGTCCAATAAAATACCGACTTTAAGAAGAAGGTAAGAAGACCTTAAAGAAGAACAAGAAGGGAGATGGCAGCTTCACTTGTGGTTCGAAGGAACATTGGACTAACAAGTGCCCAAACAAGTATAAGAAGTTAGGGTAGGACTGTAGGACTGTCTGCTAACATGATTGTGAGCAACAATGAGAACGATGCATTTGTATCATGTTAGCAACAATGAGAACGATGCATTTGTGTGCGGTAATTTATTTACTGTATTTTTAGTTTGTCAGTTCATCGATGGTTGGTGGACACACATGCAAATATTCATGTGTGTGTTGATATTTCATTGATTTCTTCTTACCAGGTCACATGCCACATGTCTGTATTGATGGGTAATGGAGTCAGTGCTTCTGTTTTTGGTGTTGGCATGGTCGGCCTAAAGTGTACTTTGAGAAGGATTGTCCAACTAAAGAACATGTAGCATGTCCCCGCCATCAAGAAAAATCCTCCCTTCTGTGTGGAGAAGGGTTTAGTTCGTCTTCGAGTTTAATAAAGTAGCTATTATGAAACATGCACTTTTCGTTGGAAAAGGTTATAAACGCGAAGATCTGTTCCGCCTTTCTCTTGCGTATTTTTATAATAAAATCATGAACAATATTCATTCGAGTGTTAATGATTCTAAAGTTTATTCCTGTCTTTCTCACATTAGTTTTGGTGTTATAATGCGGCTAGAAAAACCGAATGCAATCTCGAGTTTCACTTCAGCCAAAGGTTAAAAGTGACATTCGTGCGTGCAAGCAAAGCCACGTCGCAAGCCTCACAAGGCTGCGAAGGGGAGACATTTGGCGCCATTAGAACTCGTACATTTTGATCTCTGTGAGATGAATGGTGTGTTCACTAAAGGTGGAAAGAAATATTTCATGACACTGATAGATGATTTCATTAGATATTGCTATGTGTATCTGTTAAATACTAAAGATGAAGCTCTACACTACTTTGAAAGGAAGAAGTTGAGAACAAACTTGAAAAGAAAATTAAACGAGTCCGGTCAGATCGTTGTGGAGAGTACTTCTCTAATGAGTTTGATTCTTTCTATGAGGAACATGATATTATTCATGAGAGGACGCCTCCTTATTCATCATAGTCAAATGGGGTTGCCAAATGAAAAAATGATATTTTAACGGATTTGGTTAACACCATGTTTGATACATCGGGTTTATCCAAGGCATGATGAGGGGAGGCTATATTGTCTTCATGTCATGTCCTGAATAATGTTTCGACAAAAGATAATGAGGTCACTCCCTATGAGCAGTGGTCGAAGAGAGGACGACACTCTCCTACTTACGTACTTGGGGTAGTTTGGTAAAAGTCAATGTGTCGATCCCAAAAAAAGTAAGCTTGGACCAAAGACTACGGACTGCGTTAATTGGGGCTACGCTAAGAATAGCGTTTGCTATAGACTTCTAGTAGTGAAATCTGAGGTACCCGACATGAAGGTCGACACAATTATGGTGTGTAAGGATGCTACATTCTTTGAGGATATTTTCCCCACGAGATATGCAAAACACTTTTAGACAAGAATCCAAGGAGACTCCTCAGCTTGCCATTCCTATGGAATATTACGAACACCCAAATGATGAAAATCCAGAGGAGGATGACGAGGAAACCCTTGGTAGGGGCAAGAGACAAAAGACTGCAAAGACCTTTGGTGATGATTTCCTCGTGTACCTCGTGGATAATAATCCCACTTCTATTTGAGAAGCTATGCATCTCTAGAAACAGATTACTAGAAAGATGCGGTTTGTAGCGAGATGGATTCTATCATGTCTAACGGGACATAGGAAATTACTAAACGTCCATATAGTTGCAAATCATTTGGATGTAAGTGGGTGTTAAAAAAGAACCTCACACCCAATGCTACAATTGAGAAGTACAAGATTAGGCTTGTGGTCAAGGGTTATGCCCAGAAAGAAGAAGAAGAATTCTTCGACGCTTATTCATGTGTGGCCACACTAACCACCATTCGAGTACTACTCTCATTGGCGGCCTCACATGGTCTTCTCGTCCACCAGATGGATGTTAAGATGACTTTCCTGAACGGAGAGCTAGACGAGGAGATCTATATGCAACAACTAGATCAAATTTGTTAGATTCACGGCTCGAGTCTTAGAATCTTATGACCTTACGATCCAAACTAGCCCCTGCGATTCTACGATTTTGCTCATAGAAACTAAGTTTCTATGATCCTCGTAGTTATGATTCTAGGATTCACTATTCTACCAACGGAGCGTCGATCCAATTTAGAATCTCAATTCTGACAACTTTGAGCCAGATGGCTTTGTAATATATGGTCAGGAAGGAAAGGTGTGTAAGTTGCTGAAATCTTTATAGGGCCTGAGTGACATGAGAAGTTTAATGCAACTCCGACATCTGTTGGCTTTGTTGTTAACGAAGCTGACAAATGTGTATACTATCACCATGGTGGGGGCGAAGGAGTTATACTATGCTCGTATGTTGATGACATAGTGATATTTGGAACCAACATAAAAGTGATTGATCAGGTTAAGTCATATTTATCTCAGAACTTTAAGATGAAGGAACTTGGGGTGGCTGATGTTATCTTGAACATCAAGCTATTGAGAGATGATGGGGGTGGGATTACACTTCTGCAATCCCACTATGTTGAGAAAATTTCGAAATGTTTTGGATATTCAGACCACAAAATTTCTCAAACGCCATATGATCCTAGTATGCTTATTCGATAGTTCAAAGGCATGGCTAAAGATCAATTGAGATACTCTCAAATTATTGGTTCACTAATGTATCTAGCGAGCGCAATGAGACATGTCATCACGTTTTCTCTGAGCAAACTGAACCGGTTTCTTGCCAATCCCGATGATGTACATTCGCATGCTATTGAAAGAATTATGCGCTACCTGAAAGGTACTATGAACCATGGACTTCACTATATCTAATACCCATCGGTACTTGAAGGGTATAGTGATGCGAATTGGATCTATGATGCTGATGAGATGAAGGCCACTACTCTATATATTTCTACCCTTGGATGTGGTGTTGTTCCTTGGAAGTCTTGCGAGTAGACAATCTTAATGAGATCGATAATGAAAGCAGAATTAACAACATTAGACACAACTGGTGCCGAAGCAGAATTTCTTCGAGATCTTTTGATGGACTTGCGAGTGGTTGAGAAGCCGGTTTTGGATATCCTTATGAGCTACGATAATCAAACAATTATGATCAAAGTAAAGAGTTCAAAGGACAACATCAAGTCCAACAAATATATAACAATGAGACTGAAAGTTGTCGGCCGTTTAAGAAACTCTGAAATGATAGCGTTGGATTATATCCAAACAGTTAAGATTCTGACAGATCTATTTACTAAAGGGCTATCACGTGTTGTGATATATCATGCAGCGAGGGAGATGGGTATGATACCCACACGATTTTCCATGGCGGTAACCCAACCTATGTGATCGTAGATCCCGTGAAGTAGGACCTGGGAAAACAAGCTAGTGGTGAATTGAGGAGAGTAACTTCACTAACCCACTCCGTTGGAGATGCGGTACTCTTAGATGCTGTATGATAGGATGACTATTGTCTTAATGTTTTTCAAATATTATATAAGAAAGACGTTATCCTACAAAGCGATCTTTGGAGGAACACACCTATATGTGCCTCAATGTTGGTCACAGTATGTGAGATTTGGGTGATCTCTAGTAAGCTCATGAATAGGCTAGAGTGTGACTAATATCCTCCACCCGAGGGGTCAACCTTTAGTAACCTAGTACTAGTACGACATGTGGTGAAGCTTCTTTATGCCCAATTGACAATTCAAGGCATAATACATTGTTCAATTGTGAAGGAGTATAGTTACGTGCTCTAGGTGAAGTTCAACCTTAACATGTCTTCATTGAAATGTTGGTATATCAAAACAGTGATTAGAACATAGGACATAATGGGCCCTTGAGATCTGATCGGGGATTGTTGAAATATCAGGTGGCCCTCGGGCCCATCTAACAATTTCAGAAAATCTACAAGGGCCCATTAGGGTTATATGACATTAGGAGTGGTGGGAAGTTTAGTACCACCCCGAAAGTTGGACCTTCTTACAAGGGATTCTCTTCCATATCCTATTGGAGCTTTAGAAGATAAATGGCCCTCGCGCGCTCCTCCTCCGTCGCCCGTCTCGTCATGCCACGCCTCATCACGACGTGTCGCGGGTTGCGGGAATGAGTCGAGCTGAGCTCATACCTATGAACTTATTTTTGACTGTCAGGAACGAAGAGTCACAGCCGCGCCACGATTTGATACGTCAGATCATGGGCTGTTGCCAACTCGAATGTGGGTTCAGGCATGCCATTTCACCCGGACACGCATACATATGATTGGCTTCGGCCAACCCTAGCCGTCACGAGAATGGATCACATATGCTTCATGCGCATCGCCCATGTCGTTCCTTTTGCTGCTGCCACCACCGACAACTCCGTCCCGTTCACCGCGTACATGATTGACGGGAGAGCAGGCCTCCAATATCCCGCCTCTACGGATCCTATACGGGAGAGGGGCGATTAGGTTTGTGGGGAGCGATCCTACACGACTGCTCGTCGCCGTTTGTCCACGTCATCTCCATCGTCTACGTCCGCGTCGTCTCCATCGTCACCATGTCCACCAACGCCGAACGTGCCACCGCTGAGAAGACTGCTGCTGATCAGAAGGTGGCTGAGGAGGCCGCCATCGCCGCCGATGTAGCTAGGGCCAACTGGCCTAACACAGGTTGTAGCTTGCTTATCCCACTCTTGTTCATTCATGTGTTAGTCGTACTAGTGATCTACGTAAATGTTTCTACTATCTGTCTAGTACACGATAACATAATCAAATATCACAATGTGTTTAGCACTATTTACGTCATGCTAATTATTTATTCTTGGATTAATTTAATTGAAAAATTGCCTGTTTACATAAGTTAGGTTTCGTACTTCTGTGACTTCTTTGGAAATGATTTATGGTTAGTCACGCTTGCCCAACTATATGGACAATTTAGGTAGGTGTGGCACTACACATAATTGTGCCATTACTTATGTTACTACACTTGTTAAAAATTTATTGCATTTTTGCCACTGCCGTTACATCTCGTGTTATCATCCCTTTCTTAGTTACTGCAACTAGTTATCAACCCATCCATCTCCATGTGCTAGCAATTTTAAAGATCTCTATCCATTTGGAAGAAGAAGCTTATATATCCCAACCCATCGGCTCTAAGTCCCCTTCCAATGAGATTTATAAACATCTAGCATGAAAGCAGCCCCATGTTCACTCAAATTTGCATGAATAAAGTACTAATATACTAAAGTAACTTTATTGTCCCTTTTGACATATGGTCATCATAATTTAAGTTTATTTTACTGTTTTGTGGAGAAAAATAGTCAAACATGGAAACTGCAATAACTTAACCATGAGTTTTGGCGCTAAAGCACATCCTATGAGTAGGTAGGATTTTATTGCATGATATGTTAGAGATATCAAATAATCACTTGGCTAATCAGTGCAAGCAATCTTGAATAAGTTCCACATCGATCTTTAGTAACTCCACGACACACCATATTTATTGTTTAAGAGAATGTAAGATGACTTTACCATTGAATTCGATAACAACCAAACTGCTCTTCTATCCAAAGTTATCACTTGTAAGATATGAACTATACATATTGTATCTAAGGAAAGATTGGTAAAACTAGAAAAAGAGCTCATGCGTTGCAGCGAGAGAAAAATAACAAACGAGCCTAACCCAATAACCATGACTCAAGACCTCAATAGGCCCATGTTCTTCATTTCAACACGACATCAATGCAACACCCAAAATATGATACTATCATCACGACGGCTCGAGGGCCTCGATAAGGATAGAAGCGCACTTCGGGTAGCTTCACAAGAATGGATATCGTCACCATACATTTAAAGAAAAGATGAGTACATGGAGTTGGCTTACACTCGACACAAGCTACGCCATGAATATCTCAATACAATAATACATAACAATCATCATACAGAAGAGCAGGATTCGGCTACGGATAAAAACAAAGGAAAAAGTGATGACGTCCATCGTGCTAATCCTAGGCTGCTGATCTGGAACCTGTCCTATGATCAATAAAGAAGAAGAAGATACTCCAAATAGAACATACATCACCCTTACATCATAGCATCACATTACATGCACCTGCACCTTTTTTTGTAGTAATATGTGAGTCACCGGGACTCATCAATCTCATTTCCAAGGGTCTCAAGACTAGCAAAGCTTAATGGATGAGGTATAGTTAAGTGGTGAGGTCGCAGCAAACACTAAGCATTTGATATGTGTCTAACTTATGAGTACAAGAATAATAAGAGTATTCTACACATAAATGGACATGAACTAGTAATGATGATGCAGTGATCCTACACACCTACTTACGAGTCATACATAACCCCGATGTGTTCTCTTCTTGGTTCAAACCTCACAAGAAGAGATGGTCACAATTACACGCATGGTTGGTGTACTTTAATTGAGTTTACTTGAATTTTCTATAACCACGTATTATAAAGTTTCCAAGTTGCCACATAACCGCGGGCATGACTTTCCGAATGATTTAACCCTACAGGGATGCTCCAACTCATCCATCCGAAACTAACCACAAGTTGCCTTGGAAAACGTCAACCTCGAGATAGCCCAAAGTGTGCTCGGAATCCCGATGCATAAGACATTTCGTCAATGATAAAACAAATCCAGCAAGGCCTCCTGATGTGTCGACAATCTTGATAGGAGCCGTGTATCTTGTTCTCACGACACGACAAATGATCTATGGTTACCACGCCAATCACCAAATTGCCCCGGGCGACATTAATAAGCTCCTCAAGTTTGGACGAACACTCCCGACGAGCACTGGCCCGATTTGTTGATTAATTATCCACGGGTGTTGACAGGTCCCGATGCAAGTTTTATTAGCTTGATGAATGGTAAAATCAATGTTTGGCCTTGCCGGTAGAGTTATAATCAAAGCCGAATTATCAAGGGGGTCCCATAACAACTCCAAACATGTTAGGAACGCTCTATATGGAACATAATATAGGTAATGGGAAACTAAGGCGGCAAGGGTGGAACAAAACACCTGGCAAAAGGACGATCCTTCCATCCTTTACCAAGTGTATAGATGCATTAATTAAATAGCAAGAATAATGTGATATCCCAAGATATCCATTTTATCACATGGAATCACCTGCACCTACAACTAGCGATGCTATAAGAGGGGCTAATGAAGCAGTAACATAGCCAAAAAATGGTTTGCTGGGATGTGGAGGGTTAGAGTCTTATCATGGCATTTTGGGAGGATTGACAAACAAATGGTAGGCAATGAGACATAATGATAGAAACGAGACAACTAGCATGGAAATGATAGTAGTGATATCCAAGGTAATGGTCATCTTTCCTAGATTTCCGTTGGAACCAGAATGAATCCGTAAATTAGACGAACATGCGTAGTCAAATAAATCCTCACACTCCGAAACACTTTTGGAAGTCTATCAAGGAGAAGAAAATCCGGAAACAAACAAATGGCACCGTAAAAAGCAAAACATATTCATGCATGATGCACAAACTTGGATGATGCATGTGAAGTTTAAATATGCAAGGCATGGCAAAGCACAACAATCAATACTACACATTATGTGAAGTTCAGTCTCCAACGAGTTGCATGACGAAACTCCATATTTGAATTATTTAGTGCACTCTTATAAAGGTTTCCAACAGTTTTAAATATTTTTAAACATGGCAAGAGCTGAAGCATAAAGAAACTACACTATCTAGGCATTTTAAATGAGGACGAAAACGATGCATAGCATTTTCGAAATGACCCCATATGTAATTTTTGAATTTGGTACTAATCTTGACTAAACATATTTTATATTTATCGATCTGAAAAACAAAATGCACCATGTTAATCTACACATTTTTCTAAACAAGTTACATATATAGTTTATTTAATTTAGAGCTACATTTATTTAGTTATGAGATAAACCGTTTAGTAAGTCATTAGGCAATTTTAAAACAACCAATAGTTTAAATGTTGCTAACATGCATGAGGATGACATGTTCAAGTTATATGCAATTTTATAAAAATGTTGACAAATGTCTTGATATAGAGAATTTGTTGCCATGACAAAAGAATTGGGTGCCACGGCGACAAAAATGGAATCGGTGCCACGACAACATTCTGGTTCTAGACCCTCATTGAGATGTCAGTGCAAAAGAATAAGTGTGAGATGTGCGGAACATGCAAGAGTGACGGGGAGTGATCCCGGTTACTAGGTGTCCCACATGTCGTGTTCATGGCAAACAAGAAGGAATGTGCAACGAATAATCCCACACGGTGCAAACCCGAGCATCTCATAGATCACAAACATTCATTCATGGGTGGTGGTCTCATTGGCTATACCTTTGAAGCATGTGGGCCAGGCAAAATGGGTTCGATGTGGCATAGTGGAAGTAGTGGCACACGTTTCATAGCCGTATGCATTTTGTAGATGTCCAGGTAGTCGAGGACGTCGTGGATGTAGTGGTACATGTGATCTTCGGCAATGGTCATTGAGGTTCGGGTCTAGCGAGACTTGGTGTCCGTGTAATCGATCTTGGTGTTCCAGGAAGGTCATCATGGTACTTGGCAATATCCTGAACATTCTTGGCATATCCGTGTGTAGAAGTACTTGTAGTTACGTGTAGTCGAACTTGAGGTGGTCTTGGTATGCAAGGGAAAAAATGTTCGCAGCATTCACAATCTGAGGTAAGTGGTCGTGGTTTGGTAGCGACATTACAACAACAAGGGCTAGGAGAAAGAAGGGCCACGACAGTGATGGGCATGTGATGCTTAGTAGGGGTTGCGACCCGGAGGCTCATGATGAGGCCTCGGGGGTGTGCAGTTGCAGCAGGCGGAGATGGCTTTGGTTGGAAATGACATGGTCAATGGTAGTGGATAGAGCAGTCAGAGGAGGTCCCGAGGAGGACCAAGAGGCCCCCGAGCTCATGGATGGAGCTGCATGCGCGAGCAGCTGACGAGGAGGTCCTTGGCGTGATGACCCACAAGTATAGGGAATCAATAGTAGCCCTTTCGATTAGTAAGAGTGTCGAACATAATGAGGAGTAGAAGGAAATGACAAGCAGTTCTCAGCAAGGTATTCTCTACAAGTGTTGTAAGTAACAATTATATATAGTTTTGTAGCATAGTAATTGATAACAAATAACAATAGTTGCAAAGGTGCAACAAGGTGGTTGTCGGGGGAAACGACGATCTATGGGACCGAAAAGGCCCTTTCTTCGGTTCTACGGGGACTATGGGTGCACGAAGAGCATCACCGACGAGTGCATAGTGGTTTAGACAGGTTAGGACCGCTTGAAAGCGTAAAACTGTACGTCTTATATTCTGGTGGATTATGTATGTGTTCTCAGTACAGGTGCACTTGAGGATAGGAGTTACACATGTATATTGAACAGAGATTCAACCTTTTTAAAGGTAGACTTGGTCCTCCTTTTATAGTCCAAGGGGTTACGTGAGTGGCTAAGATAGTCCACATGATAGCCCACAAGCAATCATCAAAAGAAGTTCCATAAATGGAAAAATCATCCATGAAAACCTCAACAATCTTTTCACAAAAGTCACATAATATAACCATCATACATCTTTGAAAGGTAGCAGGTGCATTGCATAAACCAAAAGGCATACATCTATAAGAAAAGGTACTGAAAGCCCAAGTAAAAGTGGTCTTCTCTTGATCCTCTTTTGACACATGTATTTGAGAGAAACCAGATAACTCTCTAGAAAGCAAAAATGTGTATGTTTGGATAATCTTTCTAGCATTTGATCAATAAAAGGTAGAGGGTAATGATCTTTCCTAGTATCCTTATTTAATTTCCTAAAATCAATTACCATTCTATATCCTGTAACTATTCTTTGCGGGAGCAATTCATTTTTATCATTAGGAACAACGGTAATACCTCCCTTTTTAGGGAAACAATGAACGTGACTAACCCATCTACTATCATCAATATGATTAATTATACCTGCCTCGAGAAGCTTTAGTATTTCATTTCTTACCACTTCCTTCATTTTAGGTTTTAATCATCGTTGGTGATCAACAACTGGTTTAGCATCAGGCTCCATATTGATTTTTTCCTCACATAGAGTGGGACTAATGCCCTTAAGATCATCAATAGTATATCCAATAGCAGAACGGTGCTTCCTTAGAGTTTTAAATAATCTCTTTTCTTCATGCCCTGAAAGGTTAGCACTAATAATAACAGGATATATCTCATTTTCATCAAGATAAGCATACTTCAGAGTATCAGGTAATTGTTAAGCTCAAGCACAGGATCACCTTTCAGTGGAGGAGGATCCCCAAGTATTTCAACAGGCAGGCTGTGTTTCAGAATAGGCTGATGATCAAAGAAAATCTTATCTATTTCATTCCTTCCATTCATATGCATATCATTTTCGTGGTCTAGAAAATATTGTTCTAAAGGATCGGTAGGAGGCACAACGATAGAAGCTAGACCAATAATTTCATCTTCAATAGGCAACTCTTTGTCATGGGGTTGTCTACGAAATTTAGATAAATTGAACTCATGAGATGCATCCCCAACACATAGAATAATCGTTTCTTTTTCACAATCAATCTTAGCATTAATAATATTCAAGAAGGGTCTACCGAATATAATGGGACACAAATCATACTGTGGGGAACCAAGAACAACAAAATCAGTAGGATACTTTATTTTCCCACACAAGACTTCAACATATCTAACAATCCCAATCGGTGAAATAGTATATCTATTAGCAAGCTTGGTGGTAAAATCAATTTCCTCTAATTCGGCTAGTGCAATATCATTCATAATTTCTTGGTATAAGGTAAAGAGAATTTCACTCACACTAGCAACCATATCACATAAGCCATGATAACAATGATCTCCTATTTTAACAGAAACAACAGGCACGCCAACAATAGGTCTATGTTTACCCTTAGTATCAGGTCTAGCAATTCTAGCAGCTTCATCACAGAAGTGAATGACATGCCTATCAATATTATCAACCAAGAGATCTTTAACCATAGCAATATTAGGTTTAACTTTAATTTGTTCAAGAGGTATAGGTGTTCTAGTACAACTCTTACGAACCATAGTTGAAGCTTTAGCATGTTCCTTTATCCTAACACGAAAGGGTGGTTTCTCAACATAAGCAGTAGGAATAACAGGATCAACATTATAAATAGTAGTTTCCTCTTCAACTTTAATAAGTTTAACCACTTTAACTTTAATGGGAGGATGATAATTAAACCACTTCTCCTTGGGGAGATCAATATGAGTAGAAAAATATTCACAAAATGAAGCTATTACCTCAGAGTCAAGTCCATATTTAGTGCTAAAATCACGAAAAGCATCGGTATCTATAAAGGATTTAACACAATCAAACTTAAGGCTTATACCTGACTCATTACCTTCATCGAGTTCCCAATCTTCAGAGTTGCGTTCAATTCTTTCCAATAAGTCCCATTTGAATTCAATATCTTTCTTCATAAAGGAACCAACACAAGAAGTGTCGAGCATGGATTGATCATTACGAGAGAGCCAAGCATAAAAATTCTGAATAATAATTTCTCTCAGGAGCTCATGATTGGGGCATGAATATAACATTGACTTAAGACTCCTCAAAGCTTGAGCGATTCTTTCTCCTTCACGAGGCCAAAAATTATAAATATAATTCCGATCACGATAAACGAGATGCATAGGATAAAACTTCTGATGAAATTCCAATTTCAATCGGTTTTAGTTCCATGATCCAATATCATCACATAGCCTATATCATGTCAACACCTTTTCCTTCAAAGATAAATGAAAGACATTCTTCTTGACATCATCCTCGTGCAAACCTGCATGCTTAATTAATCCACAAACTTCATCCACATAGATTAGATGCAAATCAGGATGTAGTGTTCCATCTCCTACATTAGGATTAGCTAGCAGTTTTTCTATCATAGCCGAAGGAGTTTCATAATAAAAGTTTTAGTAGGTGCAACAGGTTGAGGAGCATCTCTCTGTGCTTCCGGTCGTGGTGAAGATACCCCTAACAATCCCCTCAAAGGATTATTTTCCATAGTGACAAGTGAAAATAAATTTCAGCACAGTATACAAATTTTTCCTTACCAAGTTCCACTCCCCGGCAATGGCGCCAGAAAAGAGTCTTGATGACCCACAAGTATAGGGGATCTATCGTAGTCCTTTTGATAATTTAGAGTGTCGAACCCAATGAGGAGCAGAAGGAAATGACCAGCGGTTTTTAGTAAGGTATTATGTGCAAGCACTGAAATTATCGGTGACACATAGTTTTGTGATAAGGTAATTCGGAACGGGTAGCAAGTAAAAAATGTAACAACGGTGCAGCAAGGTGGACCAATCATTTTTGTAGTAAAGGACAAGCCTGGACAAACTCTTATATAAGGAAAAGCGCGCCCGAGGACACATGGGAATTTCTGTCAAGCTGTTTTCATCCAGCGCATATGATTCGCGTTCGTTACTTTGATAATTTGATATTTTGCTGGACCGGTGCTTGGGTTCTGCACTTACTTGGACAAACCTCCTACTTATGATTAACCTCTCTCGCAAGCGTCCGCAACTACGAAAGAAGAAATAAGATAAATCTAACCATAGCATGAAACATATGGATCCAATTCAGCCCCATACGAAGCAACACATAAACTAGGGTTTAAGCTTCTGTCACTCTAGCAACCCATCATCTAGTTATTATTTCCCAATTCCTTCCTATAGGCACAAATAATGGTGAAGTGTCATGTAGTCGACGTTCACATGACACCACTAGAGGAGATACAACATACATCTTATCAAAATATCGAACGAATACCAAATTCACATGATTACTTACAACAAGACTTATCCCATGTCCTCAGGAACAAATGTAACTACTCACAAATCATATTCATGTTCATAATCAGAGGAGTATTAATAATCATTAAGGATCTGAACATATATTCTTCCACAAAATAAACCAACTAGCATCAACTACAAGGAGTAATCAACAATACTAGCAACCCACAGTTACCAATCTGAGGTTTTCAGACAAAGATTGGATACAAGAGATGGACTAGGGTTTGTAGAGGATATGGTGCCGATGAAGATGTTGATGGAGATTGACCCCCTCTCGATGAGAGGATCGTTGGTGATGACGATGACTTCGATTTCCCCCTCCGGGAGGGAAGTTTCCCCGGCAGAATAGCTCCGCGGGAGCTCTAGATTGGTTCTATTGAAGTTCCGCCTCGAGATGGCGACGCCTCATCCCGAAAGGTCCGAGATGATTTTTCCAGGTCAAAACCCTTCATATAGCAGAAGATAGGTACCAGAGGGCTGCCATGGGGCCCACAAGCATGTAGGGCTCGACTACAGGGGTAGGCCACACCCCCTGGCTTGTGACCTCCTGGTGGGTCCCCTCCGGTATTTCTTTCGCCCATTATTTTATATATATTCCAAAACAGTTCTCCCTAACTTTTCAGGACTTTTGGAGCTTTCCAGAATAGGTCTCTCAGATTTGCTCCTTTTCCAGTCCAGAATTCCAGCTGACGGCATTTTCCCTCTTCATGTAAATCTTGTAAAATAAGAGATAAAAGGCCTACGTATTGTACCAGAATGTGTATTAACAACCCATAATGCAACAAATACGGATATAAAAGCATGATGCAAAATGGACGTATCAGTAGAGCAAGAGAAGCCGGCTCCAGACGTCCCCGAGCATTGAGCCATATTCTTTGATGGATTCAAAATGCTCCATGGCTCGGGGGCTGGAGTGGTACTCGTTTCCCCCAGGGGAGATCGTCTCACATACGTTTTCCAAATCCTCTTTGATTCATCTAACAACGAGGCTAAGTACGAGGCCCTCCTATACAGGCTCCGCAAGGCCATCTCACTTGGCATCCGTCGACTGATGGTTTATGGCGACTCAGATCTCGTTGTCAATCATGTAATGAAGGGATGGGACATCCGAAGCCCAGCAATGACAGTCTACTGCAACGTGGTCAGGAAGCTAGAGAAAAACTTTAAAGGGTTGGAATTACACCATGTGCCTCGAGCCAAGAACCAAGCAGCCGATGACTTGTCGAAGATCGGGTCCACTCGGAAAATCGTTGCAAAGGGCTTGTTCCTCGAGCACTTACGCGGCCCCTCAGTCAAGGAGGATCCCTTCACAGAAGAGCCCCCACAAGCAATCGGTCCGTCAAATCTGACTGAGATCGACGTCCCTCACAATGGTTGATCTCGTCCACGAGATGTTGGTTATCGCACCCGAATGGACACAACATTATCTAGCTTACTTGCTCCGGCAAGAGCTTCTCGAGAACGAAGAGGAAGCCCGCCAAATCGTTCGGCGGTCTAAAGCTTTCAATGTACTCGGGGACAAACTGTACAAGAAGAGTGTTACAGGAGTCAGCCAAAAGTGCATCTCCCTAGAGGAAGGACTACAAATCCTGCACGAGACCCACTCGGGAACCTATGGACACCATGCGTCCTCTCGAACCCTGGTGGCCAAGGTCTTCCGAGCAGGTTTTTATTTGCCCCAAGTCAATGAGGTAGCAAAGGAGTTGGTGGACCTATGTGTGGGGTGCCAGTTCTACAAGAATGAGTCACAGAATCCTGCGTCTGCACTGAAAACGATTCTTGTAGACTATATTGGGCCTCCAAGCACAGATGTTTGTAGGACAACATCAATTTCCCTCAAGTGGGTGACCTAAGGTTTATCGAACTCAGGGAAGTAGAGGTTGAAGATGGTCTCTCTCAAGCAACCCTGCAATTAAGATACAAGAAGTCTCTTGTGTCCCCAACACACCTAATACAATTGTCAGTTGTATAGGTGCACTAGTTCGGTGAAGAGATGTTAAAAGGAAAGTGATATGGATGGTAAAACAAGGTATTGTAAATCTGAAATAAAAATGGCAGCAAGCAAACAGGAAATAAAACTGAAAGTAAACGGTGTTCAATGGTGGAAAACAAGGCCTAGGATTCATATTTTCACTAGTGTCAACTCCCAACAACATTAACATAATCTAATCACATGATATTTCCACTAAAACATGCAATGGAGACGTAGTTGGAGGTCATTCCTTTGTGATCAAGAGAGGACGAGAATTATGTAGGGCTACAAAAGCACACCTCAGAGTTCGTAGTTCTCATCTATGGATTTCCCAATGTCACCGCGACCATCCAAAGAGAGTACCACAATCAGCACAACATATCTCAAGGATAGTCAAAGACAAGCACCAAGAAACTCTCAATCTTCAATCAATTCAAAAAGAGGAAATCACTCATGAAAATATTCTTCTAATCCATGTCCAATAGACCGTTGTCACCATGGTCTCGGGGATTATACTAGATAAGATCAAGTAAGTACATCAATCCAATGCATAGAAGAATGGGAAACATTATGGGATCACCCTAGATTAACATATCCTATGATCACAATGAAGATCGCATCATGGGAGAGAGAGATGACCACATAGGTACATGTAGAAGATCGCATCGGGGGCTTAGCTGCGAACCAACCTTCGCCTAAGTTAAAGCGGTTCCAAATCAAGGCAAGGTCTTCATTCGAACGCCAAGATGAAGAAAACAAACATTTATTGGTAGCAAACCTATTTCTCCTAAGGTAAACCCTTCCCTGAGTGATCTTGGAAGCCTCCACACTCAGGGGCTTAGCTGCGAACCAGCCTTCTCCTAAGTTTAAGCGGTTCCGAATGAAGGCAAGATCTTCATTCGGACGCCAAGATGAACAAAAGGAACATTTCTTGGTAGCAAACCCGTTTCGCCTAAGGTAAACCCTTCCTCGAGTGTGGATAGCCTCCACACCCGGGGGCTTAGCTGCGAACCAACCTTTTCCTAAGTTAAAGCGGTTCCGAATGAAGGCATGATCTTCATTCGGACACCAAGATGAACAAGACAATCATCCCAAACAGTGATTCCGCTTTCTCCTAGGAAGAGACGATCCCGAGTGAGGACAACCTCCTCACTCGAGGGCTTAGATGCGAACCAGCTTTCGCTTAAGTCACGAACATTCCCGAGTGAAGACGACCTCCTCACTCGGGGGCTTAGCTGCCAACCAGCTTTCGCCTAAGTCAAAAACAATCCCGAGTGTGGACAACTTCCACACTCGGGGCCTCGGACACGAACCAGTTTTTGAACGAGTATAAATGACCCCAAATAAATACGACCAAGCAAATTAGATCCAAACTCAAATACGGATAAACTGGACCAAGTTTAGCTAAATGTACAAAAAGAGAGGGCCCAGAGCCCACTTGAAGTTTGGGGTTACATAAAATGAGTTGGCATCCCGAGGCAAATTAAAGCTTAAGTGTTTGTCCTCCGAGCAACACTGAGGCTGAAGATTCCACGACTTCTATGAAGGTGTCAAGATCGATTCCCTCCGTGATCCGTGTGGCAGTTGCCATGAACATCTCCATGAAGTCTTCAAACTTGGCTCTTTTGCGGTTGACAACCCGAAGATTCTTCAGCTTCTCTTCATCCACCCCTTGCAATGGATGCGAACAAGCGAAAGAGTAATGTCAGCTCCGGCCCTTGCCGATGACTTCTTCCACAACTTGAGTTCATTGGAAATGGCCTTCACGCGGTTCACTATGGTCTAGGCATCCTTCACTAGAGCATCATCAGGGGCTTTCTCCCGATCAATCTCCCCAACAACCGACTGAAGCAACTTGAAACAACCCAGTACATAATCAGTGTGATCCTCCAGCCTGAGGAGGGACAAAGCAGCGCTGTATTTCAGTAGCCCTCTCTTGGGATCAAGCTCTTTCTCTATTCACATCGTCTCTTCTTCAACGCCTGCGGCAAAGGCTATACTCAACGGAAAATAGAGGATGAGAATCATCACTCGGAAATTCCACAGTGATCATGGGGAAGCATTCGGACGCTCGGACTACCTTTGAGCTTCTCACAGAGTTCCATTCTGAAGTCCTCGATGAACTTCTCCAGCTCAGATTTCTTGGCAGTGACCTTCTCGAGGTTGGTTTCCCACTTGGCGTAGTGCTTGTTCAGCTCGGCAAAATCCAGTGCAATCTTCTCCGCACCGGCTTTCACAAGGTGATTCTCTTCTTCCAAAGTACCAACCGTCTTGAGCTTGGCCTCAGCTAACGGTGTCTTTTGCTTGGCATCCCTCCAAGCGAATACGAGTTCTTCATCCCTCTTCGTGAGGGCATCCTTCATGGTAACTAGAGAAATGAAATTCTTCAGCATCTCAGAAAGGCGATCTCATAAGACATCCTCAATTGGATAAGAAAAAAATAACCTAAGGGAGAATCAGTCGGATGGCGAGAACATAACTTCAACTGTTTGCTTTTCCTGCTCGAATCGCTTCTTCTTGCCTTTTTGTACATCGACTCTCAGTTAGAGTTCCTGCAACTCTTTCTCCATGGTGTCATCGTGGCCCACGGGCCCACAAGCAGTCTACCGTCAAGAAATACAAGTAAGGCATAACATAATATCACAACTCTAAGACTACTGCCGACTACCAGAGTCGACGGTAGCCTCGGGGATGATGACCCACAAGTGTAGGGATCAATCGTAGTCCTTTCGATAAGTAAGAGTGACGAACCCAACGAGGAGCAGAAGGAAATGAAAAGTGGTTTTCAGCAAGGTATTCTCTGCACGCGCTGAAATTATCGGTAACAGATAGTTCTGTCATAAGATAATTCGTAACGGGTAGCAAGTAACAATAGTAACAAAGGTGCAGCAAGATGGGCCAATCCCTTTTGTAGCAAGGGACAAGTCTGGATGAACTCGTATATAAAGTAAAGCGCTCCCGAGGACACATGGGAATTTCTGTCAAGCTAGTTTTCATCATGTTCATATGATTCGCGTTCGCTACTTTGATTGTTTGATATGTGGGTGGACCGGTGCTTGGATGCTGTCCTTACTTGCACAAACATCCCACTTATGATTAACCCCTCTCGCAAACATCCGCAACTACGAAAGAATAATTAAGACAAAGTCTAACCATAACATTAAACTGGGGGATCCAAATCAACCCCTTGCAAAGGAACGCATAAACTAGGGTTTAAGCTTCTGTCACTCTAGCAACCCATCATCTACTTATTAATTCCCAATGCCTTCCTCTAGGCCCAAATAATGGTGAAGTTTCATGTAGTCGACGTTCACTTGAAACCACTAGAGGAAAGACAACATACAACGCATCAAAATATCGAACGAATACCAAATTCACATGACTACTTATTGCAAGACTTATCCCATGTCCTCAGGAACAAACGTAACTACTCACAAAGCATAATTATGTTCATGATCAGAGAGATATTGAATAGAATTAAGTATCTGAAGATATGATCTTCCACCAAGTAAACCAACTAGCATAAACTACAAGGAGTAATTAACACTACTAGCAACCTTACAAGTACCAATCGGAGTCGCGAGACGGAGATTGGGTACTAGAGATGAATGAGGGTTTGGAGATGAGATGGTGCTGATGAAGATGTGGATGGAGATGAGTACCCTCCGATGACAGGAGTGTTGGTGATGATGATGGCGACGATTTCCCCCTCCGGGAGGTATGTTTCCCCGGCAGGACGGCCCTACCGGAGCTCTAGATTGGTTCTTCTCAAGTTCCGCCTCATGGCGGCGGTGTTTCTTCCCGAAAGATCTCTCTTGATTTTTTCTGGGAAGAAACCATCTATATAGCAGAAGATGGTAGCCGGAAGGGTAACATGGGGCCCACGAGCCCTCGAGGCGCGCCCAGGGGTGGGGCGCGCCTGGCAGGCTCGTGACCTCCTGGTGGCTCCCCTCCAGTATTTCTTCCGGCCAATATTTTTTATATATTCCAAAATAATTCCTCGCTGATTTTCATGGCTTTTGGAGTTGTGCAAAATAGGTATCTCAAACTTGCTCCTTTTTCAGCCCAGAATTCCAGCTGCCGGCATTCTCCCTCTTCATGTAAACCTTATAAAATAAGAGAGAAAAGGCATAAGTATTGTACCATAATGTGTAATAACAGCCCATATTGCGATAAATATCAATATAAAAGCATGATGCAAAATGGACGTATCAACTCCCCCAAGCTTTAGACCTCGCTTGTCCTCAAGCGGAAGCCGAGATCAATAAATATGCCCACATGTTTAGAGATAGAGGTGTCGGTAAAATAAAATACGGACATGCATGCATCATGATCATATTTAGAACAACAATGTCGTCATATAATCTCTTATGCTAAAGTGACAATTCCTTCACAATGTAAAGTATGGATCAAGAACCTTATTGAGAATTAACAACCAATAGTCTTTAGTCATTGAGGTTGTTGCAATTTATCATAACATCGTAAAGAGTCAAATAAGAGCTTGTAAAGCAAATCCACATACTCAATCATCTTTTAGTCTCCTACAATTGCTAAAACTCATGCGGTACTCATGAGATAAAAGTTTTAGTTGGACAAAGAGAAAGATAGGGGCTGATAAAAGTTTCAGTTGGACACACAGAAAGATAGGGGCTTATAGTTTTGCCTCCCAACTATTTACCTCAAGGGTAATGTCAGTAATAATAATCCATGATTACTTACTTCCAAGTTGATATATGAATATAGATCTTTCCCTAGCACATGACGCTAGCCAAGATAATGGCAAAATAGGGAATTGGTGTCGATCACCATAACTCTTTTAAAGATAAAAAGTAAAGGTACAAGATAGGCCCTTCGTAGAGGGAAGCAGAGGTTATCATGCGCTTTTGAGGTTTGGATGTGTGATCTCTTAGTGTGAAGGAACGTCACTATATATTGCCTCCTGTGATAAAGAACTTTATTATGCAATCTGTCGCTTTTATGTCTTCCTCATCATAGGTTTGCATAAAGCTTATTTTCCACACACTAATAGATCATACATATTTAGGGAGCAATTTTTTTATTGCTTGCACCGATGAAAACTTACTTGAGGGATCTTATTCAATCCATAGGTAGGTATGGTGGACTCTCATGGAAAAACTGGGTTTAGGGTTTATGGATGCACAAGTAGTATCTCTACTTAGTGCAGAAGTTTTGGCTGATATGAGGTGGAAGCAAGCGTCAGATGCTAAGGGATCTCTAGTCATATAACATTGTTCGGAACCAAGAAAACATAATTCATTATGTTGTCTTCCTTGTCCAACATCTACTTCTTAGCATGTAATAGTTTAATGAGTGTTCACAATCATAGACGGTGTCAAAGATGATATATTTATATGTGAACCTCTCTTTCTTTATTACTTCCTATTAATTGCAACAATGACCAAGGTCTACGTTTGTCCACCCATAACAAGTTTCAGTGAACATTTTTTTATATGTGAAGCCATCACTTCCCATAAGATCATCACATGATCTTTCATGCTTTTGTTCTTTTATTATTCTTTTCTTTAGATCATGGCATGAAGCAAGGCCCTTAACTAAAACACTCTTTATTATATAACTCACGAACTCGATTACATTGGGGATAACATAAAGCAAAACTCAAGCCTAGATCATACTAAGAACTTTATTCTACTAGATAAAGATATTACCAAAAAGGATCGAACTAAGACAAAGGTAAATGCAAAAGATGTGATGGTGATACAATACCGGGGCAACTCCCCAAGCTTGGCACAAGCCAAGGGGAGTGCCCATACCCGTGTGTTTAATTGTCTTCCTTCAGAGGTGATGGTGTTGGAGTTGTTGGAGTCTGGGGTTGATTCTCCGTCTTCCAAGGCATAGGTTCTCCATCATGGAAAAATGATCGAGTCTTCGGAATCCTCAAATCTGCAGCCAACCGCATTGCTTTAAATCTATACTCATACTCACAGTTTTGGTTCTGCAGGTCGTAGATCTGGGCTTGGAGGTGATCGATTCTGTCATAGAGCTTGAAGAGGTGCTCCCCGATGTCCTTGGCATCGATCTTGTGCTTGTTGGTGAACTCCGTGATCATCATGTGGTTGGCGTTGAGTCCGCTTTCCACCATCCCTTGGCACTTGAAGACTTGCTGCTCCATTGCTTCGAGCGTCGCCTCTACGCTTTCGGTCCTCTTGGGCCCCTCAACATCACGGATGTGCATCACCCCCTCATGCATCTCGATAGATTGAGGGTGTTGCAGCACCTCAGCGAGGTAGGGATTGATAACCTTCTCGAAGAACTTGTCCTTCGAGGCCTTTGGGGACGTCGTAGCGATCTGGATATGTCTTCACAGTAGATCGAAATGAAAATAAAGGATATTTGCGTGATACGAGGGTCAGACCTTACGGGAGATTATATAATGAATTTTTACCAACCAAAAGGAGTATTCCACAAGAAAAGGGAGTTCGGGAGGCATACGAGGTGCTCACGAGCCCCCCAGGCGCGCCCAGGGGGGTGGGGTGCGCCTGGCAGGCTCGTCGCCTCCTCATGCGCTTTCCGGACTACTTTAAATTTTTGTATTTTTCTAAATATTCCAAAACAGAGAAAAATTGCTATTGGAAAAGTTTTGGAGTCGGTTTACTTACCGTATCACATACTTCTTCGTTTTTGGAGTCTGAATCAGGCTGGTAAACATCCCTTGTGTACTCCCGCGGGTTATGGTATTAATTATATTGCTTTCTACATTTATGGGAGTACTTGAGAAATAATGCTTCATTCTTTTCCCATTCACAACTCTCGGAAAAGTGCTTTCCGCATTGTTGATTTTCATGGCACCGGCAAGATACACTTCTGCGACAATGTAAGGACCTTCCCATTTAGAGATAAGCTTGCCTGCAAAAAATCTTAAACGAGAATTGTATAGCAAGACATAATCACCTACATTGAACTCACGTTTTTGTATCCTTTTATCATGCCACCTCTTAACCTTTTCTTTAAACAACTTCGCATTTTCATATGCGTGAGTTCTCCATTCATCAAGTGGGCTAATGTCAAATAACCTCTTCTCACTAGCAAGTTTGAAATCAAAGTTGAGCTCTTTGATTGCCCAATAAGCCTTATGCTCTAGCTCAAGAGGTAAATGACATGCTTTACCGTAAACCATTTTATACGGAGACATGCCCATGGGATTCTTATAAGCAGTTCTATAAGCCCACAGTGCATCATCAAGTTTCTTCGACCAATTCTTTCTAGACCTATTAACAGTATTTTGCAAAATTAATTTAATTTCTCTATTACTTAACTCTACTTGACCACTAGAATGAGGATGATAAGGAGATGCAATTCTATGGTTGACATCATACTTAGCAAGCATTTTTACGGAAAGCACCATGAATAAAATGTGAACCACCATCAGTCATTAAATATCTAGGAGCTCCAAATCTAGGAAAAATAACTTCTTTAAGCATCTGAATAGAGGTGTTATGATCAGCACTACTAGTTGGAATAGCTTCTACCCACTTAGTAACGTAATCAACAACAACTAGAATATGAGTATACGCGTTGGACTTTGGAAAAGGTCCCATATAATCAAAACCCCAAACATCAAATGGTTCAATAACAAGTGAATAATTCATAGCCATTTCCTGACGTTTACTGATATTACCTATTTTTGACATTCATCACAAGACATGACAAACTTACGAGCATCCTTGAAGAGAGTAGGCCAATAAAAACCGGATTGCAATACCTTGTGTGCAGTTCTATCTCCCGCATGGTGTCCTCCGTAAGCCTCGGAGTGACACTTCTGTAGGATCTGTCCCTGTTCATGCTCATGTACATAACATCTAATAACACCATCTACTCCTTCTTTATAAAGGGGAGGATCATCCCAAAAGTAATGTCTCAAATCATAAAAGAACTTTTTCTTTTGTTGGTATGTGAAACTAGGTGGTATATATTAAGCAACAATATAATTAGCATAATCAGCATACCATGGTGTACTACGTGAAGCATTGATGACATTCAATTGTTCATGAGGAAAGCTATCATCAATAGGTTGTGGGTCATCAAGAACATTCTCTAACCTAGACAAGTTATCTGCTACGGGGTTCTCTGTACCCTTTCTATCAACAATATGCAAATCAAATTCTTGTAGCAAGAGAACCCATCTAATAAGTCTAGGTTTAGCATCTTTTTGTCCATGAGATATTTAATAGCAGCATGATTAGTGTGAATAGTAACTTTGGAATCAACAATATAAGATCTGAACTTATCACATGCAAACACAACTACTAAAAATTCTTTTTCAATAGTAACATAGTTTCTTTGGGCACCGTCTAGAGTTTTACTAGCATAATGAATAACATTTAATTTATTATCAACTCTTTGTCCTAGAGCATCACCAACAACATAATAACTAGCATCACACTTAATTTCAAAAGGTAGGTTCCAATCAGGTGGTTGAACAATAGGTGCAGTTATCAAGGCCTTCTTAAGTATTTCAAATGCTTCTTCACAGTCATCATAAAAACAAATGGAATATATTTTTGCAAGAGATAGGTGAGAGGCCTAGAAATCTTAGAGAAGTATTTAATAAAAATTCTATAGAAACCAGCATGACCAAGGAAACTTCTTATACCTTTAATGTCTGTAGGGCAGGGCATTTTCTCGATCGCATCAACTTTAGCCTTATCGACTTCAATACCTCTTTTAGAAATTTTATGTCCTAAGACAATGCCTTCATTAACCACAAAGTGGCACTTCTCCCAATTCAAGACAAGGTTAGTATCTTTACATCTCTCCAAAACTCGATCAAGGTTGCTCAAGCAATCATCAAAAGAAGATCCGTAAATGGAGAAATCATCCATGAAAACCTCAACAATCTTTTCACAAAAGTCAGAGAATATAGCCATCATACATCTTTGAAAGGTAGCAGGTGCATTACATAAACCAAAAGGCACCGAAAGGGCAAGTAAAAGTGGTTTTCTCCTGATCAGATTGTGCAACATGTATTTGGGAGAAACCAGAATAACCATCTAGAAAGCAAAAGTCTGTATGTTTAGACAATCTTTCTAGCATTTGATCAATAAAAGGTAAAGGGAAATGATATTTCTTAGTAGCTTTATTTAATTTCCTAAAATCAATTACCATCCTATAGCCAATAACAATTCTTTTTGGGATCAATTCATCTTTATTATTAGGGACAACGGTAATACCTCCCTTCTTAGGGACACAATGCACATGACTTACCCAATCACTATGAGCAACATGATAAATAATACCTGCTTCTAGGAGCTTTAGTATTTCTTTTCTTACCACCTCTTTCATCTTAGGATTTAATCTTCGTTGATGATCGGCAACTGGTTTGGAATCTGGACCAGTTTTAATTTTATGCTGGCATAGAGTGGGACTAATGCCCTTAAGATCATCAAGAGTATATCCAATAGCAGCACGGTGCTTCCTCAGAGTTTTTAATAATTTCTTTTCCTCATGCTCTAAAAGGTTAGCACTAATAATAACAAGATATATCTCTTTTTCATCAAGATAAGCATACTTAAGAGTATCAGGTAATTGTTTAAGCTCAAACACATGACCACCCTTTGGTGGAGGTGGATCTCCAAGTAATTCAACAAGCAAATTATTCTTAAGGATAGGACGTTGTTCAAAGATAACTCTATCTATCTCATTCCTTTCATCCATATGCATATCATTTTCATGTTCAAGCAGGTATTGCCCCAAAGGGTCAGTAGGAGGCACAACAGTAGAAGCAAGAGCAATAATTTCATCCTTATTAGACAATTCTTTTTCCTGAGGTTGTCTACCAAACTTAGAAAAATTAAATTCATGTGACACACCTTCAAAGCCAACAGTAACAGTTTGTTTCTCACAATCAATCTGAGCATTAACAGTATTGAGGAAAGGCCTACCAAATATGATGGGACAAAAGCTATCTTGTGTGTTAGCAAGAACGAGAAAATCAGTAGGATACTTAGTTTTACCACACAAGACTTCTACATCTCTAACAATTCCCACAGGGCAAATAGTATCTCTATTAACAAGTTTAATAGTAACATCAATAAATTCCATCTCGACTGGTGCAATCTCATCTTTAATTTCATTATATAAAGATTGAGGTATTGCACTAACACTAGCACCCATGTCACACAAAAAATGGTAACAATGATCTCCTATCTTAACAGAAACAACAGGCATGCCAACAATAGGTTTATGTTTGTCTCTAGCATGAGGTTTAGCAATTCTAGCAGCAGCTTCACAGAATTGAGTAACATGCCCATCAACATTATCGGCCAAGAGATCTTTAATAATAGCAATACTAGGTTCAACTTTAATTTGCTCACGGGGTGTAGGTGTTCTAATGTAGCCCTTACGTGTCACAGTTGAAGCTTCAGCATGATCCTTTATTCTAACAGGGAAAGGTGGTTTCTCAATGTAAGCACTAGGAACAATAGAATTATTATAAGCAATAACTTTTTCTTCAACTAGATTGGGTTTTACTACATTGATTTCTATGGGAGGATGATATTTAAACCACTTCTCCTTAGGGAGATTAATATGAGCAACAAATGATTCACATAATGAAGCTACTATCTCAGAGTCAAGTCCATGTTTAGCGTTAAAATCACGAAAAGTATTTGTTTCAACGAAGGATTTAACGCAATCGAACTTAAGATTCATACGTGACTCCTTACCTTCATCAAACTCCCAATCTTCAGAGTTGCGTTTAATTCTTTCCAATAAATCCCATTTGAAGTCAATATCTCTCTTCATAAAAGAACCCGTACAAGAAGTGTCAAGGATGGTGCGATTATCATGAAAAAGCCGAGCATAGAAGTTATGAATAATAATTTCTCTCGAGAGCTCATGGTTGGGGCATGAATATAACATTGACTTAAGCCTCCCCCAAGCTTGAGCGATACTTTCTCTATCACGAGGCCAAAAATTATAGATATAATTCCAATCAGGATGTACCAAATGCATAGGATAAAACTTTTGATGAAATTCCAATTTCAATCGGTTGTAGTTCCATGATCCAGTATCATCACATAGCCTATACCATGTCAATGCTTTATCCCTCAAATATAAGGGAAAGACCTTCTTCTTGACCTCATCCTCGGGAAACCCTGCAAGCTTAAATAAACCACAAACTTCATTTAAATAGATTAGATGCAAGTAGGGATGTGATGTTCCATCTCCTGTAAAAGGATTAGCCAACAGTTTCTCTAGCATACCCAAAGGAATTTCATAATAAATCTTTTCAGTAGGAGCAGTAGGTTGAGGAGCAATTCTTTGTGCTTCCGGTCGAGGTGAAGATACCCTGAACAAGCCCCTCAAAGGATTAGTTTCCATAGTGACAAGTGACAATAAATTTCAGCACACTATACAAATGTTTTCTTACCAAATTCCACTAACCAAAGGCGCTTCACTCCCCGGCAACGGCGCGAGAAAAGAGTCTTGATGACCCACAAGTGTAGGGGATCTATCGTAGTCCTTTCGATAAGTAAGAGTGTCGAACCCAACGAGGAGCAGAAGGAAATGACAAGTGGTTTTCAGCAAGGTATTCTGTGCAGGCACTGAAATTATCGGTAAAAGATAGTTGTGTGATAACATAATTCGTAACGGGTAGCAAGTAACAATATTAACAAAGGTGCAGCCAGATGGCCAAATCCCTTTTGTAGCAAGGGACAAGCCTGGACGAACTCTTATATAAAGTAAAGCGCTCCCGAGGACACATGGGAATTTCCGTCAAGCTAGTTTTCATTATGTTCATAATGATTCGCGTTCACTACTTTGATAGTTTGATATGTGGGTGGACCAATGCTTGGGTGCTGTCCTTACTTGGGCAAACATCCCACTTATCATTAACCCCTCTCGCAAGCATCCGCAACTACGAAAGAATTAAGACAAAGTCTAACCATAGCATTAAACTGGGGGATCCAAATTAGCCCCTTGCGAAGGAACGCATAAACTAGGGTTTAAGCTTCTGTCACTCTAGCAACTCATCATCTACTTATTACTTATCAATGTATTCCTCTAGGCCCAAATAATGGTGAAGTGTCATGTAGTCAACGTTCACATAACACCACTAGAGGCAAGACAACATACAACACATCAAAATATCAAACGAATACCAAATTTACATGACTACTTATAGCAAGACTTATCCCATGTCCTGAGGAACAAACGTAACTACTCACAAAGCATAATTATGTTCATGATCATAGAGGTGTTGAATAGCATTAAGGAACTGAACATATGATCTTCCACCGAGTAAATCAACTAGCATCAACTACAAGGAGTAATTGTCACTACTAGCAACCTTACAAGTACCAATCGGAGTCGCGAGATGGAGATTGGGTACAAGAGATGAACTAGTGTTTGGAGATGAGATGGTGCTGATGAAGATATTGATAGAGATGAGTCCCCTCCGATGAGAGGAGTGTTGGTGATGACGATGGTGACGACTTCCCCCTCCGGGAGGGAAGTTTCCCTAGCAGGACGGCCCTGCTGGAGCTCTAGATTGGTTCTGCTCAAGTTCCGCCTCGTGGCGGCGACGTTTCTTCCCGAAAACTCTCTCTTGATTTTTTTCTCGTACGAAACCCTCTATATAGGAGAAGATGGGAGCCAGAGGGGTAACAGGGGGCCCACGAGCCCCCTAGGCGCGCCCACGGGGTGGGGCGCGCCTGGCAGGCTCGTGACCTCGTGGTGGCTCCCCTCGAGTATTTCTTCCGCCCAGTATTTTTTATATATTCCAAAATAATTCCTCGCTGATTTTCATGGCTTTTGGAGTTGTGCAACATAGGTATCTCAAACTTTCTCCTTTTCAGTCCAGAATTCCAGCTACCGGCATTCTCCGTCTTCATGTAAACCTTATAAAATAAGAGAGAAAAGCATAAGTATTGTACCATAATGTGTAATAATAGCCCATAATGCGATAAATATCAATATAAAAGCATGATGCAAAATGGACGTATCAGGGGACTACACGTAGTGGGTGCGCTTAGCGCGCCCCCACTAGAATGATAGAGGATAAGGGATCCGCACCAGAAAGGCCTCTATCAATAAAAACAAAGAAACTGAGACTACTACCAACTGCTCCAGTCGACAATAGCCTCGGGGACTACACCCTGTGGGTGCGCTCAGTGCACCCCCACTAGAAAGATGGAAGAAAGAAAAGGGCTCTCGACCCTACTGGTCTCTGTCAAACATACAAAGAAAATAAGACTACCGCCGACTGCCCCAGTGGACGGTAGCCTCGGGGACTACACCCAGTGGGTGCGCTCAGTGCGCTCCCACTGAAAGCAAACACCTAGCGGGTGTGCCTCTGGGCATGCCCACTTGGGCTTCCTAGTAAGGAACAGATTCAGAAACAAATGCGTACATAAAGGACTCATCTGAATGTTTGTTGCCACGGCTTCACTCATGTCGTACACCTCCTTCAATCGCCCAACCATCACGTCCAGCTGAGCCAAGGCTTCCTTGCGCGCCCCCTCCTTGTCGGTGTATTGGAAATGGGGGTATCCAGATCTGCCTGCGTGTGGCCTAGGGCTGGCCCACTTCATCAAGCAAGCACAACCAGGCACGACACCACTCAGGGCAAGGCCCTCGCGAGGGCCCGATCCTCGCAAGGAGGAGCAGCACCAAGACCCACAGGAGGCCTCCTTAGGACCCCTCTGGAGTGGCGGAGATTCTGAGGCAAGACCCGACCTTAGGAGTCAAGGATGACACGGAGGAAGGACAGGCGAGCAACAGACAGCAGGACAGAGCAGTTTTCCCTTTAGTGCAAAGGGGGAAAGGACGAACCGGGGTTCCCAAGGCATCTTCCAAAGGTTTCCTTTCTGGTGCAACAAGGCCATCGCCGCCCGCCAGCAGGACAGACATCATCCCTGGACCCGTCCCTGCAGCGCTGGCAGCCACTTTGCAGTCGAAGACTACTTCTGGGCAGGGGAGCATGTTCCCGTGTTCCCCTTCAAAATTGCCTGTTGTGGGATCCCGTCCCACCAAAATGATAAGGGAAGAGGATCGAGGCCGCCACTATATATATAGATGGTAGGTTACTTCATAGGGGTCCCGATCCATTCAGTCGCCCCACAGGCACCACACAAAGGCCACCCATCCTCCGGAGGCCCTCGAACACTGTACTAGTTCATTCGCCAACCTCCACGAGAGGCAATCCACCGAATCATGAGTAGGGTATTACGCTTCCCAGCGGCCCGAACCTGGGTAAACTGCCGTGTTCTGTGTCTTCCTCACCATCGAATGAGTTCTCTGCCATCCCCTACGAGTAGCGAGTTCGGTGAGGCAAGCCCGGCAGAGATCTTCGTACACGCCCCTGAGTTCGAATCTTTAGGGTTTTGCGGAGTCCGAAATCCAACATTTGGCGCGCCAGGTAGGGGGCGTGTCAAGGTTTCCTCCAAGCTCTGCCTTCACCAAGCTTCGCTGCTCCGATGGCTCACGCTCGCCGGGCTCATGCCGAGTGCCGCGCGACCCGCATTGCTCACACGGAGCCCATGGGCCCCGCTGGCGCACCCCGGTCACCATCGCCCGTGGTGAACGACGCCACGGGCCCTGACGCTCAAGAACATCAAGGTTCCTCCCAGCCGGCTACCGAGCAGCCCGACGGACGCACTAGCACTCCGTCGGTTGTCCGGGCTTCTGGGTCGGCCTCGTGCGCCTGGCCAGAGATGCCGCATGGCCTGCGCACACTTGCCATGGCCACCGAACTACTCCGTTACCGCCTCGCCCCTGACCGCCACAACGAATGGCTCCAGCGCATCGAGGAGCAACTCCCGGTGATTCCGGGTTGTTCTCCTGCTCGTTTCGACCCCAACCGTCCCTGGCGAACTACTAGGAGCAAGACGCGCCACCCCCACCTCCGTGGAGTGGCGCGCGCCCCGAGCCCGGGCACGAAGCGCGTCCCCACTACCGGCCTCGCGAACCCACGACGAGGTCAGGAGATGAAGCAAGTTGTCAGGTGGTTCCTTGGCCACGCGCCATTGCGCACGCGCTCCCGGTGCTGCAAGTCCCACGCCGCGAGCGTGCCCAGCTCGAAGCACACCCATTGGAACTACAGGACCAGGTTGCCCTCGCGTGCGCTACACCTCTCGGGCCGGTGGGGTGCCTCGCCATCGCCCCTGAGCTCTACCCAACTGAGTGGCCCTGCAAGTTCAAGCCCAACCTACCCCCACGCCATGACGGCACCCTGGACCCGGCCGAGTTCCTGCAACTCGACACGCTGAGTATCAGGGCGACAGGAGGGGGAGACAAGGTCATGGTGTGCTGGTTTCCCATGGCGCTCAAGAGCGTCGCGCTCTCTTGGCTTCTCAACCTCCCAAGGGCGTCCATCACCTCCTGGGATGATCTACGCGAACACTTCATCGCCAACTTCCAGGGCACCCGCAACCACGCTCCCATCATGAACGACCTGCGGCGCATCAAGCAGCAGGAGGGGGAGTCCCTGCACAAGTTCATACAACGCTTTACGGCCATGCGCCTCAAGATCCCCAAGGCGTCGGACGAGGCCGTCATCTCAGCCTTCTCCGACGGAGTCACCGACCTCAAGATGAAGGAGGAGCTCGCCATGAGTGATGAAATGAGCGCTGCATTGGAGATGTTCAACCTGGCAAACAAGTGCGCCAGGGCTGAACAAGGTTGCCTGTTGCTCCTCGGGCCTCAGGCGACAGAACCAGAAGAGAAGAAGACCAAGGCGAAGGAGATAAAGCGCAAGGCTCCAGCAGTGCTCGTAGCCAAGCCTGAGGCGAAGCACGGCCAATGGAGAGAGCGCCCGTTAGGAGGGGGCCAACATGCATCTTCCACGGCACCAGCGGCCATGATACCTCCGAGTGCCATGAGCTTCGACTGGTCCGTGCCGAGCACTTTAGCAAGCACCCCGGACGGGGAGACAGAGGGCCCGCGCGCGGTGGTGGTTGCCGTGGAGGCCACTGGGATGATCGGGAGCCGCTTCTATCGTTTATGTCTCGTTGCCTATCACATGTTAAATATCAGCCTCTCAACCATGCCATGAAAACCTTCAACATGTTCACAACCTAGCAAACCACTGATTGACTATGTTACTGCTTGCTTTACCATGTGTTAGCGTTGCTAGTTGCAGGTGCAGTTGCTGCCATGTGATAACATGGGTTCCTTGTCATATCACCCTATTAAATGCTATTTAATTTAATGCACCTATATACTTGGTAGAAGGTGGAAGGCTCGGCCTTTCTAGCCTGGTGTTTTGTTCCACCTTTGCCCCCTTAGTTTCGGCTACCGGTGTTATGTTCCATAATTGAGCGCTCGTAACACGATCAGGGTTGTTATGGGGACCCCCTTGATAATTCGTTTTAGATTAAAGCTGGTCTGGCAAGGCCCAACATTGGTACTACTTTTGCCCAACATAATAATTCTGTTAATACTGAAATGCATAGGGAGTTAGCGCTACCCGAGGAGTAATTCTACATAATACAGGGGGCCAGTGCTGATGGTGCTGGTCCAAAACAAGAGCCGTTTGTGGGGCCAATCCAGGGCAACTTGGGAGATTTCTATCAGGCCACTGTATGCTGTGCTTATCCATCATGTCCTGAGAACGAGATACGCGGCTCCTATCGGGATCGTCGACATGTCGGGTGGCCTTGCTGGATTAGTTTTACCTTGGACGAAATATCTTGTGCATCGGGATTCCGGTAATGCTTTGGTAATCTCAGAGTTGAGGTTTTGCACAAGGAATCCGACGAGATCGCGAGTGTCGTGATCGAGGATTTCTATGCGGCTTGTGGTAATTTGTGATGGACTAGTTGGAGCAACCCTACAGGGTTAAATCTTTCGGAAAGCCGTGCCCGCGGTTATGTGGCAACATGGAAACTTTGTTTAAAACTGGTTCTAGACAACTTGAAGTTAACTTAATTAAAACTTGCCAACTGAGTGCGTAATCGTGACTGTCTATTTCATGAGTTCCTTCTCCGATTGAGGACACGGTGGGGTTATGTCTGACGTAGGTAGGTGTTTAGGACCATTCGTTTTATCATCAGTAGTTATGCCCGTTATGCTTAGTTCTTCACCCTCTTATTTCTTGTAGTCGTGAGTTTAGCCACCTCATATATGCTTAGTCGCTGCTGCAACTTCACCACTTAACCTTACCTCACCCATTAAGCTCTGCTAGTCTTGATACCTTTGGAAATGAGATTGCTGAGTCCGCTGTGGCTCACAGATTACTACAACACCAGTTGCAGGTACATGTAAAGGTTATTTGACGCGAGCGCGTTGGTTGTTCATTTGGAGTTGCCTCTTCTTCTTCTTCTTCAACGATCTAGGATGGGTTCCAGGCCGGCAACCTGGGATAGCAAGGATGGACGTCGTTCTTCTTTTCTCGTTTGTTTTCGTCCGTAGTCGGACCCTGCTCTTATTCATGATGATTATGTATTGTACTGATGTGACTCTGATGTTGCTTGTGGCGAGTGTAAGACAATTCTATATATCTCTTCTTTTCAGTACATGTACTTGTAACGATATCCATTCTTGAGAAACGACGAGATGCGCTTCTATCCCTGACGAGGCCCTCGTGCCAAATTGAGGATAGGATCGCATCTTGGGCGTGACAACCTCCCAGATACACCCCCTCGTGACACTCTCACGTGATAACGAGTTGTGGTTGTATACGCCCGGGCCCCCGAGGACGTGGAGGGGTCCCTCCCACGCCTAGTGGAAGCCCTATGCTCCGCGCTGTGGAGAAGACCATGACACTCTCACGTAATAACGAGTTGCGGCTGTATATGCCCCCAAGGATGCGGAGGGGCCCCTCCCACGCCTAGTGGAAGCCCTACGCTCCGCTCTAGGGAGAAGACGGAGGCAATCAACTCAGTCCACCAATGACTATGCCCGCAGCTGGCAAGGAAATCAACTCAGTCCGCCAATAACTATGCCCGCAGCCAGCAAGGAAATCAACACAATCCACCAATGACTACGCCCGCAGCTGGCAAGGAAATCAACACAGTCCACCAATGACTACGCCCACAGCTGGCCAGGAAGTCAATCCAGTCCACCTACGACTACGCCCATGCCCAGTGTGGGGGACGGACAACTGCAGGTACATAGCCGCTCGTACGTCAAGGGGGACCCCTCAGCATCGCAACTCAGGGTCCTAACTGCGCTCGTAGCCCCTTCCCTCTTGGGCTGTCCTGGAATCCGGTCGGTTCAACAGCGATGGAGGTACACGCGGGGCGGGCCCTACCGACACAGAGCCTAGTGTGCTCAACAAGCCACTTAAAATCCCTTAGGGAGAATGCTGGAGTCACTCGTACGTCAAGGGGGACTCCTAAGCATCGCGACTCAGGAGCCTGAACCGCGCCCGTAGCCCCTTCCCTCTTGGACTGCCCAGGCACTTTGCTAGCGTCAACCAAAGTAATCAACAAAGCCCCATCCCATAACGGGTATCATGGTCGCACACGTGAGGTTGGGACTGTCGACACATCTTAAATCCCTCCTTGTTTTTGAAACCACACACACACACACCCATTTCTTTCTTGGTACACCACTTCTTTCTCAAGTGGTCATCCATCTCAACACCATCATCCTCGGGCATTAGTGGCACCTGACGGGGTTTCCGGAAAGTCTTTGTAATCACCTCTGTGTTACCATCACCATGCATATGCTCAAATGAAGTGACCCAGAGGAGCCATCGGTAACACCTTACCGAGGCTTATCTATTAATCATGATCATGTGCATCGGAATTAAGTAATCAACACGGCAGGCATGAAAATATTTTCTCAGACATGGTCAAAGGCCTGCTTGCCTTGGTCACCTAGGTATCCGAGGTATTCGAGGTCTTCGGGTCCAAGTCTTCGTCAAACGCGTGATCTATCGTCGTAATAGTAAAAGTAATAATAAGAGCCACAACCAAAAACAGAGCACAAACTCACATCTAAAATGTTACCCTATTCTGTAAAATACTAGCATTATTTCTAAAAATATTTGTTTCTGGTTTTGGAGTGAAAATATTTTTAAAGGTGTTTTTAACACGGGCAAAAAATTCTAAACTAGGTTTTAATTTAAATTGTATATATAAGTTTTTATAAAATTGCACACGCAATACTATTAAATACTACATAGTTTTACAAGAATTATGGTGGAAAAGATTGAAATTTAGGTGAATATTTAATCCTATGGAAATTCATTTTGAAAATACAGAAAATAATAAAGAAAACAGCAAGCTCACTAGCCAGGCTTGGCCAGCAGCTGGGCCTGCCCAACTGGCCAACCGGCCAGCCAACCAGTTAGTAAGCTTAGGCGCACGCGCCGTTTGTTTTAAACCTAACGCGCGGGTCCCTATGGCCAGGGACTGAGAGGAGATAGGGGGAGAGAGATGCCCACCGACAGGTGGGGCCCTTCTGTCGGGGTCGTCTCCTACCTTAGGACACAGGGGAGGGGGAGCTCATCGACAGCAGTTCCAGCGATGTCGTGGCCGAGCGAATGCAGGAATGGACTCCTCGCACCCCCGCCTCTCGGATGAGGGTTGAATCAACATCGATGGTGAACCGAGTCGCTAGTGATGAATAATCCGCGGCGGAGGCCTTTGGGAAGGTGCTGGTGACGATGCTTCGAGGGTGGAGAAGGTCGGGGAGGAGGTGGAGGAGGACCGGGAAGCTCTTGCGGTCTCAGGAGAGGTGGAACGAGCGTCGGAGCGTGCCTGTGTACTACTAACGACAGTCCTCGGCAACGACACTAGAAGAATGTTGTTGACGTGTCCCTGACTTGATGCCTTCGCGACAACAGGGCCAGAACTGCTCCCAGTTGCTCAACAATTAGCAATTGTCTTGCAATGGCCCACCAGCGCGTGGGTTCGTGGCAGTTTTCGAGGGTAGAGTATTCGACCCAAATTTGTTGGTTCGCCAGGCGGGAAGTGAGAGGATACTCTCGAGTATTAGAAGCTGAATATGTCAGATTCAATCACACCTGAAAGATTAGTATCTGCAAGCAAAGTAGTATGATAACAACGGTGCCAGAAATGATCTCTTGACGGCATACTATTCCTAACTGTTGTATCAATGGCGCCAGAAGTTGCCCGTAGACGGAAATAGTCTTTTCCCATCAACGTCGAGTGAAAAAGTATTGTAGCGGGTAGCAGCAGTGTAACGAGTAACAACAGTGGCAAGGAACAACAGTAGTCACAGCGGTAGCAAGTGGCAACAATAGCAAGTAGCAGCAGTAGCAAGCAACAGTAGTAACAGCAGCGGAGCTAAACAAGTAACAGTAGCAGAGTAAAACTAGTAACAATAGCAGTGGGACAAACTCGTAGGCAATGGGTCAGTGATTCGTTTGGATGATATTCATCATGCAACAGTTATAACACGGAGAGATATGTGGCTAGGTCCCGTTCATCAATGTGATGTAGGCATGCATTCCATGTGTAGTCATACGTGCTTAGGGAAAAGAACTTGCATGACATCTATTGTCCATCCCTCCTGTGGCAGCGGGGTCCAAAAGGATACTACGGGATATTAAGGTTCTCCTTTTCATAAAGAACCGGAACAACGCATTACCACTTGGTGAACACATGAACTCCTCAACCTATGGTCATCACCAGGAGTGGTTCCAGTTATTGTCACTCCGGGGTTGCCGGGTCATAACACATAGTAGGTAACTACAACTTGCAAGATTGGATCTAAAACACACATATATTGGTGACAACATAATAATTTCAGATCTGAAATCATGGCACTCAGTCCCTAGTGATAAGCATTAAGCATGGCAAAGTAGTAGCAACATCAATATCAGAACATAGTGGATACTAGCGATCAATCCCCGTCAAAACTAACTCGATTACATGATAGATCTCATCCTACTCATCACCGCACAGCGAGCCTACGAATATATTACTCACGAACGACGAAGAGCTTCATGGAATTGGAGAGGGAAGATGGTTGATGATGACGATGACGATGATTTCCCCTCTCCGGAGCCCAAAACGGACTCCAGATCTGTCCTCCAGATGAAGAACAGGATGTGGCGGCGCCTCCATATCGCAAACGCGATGAAATCTTCTCTTCTGATTTTTTTCTGGGTGAAAGTGAATTTATAGAGCTGAGTTTGGGGGCGGCAGAGCCATGTGGGCCCCACAAGCTTGGTTGGCGCGACCAGGGGGGTGGCCGCGGCAACAGGGCTTGTGGCCCACTGGCCCATCCCCTCCGGTGGATCTTTGCGCAGGTATTTTTCATATTTTCCAGAAAAATTCTCCATAAATTTTCAGGACGTTCCGAGATCTTCCATTTTTGCACAGAAACAACACCATGGCAATTCTGTTGAAAACAACGTCAGTCCGGGTTAGTTCCATTCAAATCATGCAAATTAGAGTCCAAAACAAGGGCAAAAGAGTTTGGAAAAGTAGATACGAGGGAGACGTATCATGTACCGAGATCGACGGAGCTCCGACGCGGCGGTGCCTCGGTCGATCTCGAGCAGCGGTGTTCGTTTAGCTCAAGGGGCACTGCTGGTGGTCGATTGGAGATTAGAGAGAGGTGCTTCAGGTGCGAGGAAGAGCTGTGGGCCTTTTTATAGGCGAGTGACGATCCACCATGAGGTGGTGTGCCGGTGATGCTGCTGAAGTGGCCAGAGGGGGAGAGTGGGCTCGGGAGTGAGCCCGTGGTATTGCGGTCGTGGTTTTCGGCCGAGGGGCATCTTCAGGAGGAGCAGGGGAAGGCTCTTGGTGCGCCACGGTGGCGGGGTTCTTCTGGCCGGTTCGGGCTCGTGCGGGCACGCGTCGCCAGGGGCAAAGGAGAAGGGGAAGAGAGGGGCGCGACGCTTCCCTGGCCTCGGTCGATGATGCAATCAAAGAGGGGAAATGGGAGGGGCAAGATTTGGCCATGTCTCGCCTCCTTGGGCTCGGGTGCGCCCTGTAGAGCATCCAGCGCAGCTTTGGCATGCCACGACATGCTGGCGCACTCTCGCGCATTTGGGCCATGTCTGTGGGATTCTCGGGTGTGATAGATGCCCTTGGGATGTTTGGGGCGGAGGGGAATCAAGCTGGTCAAAAGAAGGGGCTTTAAACAGATGTTGTGAGCATTGATTCAGGTGGTTAATTGAGGATTTTGGCTCCCTCTCATTGAACTGGTGCTACATCTCTCGGCTGCAGCTGTGGGAAGGCACATGCTACCTATGACACAAGTTTGGAGTGAAAGGAGTAAGTATTGGGGGTGCTAGTTGCTGGTTTTCTAAACTGGCAGAAGGTGTTTGATGTTGGTTTGGGGGAGTTAACCTCCCCCAAAAGCTTTGAGAGTTAAGAGGATTTGATGATGGACATAATTAGGATGCTTTATCAAATTTGAGCTCAATTGAGCAAGTTTGACAATGTAAACTTGAAAATACCCACAAATGGGCAGATCTGCAATCTTGTGAGCAAATGTGGTCAAATCAATTCCCACAAATCCAATTCTTGGCATGGCCTCCTTATTTGGGGTACTGAACTCTCCTGCAAAGTTTGAGACCAATTGGACAAACTTGGTAATGTAGAGTTGTTCCAACTTGGTTCTGGAAAGATTTTTTTTCTCGATTATTTGGTGAACTAAACCACCTTGGATGGAGGTTAAACTTGGCATGATCACCAAATATAGCATGTGGATCATGCTATAATTTTCTTAGAATTTATTGAGAAGAATTCCTTTGGAAATATTTCAAAAGGTCAAAACAGACAGAAATGGTCTTCAAGGGATTAATCCAATATTTTGAACATGACTAGGGGTTGAAACTCTTATGTATGGAAAATATATGTCGTGAGAGTCTTCTAAACTTTATCAGATTTTTCTACGGTAGAAAAATAATCTTTCACCAATAAATACTATTTCTGGCCTTAGAAAAAGGCATATAAATAAAATATAAAAATGACTTTAAAAATAATTATTTTATGATTTTGAAGAGTTATATGAATAATAGAATGAGAATAAAACCTTTGGGTAAAAGCACTCCCTTTAAATCAGGGACTTGTAGTGCAAATTCCAAAGCAGGGGGCTTTGAGGTTACAAAAATTGAATTAAAGGGATTTTTGAAGAAATAATATTTTATAAAAATATTTTTGGTGATATATTCACAAGCACACATACAAGCACTAACAGTCAAGACACTCATAGCACTTACTTGAAAAGTTTTAATTTATTCCATATTTGAAAAGAAGCAATAGTGGCAAAGTGGTACAAAAGCAAGGTGTGACAAAATTCAACAAGTTCTACAAGAGTAGAGGCAAAGATAGAAGCTCTAGCTGAAGATATGATGAAAAGCGTTCATCTATTGGTGAACGAAACTTCTACAATTGTGGAAAGATCGAATACTATTCCAATGAGTGCTCGGCTCCCCACAAACAAAGATCAGAGTCACCTTGTAGATGAAGCTTAAGATGATTCACCTCACAAAGGAATAAGGGCTAGAAAATATCATTGTGAACTAAGACACTCCCGAAGAGTCAAGGAATCAGAGAAGAAGGACTACACCAAGAGCAGGTCATGAAGAAGACATCAAGCTCACGTTGGTGAATGGGTATCCGACTCTGAGTACGACAACCAATCTGAGAGAAGCTACCACTCCAACTCCGAATATAGTCAATATGAAGGTGTTGTGGGTCTTCCACTCATTTACTCCAACTCCTACAACTTATTTGATTCACCAAATTAAGGGATTAGAAACTGCTTCATTGCAAACGGCCCCAAGGTATCACACCCCGACTATTTTGACTTTGATAGTGATGAGATGACTTGTTAGGCGAAGATGACTAGCTCTTTGACAAGACTAGTGACAGATATTATAATGAAGTTGATAATAATAATTATAGTCAAGAGAAGTCGAATGATGATGATAAGAAAGAGATTGAACGACTAACTAAAGAATTAAACACTCTTAAGTTAGCTCATGAAACTACTCTAGAAGATCATAGAGAGCTTGCAAGAACTTATGAGAAGCTACGCTTCGAGAAGCTTAATTTAGAGCAAGAGCATGAGTTTCTAAAAGAAATCAATGATGATCTCCGAAATAAGAGTTCTTCTTATCTAGCCAAATGATTCCACTTGTCTACTTTTGTTCCACAAGTTAATCCTAAGAACACTAGTAACAAAGGCAATAAAGTTTCGTCATCTAGTAACAATAATGCTAAAGTTAAATGAAATGATGTTGATGCTAGTACCTCTCTAGATTCCACTAATTATTCTCTTAGCCAAGTTACACTTGAGCAAGAAAACGATATATTGAAAGGAATTATAGAGAGAGGTGTGTTCAAGAGTCTTGCCGGAAGTAAGCAATTCGATGAAATTGTGCGCAAGCAAGGAGGACATTGGAAGAAGCAAGGTGTTGGCTACTTCAATGCCAACGGAGTTGAATGGGATGAAGGTCAATATCCTATCCTGAAGTTTGTTCCTCAAAAGGAGAAGTATAACCCTACTCCCTCCAAGGGAACAAGCTCTCAAGCTGACCTTCTACGACAAGACCACAAGGACAAGGGCAAGCTTTAAGAGGAAATGCCTGATTTGAGGAAGAACCCCAAGACAAGGTCAAGTGGATTCCCAAGGACACTACTAGCTCTACTTCATCTAGTGCTACCAGAATTACAAGGATCCAAATCAAGTTGATGTGGGTCCCCAAGAAGATGAACTAGATAAGTTCTTGAGGGGTGACTTCGCCAATGAAATTCACTCTTATTCATTTTCGCAAGAACTATATGCAATCAACTCCAACCATATGCATTAGTTCAAGGAGACACACATTCCCTCAAAGGTAAGCAAGGGACAAGGTAATTAATGTATCTTTGGACATCATATCACATGCATTTCATTCCATGTCAGGACCGGTTTACAAATAAAATAATTTTAGGAAATCAGCCATGAATGTCACCCACGTAGAAAATAATTCACACTGGTAGACTAATTAGATATAGAAAACCAGTAGTACTTAATATTAAACAAGGGCAGAGAGGAGGCTGCTCAATAGTTTATTACAAACACACCCATATCTAGCACAAGGGCAGATATATCACATTGGTCATGGGGTAGCACTACTGCTTGCATAAATAAGTAGGCATGTCACATTAGAGTGAAGTGACACAGCTAAAGTACTACTACATTCCAACCGCCAGAGTGAGGCTTGACGATTTATTCATGGTGGCGGAAGCGGTGAAATGATACTACGACATACTCCAAGATCACAAGACTGACTGGGACTCCTCTAGGCATCGGACTCGCTATCGTACTCTTCATCTATGAGGTCTCCTTCGTCCATATCTGGCCACATCAACAATCTAGTGAGTACTTTGAAAGTACTCGCAAGATAGTTTGCACAAAAGATAAGATGAATGCAACAGTTTCATATGCAGGGTTAATTATCACAATTAGTCATGGTAGAAAATTTAATAGAAGTGAAGTTAGAGTAGATAAGTTGGGCGGTAGTCCTCCCGAAATATCCAATACAATGAAAAGGCACTGATCGGGTGTCTCAAGTGACGCTTCTAAAGGATAACACGTAAAAATAAACATCCACCATCGGGCTTGTGAGTGACACCGCATACATGGCTTAATAATAAAATAACAAGCCAGAGTTGGGCGTCTATGCGACACGATGGAAAGGGCATAATCATGTAAATGCGTGCCTCAGTTGGGTGTCTCAACGACGCCATGGAAAGGGCATGTTAAAGTAAATACTCGCCCCAGTCGGGCGTCTTAGCGACACCATGGAAAGGGCATGATAAAGTAAATAGTCGCCTCAGTCAGGCGTCTTAGCGACACCTCGGAAAGGGCATAAAAGTAATTGAATATCCAGGTGGTATAATCAACCTTTGGATATACAATACAACCAAGTTTCATCAAGTTAGTTCCAACGTCACAGTCATATGTCAATAATAAGCACTTTCACAAACAAAAACTTGTTCTCGAGAGACAGACATTAAGACCGACACTTGACCTGTCAACCAGTCATCCTTCACCGTGGACACAACTACTCGAATAGTTTTGACTCTGTAGAGGGTGTACTCTTATCCGTTGTCAAGGGTTTCAATAGTCACTAGGTATAATCCCGCATATGACATTTTATAAGTACACACTCAAAACCAGCACACACCCACTTTTACCCAACGAGGTCTGGAATCACCGAGACTAAGCTTCGAGGGGAAATATTATAAGACGGGGAGGCTAACATCCTAGATTAACATGGTATAAAATTTGTACCGCATGCCCCCTGACCGGATGACTGGTATTATTCCAGGGCCAAGGAACCTTCATCCCGGGCCCTCTACTTGGTGTTTACCTAATAATAGGTTTACGACCTACTACACCGTGTTTCCTTCCGGAAACACCTATGACAGTACGAAAAGTGAGGTGACGCACTAACAAGACGCGATCTATGCTGACACTGGAGTTGCTATGTTCATCCACACAGTGTCATGGATCCGGCATGATCAAGCCACAACGTATCACGTCCCACGTGACTAGGCTGCCCACGGCCTCTCATTATCACATATTGTTGTCATCTTTGTCATGCATGAAATCATACCATATGACATGCGAATATTCTTATGCAGCAGTTTATGAAACAACCATATCAACAACCATCACATCAAATGATTAAACATGCTTGCGTGGGTCGACGAAGTCGGGGTCTAGCTCGGTGAAGTTGACTTCAACATATCCCCCTTCGGTATGTACGTCACACACATGAGATTCTAACGTAAATGCCAAATGTCCAAAATAATGTCTCAAAATATTTTTGAATAAATATCAAGAAAAACTACACAACAAAATAATTTTTTTGCAAAAAGAATGAACTCAAAAGCCCATGTTGTTTAGAAGTTATGAGAGAGAGGAGTTTAGGGGTCAGTTTGTAATAAACAAAAAGTAACCCAGGGGCTGACTGAAAAAGAAGAAAATGCCCTGATGAAAATGCGCAAGAGAGCGGAGAAAACACACTCTCGTGGAATACACTTTTGGAAAACGTTTCGAAAATTAATAGAACCCTGACAGTGGACCACCATTGTCAGGTTTGAAATGCCTCACCAGTGACAGGGGGATCACAACATCACCGACGGCGTTCTGCTGCAAACCACAGGGGGAAAGGGAACATGCACACTCACTGGATGATTCCGCAACTGTGGGAGGTGGAGGAAGTTGTCGGTGAGCACCACGTCGACGACGGCTCTAACTCCGACGGGCGGCGCTTTCGGGTGCAGTTTGATCTCGTTGGAGAAGCCTGCAAACACCGAATTTATGTGCGTCTTGGATGAGCGGGGTGCTCAAGGAGTTTACTACCTAAATTTGGGCCGCAAGCAAATGCTGACCTCAGCGAATTTAGCCGAAGCCCAAAGATGATCTGGGCGGCTGGAGGCAGGGCAGATGACCCTCCCAAGGCACTACGAGTGGTTTTGGCGATACTCTCATGAAGTAAGGCAAAGGTGATGGCTTCGGAAGGACTCGTGGCCTCTATTTATAGGCGAGCGAGATTGGTGCCGCAATGGAATCGACTCCGGTGCTGATTAAGGTGAGCTAGGGGGTTCTGTAGGTGCTTACGCAGGTTGGGCTAGCTACAACGGCCTTCGGGGATTCCATTTCACCACTGACCCCGAGCAATTACGTGCTCGGCGGTTTCACAGAGCATGCTCTACGCTGTTCAGGGCACGTCAACGGTGCAACAACGTGCGCGGGGTGGGGACGAACACACATGGCTTTCTCGTAGTTTGGGCGGTCCCGTGCAGTGCGGCTTTGCGGTGAGGAGCTGTGGCGGTCGAAGGCAGCATAGCTGGACTTGCTGCTAGGGCCGACGATGTGAGGCCATCTCACCCCCTGACGACCACAACCGACCAAGAGACCGTGCAACGCCCTGGATTAGGAGGAGGCAAAGTGCGCAAGCCGTCGTGGATAAGGAGGTACTAGCGATATTGAAGCTGCCATTCGTCCTCCACGGAGCAGTGCACACCACCTGCTCGACGAAATGATCCAGGAACGATGAAAAAGAGTTAGGGTGTATTTTTTTGGGAGAGGTCTCTCTTTGGCTCTAGAAGTTACTTCCTAATTATCAGAATTTTTGAAATTGGTTGAGGTGGGTTTTTTGACAAAAACAACAAATTTGGTCCAAACTTTGGTCCAACCTTTGGTCAAACATAATTTGAAAAATTTAAACTCGCAACAAGAATGTTTTTGGTTAGCAGGTTGGAGGTACCTAGTGCTATAATGGACAGGGGACTTGGGGTCAGAAACCAAAGGGAACTATAAGTTCCTTTGTAAATTTTTGGGGATCAAAACTTATTACAAAAATTACTTTGGGTCATTTTAAAATAGGAAAAAATGTTAAACAACCCCAAACTGTGAGAATCTAATTTCAAAAGATGCCCTGGTGTTAGAGGGGGGTCATAGGCAAGAAATCAATGAAAGAGGAAGGGGGAATAATTTTAGTGTAGATCTTAGTTAGCAAAAATTTCGGGCATATACTACTTAGGGAGTTTTAAAGAAGGGGAGAGAGATTCTTTAAATGAAAAAAATTCAAGAAGGAAATTATGCAAAGCTCTTGCCAAACCAGAATTGCTGCCAAGAAAAACTCAAAAGAAATTTGCTGAAGATAGGATTTTCAAGAAGATTCCAAAAGATATTTTTATCAAAATTTTGGAAGTTCTCTTTAAAAATAAATAAAATCAGATAAGCCCAAATTAAAAATTTGTGGGTGTTAGAACATGTACCCCCTTAAGAAAAATGTCATCCCCGAGATTTCAGCCTTTCCTCAAGCAAGTTTGGTTGCTCTTTCTGCACAAACTCTTCTCTTTCCCAAGTGGCTTCATCCTCTGAGGGATTACTCCATTGTACCCTAAATAACTCGGTGACCTTCTAACATGTCCTCCTTACTACTTCCTCCATATTTTTATGGGGTGTTCACGATAAGTGAGATCGGGTTGCACACCTATGTTGTCGTGTGATATGTGCTTGTATGGATCACTCACACATTTCCTGAACTGGGATATGTGAAAGACATCATGCACGTCTAACAACCCAGCGGGTAGGTCTTGCTGGTAGGCAACCTTGCCTCTCCGGGTGATTAGTCATACTGGTTTGATGAAGCGAGGTGTCAGTTTCCCTTGACCTTGAACCTTTGCAAACCTCTCATTGGTGATACTCTAAGGTACACATAATCGTTTGGCTCAAAACTGCGTCATGCTTCCTTCGATTGTAATAGCTCTTTTGGCAGCTTTGAGCTATTTTGAGTTTGTCTCTGATCAATTTCATTTTGTCCTCGGCCTGCTAGAGCATTTGTGGGCTGAAGATACGACTATCCCCGGCCGCTGACCAATTTAGTGGTGTACGACACCTTCATCCGTACAATGCTTCAAAGGGTGACATTTATAAAATTGCCTGGTAGCTGTTGTTGTAGGAAAACTCAGCGTATGACAAACTGTCCTCCCAACTTTTTCCATAAGTTTGCACACATTCCATGAGCATGTCTTCCACAATCTGGTTCACACGCTCGGTCTGTCCTCCTGTCTGGGGGTGATATGTCGTACTGAACACTAACTGCATTCCCAAGGCTTTCTGTAATTGATCCCAAAATATTGAGGTAAACCGAGTGCCTCGGTCGGATACTACGGTCTTCGGAATCCCTTGTAAGAGACAATACGAGCGAGGTATAGCCTGGCCAGCTTCTGTGTGGAGTAGGTTGTATTCAGTGGAATGAAATGGGCCACCTTGGTGAGTAAATCTATGATAACCCATATAGCTTCGTGCCCATGTTGGGACCGGGGTAGTCTGACAATAAAATCCATGCTGATCTCATCCCACTTCCACTCAGGGACTTTCATAGGTTGAAGTAGGCCGACTGGTTTCTAGTGCTCGGCCTTGATTCAATGACAAGAGTTGCATCGTGCAATAAAATAGGCGATATCTCTCTTCATTCCGTGCCACGAATATTTTGTTTGGATGTCTTTCTACATTTTTGTGCCTCCCGGATGGATCGACTATGGCATCGTGTGGGCTTATTCCAAAATTTTCACCTTGAGTTCCTCTCGGTCAGGTATGCACAGTTTGTCGCCATACCATACTATCCCTAGCTCATCCACATTAAACTCTGGGGCTCTACCGGGACTCACTTTTCTTTTTATTCCCTCAACATTGGGATGCCCGTTCTAAGATTCCTTGATTTGCTCGTCCAATGGGGGTTGTATCACCAGGCATGCAACAATGCCTTCAGGGACGAGGAGCATGTTGAGTTTGGTGAACTCTTGGATAGACTCAGGTCTTAGATTTTGCGTAGGGCTGTTGTCTGGGGTTGGGTTCCTGCTGAGAGCATCAGCTTTTACGTTTGCCTTTCCGAGGTGATAATGAATTCCCACATGATAGTCCTTGATCAACTCTAACCAACGGCGCTGCCGCAGGTTTATTTCTGGCTGAGTGAAAATATACTTGAGACTCTTGTGGTCTGTGTATATGTCACATCGAGTTCCAAGATGGAAATGCCTCCATTCCTTGAGGGCGTGTATTACGGCGGTTAATTCCAAATCATGAGTGGGATAGTTTTCTTCATGCCATCGCAGTTATCTTGAGGCGTAAGCCACGACTTTTCCCTCTTGCATGAGTACACATCCGAGGCCTTTCCTTAAAGCGTCACATTGTACTTCGAAATCTTTGTGCAGATCGGGAACGATCAATACTGGTGCAATGGTAAATCTTTTCTTCAATTCTTGGAAACTATTTTCGCATGCTTCAGTCCACTCGAACTTCTTATTCTTTGTGAGCAACTGGGTTTACTATTGTGGAGAAACCCTCAATAAATCTTCAGTATTATCCCGCCATTCCAAGGAAACTCAGTATTATCCCGCCATTCCAAGGTAACTCCGTATGTCTGTCACATTTGCTGGTTGCTTCCATCCATTTTCGGCCTTTACATTCTCGGGGTCCACGAAAATGCCATCTTGAGTCAGTACGTGACCCAAAAATCTGGCTTATTTTACCCAAAATTCACATTTGCTGAATTTGGCGTATAACTGATGTTTATGCGGCTCACCTAATACAACCCTTAGGTGTTGTGTGTGCTCTTAGGGTGTCTTGGAGCAGACCAATATATCATTGATGAAAACTATGATGAACTTGTCCATGTACTTCATGAAGACCTTGTTCATAAGATGCACAAAACATGCCGGGGTGTTCTTAGTCCGAACGGCATCACCGTAAACTCGTATAGTTTGTATTTGGAAGTGAAAGCTGTCTTGGGAATATCTTCTAGGCATATCTTTAGCTATGATACCGCGACCATAAATCAATCTTTGAGAAAAGTTTTGCTTGTGCCAGTTGGTCAAATAAGTCATTTATCCGAGGCAGTGGATACTTGTTCTTCATGGTCTCCATGTTGAGAGCTCGATAGTCGATTTATAGTCTCAGCGTCCCCTCTCTCTTTTTGGCAAATAGTATTGGCGATCCCCATGGTGAGGAGCTAGGCCTGATATACCCTTTGTCCAGTAGTTCTTCTATTTGTTTCTTCAACTCAACCAATTCGGTTGGTGCCATTCGGTAAGGCTTCTTCTAAATTGGGGTTGTACCGGGTGCAAGTTCAATGACGAACTCTATCTCTCGATCTGGTTGCATACCTGGCAATTCTTTTGGAAACACGTACGGAAATTGACACACCACCAAAACCTTCTTTAACTTAGAAATGTCCACTTTATTTAGTCGGGCCTGAGGTGGTGTAGGTCCCTCCAACGCTACAACTCTTGCCCTTTCTCCCTCATGATGGGTGAGTGTCACAGTCTGGTTGAAGCAGTGAATAAATCCTTTGTTCTATTCAACCAATCCATTCTGAGAATAACGTTGAGAATATTGCTTTCTATCACACTTAGATTTGCCCAAAAGGTCAAAACTTTGATTTCAATAGTAACACCGTTGCAGTAAATTTTAGTAACTTGATGTACTCCCGGGGACTTGATGGTCATTAAGTTTTCAAAGAGGAGAATTGAAAAATTGTATTTCAAGGCAAACCTTGCTGAAATGAACGAATGGGAAGCTCCAAAATCGAAAAAAACGGTGGCAGTAATTTGTTGACATGAAACTTACTAAGTACTATATCTACTGTGTTCATAGCCACTTCCTTGGCCACATGATTCACGTGACCTTTCCTGTGGTTATTGTTGGGGTTGAAATTGTCGCGCCTTGGCTCTGAGTTTTTATTGGGGTTGTTTGGCTTTTGCGCAACATTTCCTGACTTTGGGCACTGTCTTGCATAGTGGCATGCTTCTCCGCGAGTGTAACAGTTGTTGCCTACGGAGGGAGTGAAATCCTTGTTCCTGGCATAGAAATGGGTGCTTGGGTTGTTCGTTGCTATTGGAGCGTGGGACGCTGAATTCTTCGGGGTCTTAGTCTTTTCCCTGTTGTTGCGAGATTGCGCCAAATTATTATGACGACGCTTGCGAATGTCATCCATGTTGCGACGCTTGGTTTCAAGCATAATAGCTTTGTCCATGAGTGTCTTTAAATCTGGGAATGTGTGAACAACCAGTTGACACTTCAATGAGGGACCGAGTCCATCTAGGAACTTTTTCATTTTCTTCCCTTCTCTTTTATGTTCATCACCAGCATAGCGGGACAGTTGATTGAACTGATCCAGATATTCCATTACAGTCGAGCTCCGTTGCTTGAGGTCTTCCAATTACCTCTTCCTTATTTTCATGACGCTGTTGGGAATGTGAGCCCCATGGAAACTTTACTTAAATTCGGCCCACGTGATGTTCTCGTTTGGGTGTACACGTAGGAATGTTTCCCACCACGAGGTTGCTGCTCCATTCAAGTAATAGGTGCATATAACACCTTGTCGTAGTCGAAGCACCGGGCAATAATTAGTTTCCTTTCAATATCACCCAACCACTCATCAGCTTCCATTGGTTTATCGGTGTGTGAGAAAACCGTTGGACGAGTCTTCTATAATTCGGCTAATCGGGAGCGCTGTCGGTGAGGTCCACGATGACTTTCCATATTCAAAAGCCGATTCATCATCTCTTGGTGCTATTGTTGGCTTTGCTCGTACAGGCGACAAACTTGTGAGAATGCTGAGTCACTGTCTTGCTGACTTGACTGCCATCGAGTAAAGTTGTTACCTGTGTGAGTGAAATGATTCTCTTTCGGCGGAGTCGGCATGGAGCGGGTCCAGAGACGATGCATTTCTTAACTTTGGGGTGTTGTTGCAAAAACCAAATAAGAAAATCCGAGTATAAGGTGAAATAAATATTTTTGAGGGCCAAGAGAAACACCAAATATTTTTCATAAAACATTTGTCATGTTCAGTGAAGGATTGTGGGTACATATCTTAAAACAAGCATAATTATATAATACATCACTCATGCTATGCTCACACATATGTGCATGTTATTTAGATAGTGCACCTCTCGTGATCCTACATGATGCAACACGACTACTTCTCTTCGGCCTACGAGCACACAATCATATATATAATACAAGCATCCTGACGCACTACTACACCACTTCTAGGTCGAGGTGGAGGGGATCTGGATCGGCTGGCCCAGGGTAAGTCCCAGACGAGGTGTTGAGGACTCAACCTCCTCCTGTACAGGCTCTAGGTGGACGGCACGAGGCAGCGAAGCATGCACGGGGCTCGCGGGCGGAGCAACTCTAATATGGGTAGGAGCAATAGCGTGATTGAACTCCTCAAGCAAAGACAACTGCTGTCTAACTGGTTGGACTAACAGTGTGCATGAAGGAGAGGAGGCAGGGCATGACCGGGGTGGCGCGGGACAGAGAAGCTCAGTTCTGTTAGGAGGACGTACGTCAGAAACCTCCATACGAGCAGCCATCAAATCATCCACTAAGCCGTCAAAGGCTGACTCTAGGGCCATGAGGTATTGTACGAGCATCCCAATGGCCTCATCATCTTCTCCTCTAGGGTAGGCAAAAGCATCGTGACTAGTGTATGGAATGTGGCATGGGAGGTAGTGATAACAACGAGTCTTCATCACTAGAAGGGTGTCCGGAAAACGGGCAATTGCCTCCTAGGCAGCCATTTGCATCGCCTGCCTCTCCATAGGCATGGCTCTCCCGACAAAGCGAAGACGGCGAGTTTCGATGCGCCCACCAATAAATTGCAGCAAGGCTTGATGCATAGTTAGAGTGTCCATGATCCTGTGGTGGCAGATCGTGTACTTGGTGCGAGTTATTGGTCCGATCGCGATCCTGACAATTACGGAGAGGAGTCGCGAAAATCCCACCGGCTCGTTGGCGAAAAGCTATGACAGACAACCTCTGCCATCCATCTACATAGTAGACAAAAATTTCCAAATAGTCATAACATAAATATATGTTGACTAACAAAGAAATCTCTAGAGTATGTAGAACACTCAAATTAAACTAAATTAGTTAATCTGGTTAGCGATCACACCTAGTGGTTTCCTGTAGTCAACGTGGCTGTGATACCAAGGTTGTTAGGACCGGTTTCCAAATAAAATAATTATCAGAAATCAGCCACAAATGTCAGCCAACATAGAAAATAATCACACTAATAGACCAACTTGATATAGAAAACCAGTAGTACTTAATATTAAACAGGGCAGAGTGGACAAAATACACCCATATCTAGCACAAGGGCAGATATATCATAGTGGTCATGGGGTAGCACTACTGGTCGCATAAATAGGTAGGCATGTCACATCAAAGTGAAGTGACACAACTAAAGTACTACTACATGACAAGCGTTAGAGTGAGGCTTGATGATTTATTCATGGTGGCGGAAGCGGTGAGATGATAGAATGAAAACTCCAAGTTGCAGGACTGTCCGGGACTCCTCTAGGCATCATATTCGCTATCATACTCTTCATCCATGAGGTCTCCTTCATCGATATCTGGCCACATCAACAAGCTAGTGAGTACTTTCAAAGTAGTCGCAAGATAGTTTGCACAAAAGATAAGTTGAATGCAAAAGTTTCATATGCAGGGTTAATTATCACAATTATTCATGCTAGAAAATTTAACAGAAGTGAAGTTAGAGTAGATAAGTTGGGCGGTAATCCTCCCAAAATATCCAAGACAATGAAAAGGCACTAATCGGGTGTCTGAAGCGATGCCTCGAAAGGTTAAAAAGTAAAAATAAACAGCCACCATCGGGCTTGTGAGCGACATCGCATACATGGCTTAATAATAAATTCACAAGCCGGAGTCGAGCGTCTATGCAACACCATGGAAAGGGCATAATCAAGTAAATCGCGCCTCAGTTGGGCGTCTCAGCGACACCATGGAAAGGGCATGTTAAAGTAAATACTCCCTCAGTCGGGCGTCTTAGCGACACCATGTAAAGGGCATGATAAAGTAAATACTCGCCTCAGTCAGGCGTCTTAGCGACACCTCGGAAAGGGCATAAAAGTAAGTGAATATCCGGGTGGTACAACCAACCTTTGGGATATTCAATACAACCAAGTTTCATCAAGTTAGTTCCAACGTCACAGTCATATGTCAATAATAAGCACTTCCACAAACAGAAACTTGTTCTTGAGAGACCGACATGAAGACCCACACTTGACTTGTGAACCAGTCATCCTTCACTGTGGACACGGCTACTCGAATAGTTTTGACTCTGGAGAGGGTGTACTCTTTACCCATAGCCAAGGGTTTCAACAGTCACTAGGTATAATCTTGCATACGACATTTTAGAAGTAAACACTCAAAACACACACCCATCTTTACCCAGTGACGTCTGGAATCACCCAGACCACCCTTCTAGGGGAAACTATAAGACAGGGAGGCCAACGTCCTCGATTAGCATGGGATCAAATTTCTACCGCACGCTACAAGGGTCCTAGACGAGAAACACACATGTCCCCTCATCAGATGACTCGCATTATTCCAGCGCCATGGAACCTTCATCCCGGCCGCTCTACTTGGTGTGTACTTGATAATAGGTTTAGGACCTACTACACTGTATTTCCTTCCAAAAAGTCATGCGGTAGTACAAAAAGTAAGGTGACGCACACACAAGACACGATCTATGCCGACACTAGAGTTGTTAACTTCATCCACACGGTGTAATGCATCTGGCATAATCACGCCGAAACCTATCACGTCCCACGTGACCAGGCTGCACACGACCTCTCATTATCACATAGGTTGTCATCTTTGTCATGCATGAAATCATACCATATGACATGCAAGTATTATTGTGCAGCAGTTTATGAAACAACCATATCAACAACCATCACATCAAATGATTAAACATGCTTGCGTGGGTCGACGTAGTCGGGGTCTAGCTCGGTGAAGTTGACTGCAACATCTCCCCCTTCGGTATCTAAATCACACACATCGGATTCTAACGTAAATTCCAAATGTCCAAAATAATGTCTCAAAATATTTTTGAATAAATATCAAGAAACACTGTAAAGCAAAAGATTTTTTTTTGCAAAAAGAGTCAACTCAAAGTCCCATGTAGTTTAAAAGTTATGAGAGAAAGGAGTTTAGGGATCAAACTGTAATAAACAGAAAGTAACCTAGGGGCTGACTGAAAAAGAAGAAAATGCACTGATGAAAGTGCGCAAGCCAGAGGAAAAAACACACTCCGCTGAAACACGCTTTTTGGAAAACGGTTCGAAAATAAATGGAACCCTGACAGTGGGCCACCACTGTCAGGTCTGAAATGCCTTGCCGGTGAAAGGGGGCTCGCAGTGTCGCTGGCAGCATTCTGCTATGAACTAGAGGGGGAAAGGGGACATGCGCACTCCTTGGATGATTCCGCAGCTGTGGGAGGTGGAGGAAGTCGTCGGTGAGCACCATGTCGATGGCAGCTCCAACTCCGGCGGCCCGCGCTTTCAGGTGTAGTTTGATCTCGTCAGAGAAGCCTGCAAACACCGAATTGATGCGCGGCTTAGATGAGCTCAAGGAGTTCACTGACTAAATTTGGGCCGCGGTGACACACTTACGTGAGCGAATTTAGCCGGAGCCTGAAGCTGATCGGGGTGTCCAGAGGCGGGGAAGATGACCCTCCCGAGTCCCTCGGAGTGGTTTTGGTGAGGCTCTGCTAAAGTAGGGTGGAGGTGATGGATTGAGAAGGACCCGAGGCCTCTATTTATAGGCGGGCGAGAGGGGTGCCACAAAGGAATCGAATCCGGTGCCAATTACAGCGAGTGAGGGGGTTCTGCAGGTGCTTACGGTGATTGGGCTAGCTGCTGCGGCCTTCAGGGGTTCCATTTCAGCACTGACCCTGAGCAATTACGCACTGAGGCCATTGCTCGATGGAATGGCACCTCACGGGCGCGACAGCTGTATAGAGCGCGCTTTGGGCTGTCCAGGGCACGACAAAGAAGCAACATCATCCGCAGGGTGGGGGACGGACATGCGTGGTTTCTGGTGGTTTGGGCGGTGTCGTGCGGCATGATTTTGCAGCGAGGAGCTTTGGCGGAGAAGCAGGCGTAGCTGGCGCCGCTGCCAGGGTTAGCGGTGCCATGCCAGCTCACCCCCACAACCGGCCAAGAGACCGTGCGGTGCCGTGGATAAGGAGGAGGCACAGTGCGCAGGCCGCCAGAGCAGGTACTCGCGAGAATGACGCTGACGTTCATTCTACACGGAGCAGTGCATACCACCTGCTCGACGAAATACTCTAGTCATGACTAAAAAGACTTAGGGTCAGATTTTTTTGGAGCGGTCTCTCTTTGGCTCTAGAAGTAGCCTACAAATTTTCATAATTTTTGAAATTGGTTGAGGTGGGTTTTTAACAAATACGGGAAATATGGTCCAAACTTTGGTTAAACAAAATTTGAAAAAATTAAACTGACAGCCACAAGGTTTTTGGTCTAATAGGTTGGGCGTACCTAGGGCTACAATGGATAGGAAACTTGGGGTCAAAAACCAAAGGGAACTATAAGTTCCTTTGTAAATTTTTGGGGGTCAAAACTGATTAAAGAAATTTCTTTGGGTCATTTTAAAATAGAAAAGATTGTTAGACAACCCGAATACTTTGAGAATCTGATTTTTAAAAGATGCCCTCGTGAAAGAGGGGAGTCATAGGAAAGAAATCAATGAAAGAGGGAGGGGGAAGAATTTAAGTGTAGATCTTAGTTAGCAAAAAATTGGGGCATAAACTGCTTAGGGGTTTTTAAAAGGATAGGGATTCTTCAAATGAAAATTTTGTCAAGACGGAAATTATGGAAAGCTCTTGCCAAACCAAAATTGCTGCCAAGAAAACTCAAAAGAAATTTTCTCAAGATAGAATTTTCAAGAAAATTCCAAAAGATGTTTTTATCAAATTTTTGGAAATTCTCTTTAAAAATAAATTAAAGCAGAAAATACCAAATTAAAAATTTAAGGGTGTTACATTCCATCTCTATAGATATCCTTGCATATGTTCCTTGTGCTTTGGGACTAACCCATGTAGCTGAGAAGAGTAAGAAACAACAAGGATTGCTCCCAACTCAAGATGATCTTCATGAACAATGTGCATCCACCACTACTACACCAACACGAAGTCTTCTACGACAAAACCCAAGGTTAGTTTATCCCTCTTAGGGGGGATGTCATATCAAGGGAGAGCTTTACTCTAAGACTTTAGTATAAGCATCTCTTAAAGATGTGAACACATTGAAAGCTTTATGTAAAAGTGGTAACCCCACCTGTGCTTAAACGGCGAGTATAACCTATGATCAAGTATTCTTGCTTGGCTGCAAAGTCAATATACTCATATATAGACGACTTCGTCATCGCCAAAGTATTTGGTAGATACTAGAGTGGTTGTGCATGTTCACCATGTTCTATTTGACATCTTGGTGTGTGAGCATTACGGTATGCATATTTTGCTCATTCGAGGATATCCAATTGTCGTTATTTGGATTTCTATTTTATTTGGCCAATTGGATATACAAGAATGCGTAAGTATCTATCTCTAGCTATCTATGCTTTTTTGTCTGCTACATCATAAAAATTGAGCAAACACTTTAGGGATACTCTATGTGGGGAGCACTCAGAGATCCGTATCGACAAGGGATGACTTCCAAATCCTCCCAAAAGCATCTCGATGTGACCAACCTAAAAAACTCGGTCCACTGAAGCCTGGGGTTGACCAGGGTTTTTCATTCTCGGTACCACCGATTGGTCCTTTTCGGCCTCATCGAGTTTCACTATCTACTTAGAGTTATGGAACTCGGTGGCACCAAAAATTCCAACTCGGTGTCACCGACAGCGAGGGGGTATATATTCTCCGCGGACCCAACGTTTGAAATAATCCTTCAAACATCGCCTCCCACACCTCCTCGCTGTTGTGCCCTCGTCCCGAGGACTTTATCGATTTTCTCCCATGCACCCTCGCCACCAGAGTCCACACCGTCGACGAGAATCAATGCGGTCGTCGTTGTCGTAGCGGATCCGTCTCTGCACTAGGGTATGGATCCGGCCCCTCTTTGCCCTCCCATCTCCGAATCATGTGCGAATAGGCTTTGATGAAATTTGTCCATGATTGCAATGACTCCATCCAGAAGAATATTCTCATAGACTAGAGAACAAAGAATATCTTAGGGTTAATAGTCCGCAAAACCGAATCTCGGTGGCATCGAGTTAGCAAAACTAGTTTTACCAATTTTGGTTTTAGGGCTACTGATAACATTCTCGGTGAAACCGAGTTTCCCTTTTCGGTGAAACCAAAAAGTGTTGTCAAGTTTCTGTGAAAGAGTATGTCAGTCACAATGGCTCCGACAATTTTGTCTTGACGGATCCGATATCCCTTTTTTGTAGAAAATTAAACCTAACTTTTTTCAGAATTCAATCTTTGAACAACTTTTGATTTGTATGATGCTCATCCATTCTAGCGCTTCTAACTCATTCCACAGGGTCTGCTTGTCTGCTTAGATGTGTGTCACTATGTCAAGATCACATGATAGTCAAAACAACTTCAGCGAGCTCTGTGCTGAGATGGATTCAGGTACTAATCTAGAGAGGAAAAATCCTGACCCTGGTACACTAGCTCCCATGGATTTCCCAAGGCAGCTACCAGGTCTAGGAGAAGCTTAATTGATATGAAGAGGATGCTGATTTTATCCCAGAGGAGATTATTCCCCAGAAGCAGAAGGAGAAGACCACTGTCAAAAAAACGATGAGAAAAGAGTATGCTAGACCTGCTGATGTGAGAGTTCCAGAGGCTACTCATAGAGGGTTGAAGCTCACCCCTGGAGCCCCTTCTTCTAGGTTTGCTAAGAAGCGAGGTCACAAAAGAGCCCGGAAGAGATTAGTGCATGTTGAAGGACAACTTCTATGTATGAAGATCCAGCAGAAGCTGCCGAGGAAGCGGAGGAAGAAAATCCAGCTGATGCCCCTCCTGCTAAGAAGAAGAAGCTTATGTGTGATGCTATGCCAAAGAAGTCTACACCCAAAGCTTCAGCACCTAAGATGCCAATAGCTCCCAAGAGGACTACAAAGGACATACTTGCAGGAGAGAAAAACAAATGCTATGCATCCACATAGTTAGCTGTAGAGGAGGAAGGAGATGCACCTATGCTGATGAAATTAAGATGTCACTTGCCATTGCACAATGCTGCTCATCCTATTGCTGAAGACATGAAGAAGAGAAGGGATCAAGGTTTGAGAGAGTGTAGGACTATAGATCCATATGCTATCAGGAGAAGAACTGTTGTTGTTCCTCATTTCCACACTAAGGAGCAACAAGATTTCTATGAGACGTTGTTGCTAGACAAGAGTTGTGCAGTGAGCGACATGCGATACGTTGATTGGGAATATATCAAGGCCAATGAGGACTATTTTCCTCATGTGATAGAAAATTTCAGGCTAGTCGATACGGAAGATTTTGTTGGCAGAGAGATAATTGTCTGGAACGATGAGATGATCATGCAATTCTATTCAACTTCTCATTTTTATCCCGATGGAAGGATAGTATGGATGACAAAAGGTCACCAATATGAGTCTACTGTATATGAGTGGGCAACTATCATTAGTGCCCCAAAGGCACAGGAGGGTGATTTGGATGTGTACTCAGAATCCAAGATGAACCACAACACAATGTCAAACATGTATAATGCAGTTCCCCATGAGTATGTGAAGACACATAAATTTGGCTCTGTCTATGTTCCGCAAGCAAGAATACCTACATCAAACATCATTTTGAGACACACCGTGATGCCTAATTCAGGGGATGATAAGATGATCAGAGGTTATTCCATTAACATGATGCACCACTTAGTCACCCACACCCGGTTCAAAGTGATGGACTTGATAGTAGAGACTGTTAGGAGGACTGCTCCAGATTAGAAGAGATCTTGTGCGTATGCACCTTATATTCAGATGCTCATCAATGGCAAGATTGGCAATCACGCGTATCAACATGATCAGCCACACCTACCACTTCAGTCAGACTTCAAGGACAATGTAGTTGTGATGGACCCTAGCCATCCCAGCTCAGTTTCAGCGCGTGAGGCAACACAGGCAGAAGTATCTAGAAATGCTCCAGCATGAGCTCCACAACTCAAAACTAGAGAGGAGTAGATCTCTTTTCTTGTGAGCACCATCCAAGGGATGGAGAAGAAAATTTCAGAGATCTTGCTGAACAAGAAGAGCCTTGAGAGGATCGTGGAGACAAAATTCCATGACCTCGATGTTAGCGTGACAGAGTTGACTACCACTATTCAGCAGCTCCATCATGAAGTTGATTTTGTGCAGATTCTCTATTCCAACAATGATGAAGAAGAGTCACCTCTTCCCATGACTACTCAGTTAATGACCCAGACTAGGTCAGCAGCTCTCCAAGTGTCAGAAGCAAGACCAACTTCATCAGCTCAAGCTTCAGCACCTCCAGCCTCACCTCTAGCTCCTGCACCTCCAGTGTGTGCACCTCCAACTCCACGGACATCTTTAGAAGCCTTCGCCGACGCTATTTTGACCACTCCATCAGATACCACTGGAGGAGATCGAGCCCAGAGTGACGCTTAGTTCTAGACCTTTGAACTTTTTGGTAACTTGTTGACAAAGGGGGATAAGTGTATAGATCAATTAGGGCTTTGAGAGAGAGAGAGAGAGAGCTTTGATTTTTATTTGCTCTCGTTTGGTTTTACAAAACATTTGGTCTTTTGATGACTTTAAACTTTCTTGTGTTTGATCATACACTTTGATTCTTGATGCTACTACATTATACTTTTGAGCTATCTACATGATGATCATTCACTTATTTGTTTGGTGTTATGTGCAGTACTAATCATTCATATCATTTATGCACACCACCAAAATGTATGTGACATGGAAGAGTGACCCATGATTCTAATCGATTGTGCATTTGCATTCAAATGCAAATTAAAATAATGCACAAATTTAGGGGGAGCTCTTGTATTTCACATACTTCTCAAAGTGACGATGCTAATCGTTGATTACATCTTTTGTCAAAGCTTTGATCTATATGTTGTCATCAATTACCAAAAAGGGGGAGATTGAAAGCACAATTGCTCCCTAAGGTGGTTTTGGTAATTAATCACAACATATGTATCATTGAAATAATGATCTAATCGCAGCATATATCATAAAAGTTCAGAGACGCATTGGCTAAAGGATTGTGAGGAGAAACCCCTTGATGCAAGGAAAGGAATAGGATTGGATAAAGCTTAAAGCAAGAGGACTCTACATTTTACATTTGTGAGAAATCACTTTTGAGTCCATAGGAAAGTCAATACTATTAAAAGGGGGCAAGGTATTTTGATTAGTTGGTTGCTAAAGTGCTTAGAGATAGCCACCAAAAATATTCATTCATTCTCCCACAAATATCTATGTCCCAAGCCAAAGCAGCAAAATCGGTGCCACCAAGTTTTCCCACTCGGCCCTACCTATTTACCGAGTGACAAATCCTTTGACAAACCCTAATCTCTCGGTACCACCAAGTTTCGTATCGGTGCCACTGAAAGCATATGACCAACTTTCGGTTGAGGAGATTTCAAGAATCGGAATTTCCGAGTATGGAATCGGTCTCACCGAGAATTGGAAACTGTCCTAGGTCATCGTATCGGTACCATTGAGATTCATATATTGGTCTCATCGAGGATACAAAACTTGCCACATTTAGTGCAACTCAGTACCACCGAGATTCATTTCGGTGTCACCGAGTTGGTCAATAATGTTGTAATGGTTGGATTTTAGGGGATGCCTATATATACCCCCACCACCTCTCATTCACACAGGAAGTACTCATAAAACACACACACTTTCCAGCTCCATTTTTCTAAGAGAGAGCCACCTACTCATGTGTTGAGATCAAGAGATTCCAATCCAACCATTTGAAACTTGACCTCTAGCCTCCCGAAGTTGCTTTCCACAAAATCAATCTCTCCCACCCTTGCCAAATCTATGAGAGATTGATTGAGTGTTGAGGAGACTATCTTGTGAAGCACAAGATCAAGGAGTTGATCGTTCTAGATTGGTTAGGTGTCGCTTGGGAGCCTCCTACTTCGTGTTGTGGAGTTGACCCAAGAAGTTTGTAAGGGTAATGAGATCGCCTACTTGGTGAAGATCTACCGTGAGTGAGGCTAGTCCTGTGTGGACGTGAGCCGTGGTGGAATAGACAAGGCCTCTTCTTTATGGACCCCTTGTGGGTGGAGCCCTCCATGGACTTTTGCAGCCGTTACCCTCCATGGGTTGAAGTCCCCACTAACATGGACGTACGATAGCACCACCTACCGGAACCACGCCAAAAATCGACGTGTCAACCTTTGCATTTGATCTTCCTACACTACCTTGTACATTACATTTGCATGTCTTTACTTTCCGCTGCTATACTCTTAGATATGCATGTGTGGGTTGAACTTGACTAGTCATAATTGCTAAAACTGGCCCACAACTAAAACTTGGAAAATGCTAAGTCTTTATTTGGTCAAGTAGTCTAATCGCCCCCTCTAGACATACTTCGGATCCTACAATATTGGTTTTGAGAACACTTGATGTATATCTTGCATGTGGATACCCATGGTGACAATGGGGTATTATGTTGATTCACTTGATATATGTTATGACATCAACTTGCAGATTCCAGTGACCTTGGGGATCTATGCATAGGGGTTGATTGCACGTTTTCATACAACGTTCTCCGATAGTAATCTTTGCGTACTTGTTGAAGTTCTTTGTGTTGGATTGAATATGATAGTTCTGAATTTGTTGATGCATGTCACATAATTTAAACATAGATACTTGACGTGACATTGAAGTATCTAGGTTGTAACTGCATCTAGTGCCCCTTAGTGATTTTGCTGTATTGAGGACTTATAGGTTAAGGGACTAATATGTTTGTGAGTGTACACATGCTCTATAATTCGCTGAGGAGTTTGAGATATTCAATGAATGTCGACCCCTAAAAATGAATGTCTTGAATTGAAGACTTTGATACTTTCCTAAAGATTTTGAAAGTGAGGAAATTGTTGTGTCCATGAAGATATTTATGCGAGGACTTTGAAGCTTGAAGACTTCTGTTTTCATAGTTTCATTTCCTTTATTTTGAGTCATAAGAACACCGTACTTTTAAAGGTGGTCGAGGTAATACTAAGAAAAATTTCCAAGTGATGCTCATCTCAAAGCCTACACATAACCAATCATTCAAGTAAAGCCTTTAGAAATCTTTTGAAGTTTAGTAAATTTATTCACTAACAGAGTCGAAGTTCTTCTGATCTCTGAGAAAATTGTTCTAACTCAGGAGTTAGGATTTTATCATTGTTAATTACCTACAAGTCAGGAACATGATAGATCTGATGATTTTCATAGTTCGAAAATTTTGACCGTTGATGTGCTTTGCACCAGATGTCCCAAAACCTTATCCACATAACAGTCATATCATTAGGGGGCATTTATTTCATATCATGTCGGGATTGGTTCCAGGCTATAAATTGCTGTCCCCTACAACCACTAGCTGGTTGGCTGCTCCGAGATAGAACTAGATACTTGTTATTTGAGAGCAACCCATCCTCTGAGGACTTTGATAGAAAATCATCTGTGAGGAAAAACCCAAACACCCAAACCAAAACCAAAAGCCAAAGTGATTAAGCGTCATTGAAGAGATTGTTCCTGTGTGGAACCGATGCTTGTTACCTTTGAAGACTGTGTATCTTCGAGATGGTTAGGCATCAATGGTCTAGAGCATCTAGTAGTAAATGGTGGATTGCCGGGTGACCGAGTTTGTGAGGGTTTGGAAGTCTGCGCTGAAGACTTAACACAAGTGTTGGACGAGGTCTGTGTGACCTTAGTTCAAGGAGAATGCGGTAAGGACTGTGTGTCCTTTTTTTTAAATACCAAGACGCTCCAAACCACATGTACGAGTGTTAGAGCAGTTGGAACTGGGTCATCAAATCACTGTCCTCATCGAGCTCCTGGTTCTATTTCCTCAACTCATCTATTGTAACAGCCCAAGTGCAAGTTCCAAATCTTTGTAACATTTCTATGAGTGAACCTTCCTTGTTGTGCCTCATGTGGTTTGAGTTAATCAAAGTTTGCTTCATGACTTTCATTTTGCATCATGGCATCATGTCATCCATTCCACAATTTTTGCACCATATGGCATGTTGTGTGAATGTGGGTTGTGTTGTTTGGTGTGCTTGCTACAAGTTTCACTTCTTGTGTGGGAAATCTCCCTTCATTTTCTTCTCAACTATATCTCTATCTCTCTCTTTAATTCAAATTATTACATTAGGGTGAGATTTTGCTTTGGCCAAACACCTTCTTAGAAATGTTGAAAACCTGTGGTAATTCTGTTGGTGATGTAGAAGTTAGTGTGAGGTGTGTTCTAATTTTCTTGCTATTTAAAGTCTCTCAAAATAGTTTCTTATGGCAATATAAGGGCATTTATTTTCTGTCTCTAAAAATAGCCAAACCAAATTTATTAAATAGGGCATAGGCGTGCAGCCCAGCCACCCAACCAGTAGCCACAGAGGCGCAATGTTGAAGCCCAGCCATCCCCTCTCACACGCGGCTCGTCCTCCTTTCTAGCGTGGACACCGGGCGACCCCACTTGTAGTCTCTCTTCTCCCATGCTTTCTTCCCCCATTTCCATGCTAGCGCCATGGCCTCGGTGGCAAGCCGCGGTACCGTGTCCTTCTCCTATAAAGCACACCCCGATCCCTAGGGTTCCCCGTCTCCTCCCCGTTCCTCTTTGCGCTGCCGCAACTAGGTGATTCCACGCCATGCCAAAATAGCCTTCGCCATACTCCGAGCAACCTCGAGCTCGAGGTGATCCACAGAGTAACCTCCCCTTCTTCCCTACACACGGTGTGTCGTCGATCGGCTCCGTCTTGGCCTCCTCCCCCGAGCACGATCACTAGGGCTGAGATCTCCTTCCCTTGTGTCGCCTTATCTGTCGTGGCCGAGACCTCCCTGGCGAGAAGGATTCCTCCGGTGTTGTGGCATGTGCGAGCAATCATCGCCAGTGAGCAACCCTCGGTGACGCTCCGCCCATCGCCCCTCTTCTGTGGTCCAGATCCAAGCATAGTAGGCACGTTCCCCTATAGCAGCAGCTCCGGCATCATGGCCTCCATGAGAGAGCTCCGAAGAGTTGCTCGCAGCTGCCCCCCGTGCAGTCGTCCCCAGCTAGGTCAAAAAATTGAACCCCACATCATTCCGCAGCCCCGCCGTAGGTCCGCTGCTCTGGTGGTCGCCCCGATGGTCGCCGGTGGCTTCACCAGCACCATCGCTGCCTCACTCCCGCAAGGCATAGGAAGGACATATCCCTTTTTAAGGTCAAAGCGAGTGGCAACCCCCTTGGGTCGGTAGCCCCTGCCTAGCCCAGTGGCGCAGGCCCCCCACTTTGGCCGAGGAGACCAGGGTTCGAACCCCCGAGAGCCCCATTTTCCCACTTTGTGCGATTTAATCCCTATGGCTGATAGTGGGCCCCAGACCCCACATGTCATCCATCGAGGGAACCCTGGTGATACTACCACTTGAATATCAGGCCTCCAAAAATTACGATGAACAACCTCTAACACCTCCACATCTTAGCTATCTTTGGTTGGCTAAGTTAGCGCTTGCTCAAACCTTCTTATATCATTGCTAGTTGCAGGTGCAGGTTGATCCATGTGTTGACATGGATATTTGGGATATCACTTTATTACTGCTATTTATTTTATTGCACATATATACTTGCTGAAGGCAGAAGGCTTGGCCTTTTGCTCGGTGTTTTTTTATGCTTTTGCCGCCTTAGTTTCTGTTATGAGTGTTATGTTCCATATTGGATGCTCCTAACACACTTGGGGTTGTTATGGGGACCCCTTGACTATTTGTTTTGAGTTAAGATTCTTTCGTTAAGGCCCAACATTAGTATTACATTTTCTAAACAACTTAATAAAAATGCATAGGGAATAGCTACCCCGTGGATAATTAATCAACCCCTGGGCCAGGGCTCTTCATGAGTGTTGGTCAAAACGGAGCCACTTGCGGGGGCCACCCGGGGCAACTCGGGGATTTCTATCCGACCATCGTACGTATAGGGATACGCATGACTTCTATTGCGATTTGGTCTAACGGGCGATCTTGCTGGAACACTTTTACTCTTAGCGAATGTCTTGTGCACAGGGATACCCGTGATGCATGAGGCTATCTCGAGGTTGAGGTTTTCTCTCGAGGGCAGCTTCTGATAGTTTGTGATGGACTAGTTGGAGCAGCCATGTAAGGTTAATATCTTTCTGAAAGCCATGCCTGTGGTTATGTGGCTACTTGGAATTTTTTTAACATATGGTTATAGAAAACTTGAAGTAAACTAAACTAAAACATGCCAACCATGTGCGTAACTGTGACAGTCTTTGCTCATGAGTTTCTACTCCGACAGAGGACACGGTGGGGTTATGTCTGACGTAAGTAGGTGTTCAGATCACTTCTTGATCATTATTAGCTCACGTCCGTATTCGTAGACCACTCAATTTTAAATTATGTTCTCGCAAGTTAGCCACCAAATAATGCTTAGTGTTGCTGTAACCTCACCACTTAACTTACCACACCCAATAACTTAATTAGTCCCGATATCATGGTCGCAAGATTGTTGAGTCCCCGTGGCTCATAGATTACTACAATACTACAGGTATAGGTACCACAGATTCAGAGGCATTTGATGCTGTGAGCCTCCAGTGAGATTCGATGAGGAGAACAGGCACATGTACGTGACGTACCCCGATGAGTAGAGGGCCTTGGCCCTCTCCTCGGATAGAGAGACAGACTCATTGCAATTTTATGGTTTATTTTGTCCATAGCGATACCTTTTCTTATGGATACTTAAAATAAATGGTGCATGACTTATAATTTAACTTGTGGCCGGTGTAAGCCAATCCATATACTCATCTCTTCATAAATGTATCTGCAATGATTTCTGCACTTGTGAAACACCGACATGCATCTCTATTGATATTAAGGCCCCATCCCCAAATACGTATAGTGTCACATCTTGGACGTTACATCTATTTCCTCAAGTACTTATCCATGAAATTGATCGTTACTGTTTCAAGACTTTCGGTGAAGACTTTCTCTATTTCTTCAGTCACCTTGTTCCTCACCTGCTTGTCCTGTTTACATGCTACCTGTGCTTTGTGTATGTTTCAGTTCATCACGATGAATGTTGTGGTTATGTCACGACAGCTGTCCTGGAGGAAGGACTTATTGGTGAGTCCATTGTCACTGTGTGGCGACTCAAAGAGATTGACCGGGAACGAGAGCCGGATTTACCCACGTTCAGCCCTCATTGGAGGTAAAACCCTATGTCCTGCTTTGGTGTCTATATTGATGGAGATCTCGATTACAAGGATGCAGAAAAGCTAACCTAGCTCTCGAGGGGTTCTTGCCTAATATGCTCGCTCGAGGGCTTCCCTTTATATATAGGTGGAGGCCTCGAGTTTACAACAGAGTCCGGGTCAATAAACACCCGTGACCTACTACAATTCAACTTTATCTTGTTTCCCAAGTTAGGAAAGCTTCTGCATCTCCTACTTCATGTACTAGGCTGCCAGGCGACACACTCGGTAAGTCTCCTTGTCGTCCCTTTGTCTTTTCTATAGCCCCTTGCACATATATGCCAATAGTTGCCTATGGTCCAACCCGACCCAAATGGTGGGTTATACCGTGGGGTCATATCCCCAACATTAGGCCCCAGGTTGATTTGAACTTGTTCATTTCAATCTTCCTTTCCCTTTATAGGCAGCTTAGTTTTCATCTTGTATTTGTATCTCCTCAGCTTCTTCGGTCGTCGGCTTATAGCTCTGTCAGACTTAGTGATTTTCCCGTGTTGTCTGCCTATGACGTCACCCGTCGTATGTTATGGCCAATGTGGTGAAATCATAACAAGCCCCTGCATATTATTTCTATCTTGAGAATCGAGGTGTCACCTTCTCAAAATTTACTGCTTCTCCTCTTTTCCCGTGCTTAGCAGTCACCACTACGGGTGCTTCTCTATAAATATTGGTGGAGGGCCCCGCTTTCACTTTTCACCTCATCCTCCCTTCTTCTTCTTCTTCTTCGTGTAGCCCAAAAACTAGCAACACCATAATTGCTGCTCGCTGACCTTTCCCCGGTGATCACACCGGGCTGAAGTGACATCCATCTCCCTTGAGATTTATCTACGTGTTTTCGGCGCCTGTGACAACCGTCGTGGTACGTCATGTATCTTTCCCTCTAGATATTCATTTGGTTTTTTCGAAGTTCGTTGGAGAAACCACAACGTTTCCGCCTGTTCATCATCATTGTTGCTTTCTCGATGCCTCTAATGGCATTTTTGTAAAAACGAAGCGGTAAACATAGCAGATTCATCTCAATATTCTCAGATCTCGCCTAGGAGCCTATGGCACAGACCGCTGCGGCTTTCATGCTTTATGTATATCAACCGCTTATTTTTCTAAACCTTTTACAGATACATATTTGTACTACATTGGTGGAAATCTGTTTGTCCCGCACTTCCAAAAATCGAAACATGTCCACTTTGTGTAAGGCACTTTTATCATTGCCGGCTTATCTGTATAACCCTAACTCGCCATATGCAGATGTTGCCAATTTTTGGATACCTTCTTGTCTTTGGGGCGCCTCTTCCGCCATAATTATTTATACTCTCTTACCCTTTATCATAACACAGGTGTTTTTGTAACTCCTTTGAATGTGTCTAGGTGTTTCAGTATGTCAAAAACTTCCATCTTTAATTTGGTGCCTTCACAAGTTTTTGGAGGAGATACTAAATGATTATGTAGATCAAGGTTTGTTGCCATCAAAAGAGGCAATTGGCTGGCGGGAGCTTCAGGGAGAGGAATGCCCAAATCCTAACAAAGGGGAAGCTGTAGTTTTTATAGACCATCTTTTCAGAGGCTTCTCTCCTCCTGGGTCAAAGTTCTTCTAAGATGCACTCAACTTTCTTCACCTTCATCCACAAGATTTGGCCCATAATTCCATGTCGAACCTGTGCCAATTTCAAGTCTTGCGCGAGATGTATTTGCAAATATAACCCATTGTTGCACTTTTCCTGGAATTCTTCTATTTGAACCGCTAGACTGAGTGCATAGATGGTCCTAACCAAGAGGTAGGTGATATTTCATTTCAAATACTCAGGGATGGCGGCTTTCCTTTTGTTGCTCTGCCAAGTCACCCCAAAGGGTGGGCTAAGACTTAGTTTTATTGTCAGAACACTGCCCTAGCAAATGAGAATCCGCTGCCAGGATATTGACCAGACCATCTTCCAATGGATTTTCAACTTCCTCGTTGGGCTTCTCTAGAAGAGTGTGATAAGTTTGCTCTGTATTCCAAAATTGGCGGCTCTACAGTCTCGGGTTTAACCGTAGTAGATTTGACCCAGTGTTGGGCATCTTGGGTGATCCTCCCATTGAGTCATCGAAATGATGTGATGTGCAATTATTCCGACCGTGAAAATGATCCACAATGATATAGTAAGATGATTCTGGCGGAATGTGTTGTAAATAAGAACGTGAAGAAACTGCTGGCGGAAACTCGAGAAATCTGTGACCGAATTGGCATGAAGCCCTTCAATGCCCTTAAACAGCTCCTCTAGTAAGAAACTATCCAACCCTTTTTTTCATCATCTTTGTAAAAAAATTCCAAACTTGAAGTATTTTGCGTTAGTACTCAAATCAAACGAACCTTGTAGGCATCTTCTTCATTCTGCAAGAAGAAAAGGAAAGTCTCGGCTAGCGAACCTGAAGGCACCCCACCAAGAAAAAGAACGAGGCGGCTGCCTCCACTTCGTCATTTAGGGGCGAGTCTCCGTTAGCTGCTACATCTATGGAGGTAAAATTTGACTTCCTCAACCGTTTATTTATTGAACTTGCTAACATTTTTGTTGTCAGGGTGATGCTGCTATGAGTAGGGACGATAATGCTGAGGTAATTTCTATTTTCTCCGGATCGGAATCCTTGTCTTCAAGGAAAATAAGGTGAGTCATTCGAAAAGTATGTTTCTCTCACCCAGATGCTTATTTGGATCCTGGTTTTATTTTGAATAAGACCCAACATGTCTCAAAGCGCTAGACTCGGAGTGGCTTCGGTACTCTTGTAACCGGATTACCCAACAAATTAGCTTCTTATAATCTACAAGATGAGGTGCCTCATAGCCAAACTCCGTCCTACCCTCAGTCTGGTCTTTTCAAACAACCTCTCAATCCTGCTGATTCAAATGATCTGGGATCACACCCTTCATCTGGCGATTCATCTGCCATGAAGTTGCCACCTTTTGTTATCAACTAGGGGTAAGTTTTTCCTTTGTTGTATCATATGTTTGCTTGCTAAGACTCTGAATATTATCCTGCGCTCTTGTTTTGTAGGGCCAAGGCCAAGAAGAGGAACTTTGGCGGTTCATTTATTAATCCTGAAGTTGTTGAGCCAGAAAATCAAGACATGGTGGCTTTCGAATCCACTAGGTGTGTTGAATATCATCAACAAATACAAGTCGATTTACCTTCTTAGCCTAAAATAGAAACAGTTGTTGCTTCGCCTATGGATGTTGAAACTTACCTGACAATTGGTACTGATCCGCCCATTGCTCAGGAACCTTTTGAAGATGTTTCTTGTACAAGAACGTGGAAGTGGCCATCATTTGGTCGAGTTATAAAGCTCCTGGACCCTCAGATGTGTTGGCAAAGCTTGCCACAAAGGAGGAAGTTGTCTAGTCTGACAAAGGAAAAGCTAAACTTGATCTCCCGGATTATGACACTTTCAGTATTTGAGAATTGCACGCTGGTTATCTTGAGCGTCTTTCTACAAGCCGACAAGTGGAAACTGTCCTTGTGAATATGATGAATCTAAAATACGAGGTATGCTCCACCTTGTCGCGTGCTCTGTATTCCGTATATCCTCTTGTAGCCCCAAGGGCCGACTCATCTTCTTGAGATGAGTTGGGTCTTGATGAAGAATTTGACATGTAGCCCCCAAGGGCCGACTCATCTCCATGAGATGAGTCAGGTCTTAATATTTTGAAGAAGAATTCGACCTATAGCCCCCAAAAGATGACTCATCTCTGTGAGATAAGTTGGGTCTTAATAGTTTGTAGAATAATTCGACCGGTAACCCCCAAGGGCCAACTCATCTCCGTGAGATGAGTCATGTCTTAATATTTTGTAGAAGAATTTGACATGTAGCCTCCAAGGGCCGACTCATCTCTGTGAGATGAGTTAGTCTTATTATTTTGTAGAAGAATTTGACCTTTAGCTCACAAGGGCCGATTTATCTTCTTGAGATGAGTCGGGTCTTTTCCATCATACATTGAGAAAAAGAACGATATGCATTAGCCCCCTAAGTGCCAAGTATTTTGCTTGCAATCTGCTTGGGATTTGTTTATAATCTTCCTTGTCATAGTGAAAGCATAATTGCTTCCTAGGGTGGTTTGGATAATTGCTCACAAGATGTGCATCATTGGACTAATATATTTTTACAAGTATAATTCAAAAAAGTTCAAAAGATGCTTTGGCTAAAGGCTTATGTGGAGATGCCCCTTGATGCAAGAGAGGAAAAAGATTGGCTCAAGCTTCTAGCTAGAATACTCTGATTCTATATTTGTGAGAAATCAGTTTTGAGTCATAGGAAAGCAAATACTATTAAAGGGGGTGAGGTATTAAAATGAACTGGTTGCTCAAGTGCTCAAAGTTAGCCACCAAAATACTCAGTCATTTTTCCCATATAACCATTCTGTCAATTTCCACATACTCAAATTCAGTGTCACCAACTTTCCTATTTCGGCCCCACCGAGTTTGACCTCAAATAGAATCGTAGCCATTCCCACCAAACTGGTGCAACTGAAACCATATCGGTGCTACCGAGTTCAGGTTGACCAACTTCCTATTGCCTCGATACACAAAATTGGAATTTACGAGTTTGAGTATCGGTGTCACCATGTTGTGTCATCTGACCACTAGCCAACTTTTCGGTGCCACCGAGTTGTGTATATCGGTCCCACCAAGATTCAAAAGGTGCTTCCTTTTGTGCAAGTCGGTACCATCGAGTTTATGACTTCGGTGTCATCGAGTTTGCCACTTTAGGTGTAACAGTTGGATTTTGTGCGCTGCCTATATAGACCCCTTCACCCACCTCTCATTCGTGGGAGAAGCACTCAAAACACACACTTCATTTCCAGATCCATTTTTCTGAGAGAGAGCCACCTACTCATGTGTTGAGACCAAGATATTCCAATCCAATCATTTGAAACTTGATATCTAGCCTCCGCAAACTGCTTTCCACCAAATCAATCTCTCCTACCCATGGCTATTCTATGAGAGAGTGATTTTGTGTTGAGGAGACTATCTTTAGAATCACAAGAGCAAGGAGTTCATTGATCTACCACATCTATTACCTTTTGGAGGGTGGTGCCTCCAAGATTGGTTAGGTGTTGCTTGGCAGCCTCCTACTTCATGTTGTGGAGTTGAACCAAGATGTTTGTATGGGCAAGGAGATCGCCTACTTCGTGAAGATCTACCGTGAGTGAGGCTAGTCTTTCGTGGGCGGAAGCCGCAGTGGAATAGACAAGGCCGCTTTTTCTTGGACCCTTTGTGGGTGGAGCCCTTTGTGGACTCTCGTAGCCTTTACCCTCCATGGGTTGAAGCCTCCACTAACATGGAAGTACGATAGCGTCACCTATCGGAACCATGCCAAAAATCACCATGTCAACCTCATGCGTTGGATCTCCCTACATTACTCCTTTATTTTACACTTGCATGTTTTACATTACGCTACTACACTCTTAGAACTGCATGTGTAGGGTTTTACTTGACTTGCTATAACTGCCAAAACTGACCCTCAACTAAAATTGGGAAAAGGAAAAAAATATATTGTCAACTAGTCTAATCAACCCCTCCAGACATTCTTTCGGTCCTACAAGTAGTATCAGAGCTTTGGTCTCCATTGCATTGGTTTCAGAACCTAGGAGAGTACGGTGTCTAGTGATGGAAATTATCACCGTACAGGTCCATACTTCGATGGCACTATGTCGGTGCACTAGAGACTGGGGTCCCTTGTGCCCTAGACTTGTGCATGGGCACCAGCAACGCCTCCGGCAGCAGCACATGAGGAAGGCTGGCGGAAAGACAAACCAAGACCCACCGAGCCACGCCCCCCCTCTCTCTGAGGGCGTGGAATACGAGGGCTCCAGATGCAAGGCCCCGACAAGCCCTCCTTGCCGGGAAGATTCGCGAGGCCCTGACAAGCCCTCCTTGCCGGGAAGACTCGCGAGGCCCCGACAAGCCCTCTCTGCTGGGAAGACTCCCGAAGACTAGCAAGACCCCGACAAGCCTCCCTTGCCGGGAAGACTCGCAAAGACTGGCGAGACCCCCGGCAATCCCTCCTTGCCGGGATAGTGTTCAAGCCCCCGACAAGCCCTCCTTGCCGGGAAGATAACCAAGTCATCAATGATGGACGCCAGGCCAGCAAGCCCCTTCCGCTCGCCAGGTGTCCTCCCCAGTTTCTAGCACAATTCGACCGCTCCACTGCATCCTTCATGCGCTAGCACAAGGTCCAAGCATCAATTCACCTTGGTACGTGTCGCGACCACCTTTCGACAGGTCAGGGGTCAAGCAACGCATTTACTACCCCTGACACCACCGTAGAAGAACAGCGCCAAACGCTATTCACTGTACAACCCGTGAGCACACTGTTGGTGACCCCTTTGCCTATAAAAGGAGGCCCAATGCTCATTCTATGGAGGTTGGACTTTTTGGGATCTGAGACCCCCTAATCACCAGGTAAGTTACTATAGAAGATCACCCTACACTAAATATCCAATACAAACTAAGCAGGAGTAGGGTTTTACACGCCAAGCGGACCGAACCTGGGTAAAGGACCTTGCCGGTGTTGATCGCTAGCTCCTCTCTTGACGCCGTCTCTCTCTCTCCCCACCGAACGATCAAGGGACTCCTCGAGTTTCCCATAGGTGTCGGTTTTCCGACATATTTGGCGTGCCAGGTAGGGGGTGGAGGTCGCGTTGATCCGACCTAGCTATGAGCACACCAGTTCCTATTCATCGCTATGGCCACAAAGAGGAGGGGTTCTCCGGCAACGGACACACCGCGCCCAATGCTCCTGCCCTGGCGCGGGCAGGCGAGGCTGCGGGCGTAGGACAAGGAGGCGGAGGTCCCGGACTTCCGCAAAACTTTGGAGAGCAGACCCGGACGAGTGGTATCGTCCGCGACCACGGCGACCATCCACATGCCGAGACGTCGAAGGATGCAGCTGCGTAGCCCACGGGCGGCACCACTACTTCAAAGGATGTCAGGACATCCTTGGAGACAACGACACGGACGGACCCACCGCGACCTTCCAAGGGTGCGTGCGACGGACTGCGCGAGAACGGCGGCGAGTCGCCGCCCATGTGAAGGACTACGGGACCTCGCTCCCAAGATTCACAGGGCCGTAACGCATGCTCTGCGACTGGCTAGGGCGGCGCGCCACCACGGTACCAAGGGGGTGCTCCTTTTAACGTAATTAGAAGTAAGAGCCCCTCACGGTCTTTGCACATATCGCCACTGCTAACACTGGCAGAAGCCCTGAAGTGAGCTCAACTACTCTTGGAATTTTCTCCAACGACCGATGGGCTCGAGGAGTGGAGGGCTACAATCTAGAGTCTTGTCGCCCTTGCCAACGGGGATGGGCCTCAATAGGCAGGGACGTCGAGATGGCCCTCCAGCAAACGTGCCCACGACCACTCCGAGAAGACTGGAGCTGCCACCGCCATGCTACACTCTCCCCCACGCCGGCGGCAAAGGGTTATCGTCTCTGATGATTAGACTGGGTCCTCCGACCCATGGACCTGATGCGACCAACATGATGTCCTTCACGAGCGGTGCAAGGAGGACGCGCGTACTCTCATCGAGCTGCGACGGGAGACGCGCCGTCAGTCAAACAGACGCGCAGGAGCCGCTGTAGACGCTCTCGCATCAAGGTATCCTGGCGACTTGCCTTAGGAGGTGGGCTGCCCAGCATTCACCCGCGAGTTGTGGCAGGTCCAGTGGCCCAGTTCCCGTAGCTTCAAGCCAGAAATCCTGGAGAAGTACGATGGCAAGACATACCCGCCCGAGTTCCTAAGCTCTACACCATCGCGGTGCATGCTGTTGGGGGCCGGGATGACAAGATACCGGCCAATTACTTCTCGTTGGTGCTCAAGCCCAATGTCAGGTCAGGGTTGATGCATCTACCCAAGAACTCCGTTTCCTCCGGGAAGGGGTTGTCCCAGGACTTCGTTGGCGCCTTCACGGGCGGCCATCGGGCCCCTGGCATGGAGAGCGAATTGCACATCATCCCCCAGAAGGAGGGTGAGACTCTGCGCAAGTACATCCAGAGATTAAGCCGCATACAACACAACATCCCAGACGTTCACCCAGCCGTAGTCATCAGCGTGTTCCATCAAAACATGCAAAACCGGAAGATCCGTGAGGAGCTCCCGATGGACAAGGTCCGCGATGTCGCCGAGCTTTACGCCCTGGCGGACAAGTGCGCTCGAGCGGAAGAGGGGAGGAGGCTTCCTGGCGAAGATGCCAGTGCAGAGGCCGACTCCGAAGACGAAGACACCGACGCCCCCACGAGGAAGGGGAAGCAGCGCAACAAGAAGAGAAGGGGCAAAGCCGTGTTTGCTGTCGAGATATCCGGTAGTGGCGATGCCTCCAAGAAGGCGAAGGCCGAGACTTCCGGCAAAGATGCTGCCGGATGTGGCTCTTGCCAAGCCTTGGTAGCCACTGACAAGCCAGAGGTCTCCGACGCCTAGTACTACAAGATCCACCACATCAAGGGTCATGACCTCCAGCACTGCCAGCAAGTTGAACAACTTGTCGAGAAGCAGAGAGCGGAGTACCAGAGATGCGACAAGGAAAAGGGCCAAGATGGTGGCGAAGGATCAGGCAGGAAGAAGGGCGGCCAATGGGGTCCCCCGAGCAAGTTCAAGAACAAGAAGCAGAAACCCGCGCCAGCACAGGAAATAAAGGAGGAAGATGAGGATGAAGACTGCCCAGACGACGACTCCAGTGACCATGAGTTCCAAAAGGCAACATATATGATGTCCCTCGATGGAGGGGCATCGCTTCACTCTTCCCACAGCCAACTGAAGAAGTGGGTGCGTGAGGTGAGCGCGGTGGAGCCCTCCATCACCACTCGTAGGCCCTTGAAGTGGTCACACACGCCGATCAACTTCGATTCAGAGGATCATCCAGACCCCATTACGGCAGTAGGATGTTTGCCATTGTTGGTTTCCCCAATGATCCGCAACCTCAAGGTGATGAAGATGTTGGCAGATGGCGGGTTAGGTCTAAACCTCATCTCCCCCGACGTGATCTGGAGGTTGCATATTCCCGACGAAGATCTCGAGGAAACAGGAGCGTTCCAAGGGATCAACCTAGGGAAGATTCAACCAAAGGGGAAGGTCACACTGCCGGTGACCTTCAACAGCGACCAGAACTACCGGACGGAGAAGATCGTCTTCGACGTTGCTGACAATCCGTTTGCATACAACGGGATCCTCGAGCGCCCTGCACTCGCTAAGTTCATGGCGGTTCCCACTACGCCTACAACACCCTGAAGATGCGCAGGCCGGTCAGCGTCATCGTCATCAACGCCGACAAGAAGGACGCACTCGTGTGCACCAACCACCTCTACTGGGGGACGGTGGCAGCACCTGCCGCCAAGACACCGTCCCCTGGTGAGAGGAATCCCGGCAAGAGGGCGTCCCGCGCTGATCCCGGCAAGCACGTTTCTCCGGAGTACCTCGCTGCCGTTGAAGACGCACCGGAAAGCTCTACTGCCCGGAAGAAGAAGTCCAAGGCTGCCCCACCAGAGACCAAGAAGCTACCCGCCTGAGAGGATGGCACGGGTGGAACTTTCACCATAAGTTCCGCCCTTGACATCAAATAGGAAAGCACGCTCATCGCCTTCCTGCGGGCGAATCTCGATTTCTTTGCATGGCAACCATCAGATATCCCCGATGTTCCCAAGAAGGTGATTGAGCACCACCTTGCTGTCTGGCCCCACGTGTGTCCGGTCAAGCAGAAAGTGAGGAAGCAATCCTTGGAGCGGTAGGAATTCATCACCGAGGAAATAAAAGTTAGAAGTAGCGAGACTCGTCAAAGGAGTCATCCATCCCACGTGGTTGGCCAATCCGGTTGTAGTGCGCAAGGCGAACAGGAAGTGGCGGCTCTGTATCGACTTTACCAATGTCAATAAAGCTTGCCTGAAAGACCCTTTTCCCTTGCCGCGCATCAACCAGATTGTCGACTCCACCGCTGGCTGTGACCTGCTGTCCTTCCTTGATGCCTATTCGGGGTATCACCAGATTTACATGGCCGAGGAAGATGAAGAGAAAACTGCTTTCATCACCCCTTGTGGCACGTACTTCTTTGTACGCATTCCCTTCAGGGTGAAGAATGCTGGCTCCACCTTTGCAAGAGTGATCCAGATTGGTTTTAAGCCCCAACTCGACAGGAACCTAGAAGCCTACATGGATGATATAGTGGTCAAAACCAAAGAAAGTTCAATTCTCATGCAATATCTAGAGGAGACATTTGCCAACCTACACAAGATTAACCTCAAGCTCAACCCCGAAAAGTGCGTCTTCGTTGTTCCATCCGGCAAGCTTCTCTGGTTCTTCGTCTCTCAACGCGGGATCGAAGCTAACCCCTACAAGATCAAGGCCATTCAAAAAATCGAGGCACCGAAGCGCGTCAAGGATGTGCGACGCCTTGCTGGCTGTGTAGATGCCCTGAGCAGGTTCATCTCCAAGTCAGGCAAATGCGCCCCTGCCTTTCTTAAAAATCTTGAAGAAGGTGGGGTCAATGGACTGGACCGCCGAGGCGGAAACAACGCTACAAAACCTGAAGCGGTACCTTTCCTCTGCGCCAATCCTGGTAGCACCCAAAACACAAGAACCGCTGCTCCTGTACCTAGTAGCAACCAACCAAGTTGTTAGCGTTGCTCTGGTGGCCCAGAGGGAAGACGACGAAGAAACACCGGCAAAGGCAACACCACCCGATGAGGAAGCAGCACACCGTCAACCAAAGAGCCCCGACAAAATCCGGGGGCAGTCATGAGGAACCCGCACCAACAGGCGGGCTATTGCAGAAAAAGAGGATGGTGCAGCGCCCGGTCTATTTCGTCAGTTCTCTCTTGTAGGGGCAGATCGAGATACTCCGGGGTGCAAAAACTGCTTTTCGGTCGTCTCATGGCCTCGAGGAAGCTGCACCACTACTTCCAAGCACACGAGATCACTGTCGTCACCCGCTTTCCGCTGCAAAGGGTTTTGTGGAACCCCGATGCAACTAGCAGAATTGTGGAGTGGGCGTTGGAGTTATCCAGCTTCGGCCTCAAATTCGAAAGCACATCAACCATCCAAAGCAGGGCTTTGGCGGAGTTCATTGCCGAATGGACCCCAACACCAGACGAGGAAATACCAGAATCAACCCTCCAGGGCAAGGAGTCCAACCAGGAGTCCAACCAGGGGCAAGGAGTCTAACCAGGAGTCCAAGCAGGGTTACTTTGATGGAGCGTTCTCACTGCAAGGTGCTCAAGCCGGCGTACTGCTGGTTGCACCTACTGGAGAAAACCTCAAGTACGTAATACAAATGTACTTTCCCCTGGAGAAGTCCACCAACAACATTGCTGAGTACGACGGGCTGATTGCCGGCCTCAGGATCGCGGCAGATCTGGGGATCAGGAAGCTCATCATCAGGGGAGACTTCCAATTGGTAGTCCGACAGGTCAACAAGGACTACCAGAGCGCGTTGATGAAATCTTACGTGAAGGAAGTGAGGAAGTTGGAAGAGCGCTTCGATGGTCTACAGGAGGAGCATGTCCCTCGTGCCGAAAACACCACCGTCGACGACCTGTCGAAGCTCGCAGCCCTTAAGTTACCTGTGGAACCGGGAACTTTCGTGCTACGACTAACTCAACCTTCCGTATCACCATCCACCAAGCCGGAAAACAGGAGGAAGCTAAGCTCCGACAAGTACTTTCCAGCAGACCAACCAAGGGACCCCGACAAGGATCTTGCTGAAAAGGAAGCTACCGGTGGAGATATAGAGCCTGACGGGAAAGACACCATCCCGGCAGAGGAGATGCCTTTAGTCCTTGCTGTCGAGCCTCAGGCTCCGGCATGGGCACAAGACATAGTCCGGTACCTCCAGACTGGGGACCTGCCTGAAGGACAGGAAGAAGCGGAAAGAGTAGCCCGTTAGTCCAGCATGTACCAATTCGTGGATGATGCCCTATACAGAAGGCGACTGAACAACATGAAACTGAAGTGCATTCCCCAAGAGGAAGGGCTGGAGCTGTTGGCCTAGATACATGGGGGTATATGTTGCTCCCACATAGGGTCAAGAGCCCTTGTCGGCAAGGCATTCCAACAAGGCTTCTTATGGCCCACAACCCTCCAGGATGCGATTGCACTAGTAACCAAGTGTGAAGCGTGCTAGTTCCATTCGAGGAAGCTTCATCAGCCAGCTCAAGCTCTCCAGACGATCCCTCTCTCCTGGCAATTCTCGGTCTGGGGCTCGATATTCTCGGCCTTTCCCCCGCACTATCGGGGGCTTTGAGTACTTGTACGCCGCAATCAACAAGTTCACAAAGTGGCCAGAGGTGGAGCCGGTGAGGAGGGTGACCGCCCAATCAGCCGTCAAGTTCTTCAAAGGAATTGTCTGCCGTTTCGGGGTCCCGAACAGGGTCATCATGGACAATGGCACCCAGTTCACAAGCCGCGCCTTCATGCACTACGCCCAAGACCTCGGCAGCAAAATATGCTTCGCTTCTGTTGCCATCCTAGGAGTAATGGCCAAGCTCAAAGAGCAAATGCCGAGGTACTTCGGAGGCCGGGAGCTGCCCGCGTGGAGACTGAAGATGGCACACCGGTGAGCAACTCCTGGAACGTTGAACATCTTTGAAAGTTCTACCCGTAGGGAGAGGTCAGCGGGCCTCGCGGTGGCCACCTTTTGTACAAGTCTTGCCGAAGTTGCATGTAATCCTTTGTACATAGCTAGGCGAAGAACCTGCACATAGTTGAATAAAGTGTAGCATTCCGCATCATCATGTAGATTTCCATGTTAGATCATAAACATGCATAATATAAGTTTTTGTGTAACGCCTGAGCTAATAGACTACCGAGGTCCTGACACATATTTTCTCTTCTTTCTTTTTCTTAAAAGACAGATGCAACCACGCTCACAAGTTTGCCGGGAGGTGGGGACATAGTGGGGACGCCCACAACGGCAAAAAGGACAAGGATGATCTACCCAAGACATAAAGAAGAACCTTGGCCTAAAGATAAGTTGCGGAAATTTCAAGTAAGTCTTCGGGCAGACACAACCCTCCCCTTTACGTGTCACCGACACATTTTTGTATGCAAAACTTGTGCGCGAGGGAACTCCACCGCAAGCCTCCTAAACGTTGTCTCGGAGCGTGCTCGATAACTTCAGAGGCCCACCTCGCGTGCCTCTTCAGCTTAGAGAGCGTGGTCGACAACCTATGGGAAAATCCAGAGGGAAGCAAGGCACCTTGCCGGTAGTGACGACTCCAGCAAGAGCGACCCCTCATGAGCGTTTGCAGCAAAGCCAATTGAGCTGGCGAACCCTCGACGGAACACAAGGATGAACCATGCAAAAAGTGCAAGGGAGGAAAGTAATACTCATGAAAGAACATTTTAGTATATTATAGTACTGACAACATGAAACAAGATACATCAGCTCTCGGTTGATAATAGCAGCAGCAGAAGAACTAATCCCCGCGCTGGCCTTGCACCCTCTTGATCTGGTCCACCTTGTCCATGATTGGCATGACCAGGTTCTCGAGTTCCTTAAGGTTCACCTCTTTTGGCAGATGCCCTAGGGTGAGGTCAATATCGGGATTCTTGTACGCCAACTCGGTGAGGACCTTGAGGAGGGCGCCCCAGCACAAACTTCGAGACTTGTTCGCTAGGCGCGCCGCCTCACCGGCTCAAATCTGCTTCAAAGCATTGATCACACTTTCGAAGAACAGGGTTAGCTTGACGCTTAAAGACACCTCCGGGTCCGGAGAATAAGCGAAGCCCTAGAGATCCATAGAAGATAGCTGCGTGACGATCCCTTCCGCGGCGTTAACAAGAAGCTCAGTCCACAACTCCACGTCGCGCGTATAGCCCTTGCAAGCGGCGGAGGCGGCCTCGAGCTGCTTCATCACGTCAAGGAGTTTTGAGCCAAGACCTCCTCGCGGGCCTTGCTTTCTTCAAGAGCCCACTCCAAAGGAGCCAGTTTATCATGCAAGGTGGCAAGGGAGGCGTTGGCGGAGCAGAGTTGAGCACTCTTGTCGGAAACGGTAGCTTGGGTCTACATCAAGTTGGAGCGAGCCTGCTCTCTCTCTAATGTGAGGGAAGAGATCTTCTTGCCGAATCCTTCAAGATCCTCTTCCACCTTCTTCAACTTGCCAGCAAGCTCATCCCGGGCAGCCTTAGCGCCGGCAGCCTTGTCGGCAACCTCCTACAACTCGCTCGCGTGCTCCAAAGCCTGGGCGGCAAGGGCGTCCTTATGCTGATCTATGAGCTCTTGGGTATGCCGCGCCACGAGCTTCTCAACTTCTTCGTCCTTGGTACGGAGCCTGCCATTGAGCGCCTTCTCGTGATCGGCAAGTTCCTCCTCATGGGACTCAAGGCTGATCTGAAGCGCATTAAGGCGGGCATATTCGTTGGAGATACGGCGCCGAGCCTCTTCCCCCTCCTTCCGGATGTCAGACGACTTCAAGAGGAGCTCGTCCTGCTCGGCTCTCAGCTTTTCGTGATCCACCTTCAACCCCTGGTGAGCCTTAGAGAAGTGGGCCCGCGCCTCCTCGAAGCGTTTCTCGAAGGCTGCCTCTGCTGCCTCGATAAATGCTGCCCGGGAGTCCAATTTCTCCTTTCGAGCCTGATAAAGGGCATGGAGCTGGCTAACATTGTCCCTCATGGACTTGAAGAGCTGCTCTTCGTTGAGCTTCCCGCCGCAGGCCTTCGATCCTTCCACGATCTCGAGCCCCACAGTGGTGGAGACTTCTGTGTCGAAGGTCTCCCCCTCCATGTCTATCCTGGTGTGGCACACCCATAGCGGATTGATGTACCGACCCTCGCCGACACGAACATACTCGCTGGCTAGTGGGGGCCCACACATACGAGGTTGGTCGCCGCTAGCATCCTCACTGGCTGGCGGAGGCCCTAGTGTGAGAGGCTGGTTGCCACCAACATCCTCGCTGACAAGAGGGGGATCCTCATCCAGCGCTTCCCCCACGCCTTCGATGGCAGGAGAATCACCGGCGCGCGCCCCGGGTCCCTCGGCGAACTCCTCTATTGGTTCCTAGGTGGCCCGATGCCGCGCCTGTGCAGCAGACTCGCTCATGGCAACCTCATTGGCCTGAGCGTCCGCGTCCCGCGCGGTCTCCTCGATAATGGAGTCTACTTTCATCTCCTTTGCCGAGGAGAAGCCTGGGGTACAAGATAAAGAAAAAGACGATCAGAACGAGGCGGACATCCGAGAAGACAAGAGGAAAAACTTCCAGACGTCCTTTGCCGGGACACTCACCCTCATCAACTGGTGAGGGGCAGCTGTCCCCTCTCTGACAACATCGGTTGCCGGGGGCTCTTCCTGGGGCGTCGCGGGCCTCATCGACTCCCGCTGGGGGCTCTGCCAGGGGCTGGAAACCGGAGCGGTGGAAGCTGCCGGCGGCGCCTGTGAGGCGCTCGTCGAAGGATCGTTGCCTGCCGACAGCTTGGCCCTCTTTGCCATCCTCTGGGACAACGTCTCTGTGTCCCTGAGAATAAGCACCGACACCTGATGAGTAAAAGAACAAGGCGAGGGGTTCGAAGAGGGGAAAAAGTCGAACACTTACTCTTCCTCCCCCCCGAGATGATGGCCGAGAAATCAAAATCCATGTCCTCCTCGGCATCCGCCGCAGGTGACGCGGCTCTGGGACGCTTGGCGGGCGCGACAGGTGGAGTTTGCTGGACGAGGATGTTGGAGCTGGCATGTCGAAGCACTCGCCTAGGCCTCCGGCGGTCTAGAGGCTCCTCCTCCTCCTCTACGTCGGGCGCCCATCCCTCCGAAGGCCCCCCGGTCGCCGAGCTACTAGGCTCTCCAGCGAGCTTCTCCTCCAGCAGCGCCTCTTCGTCGGGCGGTTCCTCGTCATAGAAGCCAACGCTCCCCGCTGCCTTGGCAAGGGCCCGCTCCCCGGCCAGGCTGGCGATGTACGCCACCTCCTCATCGGTGGTCTCGCGGACGAGGCCGGTCTCTTCTCTGATGGGCTTCTCCGACAAGCAGTCAAAGAAGGACAAGACATCCTCCTCCTTGGGCTCGATCCAAGTCGTAACCACGCAATGAGCATTACACTCTGGCATCATTGTCATGAGTGAGCTTAAGGCAGAATTGTTTCACAAGGGTAGGACACCATGCAGCAGCCGAGGCCTCGTGCCTGACTTGAACAGCTTATGGCAAATGAAGGCATGCCCCATCACCATTAGTTTGTTGTTCAAACCAGCCCACAATCGCATGATGTCCGCGGCATTCCCAAAGGTTGAGGTTGTCCTTCCTCCCCTATTCTGGAGGGGGTGATGCGCCTGCGGATAAAATCGGCACCCACCATCTCTATCGCCAACCCTGCGGCCCTGAGACGCAGGATCCTGTTAACGGCAACAGTAAGCTTCTTATCATCTGGATCGAGGTCGCTCCAATGCTTGTCGCGGGAGTCGATCTTGGCGGTCCTGTGCTCGCAGAAGGGCAGATACTTCTCCTCGCGAATGCAAGACCACTTCCGGTGCCATTCTTCCCACTTCTCTCGAAGGGCCCCATCCAGATACATCTCCTTGCACCCAGTCCTTAGAATCCAAGTGATGGAGCCTGAAAGAGCATCCCCTCCTTGGATGCGGGAAATGAAATAGTGGTGGAGGAGGGCGGTGTTGGGGGTGATCCCGACAAAATTCTCGCAGAGATGCACTAATATAGACATGCATGTCACCGCATTCGGCGTGAAATCCAGTAGGTGGAAGCCGTAGGTGTGCATGATGTCGATGAAGAACTCGGAGAAGGGCGGACAAAGCCCGCAATAAAAGTAATCGACGAAGAAGGGATACTTGTCTGCAGCACCGCCGACTTCTCCCGGGGTGACATGGGTGGCCAGATGCGCCTTCGTCTTGGCCGCCCACATGTGCTGATAGCGCTCCTTCAGGAAGAACGCATCGGGCCCCGGGGGAAAATAGGCGAGCTCCTTCCGCATCTTTGCCAACTCCTTCTCGGCGACGACAGGTTTCCCCTTCTTGCCTTTTACTTCCTTAGGCGCCATGGCAACGGCAGAAGCTGCGGCCGTCCGTAGCGCGGCCTCGAGAGCAAAGGTGGAGGTGGGGAGGGAACTTCAGCTAGAAGAGGGAGGCGGCGGCGGTTTGAAGATTGAAAAGAACTTGGAAGAGACGAATGGCTTGTGCGCTTGCATTTTCCCTTCTTATGTGAAGAAGGGTGGACGCATCGGTTGACCCTTGCATACCCAACCAACAGCTCAGCACGCGCGTGGCCACCTTGGACGCTGCGCACACGCCTCCCCACTTCGCGCGTTCAATGTGCGACGTGGGGAAAAACCGTTTGCAACGGCTCCAAAACTACAGAGTCCCCTGCCTTGGAAGCCCATGCACTACTTTGGGCCTAGCCCAGCAACGCCCCGCGCGCGTGCGTGGCCCAGGCCTGGGGGCTCCTGTCGGTGTACTAGAGACTTGGGTCCCTTGTGCCCTAGACTTGTGCACGGGCACTAGCAACGCCTCCGGCAGCAGCACACGAGGAAGGTCGGTGGGAACACAAACCAAGACTCATCGAGGCCACGCCCCCTCTCTCCGAGGGCGTGGAGTACGAGGGATCCACATGCAAGGCCCCAGCCAGCCCTCCTTCCCAGGAAGATTCGTGAAGCCCCAACAAGCCCTCTTTGCCGGGAAGACTCCCGAAGACTAGCAAGAATCCGACAAGCCTCCCTTGTCGGGAAAACTTACAAAGACTCGCGAGATCCACGGCAAGCCCTCCTTGTCGGGAAAGTGTTCAAGCCCCTGGAAGTCCCACCTTGCCGGGAAGATAACCAAGTAATCAACAAGGACGCCAGGCCAGCAGGCCCTTTCCGCTCGCCAGGTGTCCTCCCCTGTTTCTACCACAATCCGATCGCTCTAGCGCATCCTTCATGCGCCAGCACAAGGTGCAGGTGTCGATTCACATAGGTACGTGTCGCTACCACCTCGCGGTAGGTCAGGGGTCAGACAAGGCATTTAGTGCCCCTAACACCACCGTAAAAGAAGAGCGGTGAACATTATTCACTGTACAACCCGTGAGCACACTGTTGGTGGCCCCGTTGCCTATAAAGGGTGGCCCAAGGCTCATTCTCGGGAGGTTGGACTTTTTGGGATATGAGACCCCCCTAATCTCCAGCTAAGTTACTATAGCAAATCACCCTACAGTAAACATCCAATACAAACTAAGCAGGAGTAGGGTTTTACGCGCCAATCGGCCCGAACCTGGGTGAAGGACCTTGCTGGTGTTGATCGCTAGCTCCGCTCTCGACGCCGTCCCTGTCTCTCCCCGCCGAACGATCAAGGGAATCCTCGAGTTTCCCATAGGTGTTGGTTTCCCGACACACTAATTTTGCTAATTGGGAGCATAAGATGAAAATGCAAATTGTTGGCTTTAATCCTCATGTTTGGGGTGCTATTCATGTTGGTGTGCAAGGTAACTTATTTGGAGAAGGGAGTGAACCAGATCGTGATGCGACAGCTGAGGAACTGAAGATGTTGCAACTCGATGCTCAAGCCTACGACATCATCTTGAATTGTCTATGCCCCGAAGAATTCAACAAAATCAGCCGCCTCGAGAATGTAAAAGAAATTTGGGATACTTTGATCGATATGCACGAAGGTACTGATTCTGTTAGAGAATCTAAGTTGGATGTGCTTCAAAGTCAACTTGACAACTTCAAGATGAAGGGTGGTGAAGGTGTCGGTGAAATGTACTCTAGGTAGCTCTCATCACCAATGAGATTGCCGGCTTAGGAAACGAAGAGATGACCGACAAATTCATCATCAAGAAGATACTTAGAGCTCTTGATGGAAAGTATGACACCGTGTGCACATTGATCCAAATGATGCCAAACTACACAGATCTCAAGCGAACTGAAGTCACTGGTAGGATTGTTGCTCATGAGATGTCACTCAAGGACAAAGATCAGCTACACAACAAGTCAAGCGATGCTTACAAAGCTTCATGTGATTCTCCCACTACTTCAAAAACAATCTTGTCACTGATGAAGAGATAAGCCTCATGGTGAGAAAATTCAAAAAGTTCTACAAGAATAGAGGCAAAGAGAGAAGCTCAAGATCAAGACATGATGAAAAGCGTTCGTCCTATCGTGACCGAAACTGCTACAATTGTGGGAAGCCTGGACACTACTCCGATGAGTGCTTGGCTCCCTACAAACATAGATAAGAGTCACCTCGAAGACGAAGCTCAAGGGATGAGTCACCTCGCAGAGAGAGAAGGAGTAGAGAAGATCGTTAAGAACGAAGGGACTCATGGAGAGTCAAAGAATCGGAGAAAAAGGACAAATACACCAAGAGCAGCTCAAGAACAAGACATCAAGCTCATGTTGGCGAATGGGTTTCTGACTCCGTGTCTGACAACCAATCTGAGAGAAGCTATCACTCCAACTCCGACTATAGTCAAGATGAAGGTGTTGCGGGCATTGCACTTGTTTCCTCCAACTCTTACGACTTATTTGACTCACCAAATGAGGGGTCGGAAACTGCTTCATGGCTAAAGGCCCCAAGGTATCACATCCCGATTATCTTGATTTTGATAGTGATGAGGACGACTTGTTAGGAGATGATGACAGGCTCTTTGATAAAACTAGTGATTGCAATGAAAATGAACTTGTTAATTATCATGCTAGTCAAGAGAAATCGAGTGATGATGATAAGAAAGATATTGAACGACAAACTCAAGAATTAAATACTCTTAAGTTAGCTCATGAAACTACTTTAGAGGATCATAGAGAGCTTGCAAGAACTCACGAGAAGCTACGCTTCGAGAAGCTCAATTTGGAGCGAGAGCATGACTTCGTAAAAGTGATCAATGATGATCTTCTAAAGAAGAGTTCTTCTTATCTATCAAACGATTACTCTTGTCTAATTTTGTCCCACAAGTTAAACCTAAGAACACCAATAACAAAGGCAAGAAATTTCTTCATCTAGTAACAACAATCCTAAAGCTTAATATAATGTTAATGCTAGTAGCTCTCTTGATTCCACTAATGATTCTCTTAGCCAAGTCACACTTAAGCAAGAAAACGATTTATTGAGGATTATAGAGAGAGGTGTCTTCAAGAGTCTTGCCGAAAGGAAGCAATTTGAGGAAATTGTGCGCAAGTAAGGAGGACATCGGAAGAAACAAAGTGTTGGCTACTTCAACGTCAACAGAGATGATTGGGAAGAAGGACCATATCCCATTCCTAAATTTGTTCCGCAGGAGGAGAAGTATGATCCTACTCCCCCCAATGAAAGAAGCTCACAAAATGGCATTACACGGCCACAAGGGAAAGGGAAAGCTTCAAGATGACATTGACTTATATGAAGAAGAACCCCAAGTCAAGGTCAATTGGATTCCCATGGACTCTACTAGCACTACCTCATCTAGTGCTACCACAACTCCAAGGATTCCCAACAAGTTGATGTGGATCCCCAAGAGGAAGAACTAGAAAGTTCTTGAGGGGTGACTCCGCCAATGAAATTCACTCTTATTCATTTTGGCAAGAACTATATGCAATCAACCTCAACCATATGCATTAGCTCAAGAAGTCACATACTCCCTCAAAGGTAAGCAAGGAACAAGGTAACTAATGCATCTTTGGACATCATCCCATGTGTGTTTCACTCCATGTCCATAGATATTCTTGCACATGTCCCTTTTTCTTCGGGACTAACCCACGTAGGTGAAAAGAGTAAGAAACAACAAGGATTGCTCCAAATTCAAGAAGATCTTCATCAACATTGAGCATCCACCACTACTTCACCTACTTGATGTCCTCTACGACAAAAACCAAGGTTAGTTTATTCCTCTATCGATGCATTGAAGATTGGGGTCTCATGTGCCCCATACTTGTGCACGGGCGCCTGCAACCCCTTTGACGGCAAGGCACGACGAAGGCTGATAGGAAGGTTACCCCCAAGCTCACCAAGGCCATACCCCTCCAAGGGTGTGACGAACGAGTCTAAGCTACAAGGCCCCGACAAGCCTTCCTTGTCGGGAAGACAGACAAGGCCCCGGCAAGCCTTCCTTGCCGGGAAGACACACAAGGCCCCGGCAAGCCTCCCTTGCCGGGAAGGCAGACCAGGCCACTAGCGAGGGTACCAGCCCGACAAGCCCCTTTCGCCCGGGAGGTGTTCCCTCTTGCCATTGTGCCACCGACTACCACAGCGCCATCACATCCCTCATGCGCCACCACAACATCAAAGTGTCCAAACACCTGGGTACGTGTCGATACCATCCTAATGCAGGTCAGGAGACCGACGAAGCATTTACTGCCCCTGACACCGCGGTAGATGGATAACAGTGAACCCTGTTCACAATGTAGCTCGTGAACCCACTGTTGAGCACTGTTTGTGACCCCTTTGACTATAAAAGAAGGCCCAAGGCTTAGTTCTAAGGGGTTAGACACTTTGGGCATTGGCCAGTAAGAAATCACTGTAGCAAGTAATCCTACAGAGAACAGCTAATACAACAAGCAATGCAGGAGTAGGGTTTTACGCACTAAGCGGCCCGAACCTGGGTAAAAATGTTCCCGGTGCTGATCACTAGCTCCGCCCTTGGGCACTCACCCCTCTCCCTGCCAAACGATCAAGGGATCTGTGGAGGGTCCCATAGGTGTCCTTCCCGACATCTGTGGCGCGCCAGGTAGGGGGTGAGAGCATTTGTCGGTGCTGATCGCTAGCTCTGTGCTGGATTTTTACAAGTTGAGCACACCGCCGCAGTTCCTGGAAGCGGGACACATCGATGTTGACTCCACTCTGCTATGGCCTCCTAGCACGTGTGTGGGCGCGCTGCTGTGCCAGCGCAGGCCAAGGAAGCGGAGACCCCAAGTATGATGCCATCATGCTGATGCACCACTCCAGGACACTACGTTGCTATCGAGGGTGTGCCTGGGCTCTTCGGCGAGGCCTTCGACACATACTCCGTCAGACGCACCTCTGCGGAGTGATGCATAGCCGCCGAGGATGCGCCAACAGGTGCAGAAGCCCTGGCACACACTCCAGTAGAAACATTTTCTCCCCTCGAAGTGTCGCGTCGCTGCTGAAGATGTGTTCGGGGGCTCCGTCACCATGGCCCGACAAAAGAGAAAAAAGGAGTCACACCCAGGCAAACCCCTTTCCTACGCAATGGTCAAAGGCTACCGACAAGAACCTTGCCAGCGAGGAGATTGCCCGGGGGGGGGGGGGGGTGTAACATTCGGCTTGCCGGGGATCTGAGGCCCCGACAAAAGGTTTAGACGTCGCGAGAAGAAGTGCCTTCTAGAGATAAGTGGAAAAAACTCTAGACGAGATTTTTGAGTAGATAGATTGTTTCCCTTCCAGAGATCCCAATCTTTGTGTGAGAAATCTGCATGCAGAGGAACCTTGCTAGGATTAGTGCACCTTGGTTCTATTTCGAACTCGTTCAATGACCTGAATGGCCACAGAGCGCCTTCACACTGTTTCGAACTTGCTCAACAGACCAAGCGGCTACGCAACTCCTTATTTCGCCTCGAGCCACGCTCACCATTTAACGGTTGCACTGAGTGCGGCAAGGAGTCTTGCCGGTAACGACCCCTCCGACGAACTACTAAGGATGCATTCCTCAAAGCACTCGCGGCAGGACTAGTCAAGCCGTCAAGCTTCCGGAAAACGCAAGGGGTGTATCATACAAAAATAGGGATTAGACAAAAGGGAAACAGTATTTCATTCATTTGTTTGAGTCAAACTTAGACATATTACATGGATGAATTTTACTACTTTAACCTATGATACTGTCTTTGGCGTGGGACAATGCTTGCCGGACAGAAGTTCAAGAAGACAAAAACAGTGAGGCCCACAGCGTAACCCAGGTTGGTTCCTCCTGGAACAGCACAGCGCAGAGGAGAACGGGGCCAGAAGGGACGACCGAGTTAGGAACCAGGCGCTGCCGAGAATATGAGGCAGCATCGGTTCTTACGGCGCGTCGGCCCCAACTCGCGAGGAGGAGAGTCGTGGACTGACGGTGATGGTGCAGCCGAAGGTCAGTCCGAGGTCAGAACCTTGTACCCCGGCTAAGCCTGCCGAGGGTCTGACCCGTACCCGCTATTGCTCCCACCTATCCCTTCCTCGTCGCTCCCATGCGAGGAAGGACTTTCAGTCTGGCTCGAGCTCTCTTCGCAGCAGCTGAGGCGTACACCTGAGCTCCCGTATAGCTTGACAGAGAGCAGGTTGTCCGCCATCATCTTGAAGCAGAGAACGTTCCCATCCCAGAGATTGTGGGCACGAGCGAAGCTCTTCCACCCACGGCTAAGGAACAGGAGCCGAGGCCCCAGATGCTCCACGGCCATCGGTACGGTGCCGTTGCCGTAGCCATGCACCGGGAGCCACAACATCGGGAGCTTCTCTTCCTCCACTTCCTTGGTGAAGGCACTAGGGAGTTGAAGACGGGTCCCGATGCGGCCTGACAGCTTGACAAGGAACTCCAATGGGGTACTTTCAACATGAATCCCCGCAGGAACGAGCCTCGGCGAAGGCAGGGGTGCTGGAGTAGTATCCCGCCTGCCCCAGCCACGGCCTCCGCAGCGACCACGGCCCCACGCCCCTCCGTCACCTCGGGCGCTCGAGCCGTCCTCCGGAGCTCCAGCTCCTGAAGCTGTGACATGATCCGAATGGGATCCTCTCGCATCTTTGGCGGCTGATGGTGGCCTGCTTCATCCCCTAGCCATGATTAGGGGCGAGCGGCACCTGAAGCTGAAGAAGATACTACAGAACAGGTTGGGGGTGCTGTGCATTTCAAGAGTTAGATGGATGAGCAAAACCCCCTCGCAAACCCCCTAATTTATAGGGCGAGACATGGGGGCTAGCCCTCCTGACTCCAGAAACCGCCGCCCCTCTTGCCTAGTCGCCCATGGCCACGGGCGAACAGGGAGCCGCCCTGCTGCACCAATGCATGCAAGGGTGGCCCCTACCACGGCTGTGACTTTTAAGTCCATGATTGCCACTTGCGTGACCGTTACTGCGCATGCCTCATGCATGGCAGAAACGCTTCGGGAGGTGGGATGGCTGCTGTGCGCACGCCTCTCCACTTCGTGCTTTCAATGCGCAACATGGGGAAAGACCACAAGCAACGGCTCCAGCCAACAAGATACCCTGTCACAAGGGACCGTGCACAACTTTGGGCCTGGCCCAACAATGCCTCGCATGCATGTCTGGTCCAGGCCTGGGGGCTCGTGTCGGTGCACTGAAGACTAGGGTCTCCTGTGCCCCAGACTTGTGCACGGGTGCAGGCAACCCCTTTGACGGCAAGGCACGACGAAGGCTGACAGGAAGGTTACCCCTAAGCTCACCAAGGCCACACCCCTCCAAGGGTGTGAAGAACGGGTCTAAGCTACAAGGCCCCGGCAAGCCTTCCTTGCCGGGAAGACACACAAGGCCCCGACCATCCTTCCTTGTCGGGAAGACAGATAAGGCCCCGGCAAGCCTCCCTTGCCGGGAAGGCAGACTAGGCCACTTGCGAGGGCACCAGCCCGACATGCCACTTTCGCCTGGCAGGTGTTCCCTCTTGCCACAGTGCAACCAAGTACCATAGCGCCAGCGCATCCCTCATTTGCAAACACAACATCTAGGTGTGGAAACACCTTGGTATGTGTCGATACCATCCGGATGCAGGTCAAGAGACCGACGAAGCATTTACTTCCCCTCACACCGAGGTAGATGGATAACAGTGAACCGTGTTCACTGTGCAGCTCATGGACCCACTGTTGAGCGCTGTTGGTGACCCCTTTGCCTATAAATGGAGGCCCAAGGCTTAGTTCTAAGGGGTTAGACACTTTGGGCATTGGCCAGTAAGCAATCACTATAGCAAGTAATCCTACGACAAACACCTAATACAACAAACAATGCAGGAGTAGGGTTTTACGCACTAAGCGGCCCGAACCTGGGTAAAAACGTTCACGATGCTCATCGCTAGCTCTGGTCTTGGCGCCACCCCTCTTCCCGCCGAACGATCAAGGGATCCGTGTAGGTTCCGATAGGTGTCCTTCCCGAAACCCTCTTAGGGGGAATGCCACATCAAGGGGGAGCTTTACTCTAAATCTTGAGTATAAGCATCTAGTAAGGATATGAACACATTAATGCTTATGTAAAAGTGGTAACCCCACTTGTGCCCAACGATGAGTATGACCTATGATCAACTAGTCTTACTTGGCTCCTAAGTCAATATACTCATATATAGATGACTGCTACGGCAACAAAAGTCCTTCCCCGGCAACGCCAGGAATTCTTCTTGCTACTTCTCTTGTTTGCGTCAGTTTTTCCCTTGAAGAGGAAAGGGTGATGCAGCACAGGAGCAGTAAGTACTTCCCTCAGTTTGAGAACCAAGGTATCGATCCAGAAGGAGGGTCTCGTCAACTCCAGAGTACCTAAGCAAACACAAACAAGCTTGCACCCAACACTTCAAAGGGGTTGTCAATCCCTCCAAGATTGTTTGCGAAGTGAGTTCTGAAGGCGGAAAGTGCAACGAAGTAAAAAGTGTAAGGCTGAAAATATGGTGTGGAGTAGACCCGGGGGCCATAGTGTGCACTAGAGGCTTCTCTCAAAATAGCAAATATCATGGTGGGTGAACAAATTACTGTCGAGCAATTGATAGAACCGCGCAAAGTCATGACAATATCTATGGCAATGATCATACATATAGGCATCACGTCCGAGACAAGTAGACCAATACTTTCTGCATCTACTACTATTACTCCACACATCGACCGCTATCCAGCATGCATCTAGTGTATTGAGTTCATGATGAACACAGTAACGCCTTAAGAAAGATGACATGATGTAGAGGGATAATATCAAACCAATGATGAAAACCCCATCTTTTTACCCTTGATGGCAACAACACGATGCGTGCCTCGCTACCCCTTCTGTCACTGGGTGAGGTCACCGCACGGTATGAACCCAAAACCAAGCACTTCTCCCAATGCAAGAATCATAGATCTAGTTGGCCAAACAAAACCCACAACTCGAAGATAATTACAAGGATATGAAATCATGCATAAGAGAGATCAGAAGATACTCAAATAAGATTCATAGATAATCTGATCATAAATCCACAATTCATCGGATCTGGACAAACACATCGCAAAATAAGATTACATCGGATAGATCTCCATGAAGATCATGGAGAACTTTGTATTGAAGATCCAAGAGAGAGAAGAAGCCATCTAGTTACTGACTATGGACCCGAAGGTCTATCGTGAACTACTCACGCATCATCGGAGAGGTCATGGTGTTGATGAAGAAGCCCTCCGTATCCGAATCCCCTCTCCGGTAGGGCATCAGAACGTGCTCCAGATGGGATCTTGCGGAGACAGAAGCTTGCGGTGGCGGAAAAGTACTTTCGATGATCTCCTAGTTTTTTTGGAATTTTTGGGGATATGTAGCGTAAACCCTAGGGCAAAGAACGTCCAGGGGGCCCATAGGCCTGTGGGCCGCGACCTCCCCCTGGCCGCGGGGTGGGGGCTTGTGGGGCCCCTGGGGCCCCCCTGCCTTGGCTCTCAAGTCTCCTGATCTTCTTCCGTTTCGGAAAAAATCTTTTCAGAGATTTTCTTCCGTTTGGACTCTGTTTCAAAATCTCCTCTGAAAGGGGTCAAAAACATGGAAAAAACAGGAACTGACACTTGGCACTGAGTTAATAAGTTAGTCCCAAAAAATATATAAAAGGCATGCAAAACATCCAAAGTTTGACAAGGTAATAGCATGAAACCATAAAAAATTATAGATACGTTGGAGACGTATCAAGCATCCCCAAGCTTAACTCCTGCTCGTCCTCGAGTAGGGAAGTGATAAAGAATGAATTTTTGATGTGGAATGCTACCTAGCATAGTTGTCCTTTGCAACTTCTTTCATGTGACATGAATGTTCAGATCCGTAAGATTCAAAACTATAGTTTGCTATTGACATGAAAACAATAATACTTCAAACAAACTAGCAAGGTAATCATGAACTTTCAAAATAACAAGGCCAAGGAATGTTTTCCCTACAAAATCACATAGTATGTCTATGCTCCTTCATCCTCACACAACTAATGTAAATCATGCACAACCCCGGTATTGGCCAAGTAATTGATTTCACACTCTTGCTTTATCAAACTTTTTATAACTATCACGCAATACATGAGCGTGAGCCATGGTTATAGCACTATAAGTGGAATAGAGTGTGGTGGTGGTTGTGATACAAAAAGGAGGAGATGGTCACATTGACTCGACATATCAAAGGGCTATGGAAATGCCCATTGATAGATATCAATGTGAATGAGTAGGGATTGCCATACAAGAGATGCACTAGAGTTATAAGTATGTGAAAGCTCAAAAGGAGAACTAGTGGGTGTGCATCCAACTCGCTTGCTCACGAAGACCTAGGGCAATTTGAGGAAGCCCATCATTGGAATATACAAACCAAGTTATATAATGAAGATTCCCACTAGCATAAGGTAGTAACAAAGCAAGAAGCTCTCAATCATGAAGAACATGGTGCTATTATGAAGCACAAGTGTGGAAAAAGATAGTAGCATTTTCCCTTCTCTCTTTTTCTCTCTTTTTTATTTATTTGGGTTCTTGGCCTCTTTTTTTATTTTTTCTTTTATTTTTTTATTTTTGGAATCTTTGGCCTCTTTTTTTCCTCACATGGGACAATGCTCTAATAATGATGATCATCACACTTTTATTTACTCATAGCTTCAAAGATCAAAATGATGATGACTCTATAGGAAATGTCTCCGACAGTGTACCGGGATGTGCAACGATCTAGCTTGGCGTATGACGTTGAAACATCTCGCTAGCTATCTTACGATCATGCAATGGCAATATGAGAGTGATGGCACAAGTCATGAGACGGAACGGTGGGAGTTGCATGGCAATATATCTTGGAATGGCTATTAAAATGCCATAGTAGGTAGGTATGGTGGCTGTTTTGAGGAAGGCATATGGTGGGTTTGTGCACCGGCGAGAATTGCGCGGCACTAAAGAGGTTAGCAATGGTGGAAGGTGAAAGTGCATCTATACCATGGACTCACATTAGTCATGAAGAACTCACATACTTGTTGCGAAAGTTTTTATTAGTAATTGAAACAAAGTGCTAAACGCATACTCCAAGGGGAAGGGTCGGTAGGTGTTAACCATCGCGCGATCCCGACCTCAACACAAAGGATGACAATAAATAGATCAATTATGCTCCGACTTACTAACATAGCGGTTCACCATAGGTGCATGCTACGGGAATCACTAACTTCAACACAAGTATTTCTAGATTCACAACACCCTACTAACATAGCTCTTAATATTACCAAATCCACGTCTAAAAACTAAGTGACAGGAATCAAAACTTCTCTTTATACTCAATGCACATGAAGATGGAGGTTTTTGCACCCTCTTTGGGCACCTATCACATTTGGGACTACTTTCATAGCATAAGCCAACTACCATGTCACGCACCGCCGTGCTCTAAAAGATATAAGTGAAGCACAATGAGCATTCTAGCAAAATCACGATGAGTGCATGTCTCTCTCTCTCAAAAAGGTGTGCAACAAGGATGATTGTGACACAACAAAAATAAAAGACTCCTACGATACTAGATGCTCCAAGAAAAACACATATCATGTGGTGAATAAAAATATAGCTCCAAGTAATGTAATCGATGGATTGAATACGAAAGAGGGGATGCCTTCCCGGGGCATACCCAAGCTTAGGCTTTTTGGTGTCCTTGAATTTGGCTTGGGATGCCTTGGGCATCTCCAAGCTTGAGCTCTTTCCACTCCTTATCTCTTTGTCCATGAGAACATCACCCAAAACTTGAAAACTTCACAACACAAAACTTAAACAGAAACTCGTGATAACATTAGCACAAGAAAACAAACTACCACTTCTTTTGGTACTGTAGCAAACTTGAATTCTATCTATATTGGTGTTGGGTACTGTATTCTCACTTTTCCATGGCTAGTACCCCCCGATACTATCCATAGTTTCATCAAAACAAGCAACCAACTCAACAAAAACAGAATCTATCAAAATCAGACCAGTTTGAAGCAATCTGTATACTTCATATACTTGTGGTATCTAAAAAAATCTGAAAAATTATGACTGCCTGGGAAAAAGGCAGATCAACCAGCAGAAAAAAGAATCAACTCAAAAGCTCTTTCTGAATAATAATGAAAAATCATCTCGCATGCAAAAAGTTTCTGTCTTTTTCAAGCAGGATCAAACAACCATTACCAAGACTAGTCATAAAGGTTTTTCTTGGCTCAAACACAAAAAGAAACACAAAGAACACAATCACAACAGAATTGTGATAGCGTGGACGCAACAAAACAGAAAGAAAAAGATAAATTCATTGGGTTGCCCCCCAACAAGCGCTATTGTTTAACGCCCTTAGCTAGGCTTAAAAGCGATGGAATCACGTATCGTCGTCTTTGGTGCTCAAACCATAAGTGGCCCTCATCATGGATTCATAAGGCAATCTTACTTCCTTTCTAGGAAAGTGTTCCATGCCCTTCCTTAAAGGAAATTGAAATCTAATATTCCCTTCCTTCATATTGATGATAGCACCGATAGTCCTTAGGAAAGGTCTACCAAGAATAATAGGGCATGTAGGATTGCAATCAATGTCAAGCACAATGAAATCCACGGGTACATAGTTACAATTTGCAATAATAAGAGCATCATTGATCCTTCCCATGGGTTTCTTGACAGTAGAATCCGCAAGAAGCAAATTTAGAGAACACCATTCAATCTCATTAAAACCCAGAACATCACATAAAGACTTTGGAATCGCAGAAACACTAGCACCCAAATCACACCAAGCATTGCATTCATAGTTTTTGATTTTGATTTTGATGGTAGGTTCCCACTCATCATGAAGCTTTCTAGTGATAGAGACTTCCAATTCAAGTTTCTCTTCAAGAGATTTTATCATAGCTTCGACGATATGATCGGTAAAGGCCTTGTTTTGGCTATAAGCGTGTGGAGAGTTTAACATGGATTGCATCAAAGAAATGCATTCAATCAAGGAGAAACTATCATAATTGAATTCCTTGAAATCCACGGTAGTAATTTCATTACTACTCAAAGTTTTAACATCTTCTACTCCACTTTCAATGCTTTTAGCATCAAGATAGATGGACTCCGAATCATTGGGGCACTTTTCAACCAAAGTGGAGTCATATCCAGCCCCATAATCATTAGGTTTGACAGAAGAAAACAAAGATTCAATGGGAGTCACACCAAGCACTTTAAGATCTTCGTGATTCTCATCACGAGAACACGCCTTTTTAAGCCATTCATGTCTAGCACGAATTTGGGCGGTTCTTTCTTGGCTCTCAATCATGGAAACACGCATAGCTTTCAAAGTTTCATCCATGTTGATTTTGGGAGGAGCACATCTAACTTTCAAAGCATCAATATCGCTAGACATTCTATCAACGCTCTTAGCCAAATCGTCAATTTTGAGTAGCTTTTCCTCTATGGACGCATTGAAAATCTTTTGAGAATTGATGAACTCTTTGATATTACTCTCTAGATCAGAGGGTAATATATTGTAATTTCCATGAGTATTGTTGTAGGAGTTGCCAAAATTATTAGCGGAGTTACTAGGAAAAGGCCTAGGAACATAGTCTCCTCTAAAAGCATTGTTGTTGCCAAAGTTATTCCTACCAACAAAATTAACGTCCAATCTAGCGTTGCTACTCTCAATCAGAGAAGACAATGGCATATCATTAGGATCCAAAGGAGCACTTCTACTAGCAACCAAATTCATTAACTCGTCCATCTTAGCAATCAACAAGTTAATTTCTTCTGTAGCGTGTACCTTCTTACTAGTAGGTGACCGTTCAGTGTGCCACTGAGAGTAGTTCGTCATGTTGTTGTCTAAGAGCTTTGTGGATTCTCCTAACATGATTTCCATGAACGTTCCACCTAAGGCGGAGTCCAAGATATTTCTAGAAGCGACATTCAAGCCAGCGTAAAAGATTTGAATAATCATCCAAAGACTCAAGCCATGAGCGGGACAATTTCTAATCATTAATTTCATTCTCTCCCAAGATTGTGCAACATGTTCATGATTGGTTGAAATTCATGATATCATTACGGAGAGAGATAATCTTAGCCGGCGGAAAATACTTGGATATATAAGAATCTTTGCACTTGTCCCAAGCATCGATACTATTTTTGGGCAAAGAAGAAAACCAAGTTTTTGCGCGATCTCGCAACGAGAAAGGAAAAAGCTTCAATTTAATCACGTCATTGTCCACATCTTTCTTCTTTTGCATGTCGCAAAGTTCAATGAAGGTATTGAGATGGGATGCGGCATCTTCACTAGGAAGGCCGGAGAATTGCTCTTTCATAACAAGATTCAGCAAAGCGGCATTGATTTCGTATGACTCCGCACTAGTGGCGGGAGCAATCGGAGTACTAATAAAATCATTATTATTAGTATTTGAGAAGTCGCAAAGTTTGGTGTTTTCATTCATGGTAACTTCGACAAGCAGGCAAGCACACAAGTGAACAAAGAGCAAGCGAGAAAAAGGCGAACAAAAAGGAAAACGGAAATGGCAAACGAAAAAGGCAAATTGCTGAAGTGGGGGAGAGGAAAACGAGAGGCAACTGGCAAACAAAGTAAATGCAAGAGATGATTTACGACACCTAATTGGATGAGTTCTTGACTTGATCTTCCTCCCTAGGAACGGCGCTAGAAATTATTCTGCTACGACAACAAAAGTCCTTCCCCGGCAACGCTAGGAATTCTTCTTGCTACTTCTCTTGTTTGCGTCGGTTTTTCCCTTGAAGAGGAAAGGGTGATGCAGCACATGAGCAGTAATTATTTCCCTCAGTTTGAGAACCAAGGTATTGATCCAGAAGGAGGGTCTCATCAAGTCTAGAGTACCTGCGCAAACAAAAACGAGTTTGCACCCAACGTTTCAAAGGGGTTGTCAATACCTCCAAGATTGTTTGCAAAGTGAGATCTAAAGGCAGAAAGTGCAAGGAAGTAAAAAGTGTAAGGCTAAAAATGTGGTGTGGAGTAGACCCGGGGGCCATAGTGTTCACTAGAGGCTTCTGTCAAAATAGCAAATATCACGGTGGGTGAACAAATTACTGTCGAGCAAGTGATAGAACCGCGCAAAGTCATGACGATATCTAAGGCAATGACCATACATATAGGTATCACGTCCGAGACAAGTAGACCGATACTTTCTGCATCTACTACTATTACTCCACACATCGGCCGCTATCCAGCATGCATCTAGTGTATTGAGTTCATGACGAACAGAGTAACGCCTTAAGCAAGATGACATGATGTAGAGGGATAATCTCAAACCAATGATGAAAACCCCATCTTTTTACCCTTGATGGCAACAACACAATGTGTGCCTCGCTACCCCTTCTGTCACTGGGTGAGGTCACCGCATGGTATGAACCCAAAACCAAGCACTTATGCCAATGCAAGAATCATAGATCTAGTTGGCCAAACAAAACCCACAACTCGAAGAGAATTACAAGGATATGGAATCATGCATAAGAGAGATCAGAAGAAACTCAAATAAGATTCATAGATAATCTGATCATAAATCCACTATTCATTGGATCTCGACAAACACACCGCAAAAGAAGATTACATCGGATATATCTCCATGAAGATCATGGAGAACTTTGTATTGAAGATCCAAGAGAGAGAAGAAGCCATCTAGTTACTAACTATGGACCCGTAGGTCTAATGTAAACTACTCACGCATCATCGGAGAGGTCATGGTGTTGATGAAGAAGTCCTTCGTATCCCAATTCCCCCTCCGGCAGGGCACCAGAACGTGCCCCAGATGGGATCTTGCGGAGACAGAAGCTTGCGGTGGCGGAAAAGTACTTTTGATGATCTCGTGGTTTTTTGTGGAATTTTTGGGGATATATAGCGCAAACCCTAGGGCAAAGGACGTCCAGGTGGCCCACAAGCCTGTGGGCCGCGGCCTCCCCCCTGGCCGCGGGGTGGGGGCTTGTGGGGCCCCTGGGCCCCCCCTGCCTTGGCTCTCAAGTCTCCTGATCTTCTTCCGTTATGGGAAAAAAATTTCGGGGATTTTCTTCCGTTTGGACTCCGTTTCAAAATCTCCTCTCAAACGGGTCAAAACATGGAAAAAACAAGAACTGACACTTGGCACTGAGTTAATAAGTTAGTCCCAAAAAGTATATAAAAGGCATGCAAAACATCCAAAGTTTGTCAAGATAATAGCATGAAACCATCAAAAATTAGAGATACTTTGGAGACGTATCAATGACTTTGTCATCTCCCAAGTGCTTGATAGATGGTAGGATGTTTGTGCATCTTCACCATATTTTATCTATCATCTTATTGTGTGAGCATGTTGGTCTGCATGTGTTTGCTCATTCGAGGACATCCAATTGTTGTTATTTGCCTCTTGATTTATTTTTGCCAGTTGGATGGAAAGAATGCCTAGGCTCCTCCTCTAGCCATCTATGCTATCTCATATCAAATTCTATTCATGCTTCATCACAAAACTTGAACAAGCACTAGGCGATCCCTCTGTGTGAAGGAGCACTCAGAGTTCAGTATTGTCAAAGGCTACCTTCCAAAACCTCTTTGTAAATATCGGTGAGACCAACCCCACAAACTCGGTTCCACTGAATTTCCAAAGTTGATATGGTCTTCAAACTTGGTACCACCGAAATCACCGACTCGGTTACACAAAGTTTCCCTGTTAGCTGATAGTAGAGGAACTCAGTGACACCAATGTCGTAATCTCAGTGACACCGACAACGAGGGTGTATATATTCTGGCAGACAGGTCTTTGAAATCAGTTCCTCAAAACCCCTTTGTCTCAAACCCTAAGCTTCCCCGAAGGAACCCTGGTCATCGCCTTTGCCTCGAGGGCACTCCATCAATCTGTTGTACCACTTGGACTCTCACACTAGATTCAGAGTGATGGACTTGATAGTAGAGATTATCCGGAGAACCGTCGCTGATCAGAAAAGATCTTGTGTATATGCCATGTACATTCAGATGCTTATCAATGCCAAGCTAGGCAACCATGCATATCTCCTTGATCGTCCCATCTACCTCTTCAACCGGAATTTGAAGACAATGTAGTGGTGATGGATGAAAATGATCCCACCTCAGCTCCAACAAGAATGGTAGTAGAGGCAGCAGAAGCTGAGGCTCCTAAAAATGTGCCACCACCAGTTCCACAACTCAGAAGTCTACCTGAGCAAATGGCATTTCTAGTTAGCTCTGTCCAAGGTATGGAGAAGAACATCCAGGAGATGCTGCAAAATGAGAAAATCCTAGAGAGAGTGGCGGAAACAAACTTTCATGACATGGATGTGAAGGTAACGGAGTTGACCACTATAGTCGAACAACTTCAACACGAAGTTGACTCGGTGAAGATTCCAAACTCAGATGACGATGATGATGATGATGAGTCACCTCCTCTCACTACAACTCGGTTCAACACCAAGCCTAGATCAGCTGTTGTACCTGCTCCGGAGACAAGACATACATCATCAGCTCAAGCATCAACACCTTCAGCTCCAGCACCAGCTCAACCTCAAGCACCTCCAATATCCACTCCTCCAGCTCCAGGACAGTCAATAGATGCCTTCGTGGACGCGCTTCTGTCGACTCCATCATCAGCTGCCCAGAGAGACGAGTAGCTCTATACTTTTTGAACTTTTTGGTAACTTGTTGCCAAAGGGGAGAAATGTATATATCATAGGGCTTGGAGAGAGAGAGAGAGAGAGAGCTTTTGACTTTATTTGCTCTCATTTGGTTTTACAAAACTTTGGTCTTTTGGATGACTTTATCCAGTTATCTATGTTTGATCATACACTTTGCTTGGTTGATGCTATGTTATCATCCTTTAACTATCTATGTGATGATCATTCACTTATCTTGTTGGTGTCGTGTGCATTACTATTCATTCTTATCTTGTATGCGCACAACCAAGATGTATGTGACATGGAAGAGTGATCCATGATTCTAATCAATTGTGCATTTGCTTTCAAACAGAAATTTTAAATAATGCACAAATTTAGGGGGACCTCTTGCTTTTCACATACTTCTCAAAGCGTCGATGCTAATCATTGATTATATCTTTTGTCGAAGCATTGATCTATATGTTGTCATCAATTACCAAAAAGGGGGAGATTGAAAGCACAATTGCTCTCTAGGGTGGTTTTGATAATTGATCACAACATATGGAGCATTGGACTAATATGTTTTTCCAAGTATATTTTAGAAAAGTTCAAAAGATGCTTTGGCTAACGGCTTATGTGGAGATTCCCCTTGATGGAAGACAGGAATAAGATTGGTTCAAGCTTCAAGCTAGAAGTTCATTTTATATTTGTGAGGAATCACTTTTGAGTCCATAGGAAAGACAATACTATTAAAAGGGGGTGAGTATTAAAATGAACTGGTTTCTCAAGTGCTCAAAGTTAGCCACCAAAATACATAGTCATTTTTCGCACACAACCATTCTGTCCAATTCCACATACTCAAATTCATGTGTCACGAACTTTCCTATGTTGGCTCCACCGAGTTTGACCTCAGACAGAACCTTAGCCATTCCCACCAAATCGGTGCAAGCGAAACCATATCGATGCTATTGAGTTCAAGGTGCCCAAAATCGGAGTTTCTGAGTTTGAGTATTAGTTTCACCGAGTTGTGTCATCCGACTGTTAGCCACCTTTTGGGTGCCGCCGAGTTGTGTGTATCAGTCCCACCGGGTTTCAGAAGTTGCTGCCTTTTGAAACCGAGAAAGGAAAAATCAAGGCAAGCTTTTAGGTAGAAAGGAAATCCTTTGAAACCGAGAAAGCCACCTTGACCAAGTGTGCTTAAAATGCTGAAGATCAACTGAAAGTCATCTCTGAAGAGCTACCCGGGTTAAAAAAAGCATATTAACCACATGACTCGGGCCATCTTCGATGAGTATCCAGAGATTTTCTTTTTCATTAATCCACCTAATACTTATTTATCAAGACAACCTTGTGGTAAGTCATGAACTTGAACATTTGTAGGATGCCATACGTGCAATCTTCAAGATAACTGCTTACTAAAACTCAAAGTCATATATGCATTGATAGAGCATCTTTACACCAGAAGCTTATGCACAATCTGTGGGGACCCCAACTCACGAGTCGAGATTGCTGAATGAACGTGCTCAGTGATCCCAGAGATCAATGCTCACCGAGGAAGCTTCTAACTTACTTCACATTGATTGGCGATTCCCAATTGGTTACCATGCTAATCTTGGAGGGTTCGACCGCCAATCCATTTGTTGTCATGGTATGACCCAAGAATCCGACTTCATGGAGCCAGAATTTGCATTCGCTAAATTTGGCATACAGGTGGTGTTCTCGAAGCTTCTCCAACACTAACCTCAAGTGTTTCTCATGTTCTTCTTCGGACTTGAGAAGATTAATTTGTCATCGATGAAGACGACGACAAGTTATCCAGATATTCCATGAAGACTTTGTTCATGAGCTACATGAAGTATGTCGGGGAATTGGTCAACCCAAATGACATGACTGTGCACTCGTATAGACCGTACCAGGTCACGAATGCAGTCTTAGGTATTTCTTTGGGTCGGATATTCAATTGGTAATCTCCAGATCGGAGGTCAATCTTGGAAAATACGTTGGCTCCATTTAGCTCGTCAAATAGGTCTTCAACATTGGGGAGTGGGTAATTGTTCTTGATCGTGACTTCGTTTAGAGAACGGTAATCGATGCAGAGTTAGATAGTCCAATCCTTCTTAGACACGAACAGAACAGGTGATCCCCAAGGTGATGCACTCGGATGGATGAATCCCTTCCTGAGTTGCTCATCCAACTGCTTCTTCAGGTCTCAAGCTCTTGAGATCCCATCCTATAAGGATTCTTATAGATAGGCCTTGATCCGGGCATGAGCTCAATGATGAACTCGATGTCTCGGTCAGGAGGCATCCCGGGCAGCTCATGAGGAAAGACATTCGGGTATTCAGAGACTATCGACACTCGATCCAGCTCTTCTCTCGATAGGCAATTTACCTGCGGGACTTGATTGGATGTCGACTCATGGAAATACTTGAATTTTCCCCCTTAGTCACTTGTCATGGCAACAGCCCTGTTGGCATAGTGCAATATGCTTTGGTGCTTGGCCAACCAATCCATTCCAAGGATCACATCCAAGCCTTGCGACTTAATGCCGATGAGATCTCTTGTGAAGCTTATCCCATTAATGTTGATCCGGACTCCTCTACATCCTAGGTTGGTCCTTAGCACTTCTCCCGGGGTATGTACTGCCATTTCCCCATTAAGGAGGGTAGGCTTCAAACCACATTTTTTCGCAAACTTTCGAGTAACAAAAGAATGTGAAGCACCACAATCAAACAATATTGTTTCTAGGGTGGAGTATACGAGGAACATACCCGGAATGTAGTGTGTGTCTTCCTGTGCTTCTTCTGCGGAGATGCGATTAATACGTCCCATGCTGTGGTACTGCTGGTTGCGGGGAGCTTGGTTCCTTCCTGGCTCTCCTTGACCTTGTCCTTGATTAGGCGCATTGGGGCGCGGTGCATCGGGCTTCTTGTTGGGGCACTACCTGGAGTAGTGCCCAGTCTGACCACATCCAAAGCAGGTAACCTACCCTAGGACGTTGGGCTTGACTCCACTGTATTGGGCAGGTTGATTGCTGGCTTGGTGTTGACTTGCTGCTGGGGCTACTAGTTCTGGCGGAACGTTGGTGCCTTGTACTGTTGTTGCTGATAGTTGGGTCTTGCCTGGATTGACTCCCATGGGTGAGGCTTCGGGTTATTGGGTCCTCCATTACCCATCATCTTGCGCTTGCGGGTATCATCCGTTGCACAACGCTTATCATCCAGCATGAGGGCCTTGTTCACCAGATCGCAGAAGGTCCGGCATTCACAGACAACCAACTGATACTGAAGCGACAGCTGCAGTCCTTCCATAAAGCGTTCCACCTTTGCTGCTTCAATGCTGATGTCTTCCGGTGCATATCTTGACAGAAGGTTAAATTTCTGTAGATACTCCTTGACGGTTCCACTACCTTTCCCTCAAGGCTCAGAATTCCTACTTCTTAATAGTCATCATTCCAGGAGGAATGTGAGCGGAGCGGAATCCTTCCTTGAATACAGCCCAAGTGATAGCTTGCTCTTCCTGCATGATCTGGAACCCATCCGACCAAGATCTAGCCGTACCATCGAGATAATGAGAAGCATAAAGGACTTTCTCGCGATCATCGGTGCATGTGAGCAGCGCGAGGAGGTCTTCGATGGTGCAGATCCAGTCATCGGCATCCAATGGTTCAGTCTTCTCCATGATTATAGGAGGCGTAGTCCTCATTAACTCAGACGGAGTAGAGCGACTGTTGCCATTTCTGTTTCGCAACAGATTGTTCACTAAGAATTGAGCGAGCTGTTGGATGGCGACATTGTTGGCATGGTGTTCCTCTGGAGAGCTTGGAGGAACTGAGCCACTGTCAGGCTCTACGGAGGAGGCGGTGGCGGGGGAATATCACCTTGCTGCTGCTCGAGGTGATCTCTAGCTTGAGCATTCCCACCGGTTCCCTGCTGCTGGCCAGAGGTGACAGAGCTGGGGATGCCGAAGGTGCTGGTGCATGTTGAAATCACCTTCCTGTTAGGGGAGAAGACAGGTCAATATGCCGAAATGGTCAGGGAATCATAAGGGATGAAGCTCCTAAATAAGGGGGTTTTGGTATTGTTCTAGTGTGCGAGTTGAACAAAGTTTTTGGGAAGTCTAATGCATTGAATTTAAAACAAGTGATGTAGTCGCTTACAAGCTGCCTATGGGGAGACTCCTAATTGCCAAACACGTTCCTCCAAGCGGCGGACTGCTCGGTCTCGTATGCAGGCTCAGCAGGATCTTCGTCTTCATCCTCATCGGTACCTTCCGCCTTCAGAGGTGTGGGAGATGGGAGCGGTCCATCACGACGTCTCTTTGTTGGCGAAGCAGTGAGTAGCTCAGTGTATTCTTCCACGGTCAGACGACGACTCTGCATAGGAGTGGCCTGGAGCGGTGGTATCCCTCCTTGGAAGGCAATGGATGACTGCCCTCCGGGTGCGCTTTCCTTCTTGACCTTGTGGGTCTTCATCTTTTCCAGGCGAAGTAGGTCCTTGACTTGGTGTAGTTCTTGACGAAGCGTCATAGACTCCTTGATCAGAAGGTGAGTCAAGGTGTCGGTGGAGAGGCTGAAATAGGTCTAACACCTGAGTGCGTTCCGTCCTCTGAGGATGGGTTAAGTGTCCAGCTCCCATCAAATCCGTCCTTAATAAAAGGCAGGTGACGAGTAGCCGACTTGTTGGCCATCTCGGGAAGGAGGTTGCGGAGACGCACGAGCGCCTATCGTGCTGCTGTCTCCACTGCCAACACCATATTCTCCATCTTTGGTCTTTCAAAGAACCAACTAGTTGGGGAGTCGTTAGCCTTCACTATCACGTCCATGTGATATCCTTTTGTGTTGGCATTGACCTAGTGCTCGTGGTAGAGAAAAATGGGCGTGCGACGTACTTGACACTTCTCCAGGCTATCTCCCAAGAGTAGGGGAAATCCCGTCTCCAGAAGCATCTCAGGTGCATCGGCCATCTACAAGGTTGTAGGAGAGGGTTAGAAATTTTTGTGGGTGTAGAAAATCTCAAGTGTAAGGTCTGAGTGCACTACTCGTCTCGGCTATTCTCCATGCTACCTAAGGCTTCCTACAGTCAGGATGGCCCTGATACCAGCTCTGTGGGGACCCCGACTCACGAGTCGAGATTGCCGAATGAACGTGCTCAGTGATCCAGAGATCAATGCTCACCGAACACACAGATACTGCATATTAAGAGTCTTACATCCAACATACCGAAATAATACATTAAATGACCATCAAGGTCAAGTTCGCATAGGTAGGGCCTATAAGGCCAATCACACCGGTAAATCTACTAGCGGAAATCGTGGGGCTAAGCACGTGCTCATGCCATCAGCCTATACCAGCAGGCTTTCTGACTGGGAAGCGTCCTAGTTCGCAAGTCCGGCTCCGACGACGAATTCTTCTCCAAACTCCGCTCCTTCCATGTCTGGTCAATAACATAACCAGTGGCAAGTGAGTGAGTACTTTGAATGTACTTGCAAATAGCCCATGATGGATAATGCAATGGGTATGACAACATGTCATATGCAGTATTGGTGGATAGCAGCTTAACTGTAAATAAACATGATCATGGATGGATGTGCAACATAAGCTAGATGGTATTTAGAAGAACAAGTTACAGATATCATCATATCTGCTGTGGGGTGAACTCTTCGGGTCCCCCAATATGCCAAGTCACCAAACTAGGTCATATCAACTTTTACTCTGATAACTCTTGAACACACACACTCACAATTGGTTTATGAGGAAACGACTAGACGTAGTTTAAGCAACACCACCCAACTGTCCTTGATCGTGGACACGACGATTCGAATAGTTTTACACAATGCATAGGTTGCACGCTGTACCCACGAGATCCGGGAAACTTCCGTGTCATCCACGACTTGCGGTATATAACATACCCGAGGTAAGTACCCGATCAATGCCTTTCCCCTAACGATACTAGACAAAGAGTTCCACTCGATTGGTACCCAGCCCACATGATGTACGTCTTACGAGCACCAACTCTGGACAGTATCATCCATGTAGGGACCAATGGTGTGTCCTAAACAAGTAAAAATGGCATATTCGTCCTACCTGGCACGACCCCGTCACGAGAGTGTCCACACGTCACTCCCGCCAGTAGTAATGTGGATCTTTGCTAGCACCGACCAGAGTAATCAACAAAGCCACATCGCATAAAGTGGTAACGTGGTCGCACATGTAAGGTTGGGATGGTCGACACATCATAAATCTAATCACATTTCCGAAACTACTCACATCAAATATACCCGGTGCACCACTTCCTCGTAAGTGGCCACCAAACTCATCATCACCCTCGGGCATTAGTGGCACCCGACGGGGTTTTCATAAAACCTTTGATATTTACCATCATCATGCTCATGCTTCTACTATGCGTAGCACTACTACTACTTGTCAACATGATATTAGCATGACCCTCATAGGTGGCAGGATCATGCTCAAATGCAAGTGCTTCGGAGGAGCCATCGGTAACATCATATTGATGATTTACCGAATATTCATAATCATATGCAATGGGAATAATTGCTCTACTTAGTATGCAAATAATATTTTGCTCAAACATGGTCAAAGGGTTGCTTGCCTTGATCAACTAAGTATCTGGGGTCTTCGGGGTCTTCAAGTCCAACTCCTTCGGCAAATGTGGTATCTATCATCGTAGTAAATAATAAACTAATAAGTAGCTCACTCCAAAAAGAGCACAAACTCACTTTAAAAATGTTAACCTATTCCAATAAATCTATATAATAGTTTTAGAAATATTTGTCTCTGGTTTTGGTGAAAAGATTATTTTGAAAAAACATTTTAACAGAAGCTAAAGTATTCAAAATAGCCTTTTTAGTTATCACTATACAAAAAAGTTGTTATAAAAATTTGTGCAATGGCTCTATTGAATTCTACTCATTTTTAGAAGAATTGTGGTGGAAAAAAATTAAATTATATTGGATAAAAAATTCTACAAAAATCTTTTAAAACAAGATTATAAAAGAAAAATAAAAAGGGCTCAGCCCTGGCCTGGATCGGCCTGTGGCTGGGCCGGCCCAGCTGGCCAACTAGCCAGCCAGCCCAGGCGCGTGCGCCGTGAGGTTCAAACTTGACGCGCGGGGCCCTGCCGTCAGCGGCTGAGAGGAGAGAGAGGGAGAGAGGTGAACCACCGACAGGTGAGGCACACCTGTCGGGGTCGTCTTCCACCTCTGGACAGAGGGGATGGGAGGCACGCCGACGGCAATACCGACGCCCTCGAATCCCAACGATGGCAGGAATAGAACCAACACATTGTCGCCTACCTGCTAGTGGTCGAAGGGACAACGGGGAGGCCTGGTTCACTGGCGACGAGGTGGCTACGACGGAGTCGATTCGGGAGGTGGATGAAGTGGGTGCTACGGGCAGGGATTAGCTCGGGGAAGTGGTGGGAAGCTTCCTGAGCTCACTACGGTCACAGATGAGGAGAGAGGAGCGTCAGAGCTGGCCTGTATTCCGAGATCGACGGAGCTCCGAAGCGGCGGGGCCTCGGTCGATCTCGAGCACTAGAGCTCGCTGTGCTCGAATGCAATGGATAGGGGTTCAATCTAGGCTCTGGAGGAATGGGATGAAGGTGCTGGAGCAAGGGGGGAGACCTATTTATAGGCCCTCGATGGTGCCCCGAGCGGGAAGCGCTGGTGGTTTCACCGGGGCTCGCAGGAGGGGCAGAGAGAGCTCGGGGTCGAAACCACGGTATTGCGGACGTGGTTTAGGACCCCCGCGACTCACTGAGAGGGAGAGGGAGTGAGAAGGACCGTGCATGCATGGCCGTGTTCTTCTCGCCAAATCTGGCGCGCGCGGGCATGCGTCGTTCCGGTCAACAGAGCAAGGGAGGAGGGGCCCTGAGGCCGCCCTGATGCAGGAGGATTGTCGTGGACGTGGAGAGGCATCGGGGAGAGGCTCAAACTACCGGGGCTGGCCTCCTTTGCCTCGGGTGCGCCCTGTAGCGTGCCTAGACCACAGTTTTGACATGCCACGGCATGCTGGCACGCTCCGGGGTGCCTTGGCTGTGTCTGGTGTGTCCTGGGGCTGGGTTGGAAGACCCATAGCCATTCGAGAGCGGAGAGACTCCCTGTTGGTCAAGGGAAGTGATTAAAGAGATGATGCCAGACTTGAACCAGAAACTAAAATGGGGATTTTGGCTCTTCTGCTTGGAATCAAGGAGGAGCCACTCATCTACAGTTGGGGAGTGGTGCTGGCTGTTTGGTCTATGAGTTTGGAGGAAAGTGTATGGGTGTGGAGTGAGGTACGAGCTGTTTTACTAATGTGGCAAAAGGTGTTCGACAGGTGTTTGGGGTAGCTACACTTCACCATTGGTGATTAAAGTTAACAGGATTAAGTTTGATGCAAAAATAGGATGCTCCACGAAATTTGAGCTTCATCGGACAAGTTTGGCAATGCAAATTTGAAATCACCCCCAAATGGGCAGATCTGTCCCTTCCAAAGAGAATGTGGGTAGATTACCCCGTGCAAATCCCTTTTTTGGCACAGACTCCTCATTTGAGGTGTTGAGCACTCACGCAAAGTTTCAAGCCATTTGGACAAACTTTGCTATGTAGAGTTGCTTCAAGTTAATTCTGGACAAAGAGGAGTTTAGGATTATTTGGTGAAACAAACCACCTTGGAATGAGGTGAAACTTGGCATGGCCACCAAATATAGCTTGGGAAGATTGCTGGAATTTTCTAGGAATTTATTGGAAATATTTTCTTTGGAAATATTTGAAAATGTCAAAACTGACAGAGTTGGTTTTCAAGGGTTTGCTCAAATATTTTGAACATAAATAGGGGTTGAGAATCTTATGTATGGAAAATATATGTCCTTTGAGTATCTCCAAATTTTCTCAGATTTTTCTAAGGCACAAAACTAATTTTTCATTTTTCATACACAAATATCATTTCTGAACTCAGAAATGGACATGCAAATCAAATAGGGAAATATTTTGAAAAATAATTATTTGATGTTATTGGAGAGTTAAAATAGTTCTAAAACCAGATTACCATCCTTGGGTAAAGGCACTCCCTTGTCATCACGGACTTGTAGTGCAAATCCAAAGCAAGGTTTTAAAATAGTCAAAAATAAGAAAAGGAATCTTTTGAAAATAACATGCTTTAAAAATATGGTTTTTGAATCTACTCATTCAAGCATACATGCACACAATGACAATTATGGCACTCATAGCATTTGTTTTGATTTTTTTTAATAAACTCAAGTTTTGAAACTATAGTTGAAGTGAGGGAAAACAGGGTGTGACACAATCAAAGCTGTCATGGCAAATAAAGAGCGGGTGAAGCTCATAAAAGATGTGCTGACATTCCTCTCTACGATCCCAAGGAAACTTGGAGAACATAAGAGACCAGCCGCCCAAATGGAGCCACATATTCCTTGAGTCGAGTTTTGGCTTACTCAGCGTAGCTTGACCCGACGGAAATGGCTGGGGGGTTTCCAACGCTAAAGGCGGATGGATCACCTCTTATTGAGGATGATTATCATTAGTGCGTTATGGCGGCTCGGTTGTTTGCGAGTAAGCTTGTACATGATGTGTGACTAAAGAGTTATCATCCAGTCTATGACTCCAACAACGCCCGAGTCCAGCCACACATTTTTAAATCGGTAGTTTGACTCCGTAGTGTTGCTAGCAATTTTTTTCCCGAGACGTTGATTCGCCTCCAATTAAATCAAGAAGCCAAATTTGAATCTTTCACCCACTTCAACTAGAACTTGGATGATTTTCAAATTGTAGACCCTGGGACTCGAGCAGAAGACCAGCCAGAGACACCTAAGGTAGAATACCAAAACAAGGCTTAACCCATAACATGTAAAGATCGGGTTACGAAAAAACAACCCTAACTCCACAGTTTTGGGCCTGAAATACCTTGTAATATATTTAAGCCAATAGCTGTTTTGCATATACTGTGGCTTTATGCACTTTATCAAACCCTTTGATCTTGTCATGATGGCAAGGAATCTCTATCTCGACGAGTCTTCGTTAACTCGTTTCAAATCCTTATGTGTATGGGTCAGATAACTTTTAGTAGTTTAATCTCTTCGGTCTTGGCTTACTCTTGCTTAATATCTGATTGCTTGAACCAACATGGGGGATGTTGATGTAACTCGATCCCTAAGATTCCTTCATGATAGTTGCCTACTAATCAATATAACTTTGAACTGTCCATGACAGTATTATGATTTTATAACCCGGGAACTCTTTTATGAGATGGAAAAAATAGTGTTTGTACGTAAAAGGATGAAACAATGATAATATAAAGTAATAATAATCTGGCTGAGTGAGACACGGTAAAGGAGACCGGCTTTCGAGGCTCAAGTCTAGCTTCAATGAAGCGGGTATGATAACCCATAGTTTATCCTAGCTTCAGTATGCCAGCTCTCCTGTGACAAACCAATGTTTTAGCCACGCTAGGTCACGATCCATAGTGGATTGACTAGTCAAGAATACAAGGAGTCACCTCATGAGAGTTGCACCAAACATACAAGCAGGTTTAACCATTTTGTGGCGTCTTTGCCAGATCAAGAGGGTGATAAAGCCAAACTCGAGGAGTTGGAAGCCCCCAAGTGACCTCTGATTAATAGAAACACCCATCATAGGATTATAGGAGACAATGGTTATACTTCAAAACATCTGGAGTTCAGGTAAGCCAACTCTATTCCATTGATCATGATGGTTTATTTGGACCAATAGCCCCCAAGTAACATGTTTTGAAATAATGAAGACTTATACTCAATTTGTATGTTGAAAATGACAGAGGGCCCGAGATTCGAGGATGTCGGCTTTATTATGTTCGAAACTATAGAAGTATGTACATAAATTGCGGGAGGTAGAAGAAATAAGGACAGTGGCTCTAAGTATAATAAGGACACAGGTGAGCAATGTTCCAGGGCCGGGTTACCTCTACTTTATAGGTGTTCTTACCGGGTCATAGATCGATTAGGTAATATGAAACATTGTTGAGGTTTTTGCTAATGATAAACGGGCCTTCCCTGGGTGGCGAATGGATATGCACCCCTCTTTGATCTTAAATCAGGTGGAGCACCACTGTTGGAAGGTGTGACTTTTAACTCTATGGCTATGATAGCGGTGTATGTCCTATTGGTATACGGCTGACCTAGTTGCTGCTAAGTCCCGCTATTGCTCCAAAGCATCCAAAGAATCTTGTCATGCTTGTTCATTGTCTCCCTCAACATAAGCAGCGACTCTAGGAGAGTCATGACAGATATCACTTGGTAATACCGCCTCAGCACCATGGACGAGAAAGAAAGGCGTGTAAGTAGTGGACCTGCTTCGAGTAGTATCGATACTCCAAAGCACCGAGGGGAGTTCCTTAACCCAACAGCCTAGGGTACGCTTTAACGGGACCATGAGCCGGTGTTTGATCCTTCTCATAATCTCCTAGTTTGCTCTTTCAGCCTGCCCGTTGGATTGCGAATGCGCTACCGCCGCCAAGTCAAGCCGGATGTGTTCTTTCTGACAAAATTCCTCCATAGATCCTTTGGATAAGTTGGTGCCATTGTCCATAATAATGCTATTAGGATAGCCGAAATGGTAGATTAACTTCTTCAAGAATTTTACCGCTGCCTCCGCATCGCAGTTGCTCACATGTTCCGCCTGAACCCATTTGGTGAACTTATCAACTGCCACCAACAAGTGGTTCTTTTTATCGAGAGACATTTTGAATGGACCAACCATATCAAGCCCCCAAACTGAAAACGACCATGTGATTGGGACCATGCGTAACTCTTGAGCTGACACATGGTCCCGTCGGCCAAACTTTTTTACATCCATCGCACTTGTGCACGAGGTCTTCTGCATCTGCATGAGCCGTTAGCCAATACAACACATGTCCAAAGGCCTTTGCCACCAAAGATCTTGATCTGGCGTGATGCCCACAGTAACTAGCGTGGATTTCATTAAGAATTTCTTGCCATCCCTCAGGAGATACATAATGTTAAAAAATGCAGTGCTACTCCGGCGTTGTAACTCGCCCTTTATAATGGTCATCGACTTGGATCGACGAACAATTTGGCGAAACTCGACTTCTTCAGCTGGGAGTTCTCCTCGAGTGAGATAAGCCAAATAGGGTACCGTCCAGTCTGGAGTACCACGTAGAGCCTCCACTAGTTGTGATTCCTAATCACGAATAGCTATATCCTCTTGAGACGTTAATTTCACCGAGGGGTTGTGGAGGACATCCAAAAATACATTGGGTGGGACCGGCTTCTGTCGAGAACCAAGTCACAATAAAGAATCCGCCGCCTCATTGAGCCGGTTATCTATGTGGTCGACTTGATATCCATGAAAGTAACCCGCCATGTCAGTAACTGCTCATCGATAAGGCACCATCAAGGGAGTTTAAGAATCCCAGGTCCTTGAAACTTGTTGAGCCATTAGATCTGAGTCGGCCCAACATCTGGCGCGGCTGAGGTTCATTTATTTAGCAATCCTCAGGCCGTGCAACAAGGCTTAATTCTCAGCTGCATTGTTAGTACAGGGAAACATGAGCCATAAAACATAGCGGAACTTGTCACCTCGTGGAGAAGTTAACACGACCCCAGCCCCGGATCCTTCTAATTGACTCGACCAGTCAAAGTGCAATGTCTAGTACGTGTTATCTGTCATTTCTTCTCGAATTTGTATCTCTGCCCAATCATTGATGAAATCCACCAATGCTTGAGATTTGATTGCCGTTCGGGGCATGTATTTCACCCGATGTGGGCCGAGATCAATTGCCCATTTAGCGATTTGTCTAGTGGCCTCTCGATTTTGTATGATATCGCCAAAGGGTGCTCAATAGACATAGTGATTGGATGGTCCTGAAAGTAGTGTTTTAACTTCCGGCTTGCCAAAAAGATCCTAAAGACCAATTTCTGCCAATGTGGATGTTGTTGCTTGGATACGGTCAAGGGTTCACTGACGAAATAGATTGGCCGCTGAACTGGATATTCCTTTCCTTCTTCCTTCCATTCGACAACAACTGCAACACTTACCTCCTTTGAGTTGGCAGTGATGTACAGAAACATAGGCTCTTTGTCAGTAAGGGCGACTAATAGGGAGGGATTGCCTTCTCCCCCAGGCGGCTGCTTATAGACCTGCTCAATGCTACAATACGGCCCGTCAAGCATTGGACATGGTCTATATTAGCCGACTTACCTAGTGAGGTGACTGCCTTGATCTTGTTAGGGTTAGCTTCAATGCCTTGTTTGGAGACCAAGAAGCCCAATAGCTTACACGCACGGACCCCAAAGACACACTTCGCCTGGTTAAGTTTCATCTGGTATACTCGAAGGTTATCAAACGTCCCCATGAGATCGTCCAATAGTGTATCCTTCTTGCGAGATTTCACCACAATGTCATCAACATAAGCATGAGTGTTATGCCCGATCTGTGAGTGAAGGCAATTCTGCACACATTGCTGATAAGTCGCCCTTGTGCACTTAAGCCCAAAACACATAGAGACATACCAGAAGGCACCAAAGTGGGTTATGAAAGCCGTCTTCTCGTGATCCTCAAGCATTTTGATCTGGTGATAACCTGAGTATGCATCCAAAAAGCATAATCGCTCGCAACCCACCATAGAGCCAATGATCTGGTCGATACGCGGGAGGGCAAAATGATCTTTGGGATAGGCCTTGTTGAGATGTGTGAAATCAACACACATGAGCCAAGTGACGTTCTACTTCAGAACAAGCACTGGGTTAGCCAGCCATTCAGGGTGAAGAACTTAAACGACAAACTCGGTAGCTTTAAGCCACGCTACCTCTTATGTGATAGCCTTGCGTCCCTCCTCATTAAAACAATGGAGGTACCGTCATACTGGTTTCATCTTCAGATCCACATTAATATGGTTCTCAATGAGTTACCTCGGTACTCCATGCATGTTAGAAGGCTTCCATGCAAAGATGTCCTCATTCTCACAATGGACACGATGAGAGCACTTTCCTATTTAGGATCCAGACTGGTCCCAATGGTGAAGTGCTTGGACGAGTCGCGTGGAACAAAGTTAATCTGTTTGGTATCTTCGACCGGCCTAAACTTGAGAGGTTCTTCAAACTCAGTAGTTGGCTTCTTGAGAGGACCCATGTCAGCTAGGTCAACGTTAGTTGTGTAAAACTTTAGTTCCTCGGTGGTGCAGGACGATTTAGTGTAGGCCGCGCCCCCTTCCTCACAGTCCTGATCCGTGTTCCTGTCTACTTTCACTGTGATGGTGCCATTGGGACCCGTTATCTTAAGCTTGAGGTAGATATAACAGGGGCAAGCCATGAAATATGCATAAGTTGGTCTTCCAAAGAGAGCGTGATAAGGGCTATGTATATTCACCACTTCAAAAGTCAAGGGCTCGCCCCTGTATTTATGATCATCACCAAAGGCTACGTCAATCTTCATTCGCCCGATTGTGTACGCCGACTTCCCGAGGACGATGCCATGAAAAACTGTGGTTGAAGTTTCCAAGCTGTTGTCGGGGAGGTTCATCCGCCGAAAGGTGTCATAATATAGTATGTTGATGCTGCTTCCTCCATCCATGAGGACCTTTGTGAGGGTATAGCCACCCACTTTAGGTGCTACCACCAAGGCCATATATCTAGGGTTGTCGACTCAGGGGGTGATCTTCCCGGCTCCATGTGATTTGCTGCCCACACCAATGAAGATACTCAGAAATCATTGAACAACCATGCCGATAGATCTTTTTCTAACCTTTGTGTCTCGTTTGCAAGCATTGGTGGTGAAGACATGGTATTGACCATTACTTGGCTGCTTGAGATCTCCAGACGACGCACCAGGGACATTCTGACCCGGACGTTCCTCTTGGCGTTTCTTGAGAACCTGGCTCTGGAAATCCCACATAATATAGCAGTCTTCCCATGAATGATTGGCCGACTTCTCCTTAGTGCCATTCTTGGGGCAAGGTGCCCTGAGCGCATCCTCATAGTTGTGCACTTTATTTGCCAGATGAACCTATCTTGAACGGCGTCTCCGCTTCTGGTTTTTGAAACTCGTGTTGGTACTGACCATAGATTCTGACCAGCCTTTTGGGTACTTCCGCTTCTTATTGCCTTGGCCTTCAGCGTTCCCACCTTTGAGAGTACAGACTAAATCCGTGTTCTCCCCAAAGGCATGGCTTTGGCCAGCTCTACACCGGCCTGGTCGAACGCGGCGAGCCGGTTCGACGATGTTGGCGCAGATGTCCGGCTCGCGCGTCGCTTTGTTAACCTTGCCGATGAAGATGTGGATCTTGCCGAACGGGACTCGATACCCATACTCAATTGAGTCAGCGCCGAGTCCCTAGCTTTAATCGTTGATGTAGATTTTCATCAGTGAATCTTGGTCATATGACCCGCCACTTAGGTCCTGAACCATGGAAGAGCTCCCTCCAAGAACTCAACTCCACCTTGCTATATCCCCACGATGGGCGCCAATTGTCATGTATTTTTCACGACAGCTTCCCTCATGAAAGGACTTAGTGGTGATGCCATTGTGGCTGTGTGGCGGCTCGAAGTGGTTGATCGGGAACGAGAGACAGATTTCCCAGGTTCAGCCCCTCCGATGGAGGTAAAAGCCTACATCTTGCTTTGGTGTTTATATTGATGGAGACCTCGATTACAAGGATGCATAATAGCTAACCTAGATCTCGAGGGGTTCTTGCTTAATCTTTCTGGCTCGAGGGCTCCCCTTTATATATAGATGGAGGCCTCAAGTTTACAATAGAGTCGGGGTCAATAAACGCCCGTGACCTACTATAATTCTACTTTATCTTGTTTCCCAAGTTAGGAAAGCTTATGGGATCTCCTACTTCATGGGCCTTGAGTCGCCATCTTCAGGTACTATGCCGCCAGGCGGCTCACTTGGTAAGTATCCTTGCCGTACCTTTGATTTTTCTACAGCCCATTGCACATATACGCCAGCAGTCGGCTATGGTCCAATCCGGCCCAAATGGCGGGTTATACCACGAGGTCATATCCCTGACAATGAATATGATGTTGCTATGTTTCACATGCACTTGAGTAATTAATCCGCTGCTTGTATTTCATCGCTTAGCAATTTCCTCAACTAATAATTCCTCAGTGACGAATTTTTAAAAATTGCTATTCACCCCCCTCTAGTCGATATAACACACTTCCAATTGGTATTAGAGCAAGGTACTCCCTTGTTATCTATGATTTCGATTTAACCACCTCAAAGTTTAGTTATGTCGACTGCAGGTATGATCCAGTTGTCTGTGGCTTGTCCAACTTTTGAAGGGATGGACTACCCTAGTAGAAGAACAAGATGCATAAGTGAGAGAGTTCTAGATTAAGGGGTCCTTGGGCAGTCGGGTTATCCTGTATGGGCCGACCATATGGCCGCATCATTGAAAACCGGATTGTCTGACAACGTTATGATCAAGAGGGAATGCTGTGAAGACTAGGCGTGCACTCCAAGTCAAGAGGACCAGATCAGCCCATCTATCCCCGGCTAATTGTCGTTAACATGTAAGCCTAGGAACCTTGGTGTCTCTATAAACTAGAGGTTCTTACCCATATAGGAAGGTTATCTCATCTAGGGTTTGTCTCATACAATCTCGAGGTAGATCGACTCTGTAATCATTATTCCCCATTCATATAATAAAGCCGGGCGTAGGGTTTCAACTCCTCAAGAGGGACCAAACCTCGGTAAATACTGTCTCCCCTTCTCTCCTACAACCCATCGATCCAAGGTCTACTGTTCGGGTCCCCCTACCCGATATCTGCTAGTTTTGACAACGACATTGGTGCTTTCATTGAGATTTATGGCATTGGATCACTCGAAGGATCGATGTATCCCCTGATCATCAGCGGTCGAATCAGCAACGGGGGCATCTTTGCCCCTGGACTGGTCCTCACACTCGGCAGCGTCACGCTGAGCGTGGACTCAACTGGCCTGGCCGGCCAGATCGGAGGCTTCACCCCCAGTCAGCAAATAAGGTTTGGAGATTTTGCATTCTACGCACACTCGCGGGGCAATGTGTTCCCCGCCAAAATCATAGCCTCGAGCGATGAAACTCAAAATCCCGAAGCCTTGACTCCCGGTCTCTTATGCAGCCACGGCCTCGGTCTCCTCTTCGTCAAAGAGTTAGCTTTGAGCTCGGACCCGACCAAAATGCTCGAATAACCACAAATGGCCATTGCCGAACTTGCATCCCTTGCGAAAGCCATGGAGGTGAACTCCAGAAATCTTGAAAGATTGTTCAGGACAGCCTTTCGACATTAAACAAGACACTCGACCAGATCCAATCACGTCAAATCTCAAATAACCGGAGCCCGACCTATGCATAGCTCCAAGGTGGAATATGAGGCCTTTTACAGTCCACCCATCGCCCATTTGGTTGCCACTATCGAACACTTAACCGACGCGTTGGACAATGCTTCTGAGGAGCTCAATGATATGGATGACGAGGACGACTACCCCACCCCTGTAAATACTGGGCGGTGGACCACAACATCCACCTACGATGTTTACATGGTAGACACGCCCCGTGACTCGAGCGATGCTACACCCAAACAAAACGGCGATAAGTTCGGGGAGGCGCTCTCAAAGCGCCGAAAGCCGCTTAAGCATGCCAAAGAAAATAAGGGAAGGAGCTCCACACAAGCTACAAGGGAAAACATAACCCAAGAGAATGATGGAAACGAGGAAGCTCCCGAGTGACAACCACACGAACCAGAAAACGCCGATCCTGATGACATCAATGATTTAGACGACGCTGATTACCCCCTGTTGACGTTGAAGACGGCTTCGAGGCCGATGACCTCGTAATCCTCGAGGACCCTGAAGGCCAGGAACAGTTTAGGCAACAACTTATAGCTACGACTCAAAGCCTGAAGGGAAAACAATGGCAGCTCCAAACCGAATAAAACACCATTAACAGGAAGTGGACAAAAATCATGTCCGTCGAAGAAGGATATAGCATCGAGTGGCCGGATCAAAAGAAAAGCTACCCCCTCCAGCGCCTGCTACGTCGGTTCGATGATGAGGCCCCAGAGCACGTGTCCCCCAGGCACACGGACTATGACCAGTGTGGTCACCCTCCCCGAGGGCGCAACAGAGCGGCCCGGGGGGGGGGGCGAGTATATACCTGAGCCTCCCTATAGAAGAGGCAAAGAGCATGCACACCGTAGGGACAGACCTGATCCCCGATACGACTCGGACCTCAGAAAAGGTTTTAACATATATATCTATGGATCCAGGAGGTACTCCCCCACTTGATGGGACGAAGAACCACCTCGGGTCACCTACAAGACCAGAGGTCGGGAACCGTACCAGGATTAACCCGGAGCTCATCTCCAGCATAATATAGCCCAGATCAGAGGCAGCGCTCACCCACTGTGATTCACAGATGAGGTCATGCAGCACCAATTCCGAGAAGGGTTCAAACCCGTGAAAATAGAACATTACAACGGGACGACAGACCCCGCCATGTGGATAGAAGATGTCCTTCTCCACATCCATATGGCTAGCGGAGACGATCTACATGCCATAAAATACTTACCCCTAAGGCTCAAAGGACCGACACGTCACTGGCTAAACAGCCTACCCTAAGACTCCATTGGGGGCTGGGAAGAGCTGGAGGAGGCTTTCTTGTCTAATTTTCATGGAACCTATGTTCGAAAGCCAGATTCATCCAACCTGAGCAACGTCGTTCAAAAGGCAGGCGAATCGGACAAAGAATTATGGAACCGGTTCCTCACCAAGAAGAATCAAATCGTGGACTATTTGGATGCCGAGGCAATAGCCTCTTTTAGGCATAACATCTCGGACGAATGGCTGGCCTGAAATCTCATCCAGGACAGGCCAAGAACAATGTCCGCTGTCACTTCCCACATGACCCGATTTTGTGCGGACGAAGACAATTGGCTAGCTCAGCACAACCACAATGCGGATGACCCCGAAACATATGAAGTTCGGGACGGAAACGGCAAGCCAAGAAAGAACAAGAACAAACGCCACGACCGTAAAGACGACACAATAATAATTGTTGGATTCCGCAGCTCAAAACCCGGACAACGAAAGAAACCCTTTAAAGGTAACAGGGATGGACCGACTCGATCAGATAAAATCATGGAACGGCCATGCCATATCCATGACACCCAAGACAATCCCGCCACCCACACAAACGGTAATTGCTGGGTTTTCAAGCAGGCCGACAAGCTGGCTGCCGACGAATAGAATAGGGCCCCACAAAGTGAAGATGACGAGGAGACCCGCGGCCTGAACACTGTGGGCCAGAAACAGTTCCCTCCTAAGGTCAAAATCGTGAACATGATTTATGTCACTCATATACCAAAAAAGGAGAGGAAGCAAGCCCTTTGGGAGGTATACGCCGTAGAGCCCATAGCCCCGAAGTATAATGCATGGTCGGCTTGCCCGATCACCTTCGACCACGGGGATCATCCGACCAGTATCCGTCATGGATGGTCGGCCACTCTCGTCCTAGATCCCATTGTAGATGGGTACCAGCTCGCTAGAGTCCTTATGGACGGAGGAAGTAGCCTTAGTCTGATTTATTCAGATATGACATAGACCCATCATGAATGAAATCAAGTCGCACTACCTATAAGGGAGTGATTCCAGGCATCGAAGCCCGCTGCTCTAGTACAATAACGCTGGAGGTTGTGTTCGCCTCACTCGACAACTTCAGCAGCAAACACTTGATCTTCGACATCGTCTCCTTCGCGACGGAAACCACACACTACTCGGCCGCACAGCTTTCACCCGCTTCAATGTTTTCCCCACTATGCCTATATGAAGCTTGAAATGCCCGGACCCAAGGGAGTTATCACCATCAATGGCAATGCATAGCACTCTCTCTGGACCGAGGAACACACAGCCGCCCTGGAAGCTCACTGCCGACATGATAGTGAAGCATCAAGCCATAGGCCGGTGACACAGGCGTGACAACTAAGCGTGCGAGAGTTCACTCACATCTACCGGAGACTTCTACGACTCAGAGCAAATAGGGATTCGCTTCACACAACACGACCCGAACACATTCAAGGTATGTCCCGTGTAGACACAATTTCATTCTTAAAGTTCCATGGGAAGCCGTGGGAGCGAACCACCATGGATCATGTCTTCGGCTCAACTGAGCCATGGTCCACACATCACTACGGAAAAAATTAGGGTATCATGAAGAATTCCCCAAGCGTCCAGCTCCTCCGCGTCATCAACAGCTTCTCAACACTTTCTATTCAAGGTCCGCCTACTGACAGCAACTTCCTCTAAAGGATAGTACCCCCACCTCTACAAGGGTAATAGAAATAGTGCAACCGAAAACAGGCCAAATGTCAAGCCACCCATGGAAGGCCATAGGGAAATAGTTTCTCTAAAAATATGTATCTCAAGAAACAATAGTTACCTATAACAGCTGCCTTGGTGTCACGAGTTATAAAAATTCCTCGCACACATTATTTATAGACCTTTTTACAGTATCCTTGTATGCATATGTTTCGTACTCATCAGCACTGACAAGTCAAACTTATTTTACACATGCTAATGTACGATCAGCCAATAGGCCGGGAGCCTGGATAATAATACCGCCGCAAGAACTACACCGCCACTGCTTTCTAAGTGCCCAGTTTCTTAGATTTTTCTTTATATGCATCAGTTTTGAATTATGTCTTGGGTCTATAGTTGGTTTGCCTAGCTCTTGTGCTTACCTCCTTACGTTTCACTAGTTCGGCCAAGGGCTAAAGGGAGAACTACTTCAATTACATTACAAGCTAGTATGGCTAAGAATACCTAAGTGGAGAAAGCCAGAAAGTTGACCGTCATAATAGGCGAGAACTGGTCTGCAACTCGAGCTCATATACAAAATCTGTTGGAGGTTATTTCGTGTTATATGGGAAGGTTCGCACCTTTACGGGCCCTGTGGTAGCTATTTCGATATTCGGTTTATGCGATTACCATAATAAAAGTCACGGACTTCCGATCAGCCCCCGAATTAAAACTCTCAAGGCTAAGTGAAAGCGATAAAACCGTATAGTCTGATTGCCTCGTTTCATTTGCACACTACCACCTTCGGGAACCAACACACCGGCTAAGGGTAGTAGTACAGATTTTGAAACACCCCAAGTAGTCTATACCTGGGGGATAAAGGCGAGACTCGTAACTCTCAGATTAAACAACAAAAAGTCAGGAGTCAAAACAATACAAAAGTGCATCTCATTCAAGACTAGCATCATAAAACTAAATTGTTCGGAAGCACACGAAAATACATTCACTCAAAGAGTACATGTTTTGAGCATTGATCCTCTATAACCCGAGCACGCTCCATTGCGGAGGGAAAATACAGCTCAGGACGTCTGTGCTTCTTCCCGGTAGCCGGAGGTGCAGTTGGCATTGTAAGGGGCTTCGTCATCGGAAAGTGCACCATGGTCCTCGCAAAGGTCATATGAGCTCCTTCTATGTAGACGAAGCATTTCAAGACGTCTATCCGGGCACGAAATCAACCAACTTCTGCACTAAGCCGAAGTAGCTGCTCGACGGAGGCTCAATAGGCCACAACTGCACACAAAGATCCTTCATGGCCGGCTCTGCCACCCTATGCAGATCCATGAGTTCTTTCATCTCATAGCTTAGAATGGGGTTAGGATCAGGAGTCAGAAACCAAGCCCAGAAAAGCCTCCGCTCCAAATCCCTGTCATGGGCCGTGTAGTGCTTGGTCGCTTCTGCCACACTCCACGGGAGGTCCGTGAAGGCATGTGAGGAACGCCATATCTGCGTAAGGAAGGCATACCTGTTTCCACCAAAGGCACATTGCAATAAGTATGGCTTACCATTTGCCATTAGCTTGGCCTGGCGCACCTTTTCTTCAAAGAACCCGCTCCTATTTGAGCTCGGTGGACAACTTGGGGAGCTCGCTCATGTGCTCCCGAGATTTTTCTTCCAAGGCTTCACAATTAGAGCTAGCCTCTTGCAGAGCGGCGGCTGGCTTCATCAAGCCAGTCATATACACGGCTGAGCTCCTCGTTTTAAACCTTGAGTTTCCGACTTATCTCAACAATCTCAAGAGCATTGGCATTAGCAACAGAGGAGGAGGCCTACAAGGAGAAAATATGAATAAAAAGGACTCTGAGTTATCGTAACGGGAGACACTCGGTCGGAATTACTCGAACGAGCGGTTGTAATTGAAAAGTCCATGGAACATTTTTCTTTATGCCTATGAGTCATTTTGAGCCACAAATAAGCTTGTTAGACTTACCCATGGCTCGGGAGCTACTATACCCAAAAAAGCATAAAAAATAGCTTGCTCTATTACGGGCACACATCCTAACACTTATGCAAACTTGGTGACTTAGATGTGCAACACATGAAGTAATGTTTTTATTCAACAAAGGAAGACTAACACCGTGTGCGTGTAGAAATTAATGAAATTTTTGATCCTGAGAACCCTACGACAATTGTACGTGGTGTCCCAAATCAACATTCTTATACGGTCGGTCACGCCACCAACCAAAGTTGAAATTCTTGAAAATTTAGATTTTTGCAAATTCTTCAAAATATTCAAATTCTTCAAGTTAGCAAATTCCTCAACATGTTCAAATTCTTCAAACTTTTCAACATGTGTTCATCATTGACTATATATATTTGATCTTTCAAAGTCCTCAATAGCATTTACTTATTGCTAATTCTTCAAATTGATTTTTTTCTAAGTGAATGTGATCGGACCCTTCCCCTCTATATTAAGCTCAACCAAGTCTATTCACAAAATCTTCATATATGTTCTATTTGAAACCCGTTCACAGTCTTCACTAGGTCCTTGTCAGCTGAACAATTTGTGAATGAAATCATAAAATATCTTATCAAAACGTTTGGTCGTTACCGCTCAAACTGCTTACACTTCCCATGACTGGATAACCCACGATCCCCCATGATCTCAACCTCTGTGTACATTCGTGACAGTTGTCATGTAGATACGAAGGGTCAGGGACAATCTGGTCCATATTCCTCGGGGCCAAACAATTTTTCATCTAGGTATAAATACCCCCTTCATCCCCCCTCTACCTTATTTACTTCACTTCTACTCCCACTCGAGATCAGACACTATGCCGCCGCTTATCTGTGCCGCCGAGTCAGGGCACACTAGATATGAACTGATGAGCTTCTCCCCTTCTCCCTCCGTGTTCGTCGTTTCCTTCGACTATGGTAAATAAAAGTTAATTTTACTGCCCTATTTGATCCTTATAATTTTACAGTTTCTTCAAAAGGTGTCTATTACTTCATAATCAATTCTGTAAACACCTGAATCAACATCATTTACCTTGAACTATTTCACTAAGTCATGAATTTCTTCAAAGATTCCTCAATTCTGTAAACACCTGAATCAACATCAATTCTTCAAAGAAATCCCATGGTGAAATTCCTCAACTTGATATTCTTTTGAAAAATTTGTGAGAATCCATATGACCTCTTCAAATTCTTCGCACCTATACTCTGTTCACAGGTACAAAATTTGTGCATATGAATCTCTAGGTTCTCATCAAGTTAACTTATTTGCATGTTTCATTGAAGAAAATTTGCATACTTTCTCAGAATCATCAAACGCACAAATTCCTCAGTTGAAGAAAATGGTTGAAGGGAAAATACCTCAGAAGGGAGGAAAGAAGGCAGAGACCGACACTGCATTTGAAATCCCTGAGGATATCTATGATGAATATTGCACTTCGGATGAGGATATTTATGATAAGGACACCAAGGAGAAGCACAAAACACGCATACAGAAGATTGAGATGAGATGGGAAAAAGAATGGAGGGAGTACAAAGATGTCACTCCCAAGTACATGAAGAAATTTGGATTAAACCCTCCATGCCGACGACCTCCACTCATTGAAGGACAAGTTACCGATCCTACCAACATCGTTAGTGGTGAAGAATTTCCCACATAATGGGCAAAGCATGAAGATAAGGTGAAGAAGATTTCAGCAGAGGCATTGAGGAAATTCAACCGTGAGACTGCTGCTGCAGCTTCTGCTGCTACCTCCTCTGCTACTGAAGCATCTTCCACTTCAAAAGCTCCAAAGCTAGATGTGGTGAAGAAATCTACTGTGAAGACAAAGTATTCAAGTTCCAAATCCTCATAGCAAATTCCTCAACCACCTACAACTGTGGCCGCAACTTCCTAAGCAATTGCCACAAAATCCTCAATGCGAGTACAACTTGCAAACTCTCAACAAACTAAGGGATTCACAATTCCCTTAGAAACACATGCGACTAGCTCTGCACTCACCTCTTCAAGCGCAATCATGAAGAAAAAGATGACAAGAGGACGAGGAAAAATACAAAGTCCTCACAAGGTGGTCTTCAATGTTCCCTCGAGATCTAAGGATGATGAAGCTGATGATGACGAACTTGCAGAGATCAACAGAAGCAAACAAGAAAGAGTTGCTCATGCCCAGGGAACCAAGATTCCTCTTATGCTAAACTACAGAGTTGTACTAGACTTCATTGATGTTTGGTATCAAAATCCACAAACACCAGTGAATGATCTGAAACTTCCTCGTGGGCCAAGCCATGTGTTGACGACATTTATTGCCAAAGAAAAATAGAAAGTTGAATTGGCCAAAAGGGCCAGAAAATAGGAGACTCGGAAGGAACGTTTTCTGAAGAATAACCTTCTCTCCTTGACTCCTGAACAACTCATCACTATGCAGACTGAGATCAAAAACCTCAGTGATGAATACAGTCGCTACCATGCATACAGGAAAGGTGTCGAGGTCAGGTTCATCAACATTGCGACCAAGGCCATCAATGAACACAACACCAGGGTTGCTGCTCCATCACAACCTTCAAAAGCTCAGGCTAGATCCTCCGTTTATCTTGAAGACGTTACACAGCCGACTGAAGAAATTCCATCGACTGAAGAAATTGCCAGGGCTGCTAAGGAAATTGCAAATCCTAAAGAAACTGTTAGGGTAACCTCCATTGTTCCTCCTGAAGAGCCTGCCAGGCCAGCATGTGAGTATAATGCTACTATCGGGTCGATTGAATCAATCATGCCTGAAGAATCGATCGATTGCACCAGTCGTGCATGAAGAATGTGCATTAATTTCAACCTCATCTCCAACGAGAAAATCTTCAAGGGTGTAGAAATTGACACTTCCTTTTGCATCAAAAGCTAAGAAGACAAAAGTTGCTGAAAAGGAAGCTGCTCGGAAGTGGAAAACGTCAAGAAGCACATAATCTATAGAAGTCAAGTGCTTGAGGACTTTGCCAAGTTCCTCAAGTGAAACAATAGATGCAACTCCCATCACCATGGTACCGTCTTATGAAATGGTAAAGTTTGGTGAAATATATGTCATTACATAACTGGATGAAGAAAATTGATCTGTTGCTTCCATAAAGCCGATCAATGAAGAAATTGAACTGGATCAGAACACTTCAACCCCTATTGCATCATCACCCCCGCCTCAGTTATCCGTTGAATCGGCTGGAGTTGAACAAATCAAAGAAGTTGTAGACATTGGCTACACTATCTTGGCGATATGTGACGAATATTGGGAAACAGATCATCCAAATTCACCATAGGCCACTCAACCCCATCAAATTCCTCAGTGCTCTTCTGTCACTCAAGATAACAGGGTCGGATGAACGTCCTACTCCAATGCAATATATTCCGGAGGAAATAGCAGCTGCAACATGTGAAGAATCTTTTGACCAAACTTCTTAGCCAACAGAACACATGACTGAAGATATTGCTACACCTGTTGCTCAGTCCACTGAAATCAAGAACGTAGCTGATGAATCTACATCACATATTCCTCAGACTGAAGAACCAGTGGCTAAAGAAACTGTTCATCATGTTGAGGAACCAGTGGTTAACATCATAACCACTGAGGTTACTGTTGATGAGCCCCTTGTTCAAAATCCTCTGTCAGCGATTTTTTGTGGCACAAGTAACTCATACTCAAAGTGTGCCAATAGGACTTATTGGGAGATACAAGACAAATCTTCAACCCAAGCCACCACAGACGTACAAAGGTACACACGCACCCAAATTTCTCAAGGAGAATTTTTATGATGAACATCATTTCTTCACGGGCGCAAATCCCTATGACACTCCGATGATAAGGCACAAGAGGTTATGGAATTCAACTCAAGTCAACTTTTACGGTGTTGTGCTCTTTGAGAAGAACAAACTCTTCCAGCATCGTCAAATTCCTCATGCAGATATGGAGTTCATTCCTTGCTTCATTCCAATCCTCAATGTTCTTTATGATGCTCGCCTCTTGCCATTTTGCATGGATATCTGTGACTCGAATGAAGAACTAATTCTTCAATTTTATGCAACTTTGCACATCTCTGGTGAAGCACACAATATGAACACATGTTACATGACTGGATGACCGAAGATATACACTACACTGCTCAAGCAACGAAATTCCTTTGTGTGGTCCCAATTGGTATTGCCTTAGAAGGAGCCAGATGCATCTATGATGAACCTGAACTACCAAATCATCCGATGCAAGTGCCGATGAAACCTTTGGCACCAGAAAACCTGCCAAAACCACATTCGTCGTAACGACTTCCTCTATGTGCAAAGAACGGTCTAGCATATCTTGACCAAAACCCTTAGTCCTACCAAGGGTCATAATTGTGAAGAAGAAGATGTGGTGGGAATCATGAACAATTTGTTGTTCAACATCACTCATGGAATTACCATCAACCTTCAGGGTCTCTTCATGAGGACTTTGGCCAACATTGCCCTATAGCCATTTGACTTGAAGCCATATGCTCCGTGGATCATGAGATTCATCAGGGCAAGATCCTCAATCCCAGATAAAGAGGATTTTTCAAATCACTTCAGTTTCCTACCCCCGCTAGAAGTGATCAAGAAAACCTTCCCCTCAATGGAAGGGAAGGGAAAAATGTTATTGATGAAGGATCTCGTCCCCTTGATGGACAATTTCGTCAAGCTACATCATATTCCACCAATGATGACATGGCATCACAAGATTCTGCTACAAAAGTCTTAGCTCATGTTCCTCAAGAATCTGCCCCACGAGTAATCACTCATCGATAGTGATGGGGTTATAGTCCTAGGGTAGGGTCATAGGCCCGCCCTATAGGTCCTACCCAAGGATCGATGGGGTTATAGTCCTAGGGTAGGGTCATAGGCCCGCCCTATAGGTCCTACCCAAGGACTACCCCTCATAAGGGACAAGGCCCTTAGTCAGTTCCGACTGAATTAAGGACTTCCCATCATCCAGTCGGTGACGATCCCTCTATCATCCAGTCGGAGATGAGCATTCGGAGCGTATCAAACTTACCGACTGGATTCCACTCTGTACATCGTAACCCCCCTGGAGGGTAACGGTCATACGTTTCCATGTGCCTTTATTAGCATTTAAGACATACGTTACCTGTAACATAGGCATTTATTCACCACTACTCGACCCCTGTGCATCCAACCGTTGTGAAGGGCAGCGCACTCTACATAAGCCGCCCTTCCCCACTGGTGCAAGGGTTAGCAATTCACTGTAATCCATATTCCACTCGACAACAAGCTCCAGAGCACTGAGACGTAGGGCTATTACCTCCACCGTAGAGGGGCCTGAACTCATACAACCTCGCCGTAGCTAAGGCTCTGCCCATCCTTTCGTACCCTACATATCTACTGTCAGACTTATACCCACGACAGTTGGCGCCCACCGTGGGGCAGGCGTCTAAGCGACTTCCGGCGAGTTTGCGACTACATCTTTTCGTCATGTCGTCCGGTGGAGATTTGAGCATGGGTCACGAGATCCTCTTTGGCGCTCTCTCCTTCGTCATCGACGATTCGGCATGGCTGCGGGACGCTCCTCTCGACGTCGAGGCGCTCCCCAGTCGCGGGGCTACGCACTTCCGTGCGGGCATCCGCGGTATTCTTCTTCTCCAGCAGTCGGCTCCGGTGTCGACCTACGCCGCCGTCGCGCGCCGCAACAAGTGGTCCCGCCGTCCGTGGCTCCAGCATTGGGTGCAACACGCCCAAGCGTGCCAGAACGCGTCCTCACAAGTGGCGGTCCTAGAGTCGGTTGTGGTTGCACCGCTGTCCCAGTGCTCGGACTCAGTTCCGACTGAGTTTCCTTCCGAGTACTTGGGTCGCGGGCCTGTGGCTGAAGTGCACATGGCCAACTCCCATGAAAGTCCCCGCCAAACTAGCCGGAACGAGCACGAGGTCGGCAAAACATCCGGCGCTCGCCGTCAGCCCCGCCGTTCTGCCAGTCGGCACACTCGGCGGAGCAACGTGGAGGTGTTCCGCACACCCGTCCTCAACCTGGCTGCCGCTGCCGGGATAGCCGATTCCCTCCAGCCGACTGATTCAGAGGCTGGCAGGGGGATCGAGCGAATCCGCGCCCTGTTGCACACGGCGCAGGAGCAAAATTCGGCGGTCTCACAGTCGCACAACAGGATCCACAACAGTTCTGTTCATGCGAACACGCATCGGTCAGTTCACAGCCCCGGTTCTCATCAGCGGCACACGGGAGGTAGCCGTTCCATAAATCGCAAAGATCGTCGCTGTTCACGCACCCCTCCGCGGGGTGGGCCTTACGGGTCCCGACATCATGATGATCGGTGTTCAGTCGGTGACACTTACGATCCAAGACCCGACGCGAGGGGGAATATCGCCAGAGGAGGGTCGACAGAGGCCGAGCCCACCACGATGGTCTCGATATGGACCGTCCGAGTGGAAGGAGGACCATCGTTTCTTGTCCCGAGTGTTTCAGTTGAGCCATCCGTTCGGCTGACATCCCTCCCAACTTCCGATTGGCGACGGGGATCAGCAAGTTTACAGGAGAATCCAAGCCAGAGACGTGGCTGGACGACTATCGATTGGCAGTCCAGATCGGAGGAGGGGACGACCACGTCGCCATGAAGCACCTCGCTCTGATGCTCGACGGCTCGGCATGAGCGTCGCTGAACCAATTGGCCCCCTCAAGCATCTACAGCTGGGCAGACCTGGCCCGAGTATTCATCAGGACCTTCTAAGGGACGTGCAAACGCCCGGCTGGCCTCGTAGAGCTCCATCATTGCGTCCAGAAGCAGAATGAACCCCTGCGCGATTTCATTCAGCGTTGGACGACCCTCTACCACACGGTGGAGAACGTCACAGAGCACCAAGCAGTCTGCGCCTTGAAGGCAGGCGTGTGGTACAGAGATATGTACCTGAAGTTCGGTCGAACCGGCGACATCTCCATGAGCAAGATGATGGAGATAGCGGCACACTATGCAAATGGCGAAGAAGAAGACCGCATCCGTAGCGGCAAGCACAAAACTGTCGCTGATGGAGATGGCAGTAACACTCGGAAGCAGAAGCAGAAAGCTCCGTCCACTCCGCAGGCAGAAGCCGCAACTGTTACCAATGCCAAGTTCAAGGGCAAGGGGAAGGCTCGGTTCACCCCCAAGAAGAAGCAGTTCAACAACCCCATCCTGGACCACCCATGTCCGATTCATACGAAGATGGATGAAGAGGGCAACGCCATATATCCGAAGCATACCACTCGGCAATGTTGCCTCCTGATCCAGGGGTTCGGCGAAGGGCAGCCGAGTGAAAAAGGCAATGAGCAGGATGAGGAGGACAAGGAGGATCTGTTCCCCCAAGTCCATGCAACACTGATGATTTTTGCTGACGTTGAGAGCAAGAGTCGACTAAAGTTGGTGAACAGGGAAGTGAACATGGCCACGTCGACCAACCCCACGATCCTCAAATGGTCTGAGACTGCGATCACCTTTGACCAGTCGGATCATCCAGCGCACGTACCCACCCCAGGGAGACAGGCTCTGGTCGTCGGCCCGGTGGTGGAAGGTGTCCGACTGCGCAAAGTCCTCATGGACGGCGGCAGTGGCTTGAACATCATGTACGCCGACACTCTCAAGGGGATGGGCATTCCGATGTCCAAACTCAGCGAGAGCAGCATGTAGTTCCATGGAGTTGTCGCTGAACGAAAGGCCAAGTCACTCCGCCAGATCGCGTTGGACGTCGTCTTCGGCTCCGACAAGAACTTCCGCAAGGAGAAGCCGACGTTCGAGGTGGTGAACTTCCAGAGCGCGTACCACGCAATTCTCGGCCGCCCGGCGTACGCGAGTTTCATGGCCCGTCCATGTGACGTGTACCTGAAGCTGAAGATGCCAGGTCCGAAAGGTGTGATCACTATCACAGGCAATCGGCAGGGGGCCGAGGAGTGTCTGCAGCAGGGATCGAGGATCGCCGATCAGCAGATGGCTGTCCTCGAGCTTGACGAGTACAAGAAGACAGTCGACCCCGCTGACTTGATGCGTTCGAAGAAGCTAGCTTCGGAGTCCGCATTCCAGTCGGCGGGAGAGACGAAGAAGGTCAGCATCCACCCGACGGACGACACCGCTGCCCCATCGAACATCTCCACCACCCTCGATCCTAAATAGGAAGCCGAGCTCATCCAATTCCTCCGTGAGAACTGGGACATCTTCGCATGGAAACCTTCTAACATGCCAGGTGTACCCAGGGAGTTGGCTAAGCACCGACTATATGTGGATCCTGCCGCTCGGCCTGTCCGAGAACGTCTGCGTCGGTCTGCCGCACACAAGAGGAAGGCAATCGGAGAAGAGGTGGCCATGATTTTGGCAGCCAACTTCATTCACGAGGTACACCACTCCGAGTGGCTCGCCAATGTTGTCATGGTGCCCAAGAAAGACAAGTCGCTCCGAATGTGCATCGACTTCAAGCATCTCAATAAGGTCTGCCCGAAAGACCATTTTCCGCTCCCCGCATCGATAAAATTGTCGATTTGACTGCGGGTTGCGAGCGTTTGTCATTTCCTGATGCCTACTCGGGCTATCATCAGATCCGTCTGTATGGCCCCGATGAATTAAAAACAGCCTTCATCACCCCATTCGGGTGCTTCTGCTACATCACTATGCCATTTGGTTTGAAGAATGCAGGAGCAATCTTTATGCGCATGATCCAAAAATGCATCCTCGACCAGATCGGTCGGAATGTGGAGGAATATATGGATGATATCGTAGTCAAGTCACTCAAAGTTTCCGACCTGCTGACTGACTTGGGAGAAACATTTGCCAACCTTCGTAGGTACAGTATCAAGCTCAACCCGACCAAGTGTTCATTCGGTGTTCCCAGCGGAAAGTTACTTGATTTCTTCATTTTCGAACAAGGGATCGATGTCAACCGCGAAAAGATCGGGACCATCGTCCGAATGGAGCGGCCGGTCAGAATACACGATTTTCAAAGGCTCACAGGTTGCCTAGCGGCTTTGAGCAGGTTTATCAGTCGACTCGGCGAGAAAGCGCTTCCTCTGTATCGACTCATGAAGAAATCAGATACTTTTGAGTGGACAGACAAAGCGCAAGTTGCATTCGACGACCTCAAAGTCCTACTTTCCACCCAACCGGTTCTTACTGCTCCACTCAGTAACGCATCGGGTCTAGTGGCGAAGTGGGCAATGGAGATGTTATACTGCGACATCAATTTCGAGGCCAAGAAAGCTATAAAGTCTCAAGCTTTGGCTGACTTCATAGCAGAATGGGTAGAACAACAGCAACCGACCCACATCTACTCGGCTCATTGGACAATGTTCTTCGATGGGTCCAAGATGTTGAATGGCTCCGGCGCTGGCGTTGTGATCGTATCGCCAAAGGGTGACAAACTCAAGTATGTGCTGCAGATACACTTTGAATCCTCCAACAACGAGGCAGAGTATGAAGCTCTCCTTTATGGACTGCGCATGGCCATCGCACTCGGCGTCCGTCGCCTGATGGTCTATGGCGATTCAGATTTGGTGGTCAATCAAGTGATGAAGGAGTGGGACGTCAGGAACCCCACCATGACCACATACTGTAGTGCAATGAGGAAGCTCGAGAAAAAGTTTGAAGGTCTAGAACTCCACCATGTTCCACGACTGAAAAACCAAGCGGCTGATGAGTTGGCAAAACTCGGATCCACTCGGAGACCAGTCCCGAATGACGTCTGCCTCGAGCACCTCCACCTCCCCTCAATTAAAGAAGATCCTTTCACAGAGGAACCAGTACAACCAAAGAGCTCGACAGATCCGACTGAAGTCGAAGTACCTGCTGTGGTTTATTTGATCATGGAGATTCTTGCTATCATCCCCGATTGGACTGTGCCGATCATTGCATACATCCTGAGGCAAGAATTACCAGAAGATGAAGTCCAAGCCAGACAGATCGTCCGCAGGTCAAAGTATTTCACTGTCATTGATGCCTAGTTGTACAAGGAAAGCGTTTCACGCGTTCTTCTACGATGCATCTCCCCTGAGGAGGGACAGTTAATCCTGGAAGAAATTCACTCGGAAACCTGCGGTCATCACGCCTCTTCAAGAGCAATCGTCGCGAAAGCATTCAGAGATGGTTTCTTCTGGCTGCAGGCAAATGAAATGGCGAAAGATATGGTCGACCGATGTGAAGGCTGTCAGTTCTACTCTAACAAGTCCCACAAGCCAACATCTGCGTTGAAGACAATCCCTCTTGTTTGGCCGTTTGCGGTATGGGGATTAGATACAGTCGGTCCATTCAGGACAGGCCAAGGGGGATTCACACATCTGTTGGTGGGAGTCGACAAGTTCACAAAGTGGATTGAAGCCAAGCCCATCCAGAAGCATGACGCCCTAACGGCCATCAAGTTTGTCAGGGACATCATCTCCAGATTCGGGGTACCTCACAACATAATCACTCACAACGGAACAAACTTTGACTCGGACAGATTCGAAGGTTTCTGTGTAGGCCAAGGTATCCGAGTGGATTTTATAGCTGTGGCGCATCCCCAAACAAACGGGCAAGCAAAGCGGGCGAATGGACTTATTCTGCAAGGTTTGAAGCCTCGACTCCTGCGAGAGGTGGGACACGCTGCTGGCGCATGGGTCACCGAGTTACCTTCGGTGCTTTGGGGTCTCCGCACAACCCCAAATGGATCTAAAGGGCGATCCCCGTTCTTCCTCGTTTACGGAGCAGAGGTAGTCCTTCCGAGTGACTTGCTTCACAACGCTCCATGAGTTGAACTCTTCTCCGAAGCTGAAGCAGAACAAGCAAGGCAAGACGGAGTGGATCTTCTAGAGGAGGAGCGCGAGATGGCACTGACTCGCTCAACCATTTATCAACAAGATCTGCGGCGTTTTCACGCGCGACACGTCAGGAGTCGTACATTCCAAGCAGGCGACCTGGTGCTCCGAGTGGATCAGCAGAGACCTCACAAGTTGGATCTCGCCTGGGAAAGACCCTTCATCATCTCCAAGGTGCTGAATAACGGAGCATACCGACTCTACAACATCGACATGGAAACGGACGAGCCGCGAGCATGGAACGGAGACCTCCTGAAGCGCTTCTACACGTGACCGTCGACTGAAGCAATGTAAAGAACAAGTATCGGTGAAATAATACAAAGCAGATTGACTTTTTGCAGATTCAAAATTCTTCCGCGGTCGCAGACTCCGGTCTCAAAAAAAAAAACTTAGCTGCGATGAAGAATCGCCTAAGTACTAACTTTCTCCGAGTGTGCACTAAACGTCGCACTCGGGGACTTAGCTGCGATCCAGAATCGCCTAAGTATTAACTTTCTCTGAGTGTGTACTTAACGTTGCACTCGGGGACTTAGCTCCGATCAAGAATCGCCTAAGTATTAACTTCTCCGAGTGTGCACTAAACGTCGCACTCGGAGACTTAGCTGCGATCCAGAATCGCCTAAGTATTAACTTTCTCCGCGTATGCACTTAACTTCGTACTCGGGGACTTAGCTGCGATCAAGAATCGCCTAAGTACAAACTATCTCCGAGTGTGCACTAAACGTCGCACTCGGGGACTTAGCTGCGATCAAAAATCGCCTAAGTACAAACTATCTCCGAGTGTGCACTAAACGTCGCACTCGGGGACTTAGCTGCGATCAAGAATCGCCTAAGTATTAACTTTCTCCGAGTGTGCACTTCACGTCGCACTCGGGGACTTAGCTGCGATCAAGAATCGCCTAAGTAGAATTTTTCTCCGAGTATGCACTAACCGTCGCACTCGGGGACTTAGCTGTGATCACGAATCGCCTAACTACACACTTTCTCCGAGTGTGCACTTAGCGTCGCACTCGGGACTTGTCCGCGATCAAGAATCGCTTAAATACAAAGCTTCCTTCGAGTGTATCTCACAGATCCACTCGGAGGCTTAACAGACCTCATTGAGGCTCATGTAGATGTCAAGACCACTGACAATTACATGAGTAGCAGAACCTCATTGAGGCTCATGTAGATGTCAAGACCACTGACAATTACATGAGTAGCTGAACCTCATTGAGGCTCATGTAGATGTCAAGACCACTGAGAATTACATGAGTAACAACTCGCTCCGAGCACGACCTTACAGTCGCACTCGAAGACTTAGCCGCGATCACGAATCGCCTAAGTACTCAATTGCCTTCGACTGTATCCTACAGATACACTCGGGGACTCAGCAGACCCTCAGTGAGGCTCATGTAGATGTCAAGACCACTGATAATTACATGAGTAGCAGAACCTCATTGAGGCTCATGTGGATGTCAAGAAAACAAACAATTACATGAGTAACAACTTGCTCCGAGTACGACCTTACAGTCGCACTTGAAGACTTAGCGGCGATAATGAATCGCCTAAGTACTCAATTGCCTTCGAGTGTATCCTACAGATCCACTCGGAGACTCAGCACACCCTCAGTGAGGCTCATGCAGATGTCAAGACAACTGACAATTACATGCTCCGCATGTTTGCCATTGGCTTCACCAAGGAACGCCAAACAAAAACCACGAGCCAAAATCGTATCAACAACTCTTTGGCAAAAGAAGAGAAAAAGATTCGATTCAAATTCAAAGTTCGCCTAAGGATAGTTGGCTCGGTGTAGATCAAGCTTATCCACACCGAACCACGAATGTGACGGTCAACAGCAGTGGCCAAAGTTTCTTACAACCAACACTCGGCATACCGAGGTAAAAGTTGTCTTAAACGTCGTCAGGACTGGCACTGGGACTGGCAGGCTCCACGAATGTGTCGAGGTCGACCCCGTCGGCGATGCGAGTGGCGCTCTCAAGGAAGGTCTCCATGAAGTCTACGAATCGAAGCTTTTTCGTGTTGGCGACCTCCAACGCCTTCAGCTTCTCTTTGCGAGCCTCCTTGCAGTGCAGTTGGAAAAGCGACAGAGCGACGTCCGCACCACAACGAGCCGCAGATTTCTTCCACGCCTGCACTCGGTTCGGGACTTCCTCCAGCCGAGTCATCAAGCCTTCCATCTCGTGACGAGACTCGTCTTCAGGCCAAAGCTCCTTGTCGATTCGGCCGATGACCTCTCTCAGTCGACCGATGAAAGGTCCCACTTTGCCCAAGCGAATGTGCGCTCGGAGCATATCTCGATTGGCGTCCTTGCCGAGTGGAACGTTCGCAAGAATCGACCGCTCAACGTCAGCCGCTTCAACCTCAGCGTCCATGCAAAAATCTGCAAAGACATGTCGAGCAAACAGTAAGCCCAGAATGAAATGCACAGTCCACAAGCACTCGGAAAAACAGAACTTACCACCGAGAAGCGCTATCATCTTCCGGGCCCAGTCACTGACGTAATTTTCCTGTGCTATGCACCGCCTGTTCAACACTTTCACCTGTCCCATCAGCTCGGTCCTTTGTTTACCCATTTTTTCCACTTCAGCCGCCAATGCCTTGTTTGCCTCACGGGCCTCCTCCAAGGACTTTTCTCGTTCAGCCAGAACATCCTTCATACCAGCCATGGCCAACATTGCTGCATCCAATTCCCCAGCAAAATGAACCTTTTCAGCCCTCAGAGTCTCGTACGCTGCTCCCATCTCGCAAGTTTTCTGCAAGTCAGTGCCAAGAGACGATCAAACAAATTCAACAAGGACAACAATAAAAATCCTAAGTTCTTCAGACCCCTACCGATGCAAGCAGTCGACAGCGGTCTCGGGGACTACACCCAGTGGGTTCACTAGGAGTGACCCCACTGGCATGAACCTCAAACAGGTCCGCCCTATTGAGATACATGACAAAAAACAAGCCTATGAGGTTACTACTACCCGACCTGAGTAAAATTTCTCTCGGGGACTCATCCAGTAGGCGCACTCGGAGTACCCCCACCGGTAACATTCGAACAGATTAGTTTTTGATCTGATCAAGTTAAAAAAATGTGTATAAAGACAACTGCCGGTGCAAGCACTCGACAGAAGTCTCGGGGACTACACCCACTGGATTCACTAAGAGTGAACCCAATGCAAAATAATCATACCATATCCGAGTGCATTGCTCAAACACCCAGTGGGTTAAAAGAGGAAAGTAAATACTTACTAGCCCACTTACTCGGATATCGTCCCGCATTTCCAAGCTTCGCTTGTACACGAATGCAATGGAGTCGTACGCTTTCTTGGCCTCTCCCTCCATCAGCTCCGCCTGCACCATGGCCCCCTTGGCAGCTCCCACCTAATCTTCCGGGAGGCGGTGGACGTTGTACTCGACAGTCGACGGACCTGGCATCGTAGGAGGCTCCTTGGGTATCCCAAGGCCTGCTCCAGTCGGTTCAGCAGCGATAATCGCCGTTTCAGTCGACGGCATCGTCTCAGTCGGCGGCGCGTCCATGGCGAGAGTAGTAACTGGCGGAACAGCCTCAAGGACAGGCACCGTAGCTTGCTCGGACCTCCTCTGGTCACCCTCCTCCACATAGATCACCTCTGAGGGAAACCCGACCGAATGGCGTGAGACCACAGGAAAAAGGCAAGACCAAAGATAGAATTCGTGATGCAATAATGTAAACTCTCGGAATCGCCACGACGCACCTGGCTGGGATGTGACAACGTTGTCCATGTCCATGGGAAAGTCCCCCTAACATGCCGAAGAGGTAGCAGAGGTGGCAGCTCTGTCGAGTAAAATTCATTCGACCAATAAGCGGGAGTTCAATTAAATACTGGAAGAAGATAGAAGAACAATGCACTTACGTCGAGGTGACGGGAACCGTGACCCTCATCCACGGCAAATCCTTCCGAGGCTTAGATCCACTCGGTTTGGCCGCTTTAGAGGGCTTGCCCACGGGCTCAGCAGCAAAGTCCCTGGTCCTCTTTGTGCTCCGAGCACTCGGAACCACGGGAACGGCTAGCGGGGCACTCGGTACCACAGGAGCAGCTGGCGGCGCACTCGAGGATGCTGGAGGGGACGAAGGAGCCACAGGTTCATGACCGCGTTTAGTCTGAGACTCTGGCGGTGGAGGTGGCGAGTTCTGCTCCTCATCTTCCTCTTCTTCTGCGGACTCCTCCTCCGTCTCCCCACTGTCGGAGACGTACTCGACGCTCTCCACGCTGCCCTCCTGGCTACCTTCCTCCTCCTCGGCCGGATTCCCATTCGAGACAGGAGAAAACCAGTTAGTCCATGCCTGCACAAGATACAGTCGACAACATCAGACGTCAGACAGCGATTCAAGGAAGTGATAAATCTAAGATAGTTGTGTGCACTCGACAAGTTATACTCACTTCCTTCGGAGGAGGGTTGTCTGCGCGGAAGGCCTTCACTCGCCGGGCCCCTCTAGGGTTTTCGCAGGCGCCTCTGATGTTGAGGACCCACGACGCCACCGTCTCCCCGGACACGCACTCACGTTAGTCCGAGTGGAGTCCTCAGGCCCCGTATAGTGCCACATGGGGTGGTGCCGAGCTTGCAGAGTGGAGTCCGAGTGGAGTCCTCCGTCCCATGAAAACATCCATCAAATCTATGCTGGTGACTCCCCTTCGGACGACCTCTAGAAGCGCATCGACCAGAGGCTAGATCTGGGTCTTCTCCGCCTTCGTGAGCGCAAGCTGCCTAGGCGGAGCCAATCGGTCTAAGCTAAAAGGAGGCAGTCCAGTTGTGGCATTCGGGCAAGCAACGTCCTGGCAGTAGAACCATGTCGACTGCCAGTTCCTAACAGATTCTCTCAGCTGAAGAGCGGGATAGCTACTTTTACTCTTCTTTTGGAAGCCTAAGCCTCCGCAGAGCTGGAGGACGTGAGTTTTATCATCCGACGGGTTAAGTCTTTTGATGGTGTGAGATCTAGCAGAGAAGATGTGTTTGAAAAGCCCCCAATGGGGAGGACAGCCGATGAAACACTCGCACAGCACGACGAAGGCAGAGAGATGGGCTATCGCGTTGGGAGGAAAATGGTGGAGCTGCGCCCCGAAGTGGTTCATTATGCCTTTGAAGAAGGGATGACGAGGCAGAGAGAAACCTCGGTGCACGTGGCTCAGCAGCAAGACGCGCTCCCCCTCCCGGGGCGCCGGCTCGGTCTTGCCTTCTGCCGGCAACCTCCACGACTTGTGCGCAATCATCCCGTGCTCCACCAACTCCAGCAGGTTCTCCTCCGTCACCGTGGAGGGGAGGAAATCCCCCTTGATCCAACCCACCGGTAGCGCTCGCTGCCGCCGCTGAGCACGGGCCGCCGCCTTCCCATTCTTCTTCCGCGCCTCTAGCTTGCTAGTCTGCCCCTTTGTCATGGCGGAGGCTGCAGATCCGCGAGGGAGAAGGAGAACGAAGGAGCTTGGGATGTGCAGGGGACGGCGAGAGAAGAGGGGCAACCGCAAGTTATCCGGCGAGTGAAACAAAAAACCCTTGCCGCAAAGGTTTAAATAAGGTTCCGAATGGGTCACTAGCAGGTGGCCCCGAAATCTTATCCCCCGACCGGTTGCTGCGATATTAGTGGAGAAGATGAAGGCGCGGGAATCGAGGCGTCAGATACTACTCGATCACGATGTCGTCATCCCCTCTAAGCGTGCGGCAACCGAAATTTGGAGATCCCGGAAAATCCACCGCTGTCAGTTGACTGGTCACGTCAAAAGATACCACGGAAGCACTCGGTACCTGACGGTACGTTTCACAAGTACATCCACTCGGATCATTGGTCAAAGAAGATAAAATGGATCGAGGCAAACAACGCCAAAGTCGCATCCGTACTAGTCGGATCCGTACTGCAAGTGTCGCTTCGTCGTTGCAACCCCAATCCATTCGGGGACTAATGATGGGGTTATAGTCCTAGGGTAGGGTCATAGGCCCGCCCTATAGGTCCTACCCAAGGACTACCCCTCATAAGGGACAAGGCCCTTAGTCAGTTCCGACTGAATTAAGGACTTCCCATCATCCAGTCGGTGACGATCCCTCCATCATCCAGTCGGAGATGAGCATTCGGAGCGTATCAAACTTACCGACTGGATTCCACTCTGTACATCGTAACCCCCCTGGAGGGTAACGGTCATACGTTTCCATGTGCCTTTATTAGTATTTAAGACATACGTTACCTGTAATGTAGGCATTTATTCACCACTACTCCACCCCTGTGCACCGAACCGTTGTGAAGGGCAGCGCACTCTATATAAGCCGCCCTTCCCAACTGGTGCAAGGGTTAGCAATTCACTGTAATCCATATTCCACTCGACAACAAGCTCCCAGAGCACTGATACGTATGGCTATTACCTCCACCATAGAGGGGCCTGAACTCATACAACCTCGCCGTAGCTAAGGCTCTGCCCATCCTTTCGTACCCCACATATCTACTGTCAGACTTATACCCACGACAGATAGCTTCTTCTCAATATTCATGAAAAGGTCGATCAAAATCACAAGTGAGTGAAACGTCAGTTTGGTGCACTTATTCGTGACATGACTGACACGCATAATTTTGTGAGGAAGAATCACTATTATCTCCATGAAATCTTCGATCGCACATGGGCCATTCTGTGTCACCTCAAGACTCCTCAAGAACTTAAAGAGATGGAATTTCAGTAGGACTTTCATTGGTCGTTTTCTTCCAAGAAATAATTTGAAGAAAGTTCAAGTTGCTCTACTTGTGACCAGCTCATTTTCTTCATCGCGCTCGATGGATGAAGCTCAGGATCTTGATGACACTGCTCCAAGCCCTTCATTGACAAACGACCCAGACAACGTCGACGCTCCTCCACCACCAACAAGATGAAATTCATCACGGGCATTAGTCCTCAATTTCATCCCTTTTTCGTCACTTGATGACAAAGAGGGAGAAATTTGAGTTAGTCTTCAGGAGGGTCTACCTATATGGGCTATGTTTTTTTTAAGTTGCAACTCTCGTTCTTCTGAAGTGCTTGGCTGTATGAGTTGTAAACTTAAGTCCATTGGTGGTCTCACACTTTTGAAATGATTTTCCTCGCATGCTTAGTCCTCATGTTGATTAATGCCCGAATGCTAAATTTCATCAGACACAACTTTCTATCATGTATTTCAAATTACTCATGTTATATGTCAAATGCGTGTATTGATTACAAGATATAGGGGGAGATCTCCATGGTATAAACCTATGATGTGCATTTGCAGCCCAAAGCAAATTCCTCAAATATACACATCTTCAAGGGGAGTTTCTGTATATCTTGGAATCAAATTCCTCAAACTTAGTACTTACACTTCATATATTTATCCATGTTGAAAACATAACCTACTTGTCATCAATCACCAAAAAGGGGGAGATTGTAAGTGCTTCTACGGCCCCTTAGTGATTTTGGTGTATTGAAGACTTATAGGTGTGGGGACACCGACTTACGGCTCGAGATCTCCCAGTGAACGTGCTCAGTGATACCAGAGATCAATGCTCACCGAACACACAGATGCTGAATAATAAGAGTCTTACATCCAACGTACCGAAATATTACAACACATGACCAATAAGGTCAAGTTCACAAGATAGGACCTATAAGGCCAAATCAAACTGATAAAACTAGTACCGAAAATCTCAGGGCTAAGCGGGTGCCCATGCCATCAGCCTATACCAACAGGCATTCTGACTGGGAAGCGTCCTAGTTCGCAGGTCCGTCTGTAATGACATACTCTTCTCCAAACTCTGGTCCTTCCATGTCTGGTCAATGATATAACTAGTGGCAAGCCAGTGAGTACTTTGAATGTACTCGCAAACAACCCATGATATGTAATGCATTTTGTAGGATAACAAATAATATACAGTATTGGTGGATAGCAACTTAACTATAAATAAACATGATCATGGACGTGCAACATAAGCTAGATGGTATTTTAGAAGAATAGGTTACACATATCAACTCTTTTTGGTGATTGATGTCAAGGGCTGAACAATCCGGTTCACCCGATATGCAAGTCACCAAACTTAGTCATATCAACTCTTTCTCACATATCACTATTTAACACTCACACATTTAGTTCACGCGGAAACGACTGGACGTAGTTTAAGAAGCACCACCCAACTTTCCTTGACCTTTGACACGACGATTCGAATAGTTTTACACTCTGCAAAGGTTGTACGCTGTACCCACGAGATCCGGGAAACTTCCTTGTCATCCACGACTAGCGGTATATAACATACCCGAGGTAAGTACCGGATCAATGCCTTTCCCAAGACGATACTAGACAAAGAGGTCCACTCGAGTGGTACCCAGCACACATGACGTACATCTTACGAGCACCGACTCTGGATAGTATCATCCATGCGGGGACCAACGGTGTGCCCGGAACATGTAAAAACGGCATTGTCTCCCTACGTGGCACGACCCCATCACGAGAGTGACCACACATCACTCCTGCCACTAGTAATGTGGCTCTTTGCTAGCACCAACCAGAGTAATCAAGAAAGCCCCATACCATAAAGGGGTAAAGTGGTCGCACATGTAAGGTTGGGATAGTTGACACATCATAAATCTAATCCCATTTCCGAAACCACTCACACCAAAACACCGGGTTCAGCACTTAACCAAAAGTGGCCACCTAACTCATCATCACCCTCGGGCATTAGTGGCACCCGACGGTGTTTTAATAAACCTTTGATTTATACCATCATCATGCTCATACTACTACTATGCTTATCTCTACTTGTCAATGAGATAATAGCATGACCCTCATAGGTGGTAGGATCATGCTCAAATGCAAGTGTTCCGGAGGAGCCATCGATAAAATCATATCGATGATTTACCAATTACTTATTATCACATGCAACGGAAATATTTGTTCTACATAGCATGCAATATAACATATGCTCAGACATGGTCAAAGGGTTGCTTGCCTTTATAAGCTAAGTATCCGGGGTCTTCGGGGTCTTCAAGTCCAACTCCTTCGTTAAACGTGGTTTCTATCGTCGTAATAAATAGAAAGCAATAAGTTGCTCACTCAAAAACAGATCACAAACTCACTTTAAATATGTTGCTTAATTCTGACAAATCCATATTGTTATTTTAAAAATATTTGTCTCTGGTTTTAGTAAAAGGATTATTTTTAAAATCACTTTAACACAAGCAAAACTATTCCAAATACCCTTTTAGTTATTATAAAACAGTAAGGTTGTCTCAAAAATTTGTACAAAGGTCCTCTTAAATACTACTCATTTTTAGATGAATTATGGTGGAAGAATAATAAAAATCTATTGACTAATTATTTTTATAAAAATCCTTTAAAACCAGATTAAACAAAAAAAGAAAAGAGGCTGGGACTCAGGCCTGACTTGGCCTGTGGCTTGGGCCGGCCCAGCTGGCCACCCAGCCAGCCACCCAGGCGAGCGTGCGGCGAGGTTCAAACCGAATGCGCGGGCCCCTGCTGTCAGTGGCAGAGAGGAGAGAGGGGGAGAGAGAAGAGCCACCGACAGGTGAGGCCCACCTGTTGGGGTCGTCTTCCACCTCGACACAGAGAGGAGGGGAGGTACGCCGGGGACACTACCGACGTCCTCGAGCCCAACCGAAGGAAGAAACAGATCCAGCTCACCGTTGCCTACCTGCTGGTGGTCGAGGGGTCGACGGGGAGGCCCTGGTTCACCGACAACGAGGTGGCTACGACAGAATTGTTTTGGGAGCCTGATGAACTAGGTGCTACGGGCGTGGATTAGCTCGGGGAGGTGATGGGGAAGCTCCCTGAGGTTGCTAGGATCACGGAGGACGTGAAAGGAGCATCAGAGCAGGCCCGTAGCCCGAGATCGACGGAGCTCCGAAGCGGCGGGGCCTTGGTCCATCTCGAGCACAGGAGCTCGCTGTGCTCAAATGGAGGTGCTAGTGGTGGCATTTAGGCACTAGAGAGCTGGAATGGGGGTGCTAGAGCGAGGGGGAGGCCTATTTATAGGCTCCCGACGATGCACCGAGCCGGTGGTGCTGGTGGTTTCACCGTTGCTCGCAGGAGGGGTAGTAAGTGCGCGGGGTCGAAACCACGGTATGCGAACGTGGTTTAGGACCTCCGTGACCCACTAAGAGGGAGAGAAAGTGAGGAGGAGCGTGCACACGTGGCCATGGACTTCTCATTGGATCTGGCGCGCGTGGGCATGCGTTTCTCCGGTCAACAGAGCGAGGGAGGGGGGCCATGGGGCTGCCCTGATACACAGAGGTGGTCGGGGACTCGAATGGGCATCACGGGTAGGCTCGAACATGCCGGGGCTGGCCACCTTTGCTTCGGGTGCGCCCAGTAGCGTGCCTAGAGCATAGTTTTGGCATGCCACGACATGCTGGCGCGCTTTCGGGCACTTTGGCCATGTCCGAGGTGCCCTGGGGCTTGTCCTAAGAATGCCTAGCCGTTTGGGAGCCGAGGGACTCAATGCTGGCCATGGGTGAGAGGAAAGGAGAGATGCTAGCTTTGAACCAAAACTTAGAATGAGGATTTTGGGACCTTCTGCTTGGATTCAAAGAGGGGCCACTCTCCGGTAGTTGGGGAGTGGTTCTGGCTGCTTGGTCAAAGAGTTTGGAAGGAAGAGCTTAAGTGTGGAGTGGGGTAGGGGCTGATTTGCTAATATGACAGAAGGTGTTCGACAGGTGTTTGGGTTAGCAACACCTCACCACTCGTGGTGAGCGTTGATAGGATTAACTTTGATGCAGAAATAACATTTTCCACCAAATTTGAGCCTCATTGGACAAGTTTGGCAATGCAAACATGATATCACCCCCCAAATGGCAGATATGTCCCTTCCAAAGGGAATGTGGGTAGATTACCTCCTTCAAATCCCATTTATGGCAGAGACTCCTCATTTGGGGTGTTGAACACTCCTGCAAAGTTTCAACCCATTTGAATAAACTTTTCAATGTAGAGATATTTCAACTTGGTTCTGGATAGAGAGGGTTTTAGGTTTATTTAGTGAATCAAATCACCTTGGAATGAGGTGAAACTTGGTGTGGCCACTAAATATAGCTTGGGAAGGTTGCTGGAATTTTCTGGGATTTTATTGGTTCTTTGGAAATATTCCAAAAGATCAAAACAGAAAAAATAGGCTTTCAAGGATTAGCTCAAATGTTTTGAATATAAATAGGGGTTGAAAATCTCATGTATGGAATATATATGTCCTGTGAATATCTCCAAATTTTCTCAGATTTTTCTAAGGCAGAAAAGTAATTTTCCATATAGGATTATCATTTCTGGCCTCAGAAATGGACATGCAAATAAAATAGGAAAATAATTTATAAAATAATTATTTTATGGTTTTGGAGAGTTAAAATAGTTTCAGAACCTGATCACCATCTTTGGTTAAGAGCTCTCCCTTGCTGCCAAGGACTTGTAGTGCAACCCAAAGCAAGGTTTTGAAATAGTCACAAAGGAGAAAAAGAATTTTGGGAATATTTATGTTATGAAAAATATGGTTTTTGATACCATTTAATCAAGCATACAAGCATACAATGACAACTATGGCACTCACACCATTGGTTTTTGAAAAGTTTTAATAAACTAAGACTTTGAAATGAGAGTAAAAGTGAGGTGAAAATAGGGTGTGACAGACCTATCTCCCTTACAAGAATCACGTCCCCGAGATTCCTAAGCTAGGTGCTAAAAAGGTACGGCAATTCAGATCGGATATAGTCTTCACGCTCCCATGTTGCTTCTGCTTCGGTGTGGTTGCTCCACTAAACCTTGGAGTACTTGATGGTGTGGCTTCTGGTGCAATGCTCTGCTTCATCTAAGATGCGGATCGGCCTCTCACTGTAAGTGAGGTCTAGCTGGAGGTCGATGGCCTGATGGTCAATGTCCTTCTAAAGATCTGGACGGTTCAGCATTTGCAGACACTTCCGGAGTTGTGACACCTGCAAGACGTTGTGCACACCCAAAAGTTCCGAAGGTAGCTACAATTGGTAAGCCACTTCTCCACACCTTGCCGTGATCTTAAAAGGTCCAATGAACCTTGGAGCAAGTTTCCCCTTGACGTGGAAACGCTTGGCTCCTTTGAGAGGTGTGACGTGGAGTTACACCTAGTCTGCGGGAAGGAACTCCATTTCTCTGCGGTGAGAATCCGCATAGCTCTTTTGTCGCGACTTGACTGCCTTCATGTTTTCTCGGACAAGTTTCACCTTGTCTTCTGCCTCCTGCAGAACTTCCGGCCCGAAACTCAATCCTTCACCTGTTTCGGACCAGTTGAGCGGCTTGCGACACTTTCGTCCGTATAACACTCGAAATGGGGCCATCTGGAGACTCGACTGGTAGCTATTGTTGTATGAGAACTCAATGAACGGCAGATAGTCTTCCCATTTGATCCCATGTGCCAAGACATATGCACGGAGCATATCTTCGAGTATCTAATTCACTCTCTTTGTCTATCCGACCATCTGCAGGTGGAAGGCGGTTCTGAAAGAGAGCTTGGTTCCGAGGGCTTCTTGGAACTTCTTCTAGAATCTTGCGTGAACTGCGTGCCTCGGTCAAATACAATTTCCTTGGCAACTCCATGGAGACTCACTATACGATGGATATACACGCTAGCCAACTGGCTACCATCATAAGTGGTGTTGACTGGAATGAAATGGGCCACCTTGGTTAGGTGGTCGACAATGGCCCATATGGAATTGTGCCCCTTTCTTGATTTGGGCAGACCATGATGAAGTCCATTCCAACTTCGTCCCACTTCCATTCAGGCACTTGGAGAGGTTCAAGTAGTCCAGCAGGTCATCGGTCTTCAACCTAACCCTTTGGCATATGTCGCACTTGGCCACGTAAGATGCTATTTCCCTCTTCATGTCTTGCCACCAGAATCTTTCCCGGAGGTCTTGAGACATCTTGGTGCCCTCGGGGTGAATAGACTAGGGTGTGTCATGAGCTTCCTGGAAGATGAAGTCACACTACTCCTTTCTCATCCACCGAGGGTTCTGGGGCCTTGCCTTTCTGGATCTTTTTCTTGATGCCTTCGACGCTCTTGTGCCCTTTTTGGGCCTCCTTGATATCGTCTGCCAGTATGGGTTTGACTTTGAAGTTAGCTAGGAATCCTGGTTCAACTAGCTCCAACCCGAAGCTTTCCATATCTTCATACAAGGCAGGTAGCCTTTCCTTGAGCATAACATTCAAGGTGTTGGCCTTCCAGCTTAAGGCATCGGCCACCACATTGGCCTTACCGGGGTGGTATTGAATGCTGAGGTCGTAGTCCTTGATTAACTCCAACCATCTTCGCTGCCTCATATTCAATTCTCTTTGAGTAAAGATATACTTCAGAATTTTGTGGTCAGTGTATATTTCACATCGCTTGCCGAGAAGATAATATCGCCATGTCTTCAGGGCATGCACTACTTGTCACACCACGTTTTTCACCACCAATGTTTTGAGTTGCAAAAATCAGGGCTTGTTAAAACTTTTTCAAATGATGTTGTGAATGCCATGAATGCCTTGTATGATTGTATGCTTGTTGCTTGTTGAACCAAACCCATGGCTTATTCATTTATTTATTTAAAATGAATTTCGAAAACTCCTTTCTTTGACATCAGATCACCTCTACCTTGCTTGGGTTACACTACTATCTCATGATGCCTAGTAGTACTCCCAACCAAAGTTGGTGATCTGAACTCAAATACTATTATGCCTTGCCAAAAACATTATTTTATGATTTGAAACATTATTTTTCTATTTTAAATACATGTCTGTTTCTAAGGCCAGAAATGATATTCCCACAAGGAAAAATGCTTCTCTGCCTTAGAAAATTCTGAGTAAATTGATGGAAACTCAGAAGGACATAAATTTTCCATACATAACATTTCAACCCTATTTTATATTATAATTATTTGAGTAAAACCATGAAAACCATTTCTGTCTGTTTTAACATTTTGAGATATTTCCAAAGGGAATATTCTCAATAAAATCCCATTAAATTACAGGAGCCTCCCCAAGCCATATTTGGTGCCCACATAAACTCTCACCTTGATACAAGGTGGGGAAGGTCACCAAATGAGCCTAAAACCCTCCCTGTCCAGAATAGAGTTGGAATAACTCTACATAGCAAAGTTTGTCCAGTGGGGCTGACACTTTGCAGGAGTGTTTTGCACCTCAAATGAGGACTCCACACCAAAAATGAGATTTGCTAGACTCTGTTTAGTCACACTCCCTTGGGAGAAGACATATGTGACCATTTTCATGCATTTTCAAGTTTACAAAGCTAAACTTGTGCAATGGAGCTCAAAATTGGTGGAAGCCTCTACTTTAACCCCAAGACCAAACCTGTTAAGTGGCAGTTCCAGTGGTGGAGTGGGAGCACCCCAAACCACTGTCGAACACCTTCTGACAACAAGGTAAAAACCCACCTACCACCATTTTACCCCATGTCAGAGCCTCAAACTTGTTGTATTAGTGCATTAGACCAACCTAAACACCCAGTCAACTAGCCCCTCCCCAGTTCGAAGCACAAGTGACAAAAACTCCAATTTGTGCCACAGATCAGGACTGGCAGCACTAGTAAACCATGTCCCCCTTGACCAGTCGGTGCTCTCACTAGCACCCAATAGGTAGATACACTCCAAGAAACACCCGGGACATGAGGGACACGTCTGAAGTGCCCCAGAGCGCGCCAGCATGTCGTGACATGCCAAAACTATGCTCTAGACGCGCTAGAGGGAGCAACCGAGAAGGGGACGACGCTCCTGGCCGGTTCCAACCTCCCCCGAAGTGTCCAAGACCTCCCCCGACAACCCCTCAGTGTAAAGAAGCCGCCAGGGACCCTCCTTCCACGCGCTAGAGCTCGGGCGACGCGTGCCCGCGTGCACTCGACTCGGCCGAGCATGCACGGATGCTGCAGCTCGACCCCACGCCCTCTCCCTCTGCGGCCGATGCTTGAGAGCGTCCTAAACCACGTCCGGAGACCGTGGTTTCGCAGCCCGCTCCTCACTGTGCCCACAAGCGCGCCATGGTGAGTCACTGGCGCACCGAGTTCGGCTCACCGTCGCTAGCCTATAAATAGCCCCCCCGGCACCTCTGCACCCCTCCAACAGCCTCTGCACAACCACTAGCTCCCCCTAGCCACCCAATCGAGCTCGTAGAGCCCCGGTACTCGAGATCGACCGAGGCCCCTCCGCCTCGGAGCTCCGGTCGATCTCCGGTTACGTGCCGGCTCCTGCGACACTCGACCCACCAGAACACTCCCCTCGACACTAGGAACCTTTTCCCCAATAGCCCCGAGCTTTTCCGTGCCCCTAGCTATCAGTTCCACCACCTCCCGAAACTCCTCCGCCACGGCCACCTCGTCGCCGGCGACTCCAAGCCTCTCCGGCGCTGTCCCGACCACCTACAGGTAGGCGGAGGCATGCTGAACCAATTCCTGCCCTTAGCTAGGCCCATGGACGACGGTAGCCTCGTCAGCATTCGTCTCCTCCTCTCTGGCTGGAGGTAGGGGAAGAACCCAACAGGTGGGCTCCACCTGTCGGCGTCTTGGAGCTGCCCCGCGCGCAGCTAGTTCTACTGACTCAAGGGGCCCGCACGTCAGATTCAAACCTGGCGCGCGCACGCGTGGCAGCGTGCTGGCTGGCTGGGCCGGCCTGCTTCCTAGGCCAGGCTTTGGCCTTTTTTTATTTAAAAAACCTGAGACTAAATGATTTTTGTAAAAATAACTATCCAGTGGAAAAATATTATTCTTCCACTGATATTTTTCTAAAAATGAGTAGTATTTGATTCTGCCATTGTTAATATTTTTCAAAAATAGAATCTGTTTTATAACAATATAAGGCATTAAAAGCAATAATTTGCTTATGTTTTGTAATTATTAAAAATGCTTTGCTAGTAAAAACAAAGAGAAGATTTTTTCAAAGTAACAACCTGATTAGTACCAAGACTTGCAACATTTTTAAAAGTGGTTTGAGATCTGTTTTTGTGTGAGCTATTTCTTATTTATTCTACTCTCGACGATAGAATTACCGAGTGACGAAGGATTCGGAGCGGAAGACCTCGAAGACCCAGGATACTTAGCTGACCAAGGCAAGCAGCCCTTTGACCATGACTTGAGCATATGAATTGATGCATGCTACAATAGCAAGTATTTTTCCGTTGCATGTGATCATAATGCGGGTTCATCATTGGTGTGATGGTACCGAAGGCTTCATTGAAGCACTTGCATGATAGTGTTGTTATACATATGGATCCTCGGAGCACAAGCATGATAAGCTAGACCCTACCATCTATGAGGATCATGCTACTGTCATGGTGACTTGTAGAGTAATAGGATCATTGCATTGAGCTTGACCCTACCCCTTGAGGGTCATGTTAATACCATGTTGACAAGTAAAGATAGAAGCATATTATCATGAGCATAATAATGAGTTAAATCGAGAGTTTATAAAAACCCCGTCGGGTGCCACTAATGCCCGAGGGTGATGATGAGTTGCTGATCACTTTTGGTGAAGTGATGCACCGGTGTTTTGCGTGAGTATGGTTTCGGAAAGGGGATTAGATTTATGATGTGTCGACCGTCCTAACCTTACCAGTACGACCACGATACCCCTTTATGGGACAGGGCTTTGTTGATTACTCTGGTCGGTACTAGCAAAGAGCCACATTACTAGTGGCGGGAGTGATTGTCGTCACTCTCGTGATGGGGTCGTGCCAGGTAGGACGACTATGCCATTATTATGAGTTCCAGGCACACCATTGGTCCCAACATGGTTGATACTGTCCAGATTCGGTGCTCGTAAGACGTACAACATGTGGGCCGGGTACCAATCGAGTGGACCTCTTTGTCTAGTATCGTTAGGGGAAAGATGATAATCGGGTACTTACCTCGGGTATATGTGATATACCGCGAGTCGTGGATGACACGGAAGTTTCCCGTTTCTCGTGGGTCCAGCATACTACCTCTGCAGAGTGTAAACTATTCGTATAGCCGTGTCCACGGTCAAGAACAGTTGGGTAATCCTGCCTAAACTACGTCCTGATATTTCCGCAGAAACCAAGTGTGAGTGAGTTTGTGTGTGTGTGGTGTTAAAAAGGTGTTGTTATGATAAAGACAATAATATGACCAAGTTCGGTGACTTGGCATATAGAGTGAACCCGGATGGTTCAGCCCTTAGCAGATATGATGATATCTGTAACGTGTTGTTCAAGAGTAATTCTTTAACTTGATGCATATTCATGATCATTCCACATAGATGAATTATACTAGAAACACATGATATTATTATCCTTCACTTTCATTGTTCATATCATGGGCTGTTTGCGAGTATATTCAAAAGTACTCATTGGCTTGCCACTGGTTATATTATTGACCAGACAAGGAAGGACCGGAGTTTGGCGACGAGTACGTCTTCGGAGACGGACCTGCGATCTAGGACGCTTCCAAGTCAGAATGCGTGTCGGTGTAGGCTTGATGGCATGGGCACCCACTTAGCCCTTATGAGTTTCCGCTACCCATTGTACCCGCTTTATTTGGCCTTAGGCCCTGTTTGTGAACCTGACCCTTCGGTCATGTGGTGTAATATTCGGTATTTCGATGTAAGACTCTATTATTCAGTATCTGTGTTCAGTGAGCATTGATCCTTGGGATCACTGGGCACGACGATCTTGACTCACCAGTCGGGGTCCCCACAGAACTGGTATGAGAGCCATCCTGACTATAGGAAGCCTTAGGTAGCAAGGACGTTAGCCGGAAACAATTAGTACACCAGCCTTACACTTTGCACCTAAAACCTTCTGATTTTCCCTCTCTCCTATATCTTGTAGATGGCCGCCGTACCTGAGACGCTTCTGGAGACCGTCTTTCCCCTACTTCTGGTGGATAGTCTCAAGAAGTGCCACGTGCACCGCACGCCCATCTTCCTCTACCACGAGCACTCGGTCAATGCCGACACCAAGGAATATCACATGGACGTGATAGTGAAGGCAAATGACTCCCCGACTAGTTGGTTCTTTGAAGGACCACAAATGGGAGTCTGATGCTGGCAGTGGATACAGCCGCACGAGAGGCGCTCGTGCGTCTTCGCGATATCCTTCCTGAGTTGGCTGATGAACCCGCTACTCGTCACCTACCTTTTCTTAAGAACGGAGTGCACGGGAGCTGGACGCTCACCCTATCGTCTGAGGACGGGATGCCATTAAGGTTTCAGACCTACTTCACTGTCTGATCCGACACCCTAACGCACCTTCTGGTTAAGGAAACAGCGAAGCTTCACCAAAAACTACACCAAGTCAAGGTCCTACTTCACACTGAGAAGATGAAGAATCGCAAGATGAAGAAAGAAGGCGCACCTGAAGGAAGGCCGGTATTAGTACCAGGGGTGGTGTGCTACCGATCCAGGCCGTTCCTCTTCAGAGTCGCTGCCTGACAGCGGAAGAATATACCGAGCTCTTTGCCGCCTCACCTAAGAGACGCCGTGATGTGCGGATTCTTGCTTCCACTCCATTGAAGGAAGATGACACCGACGAAGACGAAGATCCTGCCGAACCCACTTTTGAGACCGAGCAGTCCGCCGCGGAGGATTTCAGCATAGGCAACTAGGAGTACCCCCTGAGCATAGGGTATCCTTGTAGCCGATCTTTTTAAAATTATGAGTGTGTATGACGTAGGCCGCATTCTGCCTTAGGCATCCTATACGCGACTACGTTACTTGTTTTCAATGAATGCAAATTCCGTTTTCAAGACATTGATTTTAAAAACTCGCACTAGCACATTTGGACCCCCTCTTACTAGAGCGAACCCTTGTGGTTTCAAGCAAGGCGGATTTTTGACCTGTCTGTTTCCATGACAGGATGGTGAATGCAACTCGCAACAGCACCTTCGGCAACCCCGACACCGCCTCCTCAGGTCAGCCGCATGGAACCGAAGGAGAAGCTCACACTGGAGATCACCACGAGCAGCATGGCAATGTTCCTCTGCCACCCCCTTCCGAGAACTTGACTATGGCTCAGTTCCTTCATGCTCTTCGTGAGGAACGTCAAGCCAACAATGCCGCCATTCAGCAGCTGGCTCAAGTCCTAGTGAACAACCCGCCATAGAACGGGAATGGAAATGGCCGCTCTACTCCCTCAGAGTTTATGCAGACTACGCCTCCCATATTCACGGAGACGACTGAACCATTGGATGCCGATGACTCGATTCACACTATTGAAGACCTCCTTGCGCTGGTGAGGTCCACCGACGAACGTGGGAAGGTCCTTTATGCTTCTCAATGTCTCGGAGGCACCGCCAGGGCTTGGTGGGATGGTTTCCAGATCATGCGAGATGGACAAGTCATCACTTGGGCAATGTTCAAGGAAGGATTCCGCGCAGCTCATATTCCGCCCGGAATGATGACCATCAAGAAGCGGGAATTCCGAGCCTTGAGGCAAGGCAGTGGAACTGTTAAGGAGTATCTGCAGTAGTTTAACCTCTTGTCGAGGTATGCCCCTAAAGATGTTAACACTGAGGCCGCTAAGGTGGAACGCTTCATGGAAGGATTGCAGTAGTCCGTGCAATACCAGTTGGTAGTTTGCGACTTCAAAACATTCAGCGACCTGGTTAACAAGGCACTTATGCTGGAAGACAAGCGTCGTGCAATGGACGACACCAGCAAGCGCAAGATGATAGGCAGTGGAGGACCCACTAATGCAAGACCAAGACCATGGCAGTTGACACCTGCGAGGCCCAACTATCAGCAGCAGCACTAGAAGACCCCGGTGTTCCGTCAGAATTATCAGCCTCTGGTCAACACCAAGCGAGTTTCCAACCCGCCGAACAACACTGGAGTCAAGACCAACCCTCCGGGTCAGGTCACATGTTTTGGGTGTGGTCAAACCGGGCACTATTCCAGGCAGTGTCCCAACAAGAAGCCCTATGCACCGCGTCCCAATGCACCCAACCCAGGTCAAGGAGCACTACAAGAAACCAAGTTCCCCGCAATCAGCAGTTCAACAGCAAGGGGCGGATCAATCAAATAACCGCCGAAGAGGCGCAGGAAGACCCAGACTGCGTTCTGGGTACGTTCCTCGTCAAATCCACCCCAGCTACAGTGTTGTTTGATTGTGGTGCTTCGCACTCTTTTGTTACTCAAAGGTTTGCGGAGAAGTGTGGTTTAAAACCCACTCTGCTTCACGGGCAGATGGCGATTCAAACCCCGGGAGCAGTGTTGAGGTCGAATCTAGGGTGTAGAAAGGTCGAGATAGTAATCAATGGGACGAGCTTCTTGGCAGACCTCATTGTGCTTAAGTCGCAAGGCTTAGAAGTAATTCTTGGCATGGATTGGCTGGCCAAGCACCAGAGTTTCTTGGACTGTGCCAACATGGCCATTACCATGACAAGCGACCAAGGGGTCAAGGTCAAGTATGTCCCTGAGCCGGTATCAACTCAAGTACCTCGAATCAATAGCCTATCCGAGGTAGAGCTCGACCATGTGCCAGTAGTCTGTGAGTACCCGGACGTCTTTCCTGACGAGCTACCCGGAATGCCTCCTGACCGAGACATCGAGTTCATCATCGAGCTCATGCCCGGGTCAAGGCCTATTTATAAGAAGCCTTACAGGATGGGATCCGAGGAGCTAGCAGAGTTGAAGAAGCAGCTGGAGGAGCAACTCAGGAAAGGATTCATCCGTCCGAGTGCGTCACCTTGGGGATCACCTGTTCTGTTTGTATCAAAGAAGGATGGTACCATTCGACTCTGCGTCGATTACCGTTCTCTCAACGAAGTCACAATCAAGAACAAGTACCCGCTTCCCAAGATAGAAGACATGTTTGACCAGTTAAATGGAACTAAGGTATTTTCCAAGATCGATCTTCGATCCGGATATTACGAGTTGAAGATTCGACCCGAGGACATACCCAAGACTGCATTCTTGACCCAAACAGTCTCTATGAGTGGATAGTCATGCCCTTCGGATTGACAAATGCCGCAGCTTACTTCATGTACCTCATGAATAAGGTTTTCATGGAGTATTTAGATAAGTTTGTCATCGTATTCATCGATGACATTCTAATCTTCTCAAAATCCGAAGAAGAACATGAGCAACACTTGAGGATAGTTCTGGGAAAGCTTCGAGAGCACCAACTGTATGCCAAGTTCAGCAAGTCTCAATTCTGGCTGAACGAAGTTGGATTTTTGGGTCATATCATGACGGCCAGCGGATTGGTAGTAGATCCATCCAAGATTTCCATAGTGGCCAACTGTGAATCCCCAAGGGACGTGAAGGATGTCAGGAGTTTCCTCGGACTCGTGGGATACTACCGCAAGTTCGTAGAGGGATTCTCCAGCATCGCTCGACCCATGACTCAGCTTTTGAAGAAAGGTTGGAAGTTCGAGTGGACACCGGCATGTGAAGCAAGCTTCCAAGAGTTGAAGAAAAGACTGACTACCGCCCCGGTACTAGTTACCCCGGACATCAATAAGGAGATTGTGATTTACTGTGATGCCTCCGGAACCGAACTCGGTGGAGTCCTAATGCAAGATGGCAGAGTCGTGGCATACTTATCAAGGCAACTACGTCCGCATGAGGAGAACTACGCAACCCATGATCTCGAGTTAGCAGCCGTAGTGCATGCCTTGAAGACATGGCGACATTACCTTCTGGAGAAGTGATGTGAAATATACACGGACCACAAGAGTCTGAAATATATTTTCACCCAAAGGGAGCTGAATGTGAGGCAACGAAGATGGATTGAGTTAATCAAGGATTATGACCTCAGCATTCAGTACCACCCCGGTAAGGCTAACGTGGTTGCCGATGCTTTAAGCCGGAAGGCCGGCACCTTGAACGTCATGCTCAAGGAACGGTTGCCCGCCTTGTATAAGAGATGGAAAGCTTCAGATTGGAGTTGGTCGGACCAGGATACCTGGCCAACCTCGAAGTCAAACCAACTCTGGCCGATGATATCACGGAAGCCCAGAAGGGACACAAGAGTATTGAAGGACTCTAGAGGAAGATTCGGGAAGGCAAGGCCCTAGGGTTCTCGATCAATGATAAAGGAGTGGTGTGGTACGGAAAACACTTATGCGTGCCCAACATGGCCGAACTCAAGGACTTGATCCCGCAAGAGTCCCACGACACGCCATACTCCATACATCCCGGTGGTACCAAGATGTATCAAGATCTTTGAGAACGATTCTGGTGGCATGGCATGAGAAGAGAAATAGGCTCCTACGTCGCTAAGTGTGATGTATGCCAGCGGGTCAAGGCTAAGCATCAACGACCTGCTGGGCTGCTACAACGTCTTCAAGTGCCAGAATGGAAATGGGACAAGGTCGGCATGGACTTCATTACCGGACTACGTCGGTCAAGCAGGGGTCATGACTCCATATGGGTCATCGTCGACCACTTAACTAAGGTGTCTCATTTCATTCCGGTCAACACCACCTATGGGGGCGACAAGTTGGCTAGCCTCTACATTGAGCACGTCGTTAGCCTTCATGGAGTTCCTGTAGAGATTGTGTCCGACCGCGGCACGCAATTCACCTCAAGATTCTGGAAGAAGTTTCAAGAAGCTCTCGGAACCAAACTCTCTTTCAGCACGGCTTTCCACCCACAGACGGGAGCACAGACCGAGAGGGTGAACCAGATACTCGAGGACATGCTCCGCGCATGTGTCCTGGCCCATGGTGCCAAGTGGGAAGACTATCTGCCATTTGCTGAGTTCTCATACAACAACATCTACCAATCCAGTGTTCAAATGGCCCCATTCGAAGTGCCATATGGACGGAAGTGCCGCATCCCTCTCAATTGGTCCGAAACCGGGGAAGGACTAGTTTTTGGGCCAGAAGCATTGGAGGAAGCGGAAATAAAGGTGCAACTCGTCCAAGAAAACCTGAAGGCAGCTAAGTCGCGACAGAAGAGCTATGCGGACTCTCACCGCAAGAATGTGGAGTTCATTCCAGGAGATCGGGTGTACCTGCGTGTTACGCCTTTCAAGGGAACCAAGCGTTTCTACGTCAAGGGGAAGCTAGCCCCAAGGTTTATTGGACCCTTCAAGATCCCGGCAAGGCGCGGGGAAGTGGCTTATCAGTTGGAGCTACCCCCAGAAATTTCGGGTTTGCACAACGTGTTCCACGTGTCATAGCTCCAGAAGTGCTTACAACACGGGAACGTGAATACTATCTCCGATCAGAATTTCCAGAGCTATTTAACGCCTAGCTTAGGAATCTCGGGGACGAGATTCTTGTAAGAGGGATAGGTGTGTCACACCCCGTTTTTCACCACCAATGTTTTGAGTTGCAAAAATCAGGGCTTGTTAAAACTTTTTCAAATGATGTTGTGAATGCCATGAATGCCTTGTATGATTGTATGCTTGTTGCTTGTTGAACCAAACCCATGGCTAAATCATTTATTTATTTAAAATGAATTTCCAAAACTCCTTTCTTTGACATCAGATCACCTCTACCTTGCTTGGGTTACACTACTATCTCATGATGCCTAGTAGTACTCCCAACCAAAGTTGGTGATCTGAACTCAAATACTATTATGTCTTATCAAAAAAATTATTTAACGATTTAAAACATTATTTTTCTATTTTAAATACACGTCTGTTTCTAAGGCTAGAAATGATATTCCCACAAGGAAAAATGCTTCTCTGCCTTAGCAAATTCTGAGTAAATTCATGGAAACTCAGATGGACATATATTTTCCATACATAACATTTTCAACCCTAATTTATATTATAATTATTTGAGTAAAACCCTGAAAACAATTTCTGTCTGTTTTCACCTTTTGAGATATTTCCAAAGGAAATATTCTCAATAAAATGCCAATAAATTACAGGAGCCTCCCCAAGCCATATTTGGTGCCCACATAAACTCTCACCTTGATCCAAGGTGGGGAAGGTCACCAAATGAGCCTAAAACCCTCCGTGCCGAGAATAGAGTTGGAACAACTCTACATAGCCAAGTTTGTCCAATGGGGCTGAAACTTTGCAGGAGTGTTTTGCACGTCAAATGAGGAATCCACATCAAAAATGAGATTTGCTAGACTCTGTTTTGTCAGACTCCCTTTGGAGAAGACATATCTGGCCATTTTCATGCATTTTCAAATTTACAAAGCTAAACTTGTGCAATGGAGCTCAAAATAGGTGGAAGCCTCTACTTTAACCCCAAGACCAAACCTGTTAAGTGGAAGTTCCAATGGTGGAGTGGAAGCACCCCAAACCACTGTTGAACACCTTCTGAGAGCAAGGTAAAACCCACCTAGCCACTGTTTTACCCCATGTCAGAGCCTCAAACTTGTTGTATTAGTGCATCAGACCAACCTAAACACCAGGTCAGCTAGCCCCTTCCCAGTTCAAAGCACAAGTGACAAAAACTCCAATTTGTGCCACAGATCAGGACTGGCAGCACTAGTAAAACATCTCCCCCTTGACCATCCGGTGCTGTCACTAGCACCCAACAGCTAGTTACACTCCCAGCAATAGCCAGGACATGAGGGACACGTCTGAAGTGCCCCAGAGCGCGCCAGCATGCCGCGGCATGCCAAAACTACACTATGGACGCGTTACAAGGGACGACGCTTCTGGCCGGTTCCAACCTCCCCCGAAGTGTCCAAGACCTCCCCCGATAACCCCTCAGTGTAAAGCAGCCGCCAGGGACCCTCCTCCCCCGTGCTAGAGCTCGGGAGACGCGTGCCCCCGCGAACCTGACTCGGCCAAGCATGCACGAACGCTGCAGCTCGACCCCACGCTCTCTCCCTCTGCGGCCGATGCTACAGAGCATCCTAAACCACGTCCAGAGACCGTGGTTTCGCAGCCCGCTCCTCACTGTGCACACACGCGTGCCATAGTGAGTCACCGGCGCACCGAGTTCGGCTCCGTCGCTATCCTATTAATAGCCCCCCCGGCACCTCAGCGCCCCTCCAACAGCCTCTGCACGACCACTAGCTCCCCCCTAGCCAGCCAATCGAGCTCGGAGAGCCCCGGTACTCGAGACCGACCGAGGCCCCTCCGTCTCGGAGCTCCGGTCAATCTCCGGTTACGCGCCGGCTCCTGTGACACTCGACCCACCAGAACACTCCGCTCGACACCAGGAACCTTTTCCCCAATAGCTCTGAGCTTTTTCGTGCCCATAGCTATCAGTTCAACCACCTCCCGAAACTCCTCCACCACGGCCACCTCGTCGTCGGCGACTCCAAGCCTCTCCAGTGTTGTCCCGACCACCTACAGGTATGCGGAGGTATGCTGAACCCATTCCTGCCGTTAGCTAGGCCCATGAACGACGGTAGCCTCGCCGGCGTTCGTCTCCTCCTCTCTAGCTGGAGGTACGGGCAGAACCCGACAGGTGGGCTCCACCTGTCGGCGTCCCGGAGCTGCTCCGCACGCATCCTTTACCGGTAACTCCAGGGGCCCGCACATCAGGTTCAAACCTGGCGCGCGCGCGCCTGGCAGCCTGTTGGCTGGCTGGGCCGGCCTGCTTCCCAGGCCAGGCTTTGGCGTTTTCTATTATTCTAAAAACCTGAGACTAAATGATTTTTGTAAAAATAACTATCCAGTGGAAAAATATGATTCTTCCACTGATATTTTTCTAAAAATGAGTAGTATTTGATTCTTCCATTGTTGATATTTTTCAAAAACAGAATCTTTTTTATAACAATATAAAGGCACTAAAAGAAATAATTTGCTTCTGTTTTGTAATTACTAAAAATGCTTTGCTAGTAAAAACAAAGAGAAGATATTTTTGAAAGTAACAACCTGATTTTTACCAAGACTTGCAACATTTTAAAAAGTGGTTTGAGATCTGTTTTTGTGTGAGCTATTTCTTATTTATTCTACTCTCGACGATAGAATTACCGAGTGAAGAAGGATTCAGAGCGGAAGACCTCGAAGACCCAGGATACTTAGCTGACCAAGGCAAGCAACCCTTTGACCATGACTTGAGCATATGAATTGATGCATGCTAGAATAGCAAGTATTTTTCCGTTGCATGTGATCATAATGCCGGTTCATCATTGGTGTGATGGTACCGAAGGCTTCATCGAAGCACTTGCATGATAGTGATGTTATACATATGGCTCCTCGGAGCACAAGCATGATGAGCTTAGCCCTACCATCTATGAGGATCATGCTACTGTCATGCTGACTTGTAGAATTATAGGATCATTGCATTGAGCTTGACCCTACCCCTTGAGGGTCATGTCAATACCATGTTGACAAGTAAAGATAGAAGCATATTATCATGAGCATAATGATGAGTTAAATCAAGAGTTTATAAAAACCCCGCCGGGTGTCACTAATGCCCGAGGGTGATGATGAGTTAGTGATCACTTTTGGTGAAGTGATGCACCGGTGTTTTGTGTGAGTATGGTTTCGGAAAGGGGATTAGATTTATGATGTGTCGACCATCCCAACCTTACCAGTATGACCACGATACCCATTTGAGGGACGGGGCTTTGTTGAGTACTCTGGTTGGTACTATTAAAGAGCCTCATTACTAGTGGCGGGAGTGATTGTCGTCACTCTCGTGATGGGGTCGTGCCAGGTAGGACGACTATGCCATTATTATGAGTTCCACGCACACCGTTGGTCCCCCGCATGGTTGATACTATCTAGAGTCGGTGCTCGTAAGACGTACAACATGTGGGCTGGGTACCAATCGAGTGGACCTCTTTGTCTAGTATCATCAGGGGAAAGATGATGATCGGGTACTTACCTCGGGTATATGTGATATACCGCGAGTCGTGGATGACACATAAGTTTCCCGTTTCTCGTGGGTCTAGCGTACTACCTCTGCAGAGTGTAAACTATTCGAATATCCATGTCCACGGTCAAGGACAGTTGGGTAATCCTGCTTAAACTACGTCCTGATATTTCCGCATAAACCAAGTGTGAGTGAGTGTGTGTGTGTGGTGTTAAAAAGGTAATGTTATGATAAAGACAATAATATGACCAAGTTCGGTGACTTGGCATATAGGGTGAACCCGGCTGGTTCAGCCCTTAGCAGATATGATGATATCTGTAACCTGTTCTTCAAGAGTAATTCTTTAACTTGATGCATATTCATGATCATTCCACCCAGATGAATTAAACTAGAAATACATGATATTGTTATCCTTCACTTTCATTGTTCATATCATGGGCTGTTTGCAAGTACATTCAAAAGTACTCATTGGCTTGCCACTGGTTATATTATTGACCATACAAGGAAGGACCGGAGTTTGGCGACGAGTACGTCTTCGGAGACGGACCTGCGATCTAGGACGCTTCCAAGTCAGAATGGGCACCCGCTTAGCCCTTATGAGTTTCCGCTTTATTTGGCCTTATGCCCTGTTTGTGAACCTGACCCTTCGGTCATGTGATGTAATATTCGGTATTTGGATGTAAGACTCTATTATTCAGTATCTGTGTTCAGTGAGCATTGATCCTTGGGATCACTGGGCACGGCGTTCTCGACTCACCATTAGGGGTCCCCACACTACTTCTGCCAACTCGAGATCATGGGTGGCGTAGTTTTCCTCATGCGGGTGTAGTTGCCGTGACAGATATGCGACCACTCTGTCGTTTTGTATTAGGACTCCATCGAGCCCGGTTCTAGAGGCATCACAATATATCACAAACTCCTTGCTGATATCTATAGTACCCAATACCGGGGTGGTAGTCAATCTCTTCTTGAACTCATGGAAGCTTGCTTCACACTATGGCATCGATTTGAACTTCTTTCCTTTATTCAAAAGCCGAGACATGGGTCGAGCGATGCGGGAGAAACCTTCTACGAACTTGTTGTAATATCCCGCGAGTCCGAGGACGCTCCTGACTTCCTTCAAATTGGTTGGCGACTCCCAATTGTTTACCCTCGTAATCTTGGAAGGATCGGCCACCAATCCGTTTGTCGTCATGGTATGACCCAAGAATCCAACTTCGTGCAGTCAGAATTGGCATTTTCTGAACCTGGCATAAAATTGGTGCTCTCGAAGCTTCTCCAACACTAACCTCAAGTGTTGCTCATGCTGTTCTTCGGATTTGCAGAAGATTAATATGTCATCGATGAAAACGATGACAAACTTGTCCAGGTATTCCATGAAGACCTTGTTCATGAGGTACATGAAGTATGATGTGGCATTCGTCAATCCAAATGACATGACAATGCACTCATATAGACCGTACCGTGTCACGAATGCAGTCTTTGGTACTTCTTCGGGTCGGATCTTCAGTTGGTAATATCCCGATCGGAGATCGATCTTGGAGAATACCTTGCCTCCATTTAACTAGTCAAACAAGTCTTCAATTTGGGGAGTGGGTACTTGTTCTTGATCGTGACTTCATTGAGGGAATGGTAATAGACACAGAGTCTGATAGTCCCATCCTTCTTAGACACGAACAGAATAGGTAATCCCCAAGGTGACGCACTCAAACGAATGAATCCTTTCCTGAGCAGCTCATCCAGCTGCTTCTTCAACTCTGCTAGCTCTTCGGATCCCATCCTATCAGGATTCTTATAGATAGGCTTGGACCCGGGCATGAGCTCAATGATGAACTAGATGTCTCGGTCAGGAGGCATCCGTGACAGTTCATGAGGAAAGACGTTCGGGTATTCAGAGACTATCGACACTCGATCCAGCTCTTCTCTCGATAGGCAATTTACTTGTGGGACTTGATTGGAGGTCGGCTCAGGGATATACTTGACTTGGACCCCTTGGTCGCTTGTGATGGTTATAGTCCTGTTGGCACTGTCTAAGATGCTCTGGTGCTTGGTCAACCAATCCATCCCAAGGATCACTTCTAAGCCTTGCGACTTAATGAAGATGAGATCTGCTGAGAAGATTATACCATTTATATTGATCCCGACTCCTCTACATCCTAGGTTGGTCCTTGGCACTGCTCCCGGGGTATGTACTGTTGTTTTATCATTAAGTAGGGTAGGCTTCAAACCACATTTTCTCGCAAACTTCTGAGTAATAGAACAATGCGAAGCACCACAATCAAACAATACTGTTGTTGGGGTGGAGTTGACGAGGAACGTATCCAGAATGCAGTCCGGGTCTTCTCGTACTTCTTCTACAAAGATGTGATTAATACGTCCCCTACTGTGGTACTGCTGGTTGTGGGGAGCTTGGTTCCTGCCTGGCGTTCCGTGACCTTGTCCCTGATTTGGCGTATTGGGGCGCAGTGCATCGGGTTTCTTGTGGGGGCACTGCCTGGAATAGTGCCCAACTTGTCCACATCCGAAACAGGTAACCTGTCCCGGGATGTTGGTCTTGACTCTACTGTTATTCGGCGGGTTGATTGGTGGCTTGGTGTTGACTTGCTACTGGGGCTGGTAGTTCTCGAGGAACGTTGGTGCCTTGTACTGCTGTTGCTGATAACTAGGTCTTGGTGGGGCTGACTGCCATGGGCGTGGTTTCGGGTTACTCGGTCCTCCACTCCCCATCAGCTTGCGCTTACGGGTCTCGTCCATTGCACGACGCTTTTCCTCCAACATGAGGGCCTTGTTAACCAGATCGCACAAGGTCCGACATTCACAAACAACCAGTTGTTACTGGAGTGACTGTTGCAGTCCTTCCATAAAGCATTCCACTTTTGCGGCCTCAGTGTTGATGTCTTCTAGTGCATATCTTGACAGGAGATTATGTTGGAAATATTCCCTAGAGGCAATGATAAATAGTTATTATTATATTTCCTGTTTAAAGATAATAGTTTATTATACATGCTATAATTGGATTGAATGAAAACATAGTTGCATGTGTGGATAAATACACACAACAATGTCCCTAGCAAGCCTCTAGTTGTCTAGCCAGTTGATCAAGGATAGTCAAGGTTTTCTTACTATGTGCAAAGTGTTGTTGCTTGATCACTGGATCACATCATTAGGAGAATCATGTGATGGACTAGACCCAAACTATGAACGTAGCATATTGATCATGTCATTTTATTGCTATTGTTTTCTGCGTGTCAAGTATTTGTTCCTATGACCATGAGATCATATAATCCACTAGCACCGAAGGGATGCCTTGTGTGTATCAAACGTCACAACATAACTGGGTGACTATAAAGGTGCTCTACAGGTATCTCCGTAGGTGTCCGTTGGGTTATTACGGATCACGACTGGGATTTGTCACTCCGTGTGACAGAGAGGTATCTCAGGGTCCACTCGGTAATACAACATCACACACAAGCCTTGCAAGCAATGTGACTAAGTGTAAGTCACGGGATCTTGTATTACGAAACAAGAAAAAGACTTGCCGGTAACGAGATTGAAATAGGTATACGGATATCGACGATCGAATCTTGGGCAAGTAACAAACCGAAGGATAAAGGGAATGACATACGGGATTGCCTGAATCCTTGACACTAAGGTTCAACCGATAAGTTATTCGAAGAATATGTAGGATCCAATATGGGCATCCATGTCCCGCTATTGGATATTGACTGAGGAGTACCTCGGGGCATGTCTGCATAGTTCTCGAACCCGCAGGGTCTGCACACTTAAGGTTCAGCGATGTTTTAGTATAGTTGAGTTATATGTGTGGTTACCGAATGTTGTTCGGAGTCCCGGATGAGGTTACGGATGTCACGAGGGTTCCTGGAATGGTCTACAGACGAAGATTGATATATAGAATGACCTCATTTGATTACCAGAAAGTTTTCGGGCATTACCGGGAATGTACCGGGAGTGGCGAATGGGTTCCGGATGTTCACCGGGGTGGGGGGGGGGGCAGCCCACCCGGGGGAAGCCGATAGGCCTTAGGGGTGCTGCACCAGCCCTTAGTGGGCTGGTGGGATAGCCTAGGAGGCCCTATGCGCAGGAGATAAAAAATCAAAGGAAGAAAAGGAGAGGTGGGAAGGAAGGGAAGGACTCCACCTTCCAATCCTAGTTGGACTAGGATTGGAGGTGGACTCCTCCGACTCCTTGGCCGGCGGGCTCTTGGGGTCCTGGACCCCAAGGCAAGTCTCCCCACACCTCCTCCTATATATAGTGAAGGTCTAGGGCTGATTTGATACAACTTTACCATGGCAGCCCGACCACAAAATATCACGGTTTTTCCTCTAGATCGTATTTCTTTGGAGCTCGGGCTGAGCCCTGCAGGAGTAGATCCTTCACCACCACCGGAGCGCCATCACGCTGCCGGAGAACTCATCTACTTCTCTGTATTGCTTGCCGAATCAAGAAGGCCGAGATCATCGTCGAGCTTTACGTGTGTTGAACGCGGAGGTGCCGCCCGTTCGGCACTAGATCAGAGCGGATCGTGGGACGGATCGCGGGACGGTTCGCGGGGCGGATCGAGGGACGTGAGGACGTTCCACTACATCAACCATGTTTCTTAACGCTTCGTGTTGTGTGATCTACTAGGGTACGTAGATCCAAATCTCCTCTCTTAGACGGACATCACCATGATAAGTTTTCGTGCGCGTAGGAAATTTTTTGTTTCCCATGCGACGTTCCCCAACAGTGGCATCATGAGCTAGGTTCATGCGTAGATGTTATCTCGAGTAGAGCACAAAGGGTTTTGTGGACGGTGATGTTCGATTTGCTGCCCTCCTTAGTCTTTTCTTGATTCAGCGGTATTGTTGGATTGAAGCGGCCCGCACCGACATTATTCGTACGCTTACGAAAGACTGGTTTCATCGCTTGACATGCACCTCGTTGCATAAAGATGACTGGCGGGTGTCTGTTTCTTCAACTTTAGTTGAATTGGTATTGACCGAGGTGGTCCTTGGAGAGGTTAAATAGCAATTTGCACATCTCTGTTGTGGTTTTTGTGTAAGTAAGATGCGATCTACTAAATACCCATAGTAACCACGTAAGACATGCAACAACAATTAGAGGACGTCTAACTTGTTTTTGCAGTGTATGCTTGTGATATGATATGGCCAAAGACGTGATATGATATATTGGATGTATGAGATGATCATGTTGTAATAGTTAATATCGACTTGCACTTCGATGGTACGGCAACTGGCAGGAGCCATAGGGTTGTCTTTTAAACTAATGTTTGTGCTTGCAGATGCGTTTTTTATATTGCTAGGACGTAGCTTTAGTAGTAATAGCATGAGTAGCACGACAACCCCGATGGCGACACGTTGATGGAGATCATGGTGTGGCGCCGGTGATAAGAAGATCGTGCCGGTGCTTTGGTGATGGAGATCAAGAAGCACATGATGATGGCCATATCATGTCACTTATGAATTGCATGTGATGTTAATCCTGTTATGCACCTTATTTTGCTTAGAACGACGGTAGCATTATGAGGTGATCTCTCACTAAAATTTCAAGACGAAATTGTGTTCTCCCCGACTGTGCACCGTTGCTACAGTTTGTCGTTTCGAGACACCACGTGATGATCGGGTGTGATAGACTCAACGTTCACATACAACGGGTGCAAAACAGTTGCACACGCGGAACACTCGGGTTAAGCTTGACGAGCCTAGCATGTAGAGACATGGCCTCGGAACACATGAGGCCGAAAGGTCGATCATGAATCATATAGTTGATATGATTAGCATAGGGATGCTTACCACTAAAACTATCCTCAACTCACGTGATGATCGGACTTGAGCTAGTGGAATTGGATCATGAACCACTCAAATGACTAAAGAGGTGTACTTTTTGAGTGGGAGTTTAGCAAGTAATTTGATTAGTTGAACTCAAAATATCTTGAACATAGTCTAAGTCAACTTTGAAAATATTTGTGTTGTAGAATAATGGCTCACGCGACAGTCACCCCGAACTTTATTACGTTCCTAGAGAAAGCTAAGTTGAAAGATGATGGAAGCAACTTTGTAGACTAGGCTCGTAATCTTAAGTTGCTCCTGCAAGCTGGGAAG